>NC_135616.1:6265000-6890000 GCF_053574225.1 Canis aureus | reverse complement strand
ACACTAGTTTCCTCTGGCTAACACTTAAAGAGACATTTGGGTAATTTAGCGAACACAGAATCAGAGTAAGGAGAATTAATGGCCATAATTCAGTTGTTTAATGTTGCCTGGGAACGTGGCTAAAAGTGTCATCCTCAGTGAGTAGGTCGCAATGGAACAATCACAGACTTGGGAATCCAATGTACCTGGATGTGATTTCCACTAGCCTTGGTGACCCAGAGCAAGTTATTCACCATTTCTCAGCTTCTGCAAAATAGGGTATAATACTGGTCATTAGCTCGATTTAATTATTAAATTATTCAACGTGTATAAAGCCCCATGGGTGCTAGATATCCTCAGCCTCCTTTCAGATACTGAGTCATACTGGATATGTGATTAGTGAGGTTAATGTAATCCAATATTCTGGATTTCCTTTTACTTTCCACGTGAATAGAGAACTTTCCTGGTACTTGCTCTGTTCTCATTTATGTATGCTTATATCATGGTGGCCTTGAATAACAATAGCTATATGTCCTGATAGCAAAGGTTTAAAAATATCATCATGTTTTATGCAGACACACTTAGAAACATGTGATACAACTACAGTAACAATTCTAAAAGTGGAAATTAAAAAATATTTTAAGCGATGCTATTAAGTATCAGACTAATGAAAAAAATTCTGAAAGGGTCATTTATATGTCTAAGCTATAGTGAGTTGGTACATTTTCAGGGGACCCGGGGCAATATCTATATTTCCTGTGTTTATGCAGAGGTAATGCTCATCTCAAATACATCTGATTCTAAATAACTCACAGGTAGGAGCATTATCTCCAGGCTGACCACCCTTGCCTTTGCTCCTGAAGCCACTTTTTGGAGAACCTGTGTGTCCAGATACCTTCTCAGTTCCTCTCCTCTTTCTTTCCTTATCTTTAAAGCTCAGATGCCATCTCTTTTGGGAAACTTCTTGACTCCTGCAGAGCGAAGGAGTTGCTGGCCTCTCTTTGCTCTCAGAGACCCATGGAAGGAGTCTGTAAGGAGTGGAGGCACGTGACAGATGGTAGCACTTTACAGGTAGCCTGGGCCCCGTTTGAAGGGTCCGATGTGCCACAAGAAAGATGAGGGGCTTTATCTCATTAAGCAGCTGGGAAACCAGATTTTTAAACCTCGAAATAAAGTCACCAGATTAAATGTTATAGATTGTGTTAAAATAAGCAGCCCAGGTGTCATTGGCACTGTGATCTAATGACTGTGCTAACAGGTAGCCTTGCTATGCAGCTGGGACAGTGGCTTCAGGGAATCCGCATGAAGGAAGATCTTCATGCCAGGGTTGAAAATTACAAGAAAGAATTATTACAAGTGCACAATTAATTTGCTGAGAGAGGAATGAGACTGTACTTGTGTTTACATTTTGCTCTGGGGTATCTGTGGCTGGAAAGGTGAGCCTTTGGCAGGAAAGCTCAGTCTCTTCCACTTGGTCTCTAAGCAGGTGTCCTTACTGCGCTGCCTCCTCCGAGGTGTTCCTCTCACCCTAGGACTCCATCAGGTCACCTTTCCGATAGTAGGCCTGCTGTTTGGATCACGTGTAGCTGCTTCCACAGTCAACTTTTCTGTGTCAATATAGCACTAGGACAATGCCTTTGAATGCCCTTGACATTGGAGGTATGGGCAGGAGTCAAGCTAAGATTACATCATACTATTCATTCTTTACAGCAACAGATGGAAATAGATAAGCAGACCATGGGACCCTCACAAAAATGGAGCAAAGAGAAGAAGGGATCTTACTTATTTTAATGTCTTTTTAAAACTGCTACTGGTAGAGAAGGAGAGGATGCATCTTCCATTTGAATCTTTCTGACTTCTCAGGTTGTAAGACTTCTTCTATGTGGTTCGTAGTACTCCAAATATTAAATCAGAGCCCATTAGGCTTATGTTCATCTTAGAGTTTATTAAGAATTTGATGTGGACTTTACTCTTCTGATCAAATATGGTAAATAAAAGTGAGGTATGGGAAGGTCACAGTTTCAAAGAGTGCAGATTATGTCACCAGTGCTGTTTCTTTTTTTTTTTTTAAGATTTTATTTATTCATTTATGAGCGACCCAGAGAGAGAGAAAGAGAGAGAGAGAGAGAGAGAGAGAGAGAGGCAGAGACACAGGCAGAGGGAGAAGCAGGCCCCCTGCAGGCCTAACATGGGACTCGATCACGGGTCTCCAGGATCACGGCCTGAGCCAAAGGTAGATGCTTAACCTCTCAGCCACCCAGGCATCTCATCCAGTACTGGTTTAAATGTGGCACTTAGAAACTGCAAAATTAAGTCCTGGGAAAGTTGGCAATCTATTTTTATTTTTGTTAATGGAGTTACCCATATAACATGATTTAACTTATTTTAAAAACAGTGTTAATATATGTAAAATACTTCGCACAATGCCCGGAAATGTTTTGGAGAGAAATCTTGGTATAAGAATAAGAAGTACAGTTACTGTACTGGGAGATCAATATGATCCTTGTAGGCTAACTTCCTGCATTCCACACACCAGACAAAGAATGTGACATTGTTTGCTAAGCACCTGGGAGGTGCTGGCTGGTGTGTTGAGATGCTGAGGATATACCTGTGAACCAGTCCTCCTGGAGCTGACCTGCCAGTTGACAAGCGGCCAATCAATCTTCAATCAAGAGAGGAACAATTTATGATTTAATTTACCTATTGCTCCAATCACGTGACTGCTTTAAAGTACTGCATCCTTTGATTACAGAAGGGAGTCCCTGAGGCATGTATTTCATTTCTGGAATCCTCTCCACAGTATAGGAAATGTAAAATCCAAGCGTGTAGATGAGATTTGAACAGTTTTACCTCACCCACAGTTGTAATGACAGGAATGAAGGAAGAACACCTCCACCGAGGCCCCATGTCCTGCGTAATGTCTAAACTTCTGCAACATGAATCGTAAAAACTGAAGTGGAAGCCAAATGTTTAATGTCTGCATTAGATCTCCACGTATGTATAGATATGTGGTATGAACATTAATGTACAGGTGCTGGACCCAGTTTACACTTCTTCCAGGCACCTCCTGGCCCGGCCATAGTTTTCTGCTCCACGTCACTGATATCCCTCCAGGGAGATTGCCTGACGTCTGCTGCTTTGTGTAGCCATAGAGGGTAGATTCCCCCTGATGCTTCATGGTGGCGGCCATGCCATCATGGCATCTCTGCTGGGCCAGCCAGGCCCCCTCTCATGACTGTCCCCCACTCCAACATTATTTGTGATCAAGAAGCAGCATTTTCACTGGACGCACCTGGGCTTGCCTGTGCCTCTGAGGGTCAGTGCTCCCTGTGACCCGCTGATGGTCTCTGCAAGCCCGAGCCTCACAGTAGATGCTACTTCTGCAGTGGGCCTTGGCCACTAAGGGAGCAGCAAACCAATCAGAAATATGAGGAGCTGGTGCCCATGAGGCTGACTTTGACCACTGGAGGAGACCGGGACTAGGAAATAAATTCTTCCCTGATGACAATCTGCAGATTCAGAGTGTTTTTACAGCTAATTGACCTGTGGGGTGAGTGCAAACTGTCAGGGCCAGTGACCCACCAGCTCCCTTCTCTTGCCCTCCTGTTGCCTTTCCCCCACACTCCTGCCTTCCTCACTGTTTCCCCGTGCAAGCCAGGAAGCCCTCTGGGCCCTGTGTTTTGGGACCCCAGTGTGAAGTGGTGGTGGATTTAGGATTCATATTTGAGAAAACTTCTGGAGAATTTTCTCATGTTTGTTGAAATATATTTCTCTCATTTTTTTTTTCATTTTTTCTCTCTTAATGTGGGAGGGATAAGCAGATTCAGATAAACAGATGGGTTCATGTGGTCAGGGAGGCCAGAACAAGAGTCTGTCTCCTTCAAGCCTCAAATCCCAGGCAAAGACCTAGTACACATGATTTGGAAAATCCCGCCACTAAAAGCAGAGAACAAGTAGTTTTTCCACATGAGAATCACCTGCTCAGCCTCTTTTCCCACCATTTCAGCTTGTCCTTGTTGTCCTTCTAGAATATCCGCATGTAGCAGACACAAGGTTTGCCCACCATGCAGGGAACTTATCTGAGATGTATATTATAGAAGAATAATTTTATTTGACATGTAAGGATCTGTGATTTGTACCAAATTTTCCCTGAGATTGCAATGCCCTTGAGCACAGGAAAGCCCACTCCTAAATGTATCTCAACTTGTCAGTCTTTATTTTACAGGCCAGCTCCTGCCCTCTAGTTTCTGCCCCTGCTACTTCCAAGGAAATATGCTGACCAGTGCTCTCAATTGCCTCCCACTTGAATCCTTATTCTTGTGATTTTCTGGCTCAGATGGCACACACATCCTTTAAAAAGTCCTCCTCTGAGAAAGAAGCCATTTCTGATCTGACCTCCTATTCAATCCTTCCTACTTACCTTCTTCTTTGTGCTTCCTCTGAACATCCTACCCTGCTGTATTCCTAGGATGCTTTAGATACGTCTGCATTCTCCTGTAGAATGAGATAGATAGTGGTCCCGGAGGCCCAGATCCCCATTCCTGTCCACTCTAAATCTGGCTCCTAGTTCAGTATCTAGACTATTAGGAAATGCACTATAAGGAACTTGAATGTATGATTTCTTGGCCTCTCAGCCTTCCCTGCAAGATTTTTTTTTTTTTTAACTGGAAGTTAGAAGTTCAGTAAATCTCCTAAAGAAATTCATGCTTTGTGCTTTTAAGTTTCTAAGTAAACAGAATAATGATTAAAATGAAACACACTCAATATTTATAGTAATGTGAAAACTAAGTGAGGCTAACCATTTTTCACCGAGGATTTTCATGTCTTTAATATTTGAATGCAATCTGGCTTATTGTAGCAGGGCTTCGCAAGTGACAGTGTAATATTTTAAAATATTTATACTTGTACCTAATAAGCATTTTATACAGCTTATTTTGGAAAAATTGAAATGAGCTTAAAACTACAAAATATACATAGAACAAGTCTAAAAATCGTCACACTTTGAAGGCCTCTGTTTAACTTGTGTGTGGAAGTGACAATGGATTCTCCTGAGAATGTGATCTGTTTGGGGAGGTCAATATACAACTGGGCATACGGACTTGGGTCCTCTGGTGGACAGAGGATCTACACAGAAAGGTCTTTTACCTTTTGCTTACAACCCAGCACACCCTTAGGATGGATACTCTGGTATTGGGGTATATGCATATGATTGTGTGTGAGATTGTGTGTGTGTGTGTGAAGTTGTATGTGTGTATCTATGTCTGTGTCTGTGTTAGAGAGAGAACCCTCATATATTCAGGAAGCTAAAGTCCTGATGCAGATAGCAATGTACCTACCAGGAAAAAATAAACAAAAAAACCAAAGTAGACAGGAAATTGTGGGTGATATGTTCGATTGAATATTGGGGAGAAAATTTCTCCTCCATATTTGTATCATATTTAGGTGCCTGAAATTCTGTGTATTTTGAAAACATCTTTAAAATGCAAATGGGCTTAAAGGAAGGGGGAATCATAGAAAGATATGAACATCTAGTACATAAGTTCATAATTGCTTCTATGACATAGACTTCCTCAGCAGTCTGGTGAACCCTTCAGATTCTTTCTCAGAATGATGGTTCTGAACACATAAGATAAAATCCATACAATTACAATGGAACCAATTAAATTGAAATGAAGAAATCTAAATCTTTAAAAACCTGATATAATAAGAATGCCTCTATATTATCACTGTGCTAACAATGAATACATCTATTTACTCTGGTAATTTCAAAGTAGTTAATGTAACAGTCATATGGTAGGAGAAGCTCTATACTTGTCTATCTGATGATAAAGGCACAGTATTACTAACATGACTGTGGTATATCTCCTATAGTATATTTGAAAGAAATGCTACATGCCATCAGAAGGTATTAAATATTAAAATATAATTTTATTTTCATGCAAGTTCACATATCCTCGGAATTTTTTCCATAGCCTCCTCCTAGGGATTTTTCTGATTTTAGTTGGAAAAAAAAATCCTTTTTTAAAAAAAAGATTTTATTTATTTATTTATTTATTTATTTATTTATTGTGCATTCAAGGTAGGGAAGGGGGAGAAGAAGTGGGAAAGATTTCCAAGCAGACTTGTTCTGAGTGGGGGGCCCTATGAGATCATAACCTGAGCTGAAATCAAGAGTCAGACACTCAACTGACTGAGCCACCCAGACGTCCCTAGTTGAAGAAATTCTTAAATAAATTATTACAAGGGCATAGAAGTGGAGGGTAGGAAATGTAAAATGGGGTGAGGAAGGTAGAAGATGAACTTGATGCTTCTGCTGGGGCTCTTTCTGCTAAGACTATTATACTGTGGCCCTGCTCTTGAACAGGCTAAGTGCAGTTCCTCAGTAAATCTGAGCAAATCTCTAAATAATTTCACCTTCATTTGAATTTAAGAGGTCTTGGTGTGCAGCCTGCCTGGGTAAATTCCTAAAGCAGGACTAAGGAGGCAGACCCTACGACCTCTATGTAGATTAGGTTATTGAAAGTCTCCATAAAACTTTGGCCAGGAAAAAATGCAACATGTGCATACCTGTTATTTCTATGGAAGAAGGATGGAGATATCTATAGAAACTCAGTAGAGTTTCCCATAGTCGTACTTACCTTTCTGCCATTAGGTTTGGATGGAAAAAATAAATTTGGCAATAGCACAAGTCATCAGAATCTCACCACCCTTTGACTTAAGTGTCTGTCTTTTTTTTTTTTTTAAGTATAAAAAGGTAATACAAATTTGATTTAATTGACCTGGGCTTGGTACTTTTGCCTGAGTAGATAAATGATGAGGATTTGCGTTTTTAGATTTTAAGCTTCCCTAGGAAAGAAGTGATCTGTTTTTCTTAAAGTAGCCAGTAAATGGTAGTTATTAAACCACAGGCTTTTTTAGGAGTGCCAATTTCTCTGAGCATGTTCTAATGTAAATATTTATTGAATGCTTTCTGTGGTTTAAGTGCAGCCAGTATTCTGGTTATCTTACCAATGATAACATTTCACAGTTTTAGATCTAGGATCACTTTTAGTTCAAATCTCACGGGTGCCTGATAGAATAAGTGAGTGGCCTGGATGACATCTGTTTGCCTATTCGGTCTTTCTGTTTCGATATTCTTACTCTCTAGGACTTAATTTTTCTTGTTGCTCATAGATAACTCAACTCTCTTTATTTCCCTACCTACCAAAGAATATAAAGTCAGATAGATCATTTTAAATGTAAAACCAGCTGAATGATTTTGAACATATTATTTAAGTTGAGTTTTTTCCAGAATGATTTTTAAGTATTCTTTGCCTTCAGTTCAGTTTTATCCTCTGGGTGTGGAAGTCATTCTGCCTAATGAAAAGGTTTAAAGATGCTCTCTAAAATGCTCTAAAAAGAACTGCCTCTCTGGCAGTTAACTCTCGTGGGGGTAAAGTACCTTTCAAACCCTCACAGTGATGTTTAGTTTTAAAGCTCTGACCTGTTTGTGTGCCAGGTGGGAGTTCAACTCTCTGGAAGACCACTTAAGTCAGCAATACAGCCCATGAAAGAAATTTTATAAAAGCAAAGAACCAAGCTGTAAAGAACAAAGCATTTTAATGTGAGCCACTATTACTTCTGGAAGAGCTCAGTTGCTTTCCTGGAAAGACACACTGTGATTCCTAAAACAGCTGTAGAAATACTGCTCCCTGTGGGGTCAGATTGCATCTTGATTTGAGTTGTTGAATGTTGGTTCATCCTTTGCACAGTTTGCACCGTGAATAAAGTGAATTGCAAGTATCCTTCCATCTGGTCAGATAAGGAGAATCATTATTTATATTTTTGTGGTGCTTTAAAATTCCCCAGTGATGGTCCAGTTTAGTTTTTAAATGATCCTGACAGTAATGCCAAAGTTACGTTAGCCACTCTTTTCTGCTTCTCTGCTGCTTGGAGTGTATGTCTGGCATACACTTAGAACTTTCTACTCTGATTATTTAATTATGTTGTTGCCTGCCCCTTTAGTCTTGAAACTTCTGAATGGCCATGAATATGTCTTCCTCATGCTAAATATCAGTGCCTGTTACTTATAGGGGCTTCCCAAGTGTTTGCTGAATGAACAAATGCAGACTCCCTAGGCCATTTTCTTTCCACCAGTGGTCTGGCTCAGTACCCGTCTTGGGAGACTCAGCCCAGAGGTCTCTTCCTCTAATGGGCCATCACTAAACACCTACCTCCCTGAACTCGCTTTAGCACCTGTTTTCTCTATGCCCTGAATGATTCTTAGAATATCTCCATCACTGTTTATACTATTATAATATAATTATTGGCTTACCTGCTAGAGTTAATAATGGGGCCCAGGGCACCTAGGTGGCTCAATTTATTGAGTGTCAGACTGTTAGTTTTAGTCCAGATCATGATCTCAGGGTCTTGAGATTGAATCCCACATCAGGCTCCGTGCTGAGAAGGAAATCTGCTTGAGATTCTCTCCCTCTCCCTCTGCCCCTCCTCTCTCTTTCTCTCTCAAAATAAATCTTTAAAAAAAAATCAGGCTTGAGTCTTATTCAACTTTGAATCAATGAAGCCTACTACAGTGCCTGGCACACAGTAGTTAATCAATACATGTTTTTTTGTTTGTTTGTTTGTTTCAATACATGTTTATTGATTTAGGAAGTGAAAGAAGATAAGGTTGTAATTATAGACTGGTTAGACCTTGAATGCTTTGCTCAGAAATTCAGAATAGAATCGAGGTACTTGCAAAATGCCTAAAGTTCGATCTTTCTTCCTAGAGTGCTAATTATATAAAGGATAAAAAGGAAAAAAAAACAAAAACAAAGAAAAAATATTCCTACCAGTAGGTACATACATTGATTTTAAAATACATCCATTGCATTTTTTGTTTCTAATGTAATCTAGAAGTTAATCTGCAGCTAACAGAGTGCCTTCCATATGCCAGGTCATCTGCAAGGCTGGGAATGAAGAAGTACAAAATGTTGTTTTGCTTTTTGTCAGGTGGAGTTCAGTTGTCAGCATAATATGGAATCATTGGTTTTCTACATAATTTGGGCTAAAAATCATATTAGACATCCTCAGCTTTCTAGCCTCCCAATACCCATTCACACATCAAATCCTTTGGTTGTAACTTAAGGGTCCCATTTATCCTTCTCCACTCCTCCATATCACTGCCCTATGTTGGTCTACCGTCATCGATCTGCTATTCCTAATATTTCACCTACATGTTAACATCAAAAATTATAACATTGTGCATTTACATTCATTTCACTTTGCAATTCTATTCAGTGTGTTTATGTCTACCCAATCTGTTTTTTCAACTGAATTAAGAAGAATACCTGTGTGAGTTATTCACAAAAACATTGGTTAAATTAAAGAGACTGGAATAAAAATACCTAGGGTAATCAGTGTCTTAAACTCTTCTCCATTTCTTCCCATTACATTAGCAGCAGTCACGAATGTATTATTTGTACAGGTGGTTCTCATGGTGACTCTTGACAAAATGTGTGAATGGGGGACTCTTTGTCGAGGAAGAAGATAGAGTGTACTTGGCATCGTCAAGTAGCTTTGCAAATCATCACGAATGTTTCTGACCCCCAGACTCTTTTAGCACTTAGCAGATGATGTTTGTCTTCTCTAGAGTTGTGTAAACTAAGGAAATTGGACATCTGTTTTGAATGATTTGACCTTAAGTCACATTTTTAAGTAAAGCCATATGAGTATTATTGTATCATTTTATTGCATTAGGAAGCAACAAGAATAAACAGCATCCTCTGGGCTTCTGAAGAGATCAGGGGCTGATCTAATTGTTTATACAATATTAAATGTCTTATTTAAAATTCATATTTTCCAGTGAACCTTGGTAGTTTTCAAAGAAATAGATTCGATTCTTATCTCCCTATTTTGCATTTGTCACTAAGCCTCATTTACTTGAGAAAAATAATAGAACTAATTTTGGCTCCATACTGTCATCTTGAACATAGTGGGTTTTAATTTGTTTTTAAGGAAGAGAATAGCTTATGTGATTTGAGAGTCAACTCATTTTATTTTTTAAGAGTTGTAATTCGAAGCTGAAGATAACCCTGATAACTTCTAGTATATTTTGGTTGTTATTGTTGTTATTTTTAATTTTCTCCAGAGAGCATACACCACAAATATTTGGTTGACTCTGCAATGTGCTACAAAATCTTGATTATATGTTGGTTTAAAATATCAGCTGTAGAATCAGATTGATTGGATTAAAATCCTGTTTTTGTGTATGACCTTGGGAAGGATTTTTAACACTTCTGAATATAAAATAATAATACTCATCTCAATGCATTATTAAGGGGATCAAATAAAAGAATGGTTAAGAAGTACTTTGCACAGTGAGCAGCACATAGCAAGCACATAATGGAGATTTAGTGACAACAGTAAGAATGTGAAGAAGAAGTCATGGTCATTGGCCACACTTAGAACCAAGAAAGCCATGAGACAGCTTCCTTAAGCCTCAAACCCACTGTCCCATTAGCCAGTCTGCTCTTAGCTAAGGTAACAGGGCTACTTTATGTAAAGCACTGACCATGATCATTAATAAATAAAAAATCAACTATTTTCATGTTTGGAGCAGTTGTTTAGTATTTATATCCATTAATTCAAAACATTGGACAATTAAAAATATATATCCCTTTTGGCCAGCAAATTGGGCCAGCAGGACCTTATTCTGCAGTGTGTTCATATGGATGGCTATTTTATTGGAGGATACTTTGTAATGGCAGGTATTAAAAATGTAGAACTGGGTCCTTATGCTCATTTTGGCCTAAAGAATTGTCTACATTATATTACTGAATAAAGAACAAAACAAACTGCAGAGAAATATGTCAGGTTATTATTTTTTGAAAAATATAAGAAAAGGCTAAAAAAAAATAAAAGACTCACCTCAGGTATATAAATATACACCTGTGGGGCAGCCCCGGTGGCTCAGCGGTTTAGCACTGCCTTCAGCCCAGGGCCTGATCCTGGAGACCCGGGATCAAGTCCCACTTCGGGCTCCCTGTGTGGAGCCTGCTTCTCCCTCTGCCTGTTTCTCTGCCTCTCTCTCTCTGTGTCTCTCATGAATGAATAAATAAAAATCTTTAAAAATATATATATATATATATACACCTGTATGTATAGAGTTTTGCAGGAAATACACTACTACCTCAGTGGAATAAGTATGTGGCCATTGAAGATACTGTTAGCTTTTTATCAACATTTTTTTATTATTTAAAACTTTTATAATTAAAATGTTTATAATACACAGGATAGAAAGCATATTTCTGTGTTCTCCTCATTAATAATGTCCTCAGACATTATTAGCTTTGGGTGCATAACACACTGTCCCCAAACGTGGTACCTTTTTTTGTTCATTTGTTTGTTTGTTTTGGCGGGAGAGACAGAGGGAGAGGTGGAGAGAATCTGAAGCAGACTCCACGCCCACCATGGAGCCCAAGGCAGGGCTCAGCCTCACATCCCTGACATCAGGACCTGAGCCAAAATCAGGAGTCAGATGCTTAACCCACTGAGCTGCCTGGGTGTTCCCCAAACTTGGTATCTTAAAATAATACCCATAGCTAACAATTCTATGTGTCAGTTATTTGGGCCGGGTTCAGCTGAGTGGTTCTGCTGATCTGGGGGCTTTGTGTGGCTGTTCTTGGCTGGGCTCCTTCATGCAGCAGCAATAAGCTGTAGGATCGACTGGGGCCTGGGTGGGGAAAGCAGATCTCTGCTTCACAGGGTCCCCTTCCTCCAGCAGGCTAGCCAAGACTTGTTCACCTGGTTATGAGCAAGTTTTCCTTTTTCCCTTGTAGCCTTAAGTTTCTCAGATTCGGACTTTACTTCTTTATATACACATGTATGTGTATTTGTGTGTATATTTTATAGATAGATTAGATCTATAGATATATCTGTGTATATATATTATATATGAAATGCAAGTACTATATACACTGTGTACAGTATATATGTATTGACTTAAGAGGCTATAGTGTTCTTACTAAAATTATCTAACTAAAAATCAAATCAAATCGAATCTAACTAATGTACTGCTTCAAAACTGAGAGGCAGCATGGCATCATACTCATGAGCACAGACTGAGTCACTTTGCCTGGGATCATATCTCATGTTTACTAACCTAGCTGTATAACCTTGGACAAGTTACTTAACCTCTCTACATTTCAGCTTTCTTGTCTTCTCTAAGATTTAAAAGGGTAAATATATATACCACACTTAGAAGAATGCCTGGCACGTATTAAATATTATGTATGTGTTAGCTGTTATTACTCCCCATATTAGTAGCCAATATATTTACCTATTTTCCTTTGTCACACTATACATGAGTCAACTCAGGTTTAGACCTTTCATAAGGTCACCTGAAGCTAAGTAAGATTTGTAGGTGAGATTTCTCTCCTCACCTGCTCTAGAAGGGCAAAGAGCATGACTGTCCTTATGATCTTTACTATTGGAATTCTATAAAAAATGACAGTGCTTCCTTTCTGAACACTTGCAGGAGCTTCACCAGAACCTCACAAACATTTGGTCTTTGAAGTTTTTACATATCTAAGAAGTTTACATTTGAAATTGTATCCAACATTTGCTTTATTTTAAATTTCACGATTTAGTGGTAAAACTGAATATTTTCGCAGACCTCTCTTTACTAATTGTATTTTTGCTAATGCAAATTGCCTTTTCATATCATTTGCTATATATTTATTGATATCTAGGGCAGCCTGGGTGACTCAGCGGTTTAACACCACCTTCAGCCCAGCGTGTGATCCTGGAGTCCTGGGATCGAGTCCCACATCAGGCTCCCTGCATGGAGCCTGCTTCTCCCTCTGTGTCTCTGCCTCTCTCTCTCTCTCTCTCTCTCTCTCTCTCCCTCTGTGTGTGTATGTCTCTCATGAATAAAAAAAATCTTAAAAAAGCTTTATTTATTGATATCTTGATGTTGTTCCTGATGAATTAATCCAACAGATTCCTTAATTTCCAGACCATTTTGATCATCTATAAATTTGATATTGTATCCTCCATTTAACGTGGAGGCCAGTTTAATTTCCTCTACTGACTAACCTTGTCAAGTTTGGATTATTTCTGCTCTCTCCCCCTCTGACCAGGCAGCGCAAGTCCCTGCGGGGCTTTGGCTTCTGACCCTCTGCCAGGCTCATGAAACATCTTGAGCAAAATCTTTGGTTCCCTCTTCAGGATTATGGGGAGCTCTCAATTATGGATGCTAACAGAATACTTACAGTGTTTTGGAGAAATATTTTTTATGACAAAGTGATTTAGCTAACTCCTTTTGAGCACCACTAGCAGGCTCCTGTTAAACTGAAGAACAGTTACGTTTGGTTTACATTTTACATAGAAGCTAACTGTGTAATTTCTTCTTAAAGCAAGACAAAGCTTAGTCTGTTAGCAGATACGCATGTGAAAAAAAATTATCTCTAAGTCAACAGTAATTTACGGGGAAAATAAGTAGACACTTATATTGTGATGATTTGTGTCATTCTGAGATTTAGAACAAAACTGAACTAGTTTCTAAAGATGTCAATCAATAAAAAAAAAAGACCTGACGTATGGGAAATTAAGCAGTCTCTCAAGAAAGTTCTGAACAGTATACCTGTCACTTCTCCATTGTACTCATGGCTTTTTCCCCAGATACAGTCATTAGCGTCAGCAGATAGTTAAAAGGTTGTGTTTGCTTTACTTTGTGTTTGTTTTTTACTTGTAAATTATAAAGCGCACACATAGTATTTTCCAGCTAAGTCACTGAAGCGAGTTTTGATGACATACTGTAACGTGAATTAGTTCTCAAAATAGCTTGACTTTTCTTATGAAAGGGGAGCACATTACTTCTCTGGATGGAACCTCCAGGATGTCTTTCGTTTGCCACGAGCCTCTTCATTCCTTCTTTAAAAAAAAATTTTTTTTAATTGATATTTAGTGTATTATTAGTTTCAGGGGTAGAATTTAGTGATTCAGCAGTTGCAAATAACACCCAGTGGTCATTCCATCACATGCGCTCCTTAATACCCATCACCCAGTTATTCCATCCCCCCACCCACATCCCCTCCAGCAATCTTCAGTTTGTTTCCTAGAGTCAAGAGTCTCTTATGGTTTGTCTCTCTCTCTGATTTTACCTCATTTTATTTTTCCTTCCCAGTCTCAAAACTCTTTTAAAAAAAGAGCTACCAGTTGACAGTTCTAAATCTACACATTTTACAGGCCCTTGGGGTTGTGGTTATGTAAATGTTGGTAAACTTAATGGGCTGGGTTTGTTAATTCTGTGCATTTTTTTTTCTTTCTGTGCTGAATACGAAATATCTAAAACACAATTACAGGTGAGCTGTGAGATTTTTGCTGGAAGAATTGGTCCAGGGTTTATTGTTCATAGTTCTTAAAATGCCCAGTATATAATGGACACTCAGATGTACCCCGCTGTGGCTAAAAGTGGCCAGGTAAGGCAATGAATTTATTTGGGTCAGCTCCGTGTTTTTATGAATAATAAATGGTAAAAATACCCATTCAGTTATGCTTTGAATCACTAAATTAACAATTGTGTATTTTTGAGCCTTTTTATATTAAAATATCTTGAAGGAAGTGTTTTATGCACATTTTTGGTATATGGTATACTTATGATGCTTATTATTTAGGTGTATGCTATGCTTTAGTTATGCTTATTATTAATTTTATAGCACCTAGATTGATGTGGCATTCCCTTGGGGAGAATAGAGTGCTGGGTACCAGCCAGTCTGACTTGTAGGAAGGCCCCTGCCAGATGAGCCCATCACCTCTTCTCCCAGGAGAGTGCCACCTAGACTCAGGAAATGAAGAAGTGGCACAGTTAGATGGTTTTGCTGGGGCTTTCCTGCGGTGTGATGTTACTTCTTTACCATCTGGGGTATTTTCACCAGCTTATTAGGACTGTGGCAAAAATTAGTGCACTTAACAAATGGTCTTGCCATTGGTAATATTTAAGAATCCAAGAGAAAGACAAGAGAGAGGGCAAAACAGAAAAGCAGATATGATTGTTGGGTGAAAAGACCATTGTTTTATTAAAGTTTTACTCTCTTAGGGTTGCAAAATAAGTATTCACATTTGTACCAGAGTGAAATTTTTGAGAGGGGCATAGAAGGGGCAGTAGCTGATGAAGGATGCATGACATCTGGTCTGCAGAATATGGATGTGGCTGCGGATGTGGTTTTATCAGGCTGAAATGGGTGCTAATAAGTATTTTTAAAGTGGTGGTGGCACCTCCCTGCAGAGGCTTTGTTCCTTTGAGCCTTGCTCCCTGAGTTCATTTATTTCTCCACAGGCTTTCAACTTCCTTATTTTGTGAGGTTTCTCATTGGAAAAGACATGTTCCTTAGGACCATTGTTAGTACTGGCTGAGGAAACAGGAGGAGGGATATATTTTGGTATTTGAAGGATGAGATCAAATTTAAAATTACAAATTAAAAATGAAAAGCACTCTTAAAAAAAATAAAAATAAAAATGAAAAGCACTCTTATGAAGGAAGCAGATGGAGCACAGTATAGATCTTGTTCGTTTTGGTGATTGGGAAAGGAGTTGCTGTATGACCTGAAAGCATACATGGATGGGGTGTAGAATCTGTTGTGGGTTGTGCCCAGCATTGTTTTACTTACGTATGTTGCAAAATGGAGCAGAATAGAATAGGAAATGTGAGTATAATACACATACACATGGCAGGAGGAATAGTGACACACATTTCTTCATACAAGTTTTGTATGTTTGTGTGTGTATTCACATGTAACATCAGATGTGTGTGCTGGGATGAATATAAAATGTATTTGGTACTATGTTGGGTCAAAGCGTTTGAAAAACGTTGGTTTTAGAGCATTGCATTGAGAGCTTGAACGTGAAAAATTCAGATTCCTTTTAGCTCCATCGGATGCTGTTGGTCGACCCTTTGGTGAATTAACTGTCCTCTGTGTATCTGTGGGTCTTTATTGTTGCGAGGATTTAATGAGATGGGAATGATATAGAACCCAGCCCAGGCACTGGGTGGCACAGTTTACTTCCCTGCATTCTCCTTTTCTCAAGAATAGCCAAGATGTGTTTTTGGAGCTTTCTTCCTCTCTTCCTTGCCTCAAAGCTAGTTCTTTTCTGAATTTAGTCTTGGTGCTGTCTTTCCATTCCCTGTGATCGTGTTTGCCTCTTTTCTCTCCATTCACTTCCTATGTTCCCTTTGTGTTTTCTTCAGCCAATTTCTTTCACAGCCAAAGGGTTTGGCCTGATAGCTTTCATCCTTGGGTTGAGAAACCAGAGAATTTTTTCCCCCTTCCTTTCTTTCAGTTTGTCCGTCTTAGTATTTTCCTACCACATTAAGAAAAAACTGTACATGTGGGTACTTGGGAACCAGTATACTATTCCATGCAAACCTTAAGCCTATACCACTTGGTGTGGTCTGCACATCAGAGCTGGTCAACACATTGATCCTGCCCATGACCACTATAGAAATCAAGAGCAAGTCATTAGAAAATTTTATAGAAATTTGTCAGTGATTTGCATCTATTTAATCTAGTAACAAATTTGGGGTTGTATTTTGCAAGTCTTTTTATTCTTTTGTGAAAGTCCATATTTATTGCATTTTACGTAAATTTGATGAGATGCATTGGATATTTTTAAAAAATGGCCCCTCATCATAGAGTGTTCAAAAAACACTTCTCTAGACAACTAAATTGTTACAACTGGTATGTATAATGGGTTAGAAGAAGAAAGAATGGCCATGTTAACTAGAGGCAAGATGTACACCAACAAAGATGGAACTTACAAACTTTCAATTTGGCTTTTGGATTTTAAGTCTATACATTTGAAGACATGGTCATAGAGGAAAAAGGAAAAAAAAAAAAAAAAGACAAAACAGCCAAAGGAAGAGAAAGGCCGATCATCCATGTGCTTTTACTAAAATTAAGAGGTTTAAGAAGTGAATTTTATAATGGCATTAAAATTTGTTGGGGGGTAACGTTCCCTTCTTGCCTTTGTTAGGGAGGAAAAAATTTCTCCTGTGCCTCAAGGGTTTTTTGGCTGGTCTAGGAATTTAATTGACACAAGACAGATTAACAGGAGAAAATAAAACTTAATTACATATGTATAGGCGAGGGGAAGGGGTTTGTAAGACTATCAGGCCCTCAAGCAGTTAGGCAGTTGAAGATTAGAGGCCATGCAGAACCAAGGAAAAGGAGGTGGACATCCAGGACTTCAAAGGGAAGAAGGACGTTTCACAGGAAGATGAAAAAAGAGTAAATGTTTGGCAAGTAGCTGTTTGCTGGGTCATGCAGAAACAATGGGACATAGAGAGGAATTTTAACAAACAGACTTTTGTAAGTTCCTGCCTGTCTACCACACTTAGCTCATATAGTAATTATCTATGGTGATGGCTCACTTTCTGGAGCAGCTCCTCTACCTAAATTCTTTTAGGGGGAAGGTCTAAGTTTCTTCCTGAGCCTTCCATTTTTTAAAAATAATCTGCCTAAAATTATCCATATGTCAAAGAGACACACTTTGAGGTGGCAAATTTTGCCCCTCTGCACCTTCTAGGTTCTTTGCCTGGTCTAATCATTAAGTTAATATAAAACAGATTAAGCAGACAAAACAATCAGAAGTTTAATATCATGTACCCTTCCTGTATACATGGGAGAGACCCTAGAACAGGAACTTCCTAAAATGGCTGAAACCATCATCTTAAATACTATCTTCAGCTAAAGACAGAGGATGTTGGAGGTGGTGAGTCTGGGAAGGAAAAGCAGTCAACAAGGGTAAGGTTGTTATGAACATTTAAGTATTTGCCTCTCCATTGATAAGTTTCTAGAAATGTGGTTTTCCCCCTTTTCCTGTAGGGGAAGGGAAACACTTACAAATAGAGCTTCCCATGGTAAGTGTCTCTTATGCAAGGCTAACTTCTACTCAGTTTTGAGAGCTTCCTGTGTCTGCTGTTTAGAATAACCAGCTACTACTAGGTATTTATCCAAAGGATACAAACATAGTGATTCAAAGGGTCACCTGCACCCCAGTGTTATAGCAGCAGTGTCCACAATAGTCAAACTGGAAAGAGCCCCGATATCCATTGATAGATAAATGGATAAAGTTGTGATATAGGTAGGTAGGTAGGTAGGTAGGTAGGTAGATAGGTAGATAGATAGATAGATAGATAGATAGATAGATAGATAGATCACAGTGGAATACTATATACACATAGTGGAATACTACTGAACCATCAAAAATAATGGAATCTTGCCATTTGCAATGATGTAGATGGAAATAGAGGGCATTGTGCTAAGTAAAATAAGTCAATCAGAGAAATATGGGCACCATATGATCTCACTCATATGTGGAATTTAAGAAACAAAACAAATGAACATAGGGGAAGGGAAGGACAAATAAGACAAAAAATAGAGAGGGAAGGTCAACCATAAGGGACTCTTAACTATAAGGAATAAACTGAGAGTCACTGGGGGGGCGGGGGAGTTGGGTTGGGGAATGGGATAGCTGGGTGATGGACATTAAGCAGGGCACTTGATGGAATGAGCTCTGGATGTTTTATGTAACTGATGAATCACTAAATTCTACCCCTTAGTTTCAGGGGGGGTAGAACTAGTAATCTACTGTATGTTAACTAAATTGAATTTAAATAAATAATTTTTTAAAAAGAGAGGGAAAAAGAATAGCCAGCTTAAAATAATCCCCATGCCAAAGAGACACAATTGGGGTAGAAAATCTTTTCCTTTTCAAGTTGATAAAATGCTGCTTCTCCACCAGCCAAAGTATTTAATAACACCTAATACTCTCTTCTTACTGGATGAAAGAAAACGCTCCTTTTTTGTTGGGCACACAAAGTTTCTGAAATGTATGAGGACAATTCATGCAGTTTCCTTCGCCTTTAAAAATCTAGAGTTTTTACCACACCAATGCAAATTTTAATGACGGGGTAGAGGGGAATAACTAATTATATGTAGCTCTGGCTGCTGTCACAAACAATGATGGAAGATAGTCCAGTCAAAAACATTTGCCAGTAGATAAGATTAAGCTAAATTTAATTCACCCAAAGATTTAAGAATGTGCATTTTTCATGTTCTTGTAAGAATCTTTCCTTTCCAGAGAATCCAAAATAAGGATTCTTAAAGTCCTTCAAAGGGTGCTTTTAAAACTCTCCCATTTGAAGCCAGCTCTGTTCCGTGGAGCTCTTTTCATTTGCCTGCAATGTTATATTCTCAACTTCTACACTTGTGACTTAAGGGTGTTTTGTTATTCGAACACAAGCAGAATTTCTATGCTAATTTGAATTCTGATTTCTTTTATTTATTTACCCAGTTGGAGTGTTTTTTTGTTGGAGGAAAAAAATTGAGGTAAGGAAGCACCTACTGAGGGAGACCCAATTAGTCTTTGAAAATGCATTTCCTCACAGCCAAAACATTGAAGCAGGAAGTGAAAATTAAACATTCAGCCATACAGAGATATTTTTAAAAACAGACTTAATAGTCTAAAATTGAATATAAATGCCTTGGATCCTTTAAACATTGGCAAGTTAACTTTACTTTCATTGCCGATAGGTGATGAATTCAGTTAAAAGACATCTCTTCCATCCTACCTGCCATTTCTGTATTCACAATTGTGAATTCACCCCCAGGATTCTGGGTTTGTCAGAGTGTGCTAAATGTAAGTGTTCACACTTTCTCATGTAAACTCACCATAAGACAATCAAGTAGAACTATCAGGAAATACTTGTGTTGGCTGAAATGTTATCTTCTGTACTTCGAAGCTGTGAGATAAGACCTCATGACCACACACAGAAATAAAGATCTTCTTCCCAAAGCTTAAATGTAGGGGCAAGATCAAGTGTGTTAAAGGTTTTGTAACCCTTCAATACTAATGTTCCTCTCTCGTGAGAAGAAACTTAGAAATTATCACTTAGAGAAATAGGAATAGGACCAGGAGGTTGTGAAGAGGACAGGTGGAAATAGATCAAGCTATATGCTAAGGAATTGCAGATAATTTAGAGAAGCCACACATTTGGTTGAGGTATGAGAAAAACAAAGTAATAATAATACTCATCACCAACAATTTTTGTACTTCTGCTATATAGCATGCATGGTCCTAAGTGCCTTTATACATTAACATTAATTATGGGAGCTACATTAAAATCCCAATGGAGAGACTCTGGATGGAAAAACAAAAAGGAACTCTCTGGTGACCATACCCCAGGGAAGGTGCTTGGTAAAGGGAGACTTTTTCCTAAAAACGGTGTGTATTGACCATAGTACATTCAGGCGGCTTCTCTACTGTCAAAAGGAAGAACAACTTTTCTTGTGACCAGTCCATGCATAATTGCTTTCTGAGGCCAGAACAGGTGAAGAAGGTGGCATGGATAGAGCTGGCACTTCCAGCAACACCACACCCATGTTCTTGGAAGATCTCTGACTAATTTCACAGAAGCACATACTTGGAAGTGATAGATTTTCTGAGAAAAACGGGTTTGGGGCTGACCACTCAAAAGCTGGGCAGCTCTGTAGCTGGAGAGCCAACAAAAACAGTAACAACGCTTCTAAAAATACTAGTCTTATCAACTCCTCTCTGGCATTCCGAATCCCAGTGACTGCATCCTCAGCCCTGTACCCTACGGCTCTGGCTTCGTCCTTCTGCTACAGTTAAGTCCCTTCTAATAGAGATCACTTTCTGCCAACTTAAGAATAGGATTCAGGGTTTGTCTTCTCCATCAGTCAATGTTCTTCCTTTTCAACTCGGGAGGGGGGCAGAAGCTCCACAGCTTCTTCTTCTGTTCTTGCAGTTTCCCAGGCAGCTTCACAGAATGGAGAGGATGGCTCTGGAAACCACTCAGCTTCTTGCCACTTCTTCCCCTGAGTGAAGGCACCACTGCAGGACTGTAGTTTTGTTTAAAAGGTCATCATGAAGCCCTTTGTTGAGATCGCTTGATAATTTTTAGGTCCTGCAGAAAGTCACACAGGAACCCGAGGGACTTTAGTGTTATATGGATGTCATGCCCCTAATTGCTAATCCGATTTGAGCTAACCTGCATTTCAGAAGCACCCCAGGTAACAAAACAGACTGTATTTTTTGGCTTGAAAAGGTTAAAAAGGAGAAAGGAGTATAAAAATTATGATCATTTGAGTGTTTATAACTTACAATACCTAAATTTCACTTTGACCTCAAGTTAAGAATTTCTGCATACATTAGACAGCTCAGAAAGCTGACGCAGCATTTTGTGCTGGAACGGAGTATAGTGGAGGATCGGTGGCTCAGCTAGAAGAATAATATTTTTTGGGATTCCTGGTGATTCCCTGAACAGTAATGGTAGGAAGCTATCCAGTTTATACCAACATGTGAAAAGAGACTTCTCTGTTTCAGCTTCATCCAGACATCCAAACTAGATGTCACAGGATACAGGAAATACACATTTTGCCATGCTTCTATGTTTACCACCGTGGCTACCTGAGTTTCACTGATGGAAATTCTGCAAGAAGTACTTTCCTTGGCCTTAGGGCACTACTACATGTTTTGCTGATTCAGCATTGGCCTCAAGGCCACATCATGGTGGGCCGTGTCACAATACACATTGTAACCATGTTGTGGGTGATGGAGCCCCACTTGATCAAATACAGAATAGATCTGCTCGGATTTACTACAAAGAGAAAAGTACGATTTTGAACTTGTGTTGTAAACACCAACAGCCAGCTTTAGAGTGGTGATGGGGTTGGTCGACCCTGCCTATTTTGAAGATTTGTTTTTTGTTTTTGTTTTTTACATTTTGTAGAATGTAGCTAACCCCGAATCATTTCAATGATATTCCCTTGCTACTTGTTCCCTTTCTGAGCCCCCAACTCATTCTTAAATCACATTTGTAGTTCTTCCTTATTATTGGAATATATGTTCCATAGATAACCCTTCCCTTGTGGCTTGGCTTTCATATTTCCAGGTGCATAACATTCATCTCTTGAAAAATTGCTCTGTTTTCAAAGAGCGACTATAATTTTCCTTCACTGTCGTGAAGGGCTTTGTTTTCTTCATATATGCTCAAATGGCACATGAAGAAACATGGGGTTATTGGAGTGTAGCAGGGTGAGTAATGGGCTGGAAGCTCAGAGGCTCAAAGTTTTGCTTTGGCCACTAACTCATCCTAAAACCTGGATAAACTGCTTCCTAATCTCTCTGTGACTCAATTCCTGTTTGTCTTTAATGTCATTAACACTACTAGCTCCTCTTACTAACAGCCTTCAGTAAACATTGTCTAATATTGTTCCCTTAACAGTAGCCTATTAATTTATAGAAGATAGAACTACATTTATGTTTTTTATTTTGTCCTTGTAATAATTCTCTGGGAAAGGTGATCTTCTCCTTTTGCTGTTTAGGAAATCACAGTTTGTAGACAAGAAAAGAAAAACTACACTTCTAGTAGTGTATGTATGTTTATAGATATCTATAGATAACATACATACATGTGTGTCCTTGAAAATTATGATTCACAATAGGGGAGATTTTAAAAAGACAATTCAACTGGGGGAATAGTATCCTCATCCAGTAGAAATCATGAGTCCAACCATATGTGAGTAATACTTTCCTTTTTCATCTTTATGCTCCAAATTTAGGTGCTCTTTCCCCTAGAGCTTCAATACATTTTTCCTCTCTGCCAAAAAGGCTTTATGATGTTCTGTTTTCCCTTTTATCCCTTTTATCTTAGAATATTTTGCTTTTATCTTCCTTTATATTTACATAAGGAAGATAAAGGCAAAATAAATGATATATAAAATTCATATAATTATTTTAATTGCCATTTCTGTTGATCTTAGACATGGGGAGGGCCTGAGTGACACAGTTGATGCCAAGGTATCTGAAAGCCTGAATCCATGTGGAAATTCTTCAGCAGTCATGGGTAGGCTAGTGCTGTGGATATAAAGATACAAATTGCTCATAGATATTTCTGCAAATGACCATCCTTTGGTTCAGTGGTTGCATCAGTACATGCTGTCATATCTGTCACGAAAACATCTCCACTATCAAGAAGTCAGTTGTTAAAGCAATGGGGAAGGGGTGGTAGCACTAAACTGCAAGAGAATTATATTGTATTGACAACAAGGAGAATCACAGGGCCAGTGAAGTTTTCTAGGATTCCACAAATTAGGCAAATCTGTTCTCTCTCTCTCTAGGTTACATGAGAATATTAAATGGCTGCAATTACCAAGTGGTGGTACCAGTAGAGAATAGTATGGTCCCATAGAACTTTCTGAGGTTCTATAGAGAGGTTCAGTATCTGTGCCTGCCAATGTGAGAGCACTGAGCCACATGTGCCCAGCCAACGCTTGAAATGTGACTCAGGACCTAGACTTTTAATATTACAGATTTTTACTTAATTTTAATGTAAATAGCCACATGTGGCTAGTGACTACCAGATAATCAGTGCAGGGCAGCAAATTATGCATATTTTTGTTGCTTAGGAGACTAATTGCAGTAACTTCAAGGGAACTTTCTATTCACTGTTCTTGGCAAACACTTGGAGGTGAAAAGGTATGAAAGAGACAGGACTCTAAAAGCCTAAGTAAGATATGGTGTATTGCAATGTCAACCCACATAAATGATGGCAGCTTGACAAATGACCAGAAATTAGTATTTCAGGCTGTAACTTCCCTTTGATTTTCTTTCCATAGGCTCTTTCATGCTGGTGAACACATCTGGAAGACCTGAGGGCCAGAGAGCCCACCTCCTCTTACCTCAGCTGAAAGAAAATGATACCCACTGCATTGATTTTCACTATTTTGTGTCCAGCAAGAATAACGCTGCTCCCGGGTTACTCAATGTCTACGTGAAGGTTAATAACGGGCCTTTGGGCAATCCTATCTGGAACATATCTGGAGACCCTACCCGCACGTGGAACAGGGCAGAACTGGCCATTAGTACATTCTGGCCTAATTTTTATCAGGTAGGTACTTTGTTTTCATTTCCTGTTTTTGATGCATCTTCTAATTTCTGAAAATATAGTTTGTATATTAGTATAATTGGAGACTATAAAAAAGTATAGTTTTTTTTTTTTTTTTATATTGAGGTTAGGGAACCTTATGCTTCCTTATGGTAAGGAGTGTGTTCAGTGTGTTACCTTGAAAAATGAGTAACGAACACCTTTCAAACTTGTTTATGCATATGTTGTTTTAAGAAAGTAAAAGAAAAATAAAAACAAAAATGTTGTTTTAAGTGACCCACAGCAGGGCAGGAAACATTATCTGCAAGTGCTATATTAAATAAGCTGTATCTGACCAACAGAGACATAGCACTTGATTCTAAAAGAGGAAGCCCCTTTTGTTCATGGGTTTTCTCACAGGAGTAAATGTCATTAAGAAGTGAGCCTCAGTGGACCAGCTAGCTAGATGCATTCCTTGTTCGCATCCCAGTGGAAAGAAAATAACATATATAGGCTAAGTCCTTGTCCTGGAGGGGCTGCTGTCCTGTTACTTGGGATATTCTTTTAAGAGCCACATTACCCATGTGGAGTTCTCCTTTAAAGTAACTAAAGAGTGGAGGCCAGGAATAGTTAAAAAGTGGCACCAAAGCAACCCTGATGTCATGTCCCTTTTGGAGGAGAGTGACTTGTATCACATGATCATCCTGTCTCAGGATCAAAGGTGGGGAATTAGTGACAATGGCATTTGGTGCCCCCCCCCCACTTTTGTCCACAGTACCTTTAAATAACTTGATATTGAGAAAAATACTCAATTAATTTCAAGGTAAGAGGATTCATTAAGAGGATTGAGATATTTTGCTTCTCTCTTCCTTAATTCCTTTGGCTCACTTAGGAGCCAGCTGGAACATAGATCCAAGATCATCTCTCATATTTAATTGAGGTGCTTGGCTAGACTCAGGGAGGGGAAAACTGAGTCTTCTCAAGGGCTGCTCATCTTTCTAATGACAGGCACAACACCCAGGAATCCATTTTGCAGGTTTGGTGTTTATTAGGAAAGATGCATCAATCCTGGTTCCTCTCCCCCTGGATTTGATAATGGGAATAAATGGACTGTCACTGTTGTGCCTCATTTGTCTCTCTACCCTTTTACCTGCAACAATTTCTAGAATTTAATGATTGAGAGATACATGTGTCTTGAATAGTACATATGTAAATTGTTAAATAGTACACACATAAATTGTTCAAAGTCTTTTAAAAGCACACTTCTTTTAAGAGTGTTAAAAATTAGGTAGGTCTAAATTTAGCAATTTACTGTTAGGAATTCATCCTAAGTAGGGAAAAATGGTTGCAAATAATTAACTATAAGGATTTTCATGGCAGTTTATTTATAATGATGAAAAATCAGAAACAGTATTATTTCCAACATTAGAGCGTTAATTAATTTATGTTACCTCAATACAAAAATGCATTTTGCAACAATTAAGAATAATGTCATGGGAAGCCACTTAATGATCTCTTGAAGCTTATGTTGCTAAGGGGAAAAACTGGTATAAAATGATAAATCCCATTGTTTAAATTTTATATATTATGTTTTTTAATTTTAAAATAATGTTTATATGATAAGGTATATATAATAATGTATAATATATATTATAAAATAAAGACTAAAATATATGCTGAAATAAATATATTAAAAAGTGATATCTCCCTAGCTAGTAGGGTAACAGGTGATATGAACTTTTTTCTTTCTACCATCTGTCATATTCTAAATTTTCTCCAATGTATATGTTCTGTTTTTATTCATAAAATGCCAAAGAGAATGGGGCATCTGAGTGGCTCAGTCGGTTAAGTGTGCGCCTTCTGCTCAGGTCATGATCTCCAAGCCCCAAGCCTTGCATTGGGCTCCCTGCTCAGCAGGGAATCTGCTTCTCTCTCTCTCTCTGTTTTCTCTACCCCTCCCCACTGCTTATTCTCTCTCTCTCAAATAAGTAAATAAAATCTTAAAATCTCAAAGAAAAAAAAAGTTTTTCTTCCACAGGGAAAATACCCTATTTAACAAATAACCTTTTTAATAACTAGATTAGCAATCAGTGGCATAATTTAAAAAAAAATTGTTTCTGGGACAAAGTTTCTTTTTCCATAGTCTTAAAAAGGAATCAGGGGAAGTGGGTTTGGTTAAGCTAGGTTTCAAAAATTTTTATATGATGGACTAGGCTAAGAAGCTGTGCTTTTAGAAACTTTTTTTGGAGGAGACCTTACCAAAATATAGAAGACATAGGTCTATGATGTTCCCATTGTCCCTCTGGAACGTGCACTTGGTTCTGCCTTAGTCTCCAGGCATATGCTGGATAAAGGCAGTGGGACAAACTTGTAGGCAAGATCAGAAGGTACTGCTCATCTGTGCTCCAATTTTCCTCTCTTTTACGTTAGCACTGCCCACCCAGAATCTCTAGGGGTGAACACCCTTGGGCCCCTCACACCTCTGGAGTCCAATGCATTGGTTTAGTTTTGACACTGGCTGCAATCCAGATCTTACAGTGGTATTTTGCTTTTGTCTAAGCTCAGGTTGCTATGACAAACTACCATAGAGTGGTGCCTCAAATGATAGGCATTCTTTTCTCATGGTTGTAGAACCTGGAGGTCCTCCTGCAGGATTCTCATAGATTCAATTCTTGGTGAGGGCCTGTCTTTTAGATGGCCTCCTTCTTGTCTTCTCACAGTATGCTCAGTGGCCTTTCCTCTGTGTGTGCATATGGAGAGAAAGAGCTCTGGTCTCCCTTCTTCTTATTAGGATGCTAATTATGGGGGCTCCACATTCATGACCTCATCTAAACCAGATTGCCTCCCTAAAGCTGCATCTCCAAGTATCATCACATTGGGTGCAGGGCCTCAACATATGAAATTGGGGAGGGACACAGCATTCAGTCCATAACAGCCTTGGCACATCAAGTTCAGACAGTTTAAATGAGAGGAATGATTTGGTTTAATGATCTTAGGAGATCGGCCTTTAAAAAGGAATTATGGAATTATATTGAAAATGAGGTGGTCCTATTATCAGGCCATTGTGATTTCCAATGAATTCTTCCTTTCTTGGGCTCTTTTGTTTTTGTTTTTGTTTTTTAGATTTTTTTTAAATTATTTATTTATTTATGATAGTCACACAGAGAGAGAGAGAGAGGCAGAGACATAGGCAGAGGGAGAAGCAGGCTCCATGCACCGGGAGCCCGACATGGGATTTGATCCCGGGTCTCCAGGATCATGCCCTGGGCCAAAGGCAGGCGCCAAACCTCTGTGCCACCCAGGGATCCCTCTTGGGCTCTTTTGAATAAAATAGTTAGCCGCCCCAATTGTGACCCTCTGACCCCCACCCCCCAGGTCCACCTATTTCCCGCTCTAACCTCTCTTACATGAGCAGTACATGACTTATCAAGTTGAATCAGAACCTAATTCTCACTATTGCTTTTTTTTGGTATATTTTTTATTGGAGTTCGATTTGCCAACATGTAGTATAACACCCAGTGCTCATCCCGCCAAGTGTCCCCCTCAGTGCCGGTCACCTAGTCACCCCATCCCCCTACCTACCTCCCCTTTCACTACCCCTTGTTTGTTTCATAATCACTATTGCTTTTTGGTTCACTGGTTGATTCATTAGGAATAGCTTTCTACTTTTGATTTAAAAGTGGATTTGTAGAGATTCTTTAATACAGCATTGCTAGGTTGTTAAGAATCTGGTGATCAACATCTGTAAAAGGTTTGGATCCACTGAAAGGTCACTTGTTAGTTTAATTTCTGAGCCCTACCACCAAACATTAGTTTTTAAAGTTTTAAAGGCATAGTGAAAAGGCATATTTCTTCTTTATCTGCTGGGCAGTGAACTTACTGAAATCATTACTCTAATAGTAACACAAGCTATCAGATAAATGGCACTCTGTAGATGAGATAATAGAGATGTCAGCAGGAAACCTTCCAGACACTGAACAATAGGGCTTAAAATCACCATGGAAAACCTGAATGATGTTTCCCAGTTGGAATGAGAAAGGTAAACCATATTAACAAAGGCAAGTAAGAAGGAGAATATCTACCAAATCCTATTCCCATCCCTGGCCCAAGGTGTCAACCTAACTGGAGATGACCAGAAAACAGTTAGAAAAGTAAGTTGCCTGTGCGTGGGCAGCACTGCCCAAGGAAAGAGCTTCCTTGCCCAATGCAGTCCTTAGCTCTTTGGGTCAGCTTGCCTTTACTGAGGAGATGGCTATCATATCCTGATGCTCTTAAAAACGTGAATCATGTGTGAGCCCATCTGCTTTTGCATTAATTTCCCACCTCGATTTATCTATCAGAAATTCTGTTAGTCTAAGGATGTGAGTCTGCCCTATGTGACTATAGTTAACCTTTGAACATTGTAGAGGTAAGGAGTGCCAACCCCCCATGCACTGGAAAAATCCATGCATTATTTTGACTCCCCTAAAATTTTACTAATAACCAACCTACTATTGATCAGAAGCCTTATCAAAAACATAAACAGTTGATTAACACAAATTTGTATGCTATATGTATTATATATTATATTCTTATAATAAAATAAGCCAGAAAAATGTTAAGAAAACATTTCAGGTTTCATATTTAGGTCTTTAATCCATTTTGATTTTTTTTTTGTGTGTGTGTGTGTGTATATGATGTTAGAAAGTAGCCCCATCTCATTTGTTTTGCATGTAGCTGTCCAGCTTTCTTAATACCATTTTTAAAGAGCTTTTCCCCATTATATTCTTGCCTCCTCTGTTATTGATTAATTGACCATATAGGCGTGGTTTATTTCTGGGCTTTCTATCCTATTCCATTGATCTTTGTGTCTGTTTTTGTGCCAATACCATACTGTTTTGATTACTATAGCTTTGTAGTATAGCTTGAAATCTGGAATGATGATACCTCCAGCTTTGTTCTTTCTCAAGATTACTTTTTGGGGTCTTTTGTGGTTTTATTAAAAGATTTTATTCATTCATGAGAAACAGAGAGAGAGAGAGAGAGAGGAAGAGACACAGGCAGAGGGAGAAGCAGACTTTACGCAGGAAGCCCGACATGGGACTTGATCCTGGGTCTCCAGGATCATGACCTGGACTGAAAGCAGCGCTAAATCGCTGAGCCACCCGGGCTGCCCTCTTTTGTGGTTCTATACAAATTTTAGTATTATTTGTTTTAGTTTTGTGAAAATGTTGTTGGTATTTTGCTAAGGATTGCATTTAATCTTGTAGATTGCAGGGCAGCCCTGGTGGCTTAGTGGTTTAGTGCCACCTTCAACCCAGGGTGTGATCCTGGAGACTGGGGATCAAGTCCCACGTCAGGCTCCCTGCATGGAGCCTGTTTCTCCCTCTGCCTGTGTCTCTGCTTCTTTCCCTCTCTGTCTCTGTCTCTCTCTCTATGTGCCTCCATGAATAAATAAATAAAATCTTAAAAAAAAAATCTTGTAGATTGTTTCACTAATTTGGATATTTTAGCAATATTAATTCTTCCAATCCATGAGTATGGGATATCTTTCCACTTGTTTGTGTTATCTTTAATTTCCTTCATTAGTGTTTTATAGTTTTCCAAGTACAGGCCTTTCACTTCAAAAAGGAAATGTTTGTAGTGCTGTTCTGTAATTATTGAGAAAAAATGCAGGTATAAGCAGATTCACAGAGTTCATACCCGTGTTCAAGTGTCAGCAGTATTACATTTTAAATCACAAAATTTTAAAAATATTTTCTGGTGTCATGTGAGCATAGTTCATAAGAGTCCATTTCTAAATGATGCCTTTTTAGGATATAGACAGACCATTTCCGTATTAGAAAGCCAAGGGCAAGATAGTAGGACATGAACATCTGAAGGAACTGGGACCCTTGGGAGACCCTCTGTCAGTGCACTGGAAATCAGCTTTCCCCCAGACATCACCTCTACATTAGTGAATTTAGGCTGCAAGATACATTAGAGAGATCTAAAACATTTCTATAGAGTGGACATATACTTGAAATATTAGCATATTAAAATATTTCTTGTCTGTAAAGCACTTTATTTCTAAAAGATGCTTTTTACACTTTATTAATAGTTTTGATATGAGTTAAGATTGATGAATTAACTGTTTTTTAAAAAAGATTTTATTTATTTATGAATGAGAGACACACAGAAAGAGACAGAGGCAGAGACACAGGCAGAGGGAGAAGCAGGCTCCATGCAGAGAGCCTGACGTGGGACTCAATCTCAGGACTCCAAGATCACGCCCTGGGCCAAAGGCACGCACTAAACTGCTGAGCCACCCAAGAATCCCCCCAGAATTAACTGTTATAAAGGACTTTCGCATTATAGTATTATTTGGAAATAGGCTGCATCATAGTATAGTAGAACATATACCATGAGTTAAGCAGAACTGACTTAAGTATCACCCTTGTTTACTTGTAAGTTTGGGCAACTGACTTAAACCTATGGAACCTCACTAATTATGGGACAAAATAGAGAGGCAGTACATGGTGTAAAGATGAATGGAAAAGCACATTTAGGGTGTGCTAGCATTTCCATAAATAATGGTAGTTTATTGAGATTAAGATTATAGTAGACAGAACAAGGGAAATAGCTAATATTTGAGTGCTTTCCTCCTAAGTCACTCTTTAAATGTATTTAGTGGAATGGCTGAAGGTACTCAGTGAAAAAGGGTTACAGGAATGAATCCTTCCATGAAACTAGGTGAAATAAAGTGAACCCGGTTTCTTTCCAGCAGAACTTTCCAGAGCTTGCTGTCATACAAAAATGCAAGGTGAGGTTTCCTGAGTGTTCCTGGTATTAGCCTGCTCTGGACTCTGTACCATGGGAAGCAAGGGCCCCACATAACTCCAGGGTTTGCCACCCGGGGCTCCTTGCCCCTGTCCTCTCCTCTCTCTCTCCTCTCTCTCTCTCTTTCTCTCTCTCTCTCTTTTTTTTCTTTTGTTAGGCAATTGGGTTTTGGCTACTACACACTAGTTGTTTCTCAGCTTGGTCAGAGTCTGAATTTTGCAGTGTTGGATTTGGAGAGGTTTTTGCTAAAAGTAGACACAACTACCCTGTGTACTTTCTCTAAATAGTAAGTTTCCTTGGGGATCTTTTGTTTTCCTACTCTTTCCCCTAACATTATCTTTTTTTTTAATTTTTATTTATTTATGATAGTCACACAACAGAGAGAGAGAGAGAGACAGAGACACAGGCTGAGGGAGAAGCAGGCTCCATGCACCGAAAGCCCAACGTGGGATTCGATCCCGGGTCTCCAGGATCGCACCCTGGGCCAAAGGCAGGCACCAAACCTCTGTGCCACCCAGGGATCCCCCCCTAACATTATCTTAACTCGGCATTTATTGAGTTTCAGAATGTTTCTTAGCAAAGTATTATTGCCATTGTAATTCATTCCATGTAGCTTTTCTCTTTTTCTTTCTTTCTTTCTTTCTTTCTTTCTTTCTTTCTTTCTTTCTTTCTTTCTTTCTTTCTCTTTCTTTCTTCTTTCTTTCTTTCTTTTTCTCTTTTTGAATTTTTTTATTTATTCATGATAGACACAGAGAGAGAGAGAGGCAGAGACACAGGCAGAGGGAGAAGCAGGCTCCATGCCGGGAGCCCGAAGCGGGACTCGATCCTGGGACTCCAGGATCGCGCCCTGGGCCAAAGGCAGGCGCTAAACCACTGACCCACCCAGGGATTCCCTCTTTCTTCTTTCTTTCTTTCTTTCTTTCTTTCTTTCTTTCTTTCTTTCTTTCTTTCTTTCTTTTCTTTCTTTCTTTCTTTCTTTCTTTCTTTCTTCTTTCTTTTCTTTCTTTCTTTCTTTCTTTCTTTCTTTCTTTCTTTCTTTCTCTCTTTCTTTTCTTTTCTTTTCTTTTCTTTTCTTTTCTTTTCTTTTCTTTTCTTTTCTTTTCTTTTCTTTTCTTTCTTCTTTCTTCTTTCTTTTTTAGGAGAAGAGTATTCTACAGGTACAAATCACAATGGTAACCTGCATGGAACACACTTAATTTTAGGTTAATTGCTGTTCATTAAAACATAAATTGTCAAGTATTTGGTGATTAACACATACTTAATTTCTTAATTACTGTTTGTCCTAATTGCTGCTATTTAGAACCTGCTCCTCTGTTGGGTGGCAGCACTGAGCACTGCTGGCTGCCTGCTTTCATAAGGGCACCTGGGGCTGCAGGACCAAGTCCTTTGATTTAGACGTTGACTTCCTGCCATGTTAAGAATAGTATTTTCCTCTCATAAGCACCTTCTTGCTTTATTGTGCTAATGAAAATAGCACAATATAGTGATAATGAATCCAGTCAGAGGCAAGGGAAGCAGTGATCTTTAAGATAAATGGTTGCCTTGAAAAGAAAAAAATGCACAGATGGTTTTGAAGTCCCTTTCCCCATGCCTCTCAGTAAATGGTGGGCTGGGGGTGGGTGGGTGGCGATAAGAGATGTGAGGACCAAATCAGAATGGTGATAGTCTTACTATTTCTCTAGAGCCTCCCAGTTAAAACAAATTTTTAGATGTATGGAAGGGTCCTGGAAGAAGATGAGGCATGGATTTCAGCTAAAACCTGTGGTAAATTCTCTGTGGAATGAGGACACAAAGTATCTTGCACTTTGGGAGAGGCTAAACCAAGATCCACCCTTTAGGCTGGAGCGCACCTGGCGGGGCCTTGGGAAGAAGCTGGTGGGTCAGGTGGGGGCTCCGGTTGGAGGGGGCTGTGGCTTGCTGCCTTCGGGTGCCCCGGGAGCACAATTCCAGCAGTGCAGGCCCCGGACCCCAGGGCACGGGGGACAGAGCCCAGATCCTGCGCTCCCCCAGGACAGATGGAGGTGGGGAGGACACAGGACAGCGGGGATGTTCCTGCCGCCAGGCGCCCCCAAGCTGTGTCAGCGCCCCCGCCCCCCAAGAGCACCTAGGCCAGTGCAGACTGGGAGCTGAGGTACATACTGCGGGAGCTGACTCTAGGGCTGGAGAGCTGGCCGCCGCCACTGTTGTTGTTCCTCCTGGTGTCACCCTGTGCCTGGGACAGAGCGGGGCCGCCAGGGAGCAGGGGCCTCACAGGATAAACAGCTCCTACTGAGTCCTGCACCTGGCAGGGGGCGGGGCAGCTCCCCCAGGTGCACACACCTGAGAATCAGCACAGCAGCCCCTCCCGCAGAGACCCACTGGAAGGACAGGGGAAGAGCAAGTTCTTGACCAAGCAGTACTGGAAAGCTCTAGGGGAAGCCGAGGGATTTACAGTGTATAGAACCAGAGGATAACCCTCCGAATTTTTTTTCTTCCTTTTTCTAGTACAACTTCATTTTTATATCAGACTACAAATTTCCATTTTTTTCTCTTTTCCCACCTTAACTACAATATCTTACCACCTCTTCATTTTTAAGATTCTTCCATTTTGACTTTCATATTTCTACAATTACAGGTCCTAGATATATTTTCCACTTCTAGATTCCCTTCAACATACTCAACTTAACTTTGGGAGATATACAAGATATGTTTTTTTGTTGTTGTTTTGTGTTTTGTGTTTTCTCTGCCTCATTTTCTTCTACAATGGCGGAAGTTAATACCTTCTAAAACATGACCAGCATGCACCCAGAACCAAGTGGAATACTGTGCCGGTTCATTCTGTGAGATTCCTCATTCCCATTCTGCCCCCCTCTTTTATATCATTTATATTTTGGTTGGGGCTTTCTACAAGTATTTCTGGTTTATATAAATTTGGGAATGAGCATCTTCTAACATCCAGAACTTAACATACTCAGAAACAAGAGGATCACCCTCTAGAACCCCTCAGATAGACTACATTCTCCCTCCACTACAACTTCTTCACCACCACCATCTCCCAGTCCCCCCTTTTTTTCTTCTCCTTTTTTTTCTTCTTTCTATTTCTTTTCTTTTTTTCCCCCCTCTTCTTCAATGGGATTCATGGCCTTTTATTTTTTTACTACTTTGTTTTAAAATTTGCTTTTCACTTTAGTGGTCCTTTTGTTTTATTTTGTTCTGATCTTTGTTTTCAATTTCTGGTCTCTGACCTCAGCAGAATCATCTAGAGTGAAATTTACTTAGGTGGTGGTTCATATTCTTAACATAGCCTGCTCATACAATCACTCTACACTGAGCAAAATGATTAGAAAGAAGAACTCACCACAAAAAAAAAAAAAAAAAATCAGAAAGAGTACTCTCTGCCACAGAGTTAAAGAATTTGGATTTAAATACAATGTCAGAAAGCCAATTCCAAAGCACAATTATAAAGCTACTGGTGCTTTGGAAAAAAGCATAAAGGGAACAAGAGACTTCATGACTGCAGAATCTAGATCTAATCAGGCCAAAATTAAAAATCAATTAAATGAGATGCAATCGAAACTGGAGGTCCTAACAACAAGGGTTAATGAGGTAGAAGAAAGCGTGAGTGACATAGAAGACAGGTTGATGGAAAGGAAGGAAGCTGAGGAAAAAAGAGAAAAACAATTAAAAGACCATAAGCAAAGGTTAAGGAAATAAATGACAGACTCTGAAGGAAAAATCTACGTATAATTGGGGTTCCAGGGGGCACCGAGAGGGCCAGAGGACCAGAAAGCATATTTGAACAAATCATAGCTGAGAACTTCCCTAATTTGGGGAGGGAAACAGGCATTCAGATCCAGGAGATAGGCCACCCCCTAAAATCAATAAAAACCGCTCAACACCTTGACATTTAATAGTGAAACTTGCAAATTCCAAAGATAAAGAGAAAATCCTTAAAGCAGCAAAAGACAAGAGATCCCTAGCTTATATGGGGAGAAATATTAGATTAATAGCAGACCACTCCACAGAGACCTGATTGGCTAGAAAGGGCTGGCAGGATATATATTCAGCGTCCTAAATAAGAAGTACATGCAACCAAGAATACTTTATCCAGTGAGGCTGTCATTCAGAATAGAAAGAGAGATAAAGAGCTTCCGGGGTAGGCAGAAACTGAAAGAATATGTGACCACCAAACCAGCTCTGTAAGAAATATTAAGGGGGACTCTGTAAAAGAAAGAGGAAGCCCAAAGAAATAATCCACAAAATCAGGGACTGAATAGTTATTACGATGACACTAAATTCTTTTTTTTTTAATTTTTTACTTATTTATGATAGTCACAGAGAGAGAGAGAGAGAGGCAGAGACATAGGCAGAGGGAGAAGCTGGCTCCATGCACCAGGAGCCTCATGTGGGATTCGATCCTGGGTCTCCAGGATCGCGCCCCGGGCCAAAGGCAGGCGCCAAACCGCTGCGCCACCCAGGGATCCCGATGACACTAAATTCATATCTTTCATATATAATAGTAACTCTGAGCATGAATGGGCTAAATGATCCCATCAAAAGATGCAGGGTTTCAGACTGGATAAAAAAGCAAGACCCATCTATTTGCTGTCTGATTTTTACCTAAGGACACCTCCATCCTGAAAAGGAAAGGTTGGAGAACCATTTACCATTCAAATGGTCCTCAAAAGAAAGCTGGGGTAGCAATCCTCATATCAGATAAATTAGAGTTGATCCCAAAGATTGTAGTAAGAGATGAAGAGGGACACTATATCATACTTAAAGGATCTATCCAACAAGAGGACCTAACAATCATGAATATTTATGCCCCTAATGTGGGAGCTGACAAGTCTATCAATCAATTAATAACCAAAGTGAAGACATACTTAGATAATAATACACTAATACTGGGAGACTTCAACACAGCACTTTCTGCAAATGACATATATAATAAGCACAACATCTCCAAAGAAACAAGAGCTTTATTTTATTTTAAGATTTTATTTATTCATGAGAGATACAGAGAGAGAGGCAGAGACACAGGCAAAGGAAGAAGCAGACTCTCCACAGGGAGCCTGACATGGCACTCGATCCCGTGTCTCCAGGATCACGCCCTGGGCCGAAGGTGGTACTAAACAGCTGAGCCACCCGGGCTACCTGAAATAAGAGCTTTAAATGATACACTGGACCAGATGTATTTCACATATATTTACAGAACTTTACATCCAAATGCAACTGAATACACATTCTTCTCAAGTGCACATGGAACTTTCTCCAGAATAGACCACATACTGGGTCACAAATTAGGTCTCAACCAATACCAAAAGATTGAGATTGTCTCCTACATACTCTCAGACCATAATGCTTTGAAATTAGAACTAAATCACAAGAAGAAGTTTAGAAGGATTTCAAACACGTGGAGGTTAAGGACCATCCTGCTAAAAGATGAAAGGGTCATTGCTACTAGAAACATCGGGGTGCAGGTGTCCCAGAGTTTCATTGCATCTGTATCTTTGAGGTAAATCCCCAACAGTGCAATTGCTGGGTCGACGTGGATGGAACTGGAGGGTATTATGCTGAGTGAAGTAAGTCAATTGGAGAGGGACAAACATTATATGTTCTCATTCATTTGGGGAATATAAATAATAGTGAAAGGAAAATATAAGGGAAGGGAGAAGAAGTGTGTGGGAAATATCAGAAAGGGAGACAGAACATAAAGACTCCTAACTCTGGGAAACGAACTAGGGGTGGTGGAAGGGGAGGAGGGCGGGGGGTGGGGGTGAATGGGTGACGGGCACTGAGGGGGGCACTTGACGAGATGAGCACTGGGTGTTATTCTGTAAATTGGCAAATTGAACACCAATAAAAAATAAATTTATTATAAAAATAAATAAAGCACACCACCAAAAAAAAAAAAAAAAAGATGAAAGGGTCAACCAGGAAATTAGGGAAGAATTAAAAGGATTCATGGAAATTAATGAGAATGAAGATACAACTTTTCAAAATCTTTGGGATACAGCAAAAGCAGTCCTAAAAGGGAAATACATCGCAATACAAGCATCCCTCAAAAAATTGAAAACACTCAAATACGTGAGCTAATCTTGCGCCTAAAAGAGGTGGAGAAAAAACAGCAAATAAAACCTACACCAGGCAGAAGAAGAGAGTTAATAAAGTTCCGAGCAGAACTCAATTAAATAGAGACCAGAAGAACTGTAGAACAGATCAACAAAACCAGGAGTTTGTTCTTTGAAAGAATTAATAAGATAGATAAACCATTAGCCAGCCTTATTAAAAAGAAGAGAGAAAAGACTCAATAAAATCATGAATGAGAAAGGAGACATCACCACCAATATCAAGGAAATACAAATGATTTCAAAAACCTATTATGAGCAGCTATACACTAATAAATTAGGCAATCTAGAAGAAATGGATGCATTTTTGGAAAACCATAAATTGCCAAAAGTGGAACAGGAAGAAATAGAAAACCTGAACAGGCCAATAACCAATGAGGAGATTGAAACAGTCATCAAAAACCTCCCAAGACATAAAAGTCCAGGACCAGATGGCTTCCTAGGGGAATTCTATCAAATGTTTAAAGAAGAAACAATACCTATTCTACTAAAGCTATTCCAAAAAAATAGAAAGGGATGGAATACTTCCAAATTCATTTTATGGGGCAAGCATCACATTGATTCCAAATCCAGACAAAGACCCCTCCAAAAAGGAGAATTATAGACCAATGTCCCCAATGAACACAGATGGAAAAATTCTCACCAAGACACTAGCCAGTAGGATCCAATAGTACATTAAGAAGATTATTCACCATGAACAAGTGGGATTTATCCCCAGGATGCAAGGCTGGTTCAACACTCATAAAGCAATCAAGTGACAGATAATATCAACAATAGAAAAAACAATAATGATATGATCCTCTCAATAGATGCAGAGAAAGCGTTTGACAAAATACAGCCTCCATTCCTGATCAAAACTCTTCATAGAGTAGAGATAGAGGGAACATTACTCAGCATCTTAAAAGCCATCTATGAAAAGCCCACAGCAAATATCATTCTCAATGGGAAAACACTGGGAGCCTTTCCCCTAAGATCAGGAACAAGACAGGGATGTCCACTCTCACCACTGCTATTCAACATAGTACTAGAAGTCCTAGCCTCAGCAATCAGACAAGAAAAAGAAATAAAAGACATTCAAATTGACAAAGAAGAAGTCAAACTCTCCCTCTTTGTGAATCACATTATACTGTACATAGAAAACCCAAAAGACTCCACTCCAAGATTGCTACAACTCATACAGCAATTCGGCAGTGTGGTAGGATACAAAATCAATGCCCAAGAATCAGTGACATTTCTATACACTCACAATGAGACTGAAGAAAGAGAAATTAAGGAGTCAATCCCATTTACAATGATACCCAAAAGCATAAGATACCTAGGAATAAACCTAACCAGAGGTAAAGGATCTATACCCTAAAAACTACCAGAACACTTATGAAAGAAATTGAGGAAGACACAAAGAGATGGAAAATTATTCCATGCTCATGGATTGGAAGAATTAATATCGTGAAAATGTCAATATTACCCAGGGCAATTTATACATTTAATGCAATCCCTATCAAAATACCATGGACTTTCTTCAAAGAGTTGGAACAAATCATTTTAATATTTGTGTGGAATCAGAAAAGACACCAAATAGCCAGGGGCATATTGAAAAAGAAAACCAGAGCCAGGAGCATCACAAATGCCGGATTTCAAGTTGTACTACAAAGCTGTGATCATCAAGACAGTGTGGTACCAGCACAAAAACGGACACATAGATCAATGGAACAGAATAGAGAATCCAGAAGTGGACCCTCAACTTTATGGTCAACTAATGTTCGACAAAGCAGGAAAGACTATCCACTAGAAAAAAGACAGTCTCTTCAATAAATGGCGCTGGGAAAATTGGACAGCCTCATGCAGAAGAATGAAACTAGACCATTCTCTTACACCAGACACAAAGATACACTCAAAGCGGATGAAAGATCTAAATATGAGACAGGAATCCATCAAAATGTTAGAGAAGAACACAGGCAACACTCGTTTAGAACTTGGCCACAGCAACTTCTTGCAAGATACATTTATGAAGGCAAGGGAAACAAAAGCCGAAATGAACTATTAGGACTTAAGCAAGATAAAAAGCTTGTGCACAGCAAAAGAAACAGTCAACAAAACTACAAGACAACCTACAGAATGGGAGAAGATATTTGCAAGTGACCTATCAGATAAAGGGCTAGTATCGAAGATCGATAAGGAATCTATTAAACTCAACACCCAAGTAACAAAGAATCCAATCATGAAATGGGCAAAAGACATGAATAGAAATTTCACAAAGGAAGACATAGACATGGCCAACAAGCACATGAGAAAATTCTCCACATCACTTGCCATCAGGGAAATACAAATCAAAACCACAAAGAGATCCCACCTCACAACAGTGAGAATGGGAAAATTAACGAGACAGGAAACAACAAATGTGGGAGAGGGTGTGGAGAAAAGGGAACCCTCTTGCACTGTTAGTGGGAATGTGAACTGGTGCAGCCACTTTGGAAAATAGTGTGGAGGTTCCTCAAAGAGTTAAAAATAGATCTGCCCTATGACCCAGCAATTGCACTGCTGGGGATTTACCCCAAAGATACAGATGCAGTGAAACGCCAGGATACCTGCACCCCGATGTTTCTAGCAGCAATGTCCACAATAGCCAAACTGTGGAAGGAGCCTCGGTGTCCATCGAAAGATGAATGGATAAAGAAGATGTGGTTTATGTATACAATGGAATATTACTCAGCCATTAGAAACGACAAATACCCACCATTTGCTTCGACGTGGATGGAATTGGAGGGTATTATGCTGAGTGAAATAAGTCAATAGGAGAAGGAGAAACATTATATGGTCTCATTCATTTGGGGAATATTAAAAATAATGAAAGGGAATAAAAGGGAAAGGAGAAAAAATGAGTGGGAAATATCAGAAAGGGAAACAGAACATGAGAGACTCCTAACTCTGGGAAACGAACTAGGGGTGGTAGAAAGGGAGGTGGGAGGGGGATGGGGGTGACGGGCACTGAGTGGGGCACTTGATGGGATGAGCACTGGGTGTTATTCTAGATGTTGGCAAATTGAACACCAATAAAAAATGAATTTATAAAAAAAAATAGAGCTACCCTAAGACCCAGAAATTGCACTGCTTGGGATTTACCCCAAAAATACAGATGCAGTGAAATGCTGGGACGCCTGTACCCCAGTGTTCACAGCAGCAATGTCCACAATAGCCAAACTGTGGAAGGAGCCTTGGTGTCTTTCGAAAGATGAATGGATAAAGAAGATGTGGTCTCTATATACAATGGAATATTACTCAGCCATCAGAAAGGACAAATAGCCACTTCAATGTGGATGGAATTGGAGGGTATTATCCTGAGTGAAGTAAGTCAATCGGAGAAGGACGATCATTATATGGTGTCATTCATTTGGAGAATATAAAAAATAGTTAAAGGGAATAAAGGGGAAAGAGAAAAATGAGTGGGAAATATCAGTGAGTGACAAAACATGAGAGACTCCTAACTCTGGGGAATGAACAAGGGGTAGTGGAAGGGAAGGTGGGCGGGGGTGGGTGGGATAACTGGGTGACAGGCACTGAGGGGTACACTTGAGGGGATGAGCACTGGGTGTTATACTATATGTTGGCAAATCGAACTCCAATAAAAAAAAATACCAAAAACAAACAAAAAACAAAAGAAAACTGCCCTTTACCAGTCTGACATCTTTCCTGGTAAATAAATTGCTGAGGTAGTTGAATGACTGGATCATTCCATCTTTTCACTTAAACTCCAAACTTCATTTCCTATCCAGCTACCTTGGATTCTTTGCTGTATTTGCCTTCAGCCCACTTACTTAGCTAGAAAGTCATGGAAAGATATTCTGAGTGGCATCAGCTCTGTCTACATTTGCCACGCATATCATCAATCCATCTGTCACAGCCAGTAACTCAGGAAAGAAATGGGTGAGCCCTGAGCACTGCTATGGCCAGCTGCTCTATCCCAGGAAATCCTGGGGCCAGGGGGCGGGTAGGCAAATCGAGAGCATAGTCCCTGGCTGGGTTTGCCAACACTGTTTTCCAACAAACATGGATAAACTCCTCACAAGAGAAGCCAATTACTCAAGAGATGAAGGTTTAGAAAAGAGAAAGGGAGAAATTTATTTTGGGTGCCAGCAGCCTGGGGAGGTGGCAAGCTCAAGCCATACAAACTGGTCTATCTGCCCACAGTGGACACCTAGAGTTTTACCAGGAGAGAATCAGGTACATGCAAGAGAGTACGGAGAGAGCATGTGATCATGGGTAGGGGTCAGTGTGTTCAGCGTGTGACCATGGACAGGGAAGAGGACATGTGGAATGTGGTCTTCTAGGCATTTTGCTGGTATCAAGGCTTTTTTGGTCTGGCGGTTGGAATGTTCCAGTTAATACAAAATGTTTTCATCAGTGCCTCAAGAAAGTTTGCTAGGAAATAAGAACAGTTGGGTAGAAAAGAATTGCATTCTGGGGAAGATGGTGGAGTAGGGGGATCCTAAGCTCACCACATCCCATGGATACACCTAGATAAAACCTAAGTGTAAATAATCCAGAAAATGGCTTGAAGACTGGCAGAAAAGGCTCTCAATAGCTAATTGTGGAGAAGAAGCCACTTTGAAAACAGTTCTTCAAACTGACCCAGGTCTCGCACAAGCATACCTGTGCAAATGTTGCTAATATCACATGCCTTGCGCTTGCGTTCTCCTATGGACCTGTCCCCTCTAACCCACCTTCTATAGGAGCCCATCTAAAGTGGCGCCCCAGGCCTGGCATTGTGCCAGCAGCCCTGGCAGGGGACAACACCACTCTGAAGTGATTCCTGACCTGGGGAGAGGGGAAGATAATGATACACACCAGTTCAACTATGACCCCAATAGTGGGCTGAGAGCAGACATGAGGTTTGACTACAAATCTTACCCACCCATGAAAGCCTCTCAGGGGACAGTGTAAGGAGCGCACCCTGACATTTGGTGCAATGGTAGCTCGACAAACGTCTTTTCTGACCCAACTCAAGCTCAAGGCAGCCCCAGACTGGCCTCTTCACAGCACAGGGACTGCATCCTGCCCATGACCGACAAAAAGAGCCATTGCAGATGACTAGATGAAGGCAAATGCAGCTCAGCCACAACAGTAGGGCACACACAACACAGATAGGAGACATCTCTGACATGCCATATTCTGTTAAACATGGGATATTGCACTGCAGAGCAGTACAGGACCTCTTTTTCATAAGGCCACTATTTTCAAGAGCATTAGACATAGCTGACTTTCTTAAAACATAGAAACAGACAAAGAGTTAGACAAAATGAGGAGCAGAGGACTATCTCCCAGATGAAAGAACAGGACAAAATCACAGTAAGGCAACTAAATGAAACGGAGATAATAGAGATAAAGAATTTAAAGTAATGATCTTAATGATACACACTGGACTTGAGAAAAGAAGACCTCAGTGAGACCCTCAACAAAGAAATAGAAGATGTAAAAACAACAACAACAACAACCAGAGATGAACTCAAAACTGAAATTAAAAATACACCAGAGGGAATAGATAGTAGATTAAAGGAAGCAGAAGAATAGATCAGTGAACTGGGATACAAGAGGAGTGGAAAGCAATCAAGCTGCATAGGAGAAAGAAAAAAGAATAAAAAATGAGAATAGAATTCTACGCTCATGGATTGGAAGAATAAATACTGTTAAAATGTCCATATTACCCAAAGCAATCTACAGATTGATTGCAGTCCCTATTAAAATACCAACAGCATTTTTCACAGAACTAGAACAAATAATCCTAAAATTTGCCCATTCAAATTTCCATACACAGAAGACCCCAAACAGCCAAAGCAATCTTGAGAAAGAAAATAAAGCTGGAGGCATCACAATTCTGAATCTCAAGTTATGCTACAAAGTTGTAGTAATGAAAATATGGTACTGGCACAAAAACAGACACAGATCAATGGAAATGAATAGAAATCCCAGAAATAAACCCATGGTTATATGGTTAATTAATCTTTGAGAAAGGAGACAAGAATATGCAATGGAAAGAAACCAGTCTCTTCAACAAAAAGTGTTGGGAAAACTGGACAGCTACATACAAAAGAATGAAACTGGACCACTTTCTTACACTATACACAAAAATAAACCCAAAATGGATTAAGGACCTGAATGTGAGACCTGAAACCATAAAAATTCAAAAAGAAAGTACAGGCAATAATTTCTCTGACATTGGCCATAACAACATTGTTGTAGATATGTTTCCTGAGAGAAGGGAAATAAAATAAAAAATAAACTACTGGGTTTACATCTAAATAAAAAGTTTTTACACAGCAAAAGAAACAATAAAAGTAACCCCAAAAGACAACCTACTGAGTGGGAGAAGATATTTGCAAATGATATATCCAATAAGAGGTTAATATCCAAAATAAATAAAGAATTTCTACAACTCAACACCAAAAAGCCAAATAATCTGATTAAAAAATGAGCAGAAGACATGAACAGACATTATCCAAAGAAGACATCTAGATGGCCAATAGACACATGAAAAGATGCTCAACATCACTAGTCATGAGGGAAATGCAAATCAACCTCACAATGATGTATTACCTTACCCCTGTCAGAATGGCTGAAATCAAAAACACAAGAAACAAGTGTTGGTGAAAATGTGGAGAAAAAGGAACATTCAGGTGCTATTGGTGGGAATGCAGATTGGTATAGCCACTGTGGAAAACAGTATGGGGGTTCCTCAAAAGATTAAAAAATAATTACAATGAAATCAGAATTCTACTACCAGGTATTTACCCTGATATTCAGTATTTATCCAAAGAAAGCAAACAAAAAACTAATTCATAAAGATATATGCACCACTACATTTATTGCAGTGTTATTTACAACAGCCGAGATATGGAATCAACCCAAGTGTTCATCGATTGATGAATGGATAAAGATGTGATAGATATACACTATGGAATATTACTCAGTCTTTAAAAAGAATGAAATCTTGCCATTTGCAACAACATGGATGAATCAAGAGGGTATATCGCTAAGTGAAGTAAACCAGTCAGAAAAGCAAATCCATATGATTTCACTCACATGTGGAATTTGAATTCATTTACTTCAAATGAAGAAAACAAGAGGCAAAGCAAAAAACAGACTCTTAACTATAAAGAACAAACTGGTGGTTGCCAAAGGAGAAGTGGGTGGGTGTGGGTGGGTGAAATAGATAAAGAGGATTAAGAGGCACATTAACATGAGTAATATATGGAATATTTGAATCACTCTATTGTATACTTGAAAGAAATGTAACAAAGTATGTTAATTATACTGGAATAAAAAAATAATTTAAATTAAAAAATAGGAACAATTAGAGCATGAGTTAAAAGGTCTATTTCTGTTGGAGTCTCTGGCTGAGCAGGAAGGCTTGCTGACTATGCTCCACTGTCAGTATTTCCTTCTATTATTATGGGAGTATGGCTGCCATTCTGAATTTGGCTACTTCCTGCTGGATAGGAGAGAGATGAAGGGGTTTTTCAAAGTGGAAAGAATATACCTGCTGCTATATTGATTATTTATGACTCATTAAAGCATGTGAATTGAAAGAATATAGCTTAGGTGTGTGCCACAGGGTGAGTCTAAATCCCAGATAGAGAGCCCTGCTACAAGAGAGTAGAATGGTCAAGCCCATTTTGATGTTTTCTTTGAGGAGAGACTTTATACCTGTTGGAATCCTTGAAAATAAATATGAAAACTAATCTCTGATTCCTTCCCCTATTCTATCCAAGAAAGGGATGTGCTTGGCCCATGGTTATTGTAACCATGTACTTTGCCATCTAATTTGCTTGATGCTTGTTTCAACCTTTGAAGAAACATTAATATGGACATAACAAGATGTATTAACAATGATACAAATTCCTCGTTGCTCAGCTAGGATATAATCTAGAGCCCTATGGTTACCAGGATGACTTTAGCAGGGGAATCTAATGATTTATGACCATAAGTCACGTTGATTAGAATTCAGGACAAGTTGTGAAGCCCATGTTGATGTGCAGCAACCACCCCCGCCCCCTGCCCCCCCCATGGCAACCATATAACCAAAGAAATATGCATTCCCATCAGGGATGTTCCCTAGGACAGAGAGGTCATGATCTAGTCTGGTAAATACCTGCAGGGAGCTGGCCCAATGCTTTGTTTCTTGAGCAGGGTGAAGGGCGAAGGCAGTCACCCAGGTGATCAGAGATGCTGTGTTGGGGGCAGCCTGGGTGGCTCAGCAGTTTAGCACCACCTTCAGCCCAGGGCCTGATCCTGGAGACCCGGGATCGAGTCCCACATCAGGCTCCCTGCATGAAGCCTGCTTCTCCCTCTGCCTATGTCTCTGCCTCTCTCTCTCTCTCTCTCTCTCTCTCTGTGTGTGTGTGTGTGTGTGTGTGTGTGTGTGTCATGAATAAATTTAAAAGAGAGAGAGAGAGAGAGAGATGCTGTGTTGGGATAGATTTTGTAACGCAGTCCACAGCCCAGGGGATGCCATATAATTTTCAGATAAAGACAAACCCAGTCAGAGCACAAAGACAAAAAGCCCACTAAATGGTAGCCTCTGCCCAGCTGAACCTGGCTGTGAATATCATCCATGGCTGGAAAAGAAATGGACTGTTGTTTCCACATAGGGAGCTGGTCCTTTTTGGCTTTATGTGCTATCTATTTGGGGAATATATGCATGTTTTTTGTGTTTTGAAAATTACCTGATTTAGGATAGTAATTAGTGGGACAGTAAGATGGGGGTGCCTCATGATCATTGTGGGAAAATCTAGCTATTCTTACCCTATACATATCATCTGAGCCTTAACAATTGGAAGGTAGTTGCCTGGGCCTTAACAATTGGAAAGCAGTTGGCTTCAGAAACTTCTGGGGTATTATAAAGTGGGTGTACCAAAGGGTGTCCATGGTCCAACACCAACTGTTTTTTGGATGACATATCCAACAATCAACAGCACATATAGTTGAGGCTAAAGCCCGAGTTACTCGAACTAGTGTGTTATCTTTCCAACCTAGGGAGAAAGAAAACATGATTTATGCAGAGCACAGAATAAACATAGCTGTTATGCATTCTTTTTTTAAAGATGTATTTTAAGTCCTAATTAGAGTGACTTTCCCAGTAGGAGGGTGTGGTGGTCTCTTCTATCTCCTCCTTTTCTACTTATGGGCACTGGTTTAACTCTTGTGTGATGTATTCACAGCTTTCCTGTGTCTAATTTCAAGGAGGAATGAGTGATTCATAGAACATCATAAAGTCCAATCCAATTTCAGTTAATTTTTTATCAAGTTCATGTTCTTTCCAAGTTTTTACTACGATCTATCCCCAGGTTGAAATGGGTGCAGTGGTTCTTCCAGCAAGGGGGCCACCCTACAGGAAGCAAACTAATGAATAATGGTTAATATTTGCTTCAAGTGTTTGACATGATGTTAATTTTTGTTTCTGTCCTATCTAGGTTGGGGGAGGTGAAACACAATAGGCCAGGCATGATCTTCATATACAGTTTCATAGGGGCTCCATCTGAGCCCACTCTGACATGCCACCCTTATGTGGAGAAGGCTGAGCACCAGTTCCCTATCTCATGTTAAATGAGCTTCTCTACTTTGTGATGATCTTTTTCAAAGATTTTATTTATTTATTCATGAGAGACACAGAGAGAGAGAGTCAGAGACATACCCAGAGAGAGAAGCAGGCTCCTCCTGGGGAGTCAGATGTGAGACTCAATTCCCATGTGATGGTCTTTTTCTTTTTTTAAAAGATTTTATTTATTTATTCATGAGAGAGAGAGAGAGAGAGAGAGAGAGGCAGAGACACTGGCAGAGGGAGAGAGGGAGAAGCAGGCTCCATGCAGGGAGCCTGATGTGGGACTCGATCCCAGGTCTCTGGAATCTGGCCCTGGGTTGAAGGCGGCGCTAAACCGCTGAGCCACCAGGGCTGCGGTGGTCTTTTTCAAAGTATGGTTCATTTTCTCCATTTTTCTTGTCAACTGTGGGCTATGAGAAATAGAGAGCTTGTTTCACAAACTTTTCCTCCCTAAAATTGAATACCTTTAAAGCAATGAGCACCAACTGAGAGGAGTTCATACCTGCTGCTCCCTTGACCTTATTCAGCATCTTTTCTATATCAGGGGTGGGAGGGGACTTTGTCCAATAAAGATCAAATTAACCATTCTCAGATTTTCAAGAGCCTCAGGATCCTCGTTGGCATATTTTTGATAGGCTTGAGAAATCCTCTCCAGAAACTTGGAGAGATCATCATTTAATTTTTGTTAAATTTCCTCTACTTTAGTAAGACTTTTTTTGCTTTGGCACCCCTCACTTTAGTCCCATTAACATACACCCTCATCAGTGGCTCAGATGAACCATTTCTTCAGCAACATTTGTGTCCCAATGAGGTTTGTCCACCAGGATTGCCCCTGCTGGTAAGGGAGTATTACCCTGATTTTTGTCATACACATGCCAAGCCTTCTTATGGGCTTTATCGGTCACTTACTAGGAGATGCTCACTGTCAGGAGCATACTTAATAGAGTCTGCATTTCTGCCTAAGGAGGCTTCTTGGTGGCAAAAATAGTTGTGAACAATTCAGACATTTTCTGAGGATCCTCTCTACAAAGTATGGTTTGAATTTTTCCAATCTAAAAGGTCTGAGGTAGAGAAAGGATTGTATGTCTAATAATATCTGGCAGGCTGTCTCTGGGGATTCATCCCTACAGGTTAATGCTGCAAAGGAAATGCCCTGTTCCAAATTCGGGTGCCTCCTGACCACATTTGGTGTCCTGGCAGGTCTTGAAAGGGGAGACCAGTCCTGCCGGGAGCATAGCTAGGAGGAGGAGAAACTGGAGCAGATGCGGCTCTGTGAATGTCTATGTTTGGGGCCAGTGGAATTCCCAGGGCAGGGGGTTTGAAGATTCTAACAAGCTGAGTTTCTCATGTTTTCCTCCTTTGACCTCTGTCCTCACACACTTTCACCTCTGGCTTTCTCTCAGCAGGCCCACTATCCTCACACATTTTAACCTCTGCCATTCTTTGCATCTCAACCTTAGAGCCCTTATGTGCTGAATGTCTACTACCTAACAGCATAAAAGGCTGAACATATGGAATCTCATTTCATTGACCAGACCTTTGACAAAACAATTCTAATTGGAGGATAGTTTGGTAATTTACTGACTCACTCCAAGTCCTGTTTTCCTTCTGATTCTAGTACGTAGATGGGCCAAGCAATGTTGCAGTAAAAAAACTGTTTATCTAGTCATCGGCTTATAGCAGTATGTGGATGGTGCTGCCAGAGTGCACCCCAAGGGGGACTGTCAGAGGGGATGGAAGTAGCCTTTCTTTCCCACCCCAGAAAGGGAAGAAAGGAATGAGAAGGAAATGAAAGAAACCAAATCAGAGTGCTCTTCCAGATTCCTGCAGAGGGAAGCCAAAATCCTTGGTGAGACAGAGTTGGGACTCTTGGTCATATAACTGTGGTTTCACTTGGGTACCAAGTGTTAGATGGTTTAGCCCAAAAGTAGAAAACAGAGAATCTGGTCAGCACTGGTATAACTTCTCCAGAAACCTGAAGCTCCGTGCTTCCCAAATCTGTTTCTGTTTTCCAATCACATATAAAGGGGAAGCTGGGTCAGCAAGGGCAGGATAGAGACCTTTCCTTGCAAGCGGTCTCTGCAGCTGGCCTGCCTGCCCCTCAGAAATCAGTCCAGCCACTGGGAGGGGCTGAGGCTCCTACCTGGTGCAGATGATCACTCACCAAAGCAGCACGGCCTTCCTGGCTGGCTCGCCAAAGACAGTTACCCACCTCTTATGGCCGTCAACTTGGGAAAGAATGGGTAATCCCCCGTGGCTGCCCCAGCCAACTACTCCCACTCACCTGGCAAATGCCGAGGAAGCTGGACAGGTGGGAAGCATAGTGGGTCTGCCTATACTGTTCTGAACAAACTTGGATAAACTAGCCACAGGAGAAGCAGATAACTCAGGAGAGGAGAGTTTGGAAAACCCTTGGGTGCTGGCAGCGGGGCCTGAGGGGTGGGTGTGCTAGCATGCTCAAGCTTTAACAATCCACCTGCCCCCAGCAAGATGGACATGTAGAATTTTACGGGGGTGGAGACATTGCACCTTGCACATGGAGAGCGTGATGATGGTGTGTTTAGCACCCCCTCACCCTTCCTACCTCTTGAATGTGGCATCTTCTTTCTATTCAGCTGTGGAGAGTCTCTCCTGTCAGTCTTCCATTGTTTTCTGGGTTATTGACACTGATGGGATGCTATCCAGCTGTACCCATGGGGCAAGGTGAGCTTAGGGTCCTCCTACTCTGCTGCCTTTACGGGAAGTCCTTGTCCTCTGCAGTTTTTGCTTAAAGAAGATGAACAGTGTGTTTTGAGAAATCAGTGGGGACACACGTGGCTGTCACGTTAGTGTGGACCTAGGGCTGCGTTTGGGAAGTGGATTAATTCATGAGATGGTTTTTCATCTTCAAAGATACTATTTTTATTCATTTATTGTTAAAATCTTACCACATCTCTTAAGTTTCATTCTCAGCTTGTAGTTATTATTTGATGATCAAGGATAGGCACTTATTCTGGGGTAATATATCAGACTTTGCTGTGGTCTGTTGCTTCTTGCTTATCTGCACTTTCCTTTGTGACTTTCCTATTTTCCCCCCAAACTTCATTTTCTTCCATACCCCATCTTAAAGAGTGAATGTTTGAACTCTTGTTAGAAAAGATTTGAAAAGAATACTAGTTCTTTTTAAACGCGAAAGGAAAAACAAAAGTGAGGAAAGTCGTGTTTATTGGTTGAAAAGCAGGTGAAGTCATCATGTAAGAATGACTTAAATGAGTAGCCATCACGAGGCACCAATAATTCACTCCAAGGAGAATCTTGCTGTCCTTTGAATACCTTTAACTTTGGTAAGGTGGGCTTTTACTTTCCTCTGTTAATACGTCCATATAAACAAATATTTCAGCATTTTGTTGCTGGTTTTTTAAGGCCACATAGGTTGTGGTTTTGCTTTGACTCTTTATCATTATAGAAAGTTTTCTTTTACTATCTATGCTTTTGTGAATGAGTATGGTCCACCTTTGCTTTTTATTTAAATCAAAGCCAGAAAGGATCTCCCAGATTTTGAGCAGGAGGGCAGATATATACTATTTAATCCCTTTTGTCCCAGGGAATTGACAAATGACTTCCACCAACACAGTTTCCGTGGTGAGTGTTTGTGTTGGTAAGCAAACCCCTTTTCTTTGCTCACACATAGCAAGTGGCAGCGTGGAAATCTAATTTTGCCCTTCACTGAAGCAGGAAGGATCAGGGATGCTGCAGTGTTAAACTGCTTTCATCTCCTATTTGGCAGGCTTCTGAAGGATAGCCTGATGTCAAGCCCCTCACAGGCCAACCTCCAGAAGGCTTTTCACAAGCAAACGAAAGAGCTCTAGTTAGTGGTTTAACCGCTTCTTTGTTACCTCAGAGCCAATGGCTGTTCCTCAAGTCTCTACACTCTGTGGGGATCTGACATCTTATCTCCTGAGATGTTATTTGTTGACATATTGAGTGAATATTGATTCTCTTTATTCTACATTCCTTTACATCCCATGACAACAAATAATATCCAGGAACCATCAGTAAAAATGAGTTTTGCATCCTTCCTGGGCCTGAGTACTTTGATAGAAATGGGGACTCAGTGTGAATCCAGGCACACGAATGGAGTTGATCTTCATTCATGCTTGTTATGCTCCATGAAGTCACAGTGAGTGCTGAACACTGAACTGTTGCTTCTGGGGGATGTAAGGGATGAGTCCTGTAAGGGGTGGTTTCAACATCTTCATCAGCTGAGCAACGCATGTAACCTTTTTTTATGAGTCTTTCTGTGACAGACACCTTCCTTGATGGACACTGTTGATTTTTAATGTTAAACTCAACCAACAGCATGATAGCCTAGGCCTGAATGAAACTTCCCAAACACAGATATTTTCCCCAACACATGTATTTTCCCCATAAGGCACATTGCAGCCTTCTTGTGCTTTGGGATGCTAGACAACACCTCAGGACTGTGGTTGAGCGCCATTATAAGTAGCGGCATCACCAATAAAAGGCACAGAAATAGGAAAAATGCATTACTGAACAGACTGGGATAAGGACCCTTGTTTAGGTATGAGAACTGAATCAAAAGACAGAGCTTTGCCTTCACTGACCTCAGCTGGGATGTGCAGGTTTAATGGTTAGTGGTTAGTGGTTTAACCACTTAAACCACTCCAAAGTCATGTGTCTCAGTAAATACAAACAAAGATATTTCACTGAAATCTAGCTCCTGCCAAAGAACATTGTGTAGAATCCCATAGCTGGGGGGTCAGGATTTAATATTAAAGTGTTATACAAAAAATAGTAATAATAATATAAATAAATAAATAAATAAATAAATAAATAAATAAAGTGTTATACATTCTCAAGAGTTCAGTTTCTTTGTAGAAGATTTGACTGCTAAATAAGTTTTTTAAAAAATTTTATTTATTCATTCACGAGAGACACAGAGCGAGAGGCAGAGACCCAGGCAGAGGGAGAAGCAGGCTCCATGCAGGGAGCCCGATGTGGGACTCGATCCCGGGACCCTGGGATCATGACCTGAGCCAAAGGCAGACACTCAACCGCTGAGCCACCCAGGTGCCCCAATGAGTTTGGTTTTATTTTATTTTTAATTTGATATACTTTTTTAAAAAGATTTATTTATTTATTCATTCAGAGAGAGAGAGAGGCAGAGACATAGGCAGAGGGAGAAGCAGGCTCCATGCAGGGAGCCCGACGTGGGACTCCATCCCGGGTCTCCAGGATCACACCCCGGGCTGCAGGCGGTGCTAAACCGCTGTGCCACCGGGGCTGCCCTAGTTTGATATAATTTTTATACAGTGTTTTGATGTCTATGAAGTAATTAGTTTCTATGGTATTATTTTGGTATATTCCAATTATGCTTTTTAAAAAAATGGTAATGAGGGGCACCTGGGTGGCTCAGTGGTTGAGCGTCTGCCTTTGGCTCAGGTCATAATCCCGGGGGCCCTGGGATCAAGTCCCAAATCAGACTCCCAGCAAGGAGCCTGCCTCTCCCTCTGTCTCTGTCTCTCTCTCTGGGTCTCTCATGAATAAGTAAAATCTTTTAAAAAATGGTAATGATACTACAAGCTTAAGGGTATTTATTGTAAACAGTACCCAAGTGGGACACTTGAAGCAAGTCAAGCCAGGGGAGGGTTCCTCCCTGCTGTTGCTGGAATGTGAGGCTCCCATAGGGAGTGCAGGGCATGTTGTATTTGGCTGTGACAAACAGTTGCTCTTGATATATGCTTTCTTGTTATCCAGAGTAATGGCAGTTGTTGGGGAGCCAAACAGGAAAGTTTTCTCTTAAATCTGGAAGCCAGGTAGTCATAATTATTTCAGGCTTTGTGGGCCAGATGGTCTCTGTGACATCTACGCAGCTCTACTGTTCTTGTGCAAAGCTGCCCTAGACAATATACAGTTGAACGAGAATCACTGTTATGATAGAACTTTATTTGTGGACATTGAAATTTCAGTTTTGTATAATTCTCATATATTGCTAAATAGGGTTCTTCTTTTGACTTTCTGCCACTACTGAAAATTATAAAACCCATCCTTACTTTATGGGTAACACAAAAACTGAGGTTGGGGCAGATTTGGTCTGTTGACTATAGTTTGCTGACCCTTGTCTTAGAATTGATGTTGTTAAAACTATGTCATATAACTGTTTCTCGCATCTACATTTCTAGGTCAAGTAGATGATTACTACATTCCTTACTTAAATCTGGAAGTAAAAAATCTTAGAACTTGTGTGTGTGTGTGTGTGTGTGTGTATGAATTCAAGGATATATATTTGTATATGTGTGTGCATGCATGGTTGTGTATTATATATTTATGTGTCTGTGTGTATAGATAGATATGCATGTATATATGTAGAGGTCGGGTATATATACATATATTCTACATATATGTAGTCTCTCATGCCTACTAGTTAAAGTAGTTTCATGATATAGAGTCCAGACTTAAAATAGACCCAGAATTATACCCTGACTCTGCAATGTACTAATTGTGTGATCTCAGAAAAATTACCTAATTACTTTCTGAGTCAGCCTACTCATTCCCTAAAAGGGAATTTACTCACTCACCTCATATGGTTGACTGGGGAAAATTATATAATATAACTAAAATATACCTGAGGCATAGATGGATGTAATATATAAGTGGTTTTTAAATTTTTGAATTTTCCAAAAAGAAAAGACTTGATGCATTTCTTAAAGAGACCCAAAGCTCACTTCTAATCTAGACTTCAGTGCATTCTGTCCTATTTGATAAAAGTAAGCATGGGCACATTTGTAAGTCAGCTTGTTTCACATTTCTTTTTCCTTTTCTGGTGATGCCACTGGCTTTCTTGTGTTATAGCTTCTTTCTTCTGACCTCAATCTTTTTGGCCCTGGATTCTGGCATTTTCAGACATCCCAGGGACCCCCACTGGGTTCTGCATACAGTTGTTATACTTCACTAGAGCAATACCTGTACTTTGAATAGAGCGGTTTCTTATTTGACAAAAATATTTTTGCTTTTGAAGCTTTCTTGGTTAAGGGCACTGGCTAGGAAAAAGTACAAAATGGAAAACTTAGCAGATAACAAGAATTCAAGGCAAGGAAACCTTTTTATGGGATTCTAAAATCTGTTTTTAAGAAACCTGTTTAAAACCAGCCTGATGGTTTCAGTGGCATGTCTTAACCCTCGTGTTTGTTAGAAGCAACAGGGTGAAGCTCTTCCTGGTCAGATGTTCAAACCAAGTGAGTAGCCAGTCAGAGGTGCTTTTATAGCACCTAAATTCAGGTTATCTTCATTTAATCGTATTTATTTCAAAATAGCAAACTTGTCAGTATAAATCAGACCTGCTTTATAATTGTGATATGTGCTGAAACATTTATATACTAAATAATACACTTGATGAAGTAGCTAATAAAACTGGTACTCAGAAGCCCTTTTACTGAAATTGCTAAATAAAAGGTGGAAAATGGTCATCTGAAAAACTTGCTCCAGTTTTTGGAAGGAAACATGGAAGTTACTGCTTCCAAACCTGTAGCACATAATCCACCTTCTCCAGTATAATACCTAAATGTGTCATATAGAATTTTTCTTGGTATATTGTATATCAGTGTGTGTGTGTGTGTGTGTGTGTGTGTGCGTGCGCAGTATGCACATGAATTTACCCATGAAGGTTATTCTGTCCTTTTTGTCTCTGCAGTTAGAGAAATTAAATGAAATCAGTGCTGGAACCTGCCAAGCTTTAGAAGTTTCCTTTCCAAAATTTCTAATTACTGAAAGGTCCATTGTTTTCTTGGTGTATTTGCAATCAGATGCTTCTTGGTATCCCAGCTAGGAGACTGAGAGGCGCAAATAAAGTTTCAGAAATGAGCCTGTGTTTGATTCTTTTGTTGTGGCCTCACTGGCAGGTCTTTCTGCTGGGAACCTGGGATGCATGGACTTGCTGCTGACTCTCACTGCCTCTGGTCCAGCGGAGAAACTTGTCGGTCCTTTTTGGGTCATCTGTGAGTTTAACGAGCAGGCTGAGAATTGGGTTGAAGGTTGTATTGGCTGTGTTGAAGTGTCCTGGTTGGTTTGGTAAGGAAGAGGTGACAGTCCTGTGGTGAAGAAAGATCACAGTCCTGTGAGCTCTTTATTGTTCCCACCTGTTATTTGGCCATTGTCTGTTTCTGTTTGTTCATTGTATTCCTTATTTTTTTTTTGTGGATCTAAAGCTTAAATTTCATAAAATTATCTATTTTTTGGATTCCTCTCAGAGCTTACACTAAATATCCTATAAATATTTGGACAATAAGACTCAGAAAGTTGAGTGTAAAGCTTTTAAGGTTAATGTGATGAATGACAAAAGAGGTTCAGAGGTTTTAGGGTGACTTCTCTAGGTCTCTAATTTCTTCCCCTCCTTTCTTTCTCTCCTGTTCTTTCATAGGACCACGGTCCTTTATTGGTTTAAATGAAATACAGTGTGTTAAATTTACATATGTTGGCTTCAAAAATAGATCCACAGGAACACGTTTTATATGTACAGTATATTCTAAGAGTTAACATCTTTCTTCAAAAATAAGGATTATTCCATTTTTATAAGAAACATCAACCCTTGTAGTTGATAAAGTAAAAATATACTTTGTTCTAAGAAGGACAGTTTTGCATCTCTTGTTGTGTTCATGAGGCTTATCACAGGACTTATCACCTTGCCTGGAATAAAGAGGACACTCGGTGGAGACTTGAATGAATGTGTAAGAAGGAGGGAAGAAGGAGGAGAGGGTCAGCTGGGAGGAAAGAAGGATGGATGAACATTTCTGGTTTTGACTCTCAAAATGCCCTTTTCATGAGCAGGGCCATGGAGCTCTCTGCTAGCTGGTGGTACAGTGGCCATCGTGACCAGAGCAGGCTGGTTCCCGCACTTCCTGCTCTTGTTGGCTCCTGCCAGGCAGGATGTGACTTTACCTCAGGGCCCCAGATTTGAGGGTGTCTGGAGGGCTCTTTCCTCTACTTGTTCTCCGTGTTCATCTGCTTTTTGTTGTCCCAACTGTCCTCTTCTAGACTTCGGTAGAAAGCTAAATATGCAAGATTCCATTGTAATAATATGCATGCATCTCTTCCTTTCGCAGTGTCATCGGTGAACAAAATTGTTGCTTATAAACAGGACAAAATGTTATTTCATTTCTGTTCTGCGTTGGGCCTCTCCTGTCCCCTGTGTGTTTTGTGTTTCAGTGTAGTGGCATTATGATGCAGTGTCATCTAGTCTAGCAGCTCTTTCTGGGATGACTTCTTATCTAGGGAGCCCCCTGAGCTTTTCCGTTTTGGGCTCTTCTGATTGCTTTCTCCATTTTTACATCCATTGCACACACATCAATAATGTAGTCCTAGGGTTGAAGTGTTTGTTCAGGCAATGTGTAGTAGCGAAAACAGAATTGGAAAGACTGGGTCTTTAACAATTATTTTGTATCTTAATGTCTTTGTTTTTGAAATATTAATCCTTGAAGAATTTTTGCATGAACTGACAAGTAAGATAATGGAGTGATATCTGCCTGGTGAGTGGACCATACTATGTGCTTAGTAAATTGTACTCCCTAGTTACATTTTTAAGTTGACATTTTTGTGGAGATAGTGTAGAGTCAGATGCAGCAGTAAGAAGTAATACAGATTCCTGTGTACATAGTTCTCCGTTTCCTCCAATGGTAATATTTTACAAACTGAAAGTATAAGATTACAACTAGGAGGCTGACATGGTTGAACTCTACAGAGCTTCTCCAGATGTCCCCTTTTACTTGAACTTGTGCATGCCTGTGTGTATATTTAATTCTGTACATTTTTTTTTACTTTTTTTGCTATAGTAAAAATACAAATACCATAAAATTGATAATCTTAAACATGTTTAAGTATACAGCACAGTGGCATTAAATACCTCTTTAATGTTGTGCAACTATCACCAGCATCCATCTCCAGAACTCTTTTCATCTTGTACAACTGAAACTCTGCATTTATAAAATAGTAACTTTCCATTCCTCCTCCCCCAGCCCCTGGCAACTATCAGTCTACTTTCTATCTCTCTGGATTTGATTGTTCCAGGTAACTCATCCATGGGGTCACGCAGTATTTGCCCTTCTGTGGCTGACTTCATTCACCCATCATAATGTCCTCCAGGTTTCTCCATATCATAGCATGTGTTGGAATTTCCTTCCTTTTTAAGACTGAGTGATATTCCATTGTATCCATCAATGGATGCTTGGTGGCTTTCATGTTTTAGCTGTTGCAAATAAAGCTGCTACGAGCTATCCAATTTTATTACCTGAGGAGATTTGTGCATCCACTATTATAGAGAAAACCTTAAAAGTTCCAACATCATAAGGATTATTCACTTGTGCTGTCCTTTTGTAACCAACCCTCTCATCCATTCTCCCTCCATCCTTAAGCCCTGGCAACCACTAATCTGTCCTCCCTTCAAAAATTTTGACTTTATGCAATGTTATATAAATGGAATCCTATTGTATGTAATCTTTATGGTTGGCTTTTTCACTCAGCATAATTCTTTGGAGATCATCCAAATCGTTGGGTATATCAATAGTTACTTCCTTGGTATTGGTGAGTGGTATTCTGTGCTATGGATATATCATAGTCTTTTTTTATCATTTACCATTGAATGACACCTGGGCTGTTTCCAGGTTTTGCCTCCTGTAAATCTAGCTTCTCATTTGTGTATAGGTTTTTATATGAATGAAAAATTTCATTTCTCTGAGAGTGCAGTTGCTGGGTTGTTTTAAGACTTAGCAAATTTGCATTGCATAAGCCAAAGTCTCCTCGGTGAGGCAGGCATGTGTAAATGGAGAGTAAAGTCATGTATGTGAACCTTTTTAATAATAGCCTGATAGACAATTTTAGACAATCATGTTAAGAACATTGATAATTTCTTACTGGTTCTTTTTCCTCCTGTAACCTCAATTTCTCTGAAGTGGCTCTACAATCTCAAAAATGTTCATTCTGAGAACTTCAGAGTATGTTGCCCTTCTTTTCTTGCCTTACTTTTCCCATGATCAAGCAGTTGCCAAAGAATTCCTGATTTTACCACTGTAGATATTTTTATATCATTGTCCTCTTAATTCATACCTCTGCCATCTGAATTTCAGCAGCCATAGCATCTTTATGTTACTAATATAGTGTCTTCCCTGGAGCTTTCTGCCCTATAAGAGGAGCTTCTAACCTGGTCACAGCTGACTTTTATAGCAATAGCTCCCTGTACTCCTCTTCATAGCCACGGCCACCTCAGGGCCTTTGCACATGCCCTAGAAGAAGCCTTATTCTCTTTCCTTCATATTCAGCTGTTAGAAGAAATGCAACCTCCTCATGGGAGATCCTTTTGGTATATGTTTTTCCAGTACCCTGTACTTTTTTTTTTCATAGCACTTATATAGTAGGGTTTTGTTTTTTTTGTTTTTTTTTTTATTTTTAATTTGAGTTGTATGAAACCCAGGGTCCCACATGGTTCAGCATGGTCATAGAATCCCTTCAAAGGAGTTGACCAGAAAATATATTTTCTTAAGGGAATTTAAATCTCAACATTGTCTCTAGTAAATGACTTTAGCCTCTGTTTTCCAAACATCACCTCTTAACCATGGTATTACCCCCTTACCAGGTGAGTCTTGAGGTAGGATGTTGTCTGACCTATCCCTTCCCAATAACTTCCCTGAAAACTGGCTTGGGATCTTTTTTATCTTTGTCATAGAACCTGAAACATTAACTGGCAGATTCTAGGCTCTCCATTAATGTTTGTGGAAACACGAATGAATGAATAAATGAATAAATGAATGAACCAAGTGTTTTCTATATAGGAGACATTTGATAAAACTCTGACAAAATGAGTGAATATTATAAATCTTTCTTAATTTTCCAGGTGATTTTTGAAGTGATAACTTCTGGACATCAAGGCTACCTCGCTATTGATGAAGTGAAGGTGTTAGGACATCCATGCAGTAAGTTGCCTCAACTCTTACCCATTTGGGTCCATTGTTGGGGGTATATTTATGTTACAGAGAAGATGCTAAAGCCTAGGGAAAAGTTGTCCTGCTAAAAGAGTTTCCCAGTAAGTCTTTAGAAGTCCAAAAACATCTATTTTATGTGTCATTCATTGTATGTAACCAAGTGCCTCTAAAATGAAGATCAGGAATGAGGACTAATGGGCTACTTTGGTGTAGTCAACTATCCTTGCAAAGATCTGTGGATTTCCCTTTTAAATAGTAGCACAAAGTTAAACATTGAGAATCTATGCATTTTGCCCCTAAGTTCAGTGTATTACTGACATACTTTCAAACAAGATGGCCCCAAACAGGCCTGGGATCTATCAAACACAAGAAATCTACCTAAACTACTCGGGAGCCCCAGAAATGGCCTGATCTTCATCTTTTCAAAATTAACACTTGAAAAATGCCAATGGATGATAAACACACACTTTTCTTTTTATTACTTGGTATAAACAGCTATTAACAGGCTGTCATATTTGTACCAGAACCATTGTCCTTAAATCAAAATAAAATATTGCACCTAGCCAGTCTTGTTTCCTCCCCTACCTCCCTTGGGGCCACCATAGGAGTGAGGTTGCTGCTGCCCCCTGTATGTGTAAGACTCATATTGCACAAATAGCAGAAACAGACATAGCAGAGTTAAAGAGAAAAGCTTTGTATAGAAAGGGGATTGGTGGCAGATAGAATCATGGGGAACATTGGTGATCTAAGCCCTAGGAATGGGTGGGAACCCAGAGGGAGGCTCTACAGTCAGGACCGTGGTGACTGCTATGCCTGAGAGGCCATCCTCAGGAGCACGAGTGCTGCATCCTGCTCTTTGGCCACCTGACCCCTGCCACCTGCCTGAACTTTTGTCACTGTCTCTGCACCTTTGCTTCCTCAGGCTTAGGCTCAAGACCCAAGTGGGATTGTCAGGGATTGGCAAGTTAGATTGTGTGCTTGATTCCCTTGCTAGCAATCAAAGTTATCTAGGAAAGCCCACTGTGGCTTTTTCTCCTTCTATCCTGGGAGTCAGGCAAGACTTTTACCAAAAAACATACAATGGGGAATTTCCCGACCACAGAATAGTGCTTTGAGATCTGAGCAAGCAAAATGTGGCAAACATCTGTGTGTGCATGCATGTGTGCATACATGTAGGTGTGCTTCTTCCCATAATCACTATGTGGTTCGTAAAAAGTACAAAAATAGTATTTGCCTTTTGTAAGTTCTAATGAATAGTATCCAGCAGTATAAATTACTCTGTATTTTCTTTTCTCTACTTAGCATTATGTGTTTTAGGTCAATCCATAATATTCTATCATATGAATGTACTATACTTTATTTTTCTATTCTTCCATGAACATTTTTTTTTCTCCCAGTTGTTTGTGCTAGTGCCTCTGGGTGCGATGTACAAGAATCTCAGTAGAGTATATTCTTAGAAGCAGATTTGCTAGGATGTAGGGTAGAAACACTTTTAGTTTTACTAGATGCTGCCAAATTGCTATGAAAAGTGTCTGAACCAGTTTATATTCCCACCAGCAATGCATGGGAGTTTTATTTTCCCTATAACCTTACCCAAAATTGATATTGTCAGACTTTAAATCTTTGGCCAGGTGAGGGAAGGCTGCCTGCTTTATTTTTAGGGTCCCTAGCATTAAAGAGAGACTGGCTGGTTCATACATTTCTGGATTTCTGCTAATGGTCCCTACCCAAATTCCTGAGAAAGTGGTTATATTTGCAGTGGATATTAGAGACACAAACATTTGCACAAGTGTCTCTGCTTTTATTGCCTGGATTGAAGAGATCATGAGCTCATTCCCTGTGGTAGTTACCGAGAGCCCTTTGTGGTTGTTAACCTGATGAGGGTATCATGGCACAGTCGTCTGATTCCTTCCAGAGGGATTTTGCTCTCTCTGAGATCTTTATCTGATGCTCAGAGCTTGCCACAACACCAAAGTTGAAACGCCACAATATCTTGTTCCTTACTGAGGCAGACATTACTTCTATAACACATTGCATTTGCCTTTCTTCTGTCAGCAAGACTAGTGGGTTCAAGAAGATTTTCTCCTCTTTTTTTTTTTTTTTTTTTTTTTCTGGAAAGGCAGGAAAACGAACAACACTGTACCTAATTGGAACAGCAGGGCAAATTTAGGAAGTGGAATATAATTACCTGAGTTGGAACTTGGCCATATTCTCGGAGTAATAGCCTTGGGCTTGGAAAAATGCCATGGGATCTTCTAATGTACATAAATGATCCCGCCTCAGATTTACCTTACCAGGAGGTTAAAGGAAATAGAATAATGATGCATGCATACTATGTGCTGAGCACCCCCTTTTACTCAGAGCAACCTTTGCCCCAAGGCAGATGTTTTTGCTGTCCTGTTGTTGATGCAATTGGTGAGACCAAGTTTGCAGGGGTCTCTCCTGTTCTGCGTCCTGGGTTTGTTCTACATCTGGTCATCGGCCAATAAAATAGCTCTTGAAGTGTGTCTCCTCCCATTCTGCAGGATTTGAGTCATTGTCTTCAGCAAGATCTAAAGACTTACTTAATGCTTGTCCTTCAATCAGAGCCTCCTGAAATGTGTCTCTTGAAGTTTTGTTCATTCCTTCCAAGCCCAGCTGCCTATAGCCATAGAAATGGTATTTATGATCCCTCCATTGGAGAATACTGGTGCTAATACCTAATTGGCTTTGCAAACTGCTCTTAAGAGACACAGAATTGCAAAACAGGCTCTGTACCAAGGTGATGTATGGTGCAACAGTATTTTGAACTGTAAACTTTAAATGGTTTTGATGATGGCCCTTCTATAGTTATTTTTTCCTGAATCTCTAAGTTTATGGGGAAAACATGCAAATAAAGATTTTAAAGAAGGCAATATTTGGTCTTAAAATGTAAAGCTTTGCAGGTAATATTTTAAGGGATTTCCCAGCAAGATTTCTAAATAATAATCAATTATTTTTAAATCGTGATGGTCATTAGATTTAAATCACAAGGGAACATAAATATTTCATAACTAAAACTATGCTTTCCAAAAAGATGCAAAACTGCTGAACTTTATTTACTTCACTCTTAAGGCCCCTGTTTGGATTCATATAGGTTTATGAGTAGGCATTTCAATATTTTTTAAAGTACTTGTTCTGTTAAGAGTATACAGTTGCTCATAAAATTGATTTTAATGTAGTGACAATAAAATGCAGGATCAGCATGAAATGTGGATATGGCTGTGCAGAATCAGCAGCTCGATGGCTTAAGCCCACTTCTAATGAACACAGATAATTTTTGTTATTTGGTATGCACGCTAAAAATATATTTTGAATTTGGCCCAATAATCCTAGTAGGAGAACCTGAAGAAGCATTTTATCAGCTTCATAATGTTGCCTCCTGTTTTTAAGCAGGTTATAAGCTATGCATGTATGGGTATTTCTGTTATAACCTTGTACTCCTTGCATGTATTTTTATGTCTTACAAGCCATGCAGCATTTTAACAAGTTTATTGAGATATAATTCACATATCACGCAATTCACTCACTTAAAGTGTACAAATCAGTGTTTTTAGTATATTCACAGAATTGTGTAACTGTCACCACAGTCAATTTTAGAATATTTTCATCACCCTAGAAAGAAGCCCTGCACTCACTGTAAAGTCAAGTCTCTGTTTCTTTGGCCTCTACTCCCAGCCCTAGGCAATTAGTAATCTACTTTCTGCCTCTATAGATTTGCTTGTTTTCCCATAATTCACTTAGATGGAATCATACAATACATGGCCTTTTCTGCCTGACTTCTTTCACTTAGCACATTTCATGGTTCATGCATGTTCTAGAGTGTTTCAATACTTCATTCTTTCTTGAAGCTGAGGAACAGTCCATTGTATGAATGGCCACATGTTCTTTACGCATTCATCAACTGATGGACATTCAAGTTGTTTCTAATTTTGGGGCTATTGAAAATAATACTGTGATGAACATTTCTGTTACAGGCTTTTGTGTGGACATTTTTTTCAATTCTTTTGGTACATACTTAGGAGGAAGATTGCTGGGTCACAGAATAACTCTATGCTTAGCATTTTGGGTAACAGTGAAATTGTTTATCAAATTGGCTGCACCATTTTACGTTCTGAGGAGCAGTGGACTCTTGCCAATATTTGTTATTTGTCTTTCTTTCTTTTTTCTTTTTTGTTTGTTACCTCAGTGGCTTTGGAGTGGTATTTCTTTGTGAATTTGGTTCCCTAATGGCTAATTATGTTAAGCATCTTTTTGTGTGTTTATTGGCCACTTATTTACCTTTTTAAAGAAGTGACTATTTAGATTTTATCACCATTTCTAATTGAGCTATTTATCTTTTTTCCTCAGTTTTATTGAGAAATAATTAACATACATTACTGTAAAAGTTTAAGGCATCAGCATGGTGGTTTGATTTACATCTATTATGAAATGATTACCACCATAGGTTCAGCTAACATCCATCCCATATAGATATAATAAAATTAAAAGGAAAAAAGATATTCTCCTTATGATGAGAACTCATAGGATTTACTCTCTTACCAGCTTTGCTGTATATCACATGACAGGGATAGCTGTAGTCATCATGTTGCACATTACATCCCTAGTATTGATTTATAGCTGGAAATCTGTTTCTTTTGACCATCTTCTACCATTTCCCTTCCCTACAACCTCCACCTCTGGTGACTATGAGACTGATCTCTATTTCCATAAGTTTGTTTTCTTGTTTGTTTGTGTCATTTTAGATTCCATATGTCAGTGAAATCATACAGTATTTGTCTTTTTCTGTCTAACTTATTTCACTTTGTGTAATGCCCTTGAGGTCCATCCATGTTGTCACAAATGGTACAATTTCCTTGTTTTTTATGGGTGAATAATATTCCATTGTATACAGATCCTGCAACTTCTTTATCCACTCATCAGTTGACAGAAACGTAAGCTGGTTCCATGTCTTGGCTGTTGTAAATAATGCCTCTCTGAACATGAGTGTGAGGATGATCTTTTCCAGTTAGTGTTTTCAGTACCTTTGGATTGCTAGGAAGCTGGATTGCTGGATCATATGGTAGTTCTATTTTAAGTTTTTTGAGGATCCTCCATACTATTTTCCATAGTGGCTGCATCAATTTATACTCCCATCAGCAGCACACAAGTGTTCCCTTTTCTCTACATCTAAACCAGTATTTGTTACCTCTTGTCTTTTTGATGATGGTCATTCTAACAGGCATGAGGTGATATCTCATGGTGGTTTTCAATTGCATTTCTCTGATGACTAGTGATGCTGAGCATCTTTTCATGTACCTATTGATCTTTCATGTATCTTTTTTAGAGAAATGTCTTTCTAGGTCCTTTGTCCATTTTTAATTAGTTTTTTTTTCTATTAAGTTGTATGAGTTTTTTAAATATAATTTTGATATGAATCCCTTATCAGATATATGGTTTACAAATATTTTTCCCATCCCATGAGGTTGTCATTCACTTTGTTGATAGTTTATTTTGCTGTGCAGAATTTTTCAGTTTGATGTAGTCCCACTTGTTTATTTTTTATTCTTTTGCTGTGCTTTAGGTGTCATTTTCAAAGATCATTACTAAGACCCAGGCCAAGGAGCTGTATTCCTTTGTTTCCTTCCAGGAATTTCATGGTGTCATGTCTCACATATAAGTCTTTAATCCATTTAAGTTAATTCCTGTGTTGTTACAAGATATGATGTTAAGATTTCTGCTTAAATTTCATTCTTATATGTGTGAATATCCACTTATCCTAACTCCATTATTGAAAAGACTGTCTTTTTTTCCATTGAGTATTCTTGACTTATTTTTAAAAAATTAGTTGAGTACGTATGCTGTGGTATATTTCTGGGCTCTCAATTCTGTTAATCTATTTGTTTATTTTTATGCCAGTATCATGCTGTTTTGATGACTATAAATTTATACTGTAGCTTGAAATCAGGAAGTGTGGTGCCTCCCACTTTGTTCTTCTTTCTCAGGATTACTCTGGATATCCAGGGTATTTTGAGGTTCCATATAAGTTTTAGGAGTATTTTTTCTACCTCTTTAAAAAAATGCTATTGGAATCTCAGTAAGAGTTGCATTGAATCAATAGATGGCTTTTGGTAGTATTGACATTTTAAAAATACTAATTTTAGGGTGCCTAGATGGCTTAATCGGTACCTTTGTCTCAGGTCATGATCATGGGAACCTGGGATTGACTCCCTGCTCAATGGGGAGTCTGCATCTTCTGTTCCCTCTGACCCTCCCCCTTGCTTGTGATCTCACTCTTTTTTTCTCTCTCTCTCAAATGAATAAATAAAAAAATCTTTAAAAATTAATAAAGATAAAAATATTAATTCTTTCAGTCCAAGTACATGGACTACCTTTCCATTTATTTGTGTCTTCAAAAATGTTTTTCATCAATGGGTAGTAGAGATCTTTATATCTCCTTAGTTAAATTTGTTCCCAAGTATTATAGTATTTTGATGCTATTGTAAATGAGATTGACTGCTTTATTTCTTTTTCAGAAAGTTGTTGTCTTAATGTAGACATTTATTGCTATGAAGTTTCCTCTCAGAACTACTTTTGTGGCATACCACACGTTCTGGTATTTTGTGTTTCTATTTTCGTTTATCTAAAGAAACTTTTTCTACCCTCTAATGTCTTCTTTGATCCATTTGTTTAATGGATAGAATAGTTTAATTTCCATGTGTTCATGAATTTGCCAATTTTCCTCATATTATTGATTTCTAGTTTGACTCCATTGTGGTCAGAAAAGATTCTTTTTTTTTTTTTCCAGAAAAGATTCTTGATACAGTTTCAGCCTTCTTAAATTTGCAAAGACTAGTTTTTTGGCCTAACATATAGTCAATCTATCCTAGAAAATATTTCATGTATGCTTGAGAAGAATGTATATTCTGCTGTTGTTGGATAGAATGTTTTATATATGTTTGTTAGATCCATTTGGTCTATAGTGTTGTTTAAATCTGTTTCCTTAATGATGCTCTGTCCAGACGCTCTATCCATTATTGAGAGTGGGGTATTAAAATCCCCAACTATTATTGTGTTACTGTTTACTTCTCCTTTTATTTCTAGAAGTTTCTGAAGTTTAGGGAGTAATTTTTTATGTGGGTGCTTCACCATTGTATGTGAGTACTTCATCATTGTATACATATATCTTCCTGTTAACATCTGATTGTTATATCTCCTTGATTAGGCTCCTTTGTCATTACGGAATGACTTTCTTTGTCTCTTTTTATCATGTAAAAAAATTTTTTTTAAGATTTTAAAGATTTTTTTAAAGATTTTTTAAAAACTTTAAAAAATATTTTGATTTATTTGAGACAGAGCACAAGCATGAGTGGGGAAGAGAGAGAGAGGGAGAAGCAGATTCCTGAGCAGGGACCCTGACGCAGGGCTCATTCCCTGGACCCTCGGGTCATGACATGAGCCGGAGGCAGACACTTAACTGACTGAGCCACCCAGGTGGCCCTCTTTTTACCATTTTCAACTTAAAGTCTATTTTGTCTAAGTATAACTACCCCTGCTTTGCTTTGCTTTGCTTGCTTGCTTGCTTTTTCTTTTTCTTTCTTTTCTTTCTCTCTCTCTCTTTTTCTTACCATTTGCTTGAAACATCTTTCTCTATCCCTTCACTCTCAGACTATGTGTGTCTCTAAGGCTAAAATGCTTCTCTTGTAGGCAGCACATTGTTGTATCTTATTTTTGTTTTTTATCCATTTAGACCTAATGGATAATGTCATTTAATCCATTTATATTTAATGTAACTATTGACAGGAAAGGACTCACTATTTCCATTTTGTTAATTTCTTTCTGTTTGCTTTGTAGATCCATTTTTCCTTGTTTCTGATTCTGATGTATTTTTTGTGTGTTTCAGAGTTTTTGATTTCAATATGCTGTAACTTTGTCTTGTTCTTCCATGAAATTACTAAAAAATTTTTCTATATAAGTCCCATAAGGCTTACATAAAATATCTTAAACTTATAACACCCTGTTTTAAACTGATAACAACCTAATTTTAATAAAATTTAGAAGCTTTACACTATTTACTTCTTCTTCCCCTCACACTTTAGATTATTACAAAATAGATTCCAGGCCCCTGGGTGACTCAGCCAGTTAAGCATATGCCTTTGGCTCAGGTCATGATCTCAGGATGACCTCATTAATAACTGAGTCCCTCATTGGGCTCCCTGCTCAGTGAGGAGTCTGCTTCTCCCTCTCCGTCTCATCTTGGTCATGATCTGTCTCTCTCTTTCTCTCACACACACTCTCTCAAATAAATAAATAAAATCATGAAGAAAAGAAACCAAAATAGGTTCTTTGGTATAACTTATGTTTTTTTAATATCGTGTAACTAACAACAGATAATTTTATTTATAGTTATTTTTACCATGTTCTTTTTTTATTACTTAGAATTGTAAATAAATTGTGCACCACTATTACCATATTGCAAAATCTAACTATAACTACAAATTTACCATTGCCAGTTAGATTTGCTCTACCTTTTAATGATTTTATGATGTTAATTAACATCCTTTGACTTCCAATCAAAGAACTCCCTTTGGCATTTGCCAAAGGTATATTAGAGTATAGTTGACACACATTGTTTTATTGGTTTCAGGTGTACAGCATAGTTATTTGATAATTCAGTACATTATGGAATGCTCACAATTAAGTATGGTTACTATCTGTAGCCATAAAAAATTATTAAAATATTATCGACTATATTCTGTATGCTGTACTTTTCATTCCTGTAACTTCTTTATAACTGGAAGTTTGTACCTCTTAATCTATTTCACCTGTCCTCCCCTCCCCTTTGGCCATCACCAGTTTGTTTTCTGTATTAAGAGTCTGTTTCTATTTTGTTTGTTTGTTTTGTTTTTTGATTCCACATATATGTGAAATCACATGGTATTTGTCTTTTTTTCATCTGACATATTTGACTTAGCATAATACTCTGTATATTCATGCATGTTGTCACAGATAACAATATTTCATTTTCTATGGCTAAGTAATATTCCATTGTGTATATATGTGTATATAACATTTTCTTTATCCTTTCACATATCAATGGGCAATTGGGTTGCTTCCCTGTCTTGGCTTTTATAAATAATCGTGCAGTAAACATTAGGGGTGCCTATATCTCTCAAATTTATGTTTTTGTTTTCTTTAGGTAAATACTCAGCAGTGAGATTATGAGATTATATGGTATTTTTGTTTTTAATTTTTAAGGAAACTCCATACCACTTCCCAGAGTTGCTCAACCAATTCCCAACAGTAGTGCACAGGAGTTGCCTTTCCTCCACATCCATGCCAACCCTTGTTATTTCTTGTGTTATTGATACTAGCCATTCTGACTAGTGTGAGATGATACCTCACATTGTGGTTTTGATTTGTGTTTTCCTGATGATGAGTGATGTTGAACATCTTTTCATGAGTTCCTTATATATTTTGAATATTAACCCCTTATTGGATATATCATTTTCAAATATCTTTTATTTAGTAGGTTACTCTTTTGAAAAAGATTGAAAACAAAAACCTACATGCCATATATTGCATAAAGTGAATACAAAATCCAATACTGTGGTGTTTTACTACTTTGGAATATGAAATAAGTTAGCAGTTTTTCTTTAAACATTTAAGACATGCTGACTTCATAATACAGCATCCTAAGTTCAAAGTTATTCTTATTTTATAAAACAAAATTAATTTTTTCACTCACTGATTTATTTGCATACCCAAATATTGCTGGCCTGCTTCTAAATTCATATATTTTATGAAGACATTAAGCAGTGTGATTAAAATAAGAATAATAGTGACAAAAAATTAGAACTATTTTCTTAATTATGTACTGCTGAGTAATGACAGATCACATGCTTCCGTTGAGAGGTCCATAGAATTCAGAACTGACATTTCATTTTAAACACATAGGAACCTAACTTGGATTTTTCTCCTCCAAAAATGTCATTCTTCTTTGAGATATGAATGACTTATAAAAGTTACTTGTGTATAGTACCTAACTTTTTTTTCCATGATAAGAATGTTGAATCTGTTTTGCCACTTGAAAAATTATTTCATTAAGATCTATCCTTGGGATGCCTGGGTGGCTCAGCAGTTGAACATCTGCCTTTGGCTCAGGGTGTGATCCTGGGTCTGGGGATTGAGTCCCACATCAGGCTCCCTGTGGGGAGCCTGCTTCTCCCTCTGCCTATGTCTCTGCCTCTCTCTCTGTGTCTCATGAATAAAATTATAAAATCTTCTTAAAAAATCCATCCTTAACTTTCAAGCAAAACAAAAATAATTGTGTCCTGTAACCTGTTAAGAGCAAAGCTTCCTGCTTCTTTCTGTCTCAAGAGTTCCTTGGCCTCTTTGGCCCTATAAACACATTCATATAATGAGGATAATAATAATGATACTTTCACAGAGTAAATGTGAGGATTAAATGAGAATGTACATAAAGAACGTATAACAGTGCTTGGCACATTCTAAGGGCCCAATAAATGTTAGCTGTTATTATTATTTTTAGGCACTCCACCCATATGGGCCCACAAGAATAAGTTAGCTGCAAATTAAGTAGCTAAACTGATTGATTTCTTACATGGAGTAATTGATCAGTGTCCATCTAAAAATATAAAAAGAAAAATGCATGCAGAATGTACTGTTTTTCATTGTGGGCAGTCCCAAGCTATTCTCGTAGGCAGAAGTTGGCTTTCTTGTTTGTGATGACATGCTACACAAATAAAAGAGTTGACTGCTTGTTCTGGCAGTTTGAGAAAGCTTCCAGTTCATTTCAACCTATGCCATTACCATTAAAATGCAAATGAAAATCATAAAAGGGTCAGGACTCATTCCTCTTTTGCCCTCCTTCAGTTCGCACTTTGATCTCACAAATTACCGTTCTTTGATTTTGTTGTTAACATTTTGGTGCGGGCTTTGAAGGATCAATAATACAAAACATCTATGAAGGGATTTGCATCTTGGTCAATAATAGTTGACTTTGGGATCAGAGGTTGATTTGAGATCAATTAATACCTGAAAACCTCTCTTCTTTTACAAACTGTTTTCTTAATAAGAAGCAACAGAATATGGCAGAGATGAGAAAATAGGAGAGTTGTAGTAAAATTCCTGTTTGATATTCATGGAAGGTACTTAGTTTTTAGAACTCCTGCCGATTTTGGAAGAAAGCTGGCATAGCATTTTGAAAGAGTATCTAGGAGACAAATGGGCCTATAAATTTGGAGAGAGGGAGAGAATTTTTCTTTTTGAATATGGGATAGATTGAAATTTCCTACTTTAACGGTCCTATACCTGGTGTTACAATTAAGATAGTTTGGCAGGGTTCAGAGCATACAGCTCAGCATGAGATCAGAACTTTTCTGGCTGTAGAGCTTTTTTTCTTGGGATCTTTTCCAGTTTCCAGTGATACATTAGTTATTTTAAATACTAATGAACATTTTTGATGGTACCAGGCACACAGCATACCTTCCTGGAGCATGTTGCTTAATCTTTTTTTCAACCCTATGTGATAGGTACTTTTTAAAAAAAAATCCCTGTTTTACAAATTAGATAGATAGATAGATAGATAGATAGATAGATAGATAGATAGATAATGTCCACCAAGGCTTGGGGTGAGGAACTTTTACTTTTGTTCAGAGGTAGTAATGGGCTGAAATATTGATGCTTGAACACATGTGGCAGAAATCCAAATCATAAAATAGTGTTGGCCTTCCGATAAGGAAACAGTTCTAGAATTCAGATCACTGGACAAGGAGAATCCAGGCATTTTATAACTTTGGAAAGGTTATATAGGCCTTTAACATTTATTGAAAAAACTTAACAAATGCATTTTTTTAGATTTTATTTATTTATTCATGAGAGACACACAGAGAGAGGCAGAGACACAGGCAGAGGGAGAAGCAGTTCCCCCGGGGGAGCCCAATGCTGGACTTGATACCAGGACCTTGGGATCACAACCTGAACCAAAGGCAGATGCTTAACCACTGAGCCACCCAGGCGTCCCTACAAATGCCATGATTAGAAATTTTGACTTCCATGTTCTTAGAAGAAACTGATGTGGAAAACAGAATTCCACAATACCTTTGTCTTGTTCACCCTGGTGGATGAGTTACTGTCTTCCATTTAGATCAATTATGTTTCATCTGACAAAGATACATTGCTTATAAAAACATTTATGCATAATAGGTTTGTGTGTGTTCATCTGGCTTGCATTTGGGTTGTGGCTTTTATTATCTTAGCCAGATTTTTTTTTTCTGGCAGTGTTTTTCTCAACTAAGCAATGCTATTTTCCAAAGCAAAGACAGTCAATCCATTCCAGAGAAGGGCCCTCCCAAAATACAATTTGAACAGAAGTATAAATTCCTTAAACCTTTAACCTTACTATGTGAGTAATATGCACCGACAGTCTTTCAGAAAGCTGTATTGAAGATCAAAACAATTCTAAGGCAAAAGTAATAACTTTCGTTCTGTCCAATAAATCTTTAGGAGCGGGGGCAAACAAAGACAAACTGTCACATAATCATATTTTTAGCCTCCAAATTAAAAATGTAGGTTATATCCTAACAAAAAAAACCCTGGAGGCAGTAAGTATTAGTAGATTGTATTGATAAATGAGTTTTTCTGTGTCTTTCTTTTTGGTTCAGTTAACCATTGCTAGAAACAGGGCGCATAGGAAAGCAGTCTCGCTAGGGTGGATTTCCAGTGGATGAACAGACCAAGGACAGAACTAGTGACAGTTCTGATATTCAAATTATTTATTATTATAAAGTTAGCTGATAGAGCAAAGAGCATGTATTTCATTAGTTTCTCAATACAGATTACAGAAATTAATACTTAGTATTTTTGAGGGGGTGGTGAAAGAGCTCTTTTATATATCGTTTTAGTAGAGATGCAAATTGTTATATGCTTTAAGGAAAGCAGTTTGGCAATTTGTGTCAAAAGTCTTTTAAAAATGCATTACTTTTGTCTTACTGTATTCAATTTCTAAAAACTTTTCCTAAGGAAAAAGCAGAAAGTCTATATGATGATTTAATTATGAAAACTTTTATCTTGGCATATGTATAAGAAACCCAAATATTCAGCAGTAGAGGATGATCCAGTAGACTTTAGTATGTCTGTATCATGTATATCAGGACTTCTCAACCTCGACTCTTTTGGCCTTTTGGACCAGGTAATTTGGCGGTGGGGGGGGGGGTCGCGGTGGGGGGGCTATCTTGTGTACTGCAGATGTTTAACACCATCCATGGCTTCTTTTTACTAGGTACCAGTGGTACCCTCTCCTTCTCTACCCCTGTTGTAACAACCAAAAATGTCTCCAGACATTGTGAGATGTTTCCTGGGGATGGTGTTGCCACAATTGAGGACCATTGATGTATATCAGGCAGATTTTCAAATAGTTTTAGATGAATATTTAAGACAGGAAAATGCTGACCATATTTTGTTAATTTTTTTAAGTGCATGGTTGCCACAGAAAAAGAGAAAGATACCAATAGACTGTGTTAGATGTGTTTAGTTTTCTTAATGGCAAGGGGTTGTTTTGATAATGTGATGCAAAGCCAGAAGCTCCCACCAGAGACCTCAGAACAACCCACGAATAACATAGCTGCCCACACTATGTCCCCACAAGAGGGGATTTACTAGGTGCTAGAAGCTTCCTTTTTTGGTTCCAGTGGAATTTTTTTTTTTAACCTTCATCCCACCCTCTCCCCATACCTACGTAATTTTTGGCTGTTCTCGTGATTTGGCTTTTCATCTGTCTCCTCACCTAGTGCAATAAATAATCTTTATGAACATTCCTGAATTCACTCTAACTCTGGATGAATCAAAGTTTACCTTCCCAGCCTTCCTCAGGTTGCCCAGGTTTTAGGTCAACATGCTCTGTGTCTCCTCAACATGTGATAGGATATGTTCCATTTTTTATAACAATGTGCAGAAATATATGCGTATTTCAAAAATTCCTTCTTAGAGATAAATTTTTATGATTAAAAATTACATATTTCTCTATTTTTAATGTTTGTTATTGAAAATATCTTCTAAAAGTGAAAAATAAATTACTTAAATCACAAATCCTAGGAAAAAGAATTAAATTGATTTCCAATATTTTGGACATTTTGAAATATATTAACCATATTAGTAGGAAGAGCATGTAAGTGAGTTGGTCCAGGTAGTTGTTTTCAGATGCCATTCAGATCTAGGGGAAAATGAATTATATTATTTCTTGGGCAGTTTGGAAACATGCTATAGTATTTTAAAAGAGAAAGAGACAACTATATGAATATCTCACCCTTGCTTTTCCAAAATAACTCTCCTGCCATGCTAGATAAGGAATGAAATTAAAAATTTCAAGATTTAAAATTCATTTTCTGTAAATGATTTTAGCCCATGGCAAGCTTACTTGTTCAAACTAAATGTATTTTAGCTTTCCCCTTGTGCCACTCAGAAAGTGTAGAAGCCTTTGAAGGGCTGAAAATCTCTAATGGTTATATCAGGAAGGGAAATATTATAGGAACGAGAATCTTTCTTGCATTTCTGTATCTGTGGGAGGAGGGGTGGCCGCTGAGCTGTGGTGTTCCACATGCTTTGATTAGACCTTCTGGTTGAGAAATTTTAGAGAACTTACTTGTGCTGCATAAGAAAGCAAGAGGAATTTTGAGAAAATTCTTGGGGACCTTAAAGTAGAGAGAGAATAAAAGGAGAGAGGAGAAGGAGTCATAGGTGGGGTGCAGGATAAGAAGCCAAGGCCAAAGACATACATGAGTAACAGATGGAGATTTTGCAATGGATTTTTAGGGGAAACTTTTGATTTTTAATTTTTAGTAGCTTAACTATGTAAGGAAATACCAGGGATGATACTCAAAACACTCCACAATCCTTTAGCACAGTCTCGGAACTGACCCTGGGCTTAACCAAGTGGGGTGAAGCTGCAGAATAGCACGTTGACTGCAACGCCCCTTTACCACAAGTCATCATGAAAGATGGCTACACACTCAAAAATTTTGTCTTAGGGATCCAACTTGTTACAGTGGCCTTCAGCAAGAGGCTAGCAGAGTTAGGAGGCATGACATGGATGGGAGAGAGCAACGTCATCAGTGTGATGTCCTGCCAGTCAAAGGAGCAGGATAATCTGTCTTCAACAACCCATAGGAATATGAAAGTAGGGGTGGTGCTCAGGGTATGTGGGAATCAGCTTGGGAGGTTTTCTCAAAAGAACAATTGAAGTTCTAAATAATCCTTCATGAAGTCACACAGACAGGAAAGGAAGTGGTTAGCCCTGTACTAGTGGAGCAGGTAGGTATGAGGGATTTGAAAAGAACACACCAGCGGACTGAGCAGTTCCCATGAGAGGAGCAGGACCCGAGAGGCAGAAGAGAGAGGCAAGAACCAAAACCTGACTGAAGAGCTTCCAACCGAAGAGGCACCTGCCAAACAAAGAAGCCTGGGATTCGAACCCAGCTTCAGAGAGTCCACTCATTCTAAATATGACTCAAACCATAAGCCTTTTTATGGCTTACCCATGGATGCGAGAGGTGTCTCCAGAGGGCGCAGAAGATGCAGTCCCTGTACCCAAAATATTCACGGAGAAAGAAAGCAAGGACTCCGTTACTCCAGAGGGAGTGCTACTGAGGCAATGGGGGAAAGGTGACAAGGGCCCTCATTAGGACTTGAACGAGCCACTGAGAGCTGGCAACCGTCTGTAGGATGCCAGTCGTAAATGGCACCCCAGCTCCCAGCCTACACACCTCTCTGCCCCGCCAACTGCCAACTCCACATCTATAAAGGGCTCCCTCACTAGCCAGCTCATACCATGTTCTGTTAGAAAACTCTTCTTTACCCTTAGGGAAACATGCCTCTCTGTACCCTCTGCATACTGGGTTCATCGCACAAAATCTGAACTCAGCCGTCATTCTCAATTGCCCCTGCCTTTCCCCTGTGACCCAGTTTTTCCTTCACTGGACTGAAGGGTCTGATTTTTTTTTTTTAACTGTGCTTCTTAGGACACAGTTCCCTGCAGTATTTATCAGCTCTGAGCTCACCTGGCTTGTGAGCTTTCATCCTGATGTGACTCCGGCAGTGGATCTGGCTCCCGCCCTCAGCTGACCAGTGGGGAATCCAGTGGCTGTTGTTTCCTGTGGTCTGGATGCCCTCTGTTTGGGGTGTGGTGCTGTGTCAGGATTGACTCCAGAAGGGCTCGTCTGCCCCTGTGGGGGTTCACAGTTAATGAGAGTGGCTCCGAGGCTCCCCATAATAGAGAAGTTCCTTTGTGGCTAACAAGAGTGTAATGCGGTGACAGGGTCACAGGTTCCTTGTTTCTAAGAATCTGATGTAGCTCTGTGGGGGGTAGAGGGCCTGTACCAGGGTGCACACACACACTCCAGAAGAGAAAGTGAGCTGAGTCCTAATTCTGAGACAAATCTGCATGTAGGGGAGGAGCATAAAGAAGAATGAACAAAGGCAGAAGTTCCAGGAAAATGACTTTGAACATAGAATTTTGAAAGTTTTGGGGGGAAGTTTTAGAAAAAGATCAGTGTGGCTGATAACAGTTCTCCTTGGGAGACAATCAGGAAGAAGAAGGAAAGAAGGCTGTTGGGCCAATTAGGAGCTTGCTGGTAATCTGAGGAGAGCAACTTCTATAGATGGTGAAGGCTGTGTGACAGGGACCCTCTTGAAAGGGGACCCCCAATGGCTAAGGATGGTTGACAGGAAATGTATTTAGCCGCTCCCTAAAGAGCCAGGAGTGCAGGGTAGTGTGTGTACGTGTGTGTATGCATGTGTGTGTGTGTGTGTCTGTACATGTGTGTGTGTCTTGAAAGCCTATAGAGCATAGACCACTCTGATCATCTACCTTTGAATTCCTGTGAAGTAGCTAAAATCTACTGCTGTACAAACACACGAGTGAACAGAGGGCTTACCTCTTCCATCATCTTTCTTCCTTTCATGAATGCTGTGTAAACAGTATAGTCTGATGTCCATGTGACTAGGGGTAATGTGCTTAGAATTATTTTATAGGGGGAAAACAGTTGAAGAAGTTTCCAGTTGATGACAGGTACACTATAGTGGACGTATTGTGTTGGATTTGAAGAAAAAGAATATTCTATTTGTTTCTATTTTCTTGACAAACATACAGCTTTTTTGCTTCCAGTGTAGTCCTATTAATTTAGTCACATCTCAAATTCTTAATGATCTCTATTAGTATGGGGAACCTGTCATATAGGTTAATCTAAAATAATAATGGTTAGGAATTTTTGTGTAGCAAAAGTATATTCATTTGTGGCAGCGGTGAGGTTAGGAGAGTAGCATTCTACCGAAGTTGGAATTGCAAGTAAACAATTTTAAAGAATATAAAATCAAGTTAATTGAATAATATAAATTCAATATAAATAATATGAATTCATCAATTCATTTTATTTTATTTTTTGAAAATTTTATTTATTTGAGAGGAGTGAGTGAGAGAGAGAGAGAGGAAAACGAAAGTGCAAGTAGGGGGAGGGGCAGAGGGGGAGGGAGAAGCAGATTCCTCCGAGTGGAGAGCCTGACACAGGCTCAGTCCCCTGACCCCATGATCATGGCGAGAGCCGAAGGTAGGCGCTTAACCAACTGAGCCACCCAGGCGCCCCATTCATTGATTAATTTGAAATAATAAGGATTTTATTAATTTTAAATAATTTTATTATTAATTTCAAATAATATGAATTCAACTCAGTGGGCCTGGGCTTTGGAACTATTCACACTCTGGTTCTGATACTTACTAGGCAAGTGACCACAAATTCTCCCATCTGCAAAATGGAAAATATATCTACCTCACAGAACATTTGTGAATGTTCAGTGGAAAGGTTCATGGCACACAAATGCTCAAAAAATGTTACCTTTTTCCATTTTCTAAAAATAAAACATCTTTCAGCTTTTTGAGAACAGAGACTAGAAGAGAAATTTGATTCAGGAACTTTCAATAGAGGTCTTTAAAAACCACAACATCATGTTATTCTTGGCCAAGGATAATTTAAATTAGTGAAAAATTAGGTCATAGGGCTTTAAATTAATATATTAGCATTAGAAACAATGACCCATAGTTATACTGCTTTTTTTAAAGAAGTTACTTAGGACATTTTGCATGCTAAGCATCATGAATATATTTTTCAAATTACTAGTGGCCCTCAAATTAGTAATGGACTTTACCTATGTGTTACTGATATTAAAATGCATTTCTCTTTGTTCTTGGGTAGTAACCCACTTCCATTCCTAATTATGTTCTGCACAGGCTGATAGTAGTGCTGGTGTATCATGTTTGGGTACTCAGTAGTGGGGTACCATTCTTTGAAAGTGTCTAGGCATGGCCTAAAGACACATTGAAAGTGAGGGCAAGTCAAAAAAAAAGAAAAAAGAAAGAAAAAAGAAAAGAAAAAGAAAGAAAGAAAGTGAGGGCAAGCCAGAAAGGCAGAAGAAATTTATTCTAGTTATTCTCCAGATTTACCCATCCCTCCCAGAAAACACTAGCATCCTGTTCTCTCCCTTTTCTATTCCCTAACCTCTTCCTTTCCCAGCCCTTTGCTTTTATCCTATCACTGCTGTGATGAGACTTTTTCCTAAAAAAAAATAGAAGTTGGGCAGTCCCAGTGGCTCAGTGGTTTAGCACTGCCTTCGGCCCAGGGTGTGATCCTGGAGTCCCGGGATCGAGTCCCGCATCAGGTTCCCTGCGTGGAGCCTGCTTCTCCCTCTGCCTATGTCTCTGCCTCTCTCTGTGTGTGTCTCTATGAATAAATAAATAAAATATTTTAAAAAATAGAAGTTATCATAAAATTTAATTCCTGACCTGTCATTCTAGTTCCTTACCACACATTTTTGCTCTGTTGCAGAGATTTGGTCTGTGCTTCTCAGATCAAATAGAATTATCCTTTATTCAGAGGGCTGTCTCCCATGGACAATGTATGTTATGAGACTTAATGTTGTTTAGCATTTGGAATCATTCTTCTTGAATTGGGAATAAGAATCAGCAGAAACTGCCACGCTATGGCAGTCCCAACATAATTCCACAGAGCCTGTCTATGGGGTATTTTTGGTAGTTGGGAAATATTACATAAGTAATGCTGCATACCGATTAGTTGTATTAAAATATATATTACGCACAGCTTTGTACTTGGCTTAAAAAGTTTCCTTGACAACACCATTTAACTTCTTACTGTTCTTTTCATGTTGTTAATATAAATATCTAATATGTTTTTGTTCAAAACATCAATTAGGCTTCAGTGTAATCTTTATTAATACAGATCTGTTATTACGAGAAGACTGCTGAGCTATGATAATTTGCACAGCAGGAACAATAAAATATCTTCTTTCTTCTTGATTCTATCCCAGAATGCTTGGCTTCTCTGTTCTTTCACAGAGCACACCAAAGCCTTCCATGATACTTTTTACAATTGTAATGAAATCTTGAAAGCATTCCTATAAGCAAAAGCGATGTTTTCTTCAAAGGTAAACAGAATGGAAGGGCCCGAAATTGCAGATAGATTCAAAAAAGACACATTATAAGTTACAGATCTCCACTTCTAATGTCTTTAATTCTCTCTCTTCATGTAGCCAGAACTCCCCACTTCCTGCGGATTCAGAATGTGGAAGTCAATGCCGGCCAGTTTGCCACCTTCCAGTGCAGTGCCATTGGCCGGACTGTGGCGGGGGACAAGCTGTGGTTGCAGGTACAGTAACTCGCCGTCGCCTGTTCAGGGAGAGCCCGGGGACAGGTGCATGCCACTGGGGAAGGGCCCAGGGGCCCAGGTCAGTGTCGGGGTACTGATGGAAAATTGATCCTGTGAATTGTCTCTGTTCCTTTCCTCCTTTAGTGATAAGTTGCGAGATTACTAAGAGCTCTAGATAAGCTAACTCTTTTTCACAGACCTTTTTTTATTTTTAATTTCTGTTCTTTCCTTTTGCTTCTACTTAGCTATCTTGCTTTGAAGATATGGTTGTGAAATTACTATTAGAGCAGGATATTAAAGTATCAAATATAGAGCTCTCCCCTACTCTTCCTCTTGAGAAATAGCCAGAGCATCTCACACACACACATACACACACGTGCACACATGTGCGTGTGCACACACATGTACACCTTTTTATAATTTGAATCCCCACAAGGAGAAAAAAGCCTCAAGTTAGAAAATAACAACACATCTTTTACTTTTGAATATTTAAGTAGACATTTTTAGTGTAATCATAATTTGTGTGCTTGTGTTACAGTCTTTCAAATTCCACCATAAGTATTTTGCATGGCAAATTGTTTCATGGATTTATCCGTGGTCACCGGGATTCTGAGAGAATGAGTGGGATGAAGTGACCTGTCCCCTCTAACCAGAATACCACATGCTTCTTTAGGCTGTGGCATTCTCCCATTCTTGTTTCTGCCTTTTACTCACTGATGTGCAGGATGCTCATTCTTTACTGTGCCTAGTGTTGCTTCCCACCCATCCCTCATTCCTTGTAGATCTTGTTGGTTTTGTTTTAGTTTGCTTAATTATTACTTACTTTAGTTTGCAGAGCTGCTTCATGACTTAACCTCTTTGTGTATCTGTTCCATCCCACCGTGACTTTCACTTCACGCACACTGACCTTTCCTCTCTGATGTCACCTCTCCACCTCGTATTGTCCTTCCTCTTCTATAGTGTCTTAGTGATTGTGACGTGTCACATTTGCATGACACTCTGTAACTTTTACATTCCCCTTACCTTTTCATCATCACAGCTGAAATAAATGGTCATTTTTATTCCTCTACTTCTGGGGAAAATGTAAAACAACCAGCTGTGCCATCCCAGGAGTAGTCAATAATATGTTGACAACTGGGTAATACATTCTGGAGGAAGATTCTTAATACGCTTGGATCCACTGCACAATTCCTCACCTTACTACCTGGATGTCACTGTTTTCTCATCATCCTGCCCTGCGAGAACATCCCCTGGCCGGGAAGGAGGAATGTATGCGGAGGACTGAGTTTTCATGCACCAGATTCATCTTTACTGTTTCTTTCTCTCTTAAAGTTTTATACTCACTACTGTAAGAAATTTTGCAACTCATGAGTACTGTGCTCAACCTTGATCTTCTGTATTTGACTTCAATTTTTCCTGTATATCCCACTTCCTAGTTCTTTTAAAATCTTGATGTTTGAGACTGAAAATTATTTTCTTAGTGGTTGTTTGGTATTTAACTTGATCAAGATGGACTATGTATGGTAATTGATGAGACAGACATTTTTCATTGATAATTTCCACAATGCATTAACTACCTTTTAAAAATGACACTATCCTGTCATCTTTGATTTATCTCTAGAAATCTTAATTTTTCATGGAAAATAGTTTTGGGCTCCTGATATTTGTGGTAATCTTACTCCAGAGAACACAATGTAAGTCTAAACACTCGTCTCAACAGAGTCTTAGATATTCTCAAGAATTTATAGGCAAGTTGAAAATACAATTTTCTCTTTTTTGCATCCTGGTCTTGGGATGGTCATGGTTGGACTTCAGCTTTGTCTTGGGCATTGGAGATCTTTAACTACTTCCTACTACAAAATGGAAGACTTTGTTTTTAAAGAGAATCTGTCATATCATAGGGAGAAAGCTAGCTGCTATTTAGAAAAAACAGGTCTAAATGCAACGTCTGAGCTCTCACTCCACTTAGAATGACTGGGAGAGTTTTTGTTTTTGTTTTCTTTTTTTAAATGCCTGGTCTACACCATGATTCTTATTTAATTGGTCTATGATAGGGCCTCATTCAGGGCTCCCCAGGTGACTCCAGGGTGCATCCTGGGTTGACAGTCACTGGTCTGAAGCAGAGCACAACACATTCCCAAGTAAGGAATGAAAAAAGGCAAAACCCAAGGTATAATGATACCTGTATTCAGTAGCCTCGATGTGCTGTCATGTTGAATTTCCCATGTTCCCAGACTCTCTTGCTTTTGTTTTATTAGATTTGATCATTAGTGTTGATAAATTGTTTTTATAATTCATCCATTGATGTCTTTCTTTATTACCCAATCTGTCTTGCCCTTCTTGTCATTGATGACTACCTGTTGCCCTGTAGCTTTTCACATGATCATGTCCTTTGAAATTCTAAGTGAAACTTAGTTTGTCCTGGACATGGCATGGAATTTGTGAATCTTCGTGATGTTAGAATAATTTCACTGTTAAATGATTTATTTCCTCTAGTTGAGTAAGCATCCTGTGGGGAAATGTTTATTAATAGCTGATGAAATAAAACTAGCATCCTTCACTTGCAAGAATGGTTTCTATTAAATTGTATTTGTGCAGAGTGGCTTCATGTAGCAGTGAGGATTTGTGACAGGTGATGGTTTCATAGAGCCCTTCAGCCCCCTTGCCCATGCCCTGGCCTTTGCCTGAGGTCATTCTTTAAAAGTTGTGGGGAGAAGCAAACCTGGAATCATGGCTCAGGTCTTTTGAGTGGAGACCTATAAATATGAGCATTTCTTCATTCTGCCAATCTACACAGTTTCAAAAATGCTTGTCTGAGTAAAAAGTCACTTGTGTCTTTAAAGTAATTCTGAGACCCAGGCAGGAAAAGAATGAGAAATATATTTTTAGGCTTTTCTGTTATTTGAATCTTCTCAGTAGTAAGTTAAGATTTAGAAACTAATAATACATTTTTATTTGGGGAACATTGATGCTTCAGAGTATAATCATTTATAATTATTCGTGTTACTTGTATTACCATATTTTGAGTTCCACCAAAGGCAGGTGCATGGTGTATCCCATGGTCTTATATTTCTTTTAGAGATGAATTTGAGGTGCAGGATTGTTCATGGTCACAAAGGTAAATGGCACAGCTGAGGATAGTATACCTGTGTTTCTTTTACTTAACACCTGCTTGATTCCACTGTCCTATGGCATCTTCCTATATTACAGTTCTAGGTGAATAGATAGTATGTACTTACCATACTGTTGGAATAATTTGGTTGTGACTGACATTACATGATTAACATCAAGGAGCCATCATAACCAAAAAACAAACAAACAAAAAGGTCCATATGTATTACATGTCCATATTGATCCACCTCTGCGAAAATGGCCAGTGGTTTGATTGTTTAAAATATAGATTAAATATAATCACTGTCAGAGCCTTTCACAAAAACAAAGCACATATAAATCTGATGATGACACTAATGAAGAAATGTTTATGATTAACAAGTTGTGTCCCATCTGCTTACATTTTCTCTGTCTCATCTGTGGGCTACAGGTTATTGTCAACATAGAATTGGTTTTCCTAGAATACAAAACAACAATATAACAAAATGAGCATCCATTAGTATAGCAGCAAAAGACTTAAAATACCTTCCAGGCAAGGTACAGTAGGAAGATCGCATCTACAAAACTGATTTTTTTTTGTAGTACAAAAATGATGTGCAGTGCATTTGTTGAATGTACTTGCTGTGTGCTATCAGTTTGACCATCTATGAATACAGCAGGGACTGTAACTGTGACATACACTCAGATGAAATGTAAGTGTAAAATCATTCAAGTACCTAAAACATGATGGTATTGCCTGTTATCAACTTCCTGATCACTGTGAGCCTACCTTTTGAAAATATCTTAGAGTATCTATACATACTCTATATCTATACATATATAAGATACAGAGAAGAGAAAATGGAATTTTAGTTTTTTTCTTTTCATACTTACATATTACATGCTGATGATCAATTTCTGAGTTATGTATTTTTTACAGAGTCCTAAAAATCCCTTAAGCCATGTATGATATTAACATTACTGTTGTTCTTTCTTAAGTATTTTAAGTTTCGTTTTCCTACATACATTTGTTTCCCCTGAGAATTAATATTTGTAATGCCTATTTTCACTTTTCAATAAGTAAAGATGATCACCAGAGCTAGTATTGATGGTCATAAATCTGGAGATGGCTTGTGCACGTTGTTTTCCAGGAAACACGGGGCACCTGTCCTCTTCCCCTGCACCTATGTAGTTTGGGCATTTTTTAACTTCTGCTATGTAATTCTTTTTTAATCATTGTGGAGGCTCCTCCAAATTCCTTCATTTTCTTGCTCAGTGTCTTCTTTGGTTTGGGCTGCTATCACAGGCTGGGTGACTTAAAACAACAAACATTTATTTCTTGTACTTCTAGAGAGTGAAGTCCAAGATCAGGATACCATTGTGGTGAAGTTTTTGGTGATCTCTAGCTCCCTGGTTTATACACAACTTCTTACTGCGTCTTCATATGTGGAGTGAGAGCTCTGGGCTAGGCATCCCCTCATAGGGACACCAGTTCTATCAGGATGGCTTCACTCTGATGACCTCACCCAAACCTAATCACCTCCCAAAGACCCCACCTCAGTACCATCACATCAGGGATTTGGTTTGATCATATGAATTTTGGAGAAACAGAAACATTCGATCTACGATATTTGGCTACCATATCAAACCCAGAAATGAGTGGGAAGTGAGAGTGGTTCAGCCTCCAGGACAAATGGCAGAAAGCAGGGAGGCTGTGGAGATGCCTTTTCAACAACAGATAAATGGCAGCTTTGATCAAGCCAGGAATTGGCATGTGCAAGTTGGGTGAATAGTAGCTGGCCAAGGAAGCCTGGAAAATAATAATTTTCTCTCAACAGATAGAGACCCCTATCATTTTTCAATGGCTTACTTTTTAGAATCACAGAATTATATAATATCTGGATGTGGATCAGTCTTCAAATTGAATTCCTCATTTTATTAATGAGAAAATGAAAGCCCAGGAAAGGTAGGAAACTTTAACACAATAGTATATTATGTATTTAATTCATTTTTAATCATTGAGGAGGCTCCTCCATACAATTTCACTTGCTAGTAAAGTCGATTATAAATATACATTTATGAATAAGTGAATTTTACCACGTGGATATTTTTCTTCATTGAGTACTTCTAAATAACAGTGGTCTTTTAACCAAATATACTCAGATTTACAGTGAAAATATCTGTGTTAACTTTGGAACCATCATAGTACAATATCATTGAGTTTTACTTTTTTATCAAATGGGGCTTAGTGTTCATTAGAAGTGAGGCACCAGAATAACATTTTTAAATGCTTTCATAACATGTGTTCAAAGAAATAGAAAAGGAAATTAGATGGTGTTACTATGAAGGACTCTATTGAAAACACTTGTTGCAATGTAGCTGCTAAAATAGTACCTGTCACATAAGAGATACTTAGTAAATACCTACTTATGGCACTTAGTTTACTGACTGCCTGAACAAATCATGTGTCTCCTCCAGGTGAGTCTCAAAGGCCCATAGTTGGACCAGGAAAACAGGCACAAAAAACAGGCACAACATCTGTCTTGCTGGGATGCCTGTTTTATAGATACAGTTGTTCACTCCAAGGGATGGTTTTGATGAGAGAAGGGGCATATAGAACCTACTGATGTCCCTTTTACTATTTCAGAGTATGCAGCAATATCATGCAGAGTTTGAGTAATTTTGGAAGCAAATGTGGTTATTAATATGTCATCTTTTCTACACCTTCATTTCTTATACCTTTCCCTTAGGTATTTTTTTCCCATGTTATAAAATTTTGTTCTCTAATTCATTTTTTTAGAAAAAAAATTCTTACCACAGGACCTCAATTAAAGGTAATAGAAATATACCTCTCAAGGCTAACATGTTTGAGTCCTCACTAAGACAACAACCTGTGTCATAGTAATTGAGGGATGAACCCACCTCACTCGTGTGTGTGTGTGTGTGTGTGTGTGCATGTGTGAAATGTAATTCAGTATGAGCTCTTAAATTGGAAACACTGAATTTCTAAGAATAATGCTCACTTAGGATTAAAACTTTTATAGCTGTTGACCTTGAGATTATTTTTTTCTTTTAAGAGTTTGATATATAATTCCACTTCAATTACCCAATTGGGAAAACAGTATTTTTCACCTGCATAATAAATTCCTCACATTTCTCTTCTGAGCTACATTTTTAGACCTTTGTGGGGTTTTTTAGAGAGAGAAAACGGAAAATCTTTTAGATTTTTGCAACTTAAAATGGTTCTCAGAAGAATACTCTTACTTATAGAATTTTATTTATGAATGAATAAATTATAAATTATATTATTAGTATTTATATCACTGACTTCAACAGATGTGTTTGAGATAAAAGAATTACAACTCCATTTACTGAGCACTGCTGTGTGACAGATACTCTGCTAGGCTGTGTTTGGGCATTTTTTTCTCTGGACCCATCCATAGGAGCACTCTCTTATATGCTCATAGAACAAGAAACAGGCTTGGGAAGTTTCAGTAATTTTTCCAATAGCACATTGCTGGTAACAAGAGCTAGGATTTGAACCAAGCCGTCTAACTCCAGAACGTACATCCTTAACTATACTGCCTCTTGCACAGTACAAAGACTCAGGCATTTTCTTGTGGATTCATTAATATACTGTAGTAATTTAAGTGATAGCTTTTATCAGAGTTTAAAATTAAAATTCTGCTCGTGTGTAGATGTTGCCTTGGCTTTTTTGTTAAGGAATGCATATGTTTGGTCAACCTTTTTTGGTGGCTTTTAGCTTCCTTTAAAGATGATGAGGGGGAAAAATCAGAACTGTATACCAGACCAATTTTGCTATTATATATAAAAGCCATAAAATGATTTGAAAAGATGTAAAATTATAGTGCCCTTGGCAAGCTTAACTTGGGTATTTTACACCATATATATTAAAGCATAAATTTAACATCACTTACCATCATAGAAAATACCAGGAATACACAAAGAGGACTGTCTTTAGTTGCTATAGGAACCATTTTCTCCTTAAAACTTTGAGTGGTTGAAATTACATCCATTATTGTTTTAGTCAATTGAATATCCATATATATATAATGCAACATGAACATTCAGATTGAAACCACCAAAAGCCTTCAAAGCATATACCATATGTTTTAACTTAGTGTGATTTTGGATTAGCTTAATTTAAAGGAAACGATTTCTTTTACATTGACAAACAGTATGACTTACTGAGGAGATTCCAGGAGGCATTAATTAATAAATATTATTTTGTAATGTTACCTAACTCAATCAAGAAAGATATAAATTACTGGTGCTTTGAGAAGGATGCCCTAGAAAAAGCTGGAGCAGCATTTGGAGAGCTTTGTCCTCCCCAGCAGTCTAAAGGCCTCCAGGCCAGGACGGGAAATGGTACTTGAAAACCGCAGGTCGGGACGGTTCAGTTTGGAGGGGAGAAGAGAAAGGCATCTAGTCCTCTCAAGGGCTTCTTATTTGGCCCCAAGAACCATAAATCCTGTGAAAGCATTTTTTGTTGTTGTTGCTTTACTCATATACATCAAACAGTTCATTTGTTTCTCTTGCTTCCAAAAATCCATAGGTATGTCACAAGAAGAGAAGATAGAGGTGGCTGTGCTCTGGAATTTCTGTGATTAGGGGCTGAGAATACCTTTCTATCTTTCTTTTCCTTTTACTGATCCAGGCCTTGGACTGAAGGCCCTGGAAAGTTTGGATACTATTAGAATCTCTAGTTTTTTCCTCTTCTACCTCTTCTTTTCAGAAGGAGGGGAAAACCGAAAATGTTTCATGTAGGAGGTTTATGTATCCGCCGCAGGTGGCCTTGAGAGTCCCAGGATGTTTTTGGTCTCATAATCTGGCATCACGCACAGAGGAAGGAGAGAGAAGTTGACTTAAGTCCTTTCTTGAGATGGAAAGAAAATTTGGCAACTTCTGATGGGCTTTAATCTTAAAAATGTCTTTTGGACTATAGAGGTGGAACGGAGAACAAACTATGTCCCCCCCTAGTCCTGGTATGACTCAGTGTGAGACAAGACCTGGACAATCTCTGACTGGCATGCAGCGGCAGCCAGGCAGTTCCTACAGAGGATGAACTTTGGAATCATAAAGTAGATTGTTATTCTCTTCTGCATCTCTCCTATTTATGAAACTGCCATCCTTCATTCCCTTCATTCAAAAGAAAGGGCATTGGCTCTTGTCCAAGTGTAATAAAATTGTTTGTCTCTATTATAAGAAGTGATGTCCTCTAAGCACAAAGGACAAGTGACTGACTAATGGTTTTTCTGTTTATTCTTAAGATTTGGAAACCCATTATTACTTTCACTCAAGAAATGTTTGTTACACACTCCACACGCTAGGTATATTAGTTATGCAGTTGTTGCCAAAGAACCAGCTACTAATGACTTCCCTTTGTCACTGTGCATTTTCTCTTCTACTGGTAGTGGTATCTTTACCATATAGATGGCTGGATGCTTTCACAGGAAGTGGATGAAACCTAGACAAAATACTTATGCAGCATTGGGGTATTTATAAGTCAGCAGCAGAATCATTTAGGGAAATAATGATGGTTAAAATAGCTATTCAGAAGTACAAAAATGAGCAATTATTTTCTAACTGGTTCCTTGAAGAAACATTTCTTTTTACTTTTTTTACGCAAGTTGAGAATACACACAGAGGTAGAGAGATAATGTAATAAACCTCATACACTTGGCGTCCAACTTCAACACCTAACAATATGTGGCCAATTGCTGCATCTCTGTTTCCACCTGCTCCCTTCTGATTGTTTTGAAGCAATCCCAGTCATCGTATCATTTAACTTGTAAATGTTTCTCTAAAACAGGGGTTGGCAAACATTTTCTGTAAAGGGCTAGATAGTAAATTTTGCAGGCCAGACGGGTTTTGTTGCAGCTGCTCAGCTCTGCTGTTGTAGTGGGAAAGCAGCCATAGAAACACACACATGAATGAGAGTGGCCGTTTTCAATGCAGCTCTGTGTGTGGACACTGAAATTTGAATTTCATATGATTTTCATTGTCACAAAATATTATTCTTGCTTTGTGTTTTTAATCATTAAAAAATTTTTCAAACCAGTCTCAGCTTTTGAGCTGTACAAAACAGGTGACAGGCTGGATTTAGCCTCAGACCTCTGATCTAAAAGACAAGAGCCCTTAAAATAATAATAATAAGCACCATGCATGCCCTGAAAAAATTGTGAGTGTTCAGATTTCCTTGACTGTCTTATAACCTTATTTCTTTTAGCAGTTTGTTTGAATTGTGATAGCAATAAAGTTTACACTTTGCAATTGGATAATGAGTCTCTTAAGTCCTCTTTATCTTTAGGTTCTTTATCCACTCCCCCTCCCCCTTTTGTGGTGATGGTAGTTGTTGCTGAAACTGTGCTTGTCCTGTACAGTTTCCCATATTTTGAGTTTTGCTCGTTGCCCTCCAGGGTGTCATTTAATGTGTTCTTCTATCAATTGTGTTTCTTGCAAATTGTGTTCCTTTTTGTGATGTTATCAGCCACTGAAGACCATTCCTACATTCATTAATTCACTAAGGGTTTCAGAAGGGTTCTGTGATATCAGTACTTCTTGGTTCAGTAGCTAGAATAAGAAAAACTCTCCTGTATCAAATATTGAGTTACCCTAATATGGAAATATAAAGGGAAGATGGTATAAATACTTTGTCCTTTTTTGCAAGTTTTCAAAAATAATGAGGTAGTTAACTGGCATCACCTAGAAGTCATTGAAGGGGTTATTAGTATTATTGTTGTTGTTGCCAACATCATGGTCATCGTCATGACATTGTTGTCATTGTCATCAGCTTGTGGATTTAAACACGTTTGATGTGTTTTGATCCATCACACTTATTATCTTTATTGCTGCTCATGAACGGGGCTTACTCAGGTGGGTAGCTCTTGTCCTGGGGTCATCTGACATGGCATTCTTACTTTCTGGTGGGACAATACATTCCAGGCTTATATTTTACATTTTCCACCTTGATGACCTAGAATCAGCCATTTCTCCAGGGAACCCTGGTTCTTGTTTAGTGGAACTGGTCATTACAAATTACAATCTGAGCATAAGAGGTGCTCATTACTACGTTCTTTTGTCTCTGGATCTTCCCATGGGGCAGAACAAGGATATATACATATGTATGTGCATGCACACACACACACTTAAAACATGTCCTGAGATCATATTGATAATTTCAGTTGAAATTCAGAACCACTGGGCTTTCAGCCTGCTTTCTCTTGCATGTTTAGCTTCATTTTCAGAAAAAGTTGTGTACTTTAAGGCATATTGATTGGGGAAAAAGTGATGTTCTTAGCCAGCCATGCTGAAGACTAGCCCCATCTTTTAGATGGTGAACGATTATGCAGGCACTGCCATCTTCCTCACATTAGAGAGTCGTTATTATAGTTTTGAAGGAAACAGGGTCAATTCTTTGCCTAGCAAACCCAAAGCTTTAAAGTAACAGGAAATGTTTGTCAGTGTCAGGCCTTTAAGTTCCCCAAGGCTCAGTTAATCTAGTCAACAGTGAGATATTTGATTTTAAGACTAAAGAACTTCTAATTTCATTGGTTTCTAATTACTGCATGCATTGTGTATATCTATTATTTGGACGAACTTCTCTGTGAAATTTGAGCAAAGGTTGGTTATATTACAAATACATAGTGAAATGGATTACACGTAAATAGCAGCATGAGATTCGAAATTTCTATAATCAGATTTTTACTTGAAAATGACTGGAAGAGGGATCCCTAGATAGCTCAGTGGTTTAGCACCTGCCTTCGGCTCAGGGCGTGATCCTGAAGTCCCAGGATCAAGTCCCACATCAGACTTCCTGCATGGAGCCTGCTTCTCCCTCTGCCTGTGTCTCTGCCTCTCTCTCTCTCTCTCTCTGTGTGTGTCTCTCATGAATAAATAAATAAAATCTTTAAAAAAAAAAGAAAATGACTGGAAGACTATTATATATATGTTGAAAGAATATGCAGCTTTGGCAATCTGCATGTTACTTTGGCTATCTGGATATTTTTTAGCCAATTTAAGTATGCCTGTCAATGTATATTCATAGTATATGGTAATGTAAGTATGAACTTCTAGTTCTACTCTTCCAAACTGGCAAATATTTGGGTTGGCTTGGTTATGGCCTTGGCCAAAGTCAACAGTATCTTAGTTATTTAAAATATATATGTATATATATGTGTGTGTGTGTAGGTTCAAGAAGGTAGATTTGTTGAGGTATTCAATTATTATTGGATTTAGATTATGTAAAATGTTTTCAATACGTTTATTCCAGGCCTTGCTGCTATTAATGTGATCCCAGTGGTAAGAATTTCAGTCAGTGTCATACAAATGAATGCAAGTGGAATAATACAGACTATATTCCCTGTTGAATAAACAAAGGTGCAGTTGATCCCCAAGGATATGGCTAAGGAAGGGTGACTGGCCTGTATCTCCTCCAAGCTTGTGCTCTCAGAGCAGCTTCACAATGCCCAGGATTGACTAATTTGATCCAAGTGCTGCTAACATCCCAGACTCAATTTCTTTCAATCATTTCTCTGATTTCCAAAAGACTTAATATGTATCTTTTTGATGGTAAATTGCTGCTCATTTAGAAGTCCTACAGTCAGTCCCTTGCATAAAGGAGATTGTAAGCCTAATTTAAAAGACTATCAGGCACTGCACTTTTTCCCCTAGCATGCTCAGATTGAAATATATGCATGTTTAAAGATACTCTTGCTTTTATACAAAGCCATATTTAACCCACTTAAGATCATTTCATCTCAGACATGGCCATTATGGTTGTTTCATTAAGTTAACAAAAGATGTGTCACCAATTTCTTTAACGACCTGGACATTCAGGTGCCAGGTTCTGCATCAGGTATGGGTTTTTGTTACTGACAGTCATATCCTAGGTTCTCTTTCACTGAGAACTCTAATATTCTAAAGAACAATCTGGATGCCCATCCTTGGCAATGCCACGTTGTCTTGCTGTAATGCTTTTGAGAACATGGGGCACCAGCCCTTGGGAGGGCACCTCTTTCTAACTGTGAGAATTTAGAGAAAACTAGCTGACAAATTCACTGTCTCTACCCGGTGTACATTTTCATCATTTCATTTTGCCAGAATAACAGAAAGTATCCCATAGGCTCTTAGATGCTTGGAAGTACCAGAGGTTCAGAACACATTGTCCTATCTGCCATTCCTGTCATGGGGAAGGACACATGGGGAAAAGGATCATATGCCTTTTCACACCTCCCTGAATCAGAGAAAAGAGGCCACTATCCCCCATACTCCCTGTTTAATTCTGACCTCAGGAAGCCTATCTGTGGACCAATAGGCGTCTTAAAGATCAACTTGTTCAATGCCTAAATAAATCCCTTTCATAGTGCCACCAGCCTTTCCTTGGATGTGCTAGGATGGTTTTTGTGCTAGAGATCTTATAGCAGTTAAAAATATGGCAAAGATCCCTGCCTCTGTGGGATTTGTATTCTAATAGGGGGTGAAAAGAATGATCTCTGCCTCTGTGAGACTTGTATTCTACTGGGGAGAGGTAGACAATGACCATAATAAGTAAGCTATGTGGTATGTCAAAAAATGCTCAGTAGCATTAATAGGAGTAGCTAGGCAGGACACAGAGCATTGGCAGGGCCATGCAGGAGAGGTTTCAGTTTTAAATCTGGGGCCTAGGGAGGCCTCCTTGAGAATGTACTTGAGCAGGACTGGAAGGAGGTGAAGGCATAGGCTATGGGAATATGTTGGGGAGGGCCTCCAGGAGGAGGAAGGCAGAGACCTTGAGGGTAGAGTGCCTGGGTGAGAAAGTGACAGCATGGAGCCTGTTGTGGCTGGAGCTCAGGCATCCAACAGACTTGTGGGGGTCATGGTAGGGTGGCATCAGAGCATAGGGGTGGAGGTGAGAGTAGGACTCGTTGTGTACATCCTTGGAGGTCACTCTTATTCCAAAGGCTAAAAATGGGAGTTCTCCATTTTTAGCAAAACCTGCCCACTTTTGTCATTTGTTAGATTACGAAACCTGACCTGAAACTCGTTGCTGTTTTTCCCCCTTATAGTCATAGTCACATGATTTGATGCAGAAATATCAGTATCCTTGGTTATGGGGTGCTATTATGTGATGATACATGGCACCATCAAATAATATACAGTATAGAAACCTTTTTAAAATTAAAAGTATATCTGAATTGTGAACTACACTTTACCCAAAGAGTTTCAGATAAGCGGGAGAGCCCCATGGCCATGACACTCAAATGCAGTTCCTATTTTACTTGTCTGGTCTTTCAGTTTTGGAAGACAGTTGTCCTCTCCCTCTTGAGTCATCTGTTTGCAGGTGTTTACCAACTCTTACCCTGTAGAGATGAGTGCTGCATGTTCATGTGAGATCCTCTCCACATTCCTCTGGGCAAGCCTACTTCTCATATGCTCCGCAGAGAATGGGGGTCTCGGAACAGAATGCTGTCTTCTGGGGGTGTCTCCTGGAACCTCCTCTCCAGCTACTTTATTAAAACAACAAAAATCTGAATTAGGTTTGAAAAAAACCCACTTCACCATCTTTGTATACTTGTAAGTGATGAAAACAGTTCTAAGTTATGGCTCCAGTTACCCACTTGTAAAGTCAAGGGAGTACAGGATTGATTTACATTTATTTTGCTTGATATTTATCTCATTAATTTAAATTCATTGGTAGGCTTTGTGGATATCTTTTATCCCATTTTACTCTGGTTGGTTGTCACCTGTACATGTGACAAACACAACTAACTACGACTCTATCAATGACATTAGTAGACATGTTGGAGAAGTCAAGGATATAACTTTTGCCCAGGCTTCAGAAATGTGCTTTAGCATCCATGCTGACAAGCGGCCATAGAGTGTGGTCATTCACAGGCTCCTAGTCTATCCAGTCCTCCTGGCATTTGTCCCATATTGTTCTCCTCTCGTCTACGAAGATGTCACAGGCAAAGCTGCCTGGTGCCCTGCCAACAGCTATAAACACTCTGTCCTCCTCCCCTCTAACAACCCAAGAAATCAGATTTAATACTAACAAAGTGAAGGGTGAGCACTCTCTCTTCCTCCTCCCTCCCCTGTTATCCAAGGACATTCTCTCATGTTTCCTCCATCAACCCAATGCTTCTTCATGCATGTTGTCAATCATTGAGCTAATACAGAACCCAAAGTCACCGTTGGACCAGACAGATTTTTCTCAGCTTCAGGAAACAAAGAGGCTAATATTAAAACATATATGTAGAATTTCAAAGGAGACAAATAAACATTGTCCAAGAAGTGGGTCTTTCCTCTCTGGGTGAGTTATGACTTCCTCTCAAGGTTGAGCATTTGGTCTGCTGTCATCTCTGTGCCTCAGCCTGTCTCCATCCCTCTGTTGATCCCTTCCTCTGCCATGCCCCCTCACTCTTCTGATGCCTCACTCAACTTCTCTCCACTCCTCTCTGAGTTTCTATGTTTACACTAAAGCAGTCTTCCATTATTCATGGTTTCAGTTACTTGCGATCCACCACGATCCAGAAGCAGATGGTTCTCCTTCTGACACATATTCAGGTCAGTTGCAGCCTAATGCTGCATCATAAGCCCACATCATTGCCCTCACTTCATCCCATCACGTAGGCAATTTCTCATCCCCCAGCATCACCAGCAGAGTGAATACAGTGTAATAAGTTATTCTGAGAGAGAGAGACCACATTCACGTAACAACAACTATAATATGTTGCTATAGTTGTTCTATATTGTTAGTCATTGCTGTTAATCTCTTACTGTGCCTAATTTATAAAGATCTTATTTATTTATTCATGATAGACAGAGAGAGAGAGAGAGATAAAGAGAGAGAGAGAGGCAGAGACACAGGCAGAGGGAGAAGCAGCCTCCATGCTGGGAGCTGACGCGGGACTCAATCCTGGGACTCCAGGATCAGGCCCTGAGCCAAAGGCAGGCGCTGAACCACTGAGCCACCCAGGGATCTCCTGTGCCTAATTTATAAATCAAATTTCATTATAGATGTAGGTAGTACATATGTGTAGGAGAAAACATAGTATACTTAGGGTTCAGAACTATCCGTGGTTTCAGGCATGCACTGGGGTCTCGGAACACACCCCCCGCAGATAAACAGGGATGGCTTAATTCCCTTCTTCTCTCCTTTGTCACTTTTCCCTCTTTCTTACTTTTATTCTTTCCGTCTTCACACCTTTTTCTCCTGATGCTTTCCTGCCTTGTTTAGACTTCCATGGTTTGTTCTCTGTTCATTTGGTTCACATTGAGCGATGTCCCCATGTTTGCCAGTCTTTAGGCAGCTATTCAATTTCCATTTTCAAAGTGGGATTTTTCTGCCTGTGTAAAATTACTGGTGATGCTACCAATTTAAGTGATGTGCATCAATTTGAGTGATTTATCTTATAGATATTTAAAAACTGCCATGCGTCCCTGATTCTAAGTATACATTTTAGTAGTGCTACACACTCTTCAGTTACATTATCTTAAACACACTTAATCTCATTTAGTTTGGTTTATCTATTCCATTTTTAGAAATATCCACTTATGGGTATTAAAGATGTGAATTTCAAGGAATACTCTTGTCTTGTGGAAAGAGGCCAGTGTAGACTGCATCTCAGAATGTTACAGGGAATTTATCATTCTTGAAAATTTTAAAAATGAGATTCATTTTAGTTTTAAACTACTATCGGGATCCCTGGGTGGCGCAGCGGTTTGGCGCCTGCCTTTGGCCCAGGGCGCGATCCTGGAGACCCGGGATCGAATCCCACGTCAGGCTCCCGGTGCATGGAGCCTGCTTCTCCCTCTGCCTGTGTCTCTGCCTCTCTCTCTCTCTCTGTGACTATCCTAAATAAATAAATAAAATATTAAAAAAAATAAAAATAAAAAAAAAATAAACTACTATCTATGACTGCATTTGAATGAAAATTACTGAATTTGTTCAATGGAAGCCATGCAGTACCACAAAAATAAATATAATTTTTTTCTGAATATTTACTTTTTTACCCAAGATAAGCTGAAGATTCCCCCCATTTTATACTGTTTTGAAAATATTTTAAGAAAAGATCAGTGATTCAGGCCAATTCTCTGTCCTATTTCATCTGTTTGTAGTACCTGAAAGGAGCTAAAAAATAATTTGATTTTAGGAGCCATCTGAACTCTTGTTAATAAAACAATCCTTATAAGTAGATATTAATTTTCTGTAGGGCCATTTATATTGTTCATCAAAAAAAAAAAAACCCTTAAAATTTTTCATTCCTTTTAAACCAACAATTTTAGGAATAGAGATTGTCCTAAAATCATTTATAATAGTGAAACATGTAAATAATTTAAGTGTATAATGATAAATTAATATATACAGAAATAATGGTTATAGCTATTAAGTGGGAAACAATAAAAAACATGTTTTTGAAACCATCTAAGGGTATAAACAAGTCTGTAGATATCATGGAGATAAAACACACACACACAAAACACATATATGACTACCATTTTAAATTTATTTAAATGAAAATAATGCATCAGAGAAAAGTAAACTAAAATACCTTAAAATATTTACCATATTTATCTTTAAGTGATTGAATTATGTGTAGTTTTTTAAATGTCTGTAATTTTTATTTTTATATTTAAAAAAAGGCTTCTCTAGGAAGCATTAGATTTTAAAACTCCATATCTCTTTTTATTGTCCCTAAGAATATACTTTGTGTGGGTCTGTCCTTTGCCGATTGTATCTGGTGTCTTGCAGACATTTAGAATGCTCTGCCGTCTAATCAGGATTGTATGTTGGCTTCCCCATACCTGGCTGATTGAACCCTTTTTCTCTTGCTTTCCTCTTCTGCCCTTGCTTGGAAAGATCATGTCTGCTTTGCATCTCTCATTCTGTTCTCCATTTAACTCACCAAGTACATTTTACCTACTTTTTGCAAACATTTTTAACCCTCACTCCAGATTATTTTAGTAGGCAGTCTTCGAAGAAAAGTGCAAAAAGCTGAAGTTCATGCTATTGGTCTGTAGTAGATAGTGATGACTACATATGCATAACATGAAGTTTACCATTTTGACCACATTTGAGAGCATAATTCAGTGGTTAAGTACATTCACAATGTTATGTAACTATTACCACTATTTATTTCCAAAACTTTTCTATCACCTGAAACAAAACCCATTAAGAAATATTGGGTTTCCCATTCCCACTTCCCCAACCTCTAGTAACCTTCATTCTACTGTTTGTCTCCATGAATCTGTTTATTCTAGATACCTCATATGAGTAGAATCATACCATAGTTATCTTTTCATGACTGGTTTACTTCACTTCACATAATGTCATCAGAGTTTATCCGTGTCGTAGCATGTGTCTGAAATTCCTTCATTTTTTTAAAAAAGATTTTATTTATTTATTCATGACACACACACACACACACACACACAGAGGCAGAGACACATGCAGAGAGAGAAGCAGGTTCCCTGCAAGGAGCCCGATGTGGGACTCGATCCCAGATCCCAGGATCACACCTGGAGCCGAAGGCAGACGCTCAACCGCTGAGCCACCCAGGCTTCCCAGAAATTCCTTGCTTTTTAAGGCTAAATGATATTCCATTGTCTGTAGAGGCCACCTTTTGTTTATCCATTCATCCATCAGTGGACAATTAGGTTGTTGTCTACCTTTGGGCTCTTGCAAATGATGCTGCTGTGAACGTTGGCACATACGCGATGTGTTTGAGTACTTGTTTTCAATTCTTTTGGGTTATATGTAGGAGTAGAATTACTGAGTAATATGATAATTCTGTTTAACTTTTTTCAAGCATTGCCAAACTGTTTTCCACAGTGACTGCATCATTTATAATCCCACCAGCAATGCACAGGGTTCCAGTTTCTCTACATCCTTCACAACCTGTTATTTTTAATTTTTATTTTTTTTGAATGATAACCATCTGCTGGATGTGACATGGTATTTCATTATGGTCTCGATTTGTATTTCCCTATTGACTATAGATGTTGAGCATCTTTTCATATACTCATCAGCTGTCTGTACATCTTCTTTGGGAAAAATGTCAATTTAATTTCTTTGCCCATTTAAAATTATTTTGAGTACAGTTGATACATGTTCCATGTGTACAACATACAGATTCAGCTTTTTTACATGTTAGGATATGCTCATCACAAGTGTACCTACCATCTGTCACCATACAATGCTATTCCAGTATCATTGACTATATTCCCTATGCTATGACTTTTATGCCCATGACTTACTCATTCCATAACTGAAAGGCTGTATCTCCCTCTCCCCTTTACCCATTTTACCCATCTCCCTACCTCCTTCCCTCTGTCAGCCATCAATTTGTTCTATTTACAGGTCAGATTCTGCTTTTTGTTTGTTTATCCATTGTTTTGGTTTTTAGATTCTATATGTGAGTGAAATCATATGGTACTTGGCTTTCTCTAGCAGACTTATTTCACTTAGACTAATGACCATCCATGTTGTTATAAATGCTTTGCCCATTTTTACATTGGATTGTTTCTTGTTGTTGCTATTGGTTTGAAGGACTTCTTTATGTATTCAAGATCTTAATCTCTATCATGTATATGATTTGTTAGTATTTTCTCCCATTCTCCATTGTTCTAATCTCTTAATAGTGCCCTTTGAGGTACAACAGTTTTAATTTTGATGGTCCAGTTTGATTTTTCTTTTGTTGCCTGTGATTTTGGTATTTTATTTAAGAAATCAATTCTGAATCTAACATCATGAGGATTTTAATTTTGATGGTCCAGTTTGATTTTTCTTTTGTTGCCTGTGATTTTGGTATTTTATTTAAGAAATCAATTCTGAATCTAACATCATGAGGATTTTCCCCTCTGTTTACTTCTAAGATATTTATAGTTTTAGATCTTAATTTTAGACATTTGATCTATTTTGAGTTAATTTTTGTATGCAGTGAAAGATAAGAGTCGAACTTTATTCTTTTGCCTGTGGATATCCAGTTTTCCCAGCACCAATTGTTGAAAATACTGTCATTTCCTCATTAAGTGGTCTTGGCACCCTTATCGAAAATCCACTGACCACGTATGAGTTTGTTTCTGGGCTCTTTATTCCATTGATCTGTGTCTGTCTTTATGCTAATGTTATGCTATATCTTTGATTACTATAGCTTTGTAGTAGTAAGTTTTGAAGTTGAGAAGTGTGAGTCTTTAAACTTTGTTTGTTTTGCCTACAGTGATGACCTGTGAATTGAACTTTCACCAGTCCTTAAGATCTAAACCTATCTTAAAGATTTGCTTGTAGTTATGACAAATCAGGATTCATGACTGCTGTGTATCTTTGAAAAGCCACAGGTTTTTTTCAATATCTTGATGGTTACTCTATTAGTGTCCTATTGCTTCTTTAACAAATTACTAAAGACATAATGGCTTTATTATCTTATAATTCTAGAAGTTAGAAAGCATCATATAAGGTGATGGAAAGGCTGGTTCCTCTTGGAAGGTATTGGGGAGAATCTGTTCCTTACCTTTTGTAGCTTGTTAGAGACCTCCTTTATTTTTTGGCTCATGATCCCTTCCTCCATTTTCAAAGCACATCACTCCTACCTTTGTTTCTGTGGTCACATTTCCTTCTTCTGCATTTGACCTTCCTACCTTGTAATTACAGTGGGGGCCCATCTGGATAATTTAGTATAATCGTCCCATCTCCAGACTCTTATTTTAATCACATTTGCAAACTTCCTTTGACTGTGTGTAGGGAGCATATTGACAAGTTCTGGGAACTGGTCAGTAGACATCTTTGGGGACTGTTATTCTGCCTACCTCAATCATGATGAGTGGGCATTGTTGGTGACTGAGCGATACACAGAATCTCTAAAGTATCTTTATTTTCCCTATTGGTCTCCCTTGGAGCAAAAGACTAATTGTCCAGTTTTAGGATGTGGAGTGTAAATCTGTCAATTTAGCCAATCCATGTTTCTCTTCTACCTATGAAACATTTTTTTCCACTGGGACTATGATTTTTAGAGTCAGCACAAAGTTACTGACTTTTTTTTTAAGTTATTGAGTTTTATATCTTATGCATCCATGTACACCAAATGAATAAGATCCATTTCTTGACTTGAAAGACATTATAGTCTGCTGTAAGAGGAAGATGTTACTGTAGTATAACACACTTTTTATCCATTTTAGTTTCTAAATATCTTTAGAATCCCAAACACCTTTAGAATCCTTTCTTCCTCTCTCTCCTCCTTTTGTTGTTTGCTGATTTCTAAAATGAATTTTTTTTTAAAAAATTAAAAATTACCAGTTTCCCTTGACACCACCTGGGATCCCACATTTTTTCCTTCAGTCTGTTACTGTAGCCATAGATATGTCACCCCTCTACCTAAAATCCATCCATTCCTGGAGTCAGGATAAACTATAATCCTCCGTATGTCACATTCCTGGTTGCAGCCCATAATGAGCTTATCTTTATAGCCTCATCACCTGCCATTCTAGATGCACTTTGTTCTAGTAGCATGGAATCAGTTGTACTTCCTAGATCATTCCATGTTCTCTTTACTTCTTGACTTTTTTGTAGAGCTCTTCTCACTCACTGGGCTCCATATCTCCTCCTTCCCAGCATCCTCCAGCCTGGCCTCAAGTAGTGCTTTCTAGAAAGCTGATCCAATACTCACCCCCCTTCTTCAATGCGGTCCCCCTTTTCTGGATTTGCTATGCAGTTTAGTGCTCTGTACTATAATCATTGCCTTACTTGTCTGCTTTTTTCTAACCAGACTGGAAATTCAGTTAGGTAAGGGATTGGGCTTTTGGCTCCATTCTCCCTGGCTATGATTCAGCGCCTGCCTCCTGAAAGATTTTTTACTAAATGTTGGTTAAATGAATGCTTGGATCCATGTAACTTTGAATGATTGAAGACAAAATAACCTGCAGATTTGAGCAAGATATACAATTTGGTATGGATTCTAAGCTAAAATGATTATTAGTTATCCCTTGGTTTCTCTTTCCTATGTAGTATTTCTCTTGAAGAAACTGAATCTAACTTTCTGTGTGATTCAATACATGGGCTTCAGAAAGAAAGCCCAAGTCCTGGGAGGTCATATGTTAGAGTCGTGTAGAGTTGTTAGTTTGAGGCTATTTATTTTAAAGAATAAATCTGTGGCATGAAGACAATAGCTATGAAGTAATACTCCTCTCAACATATCTATACGACCAAAACAGAGCTTTTCTAAAACTTGAGTGCCCTCAGTGCAGCCTTGAATCATGAGTGATCATTAAGTGCATACTTTAAGATTCTTTTAAATGAACATTCATTTGAAGTAGGTTTATTCTAGTAGGCAAAAGACAATGGGATTACTACAAAAGTATATTCTTAACAGGACTCGTGCTGCAAGGGAGCAAATAAATAAGATAGCCTGTTTTTGGTTGCTGTTATTAATAAAACAAATACAGATATGAAATCTGCCTTTCTTTAGGACTTCAGTTTTTCCTCAAAACTGGAGATATGTTTTGTTTTGTTTTTAGTTTGGAAAAAGACAAACAGAATTATAGAGGATTGGTAGACCTGAGGTTACTCCTTGTGGTAGAATTTGATTGTTTATTTGCAAGGAAGGATGGGAGCCTGAATGTAAAGAATACAGAGAAGAATGCCTTCCCCCATTGTATTAATTAATCATGCCAGATTGATTTTATTTTGTTCTGCTCTCCTGACTGCTTGGCGCAGACCAAATGTAGAGGCTTCAGTAAAAACCAGGACAGACATAAGACGCATAAGGTGTATGTGGAATGTCATGTTTTGAAGCTATTCCCAAAGCTGTTGTGGCAGGTAGCAGAGAAGGTGATGCTGGGGGAACTCTTCTTTCCTGCCCCTGATGTTTCCTTCCCTGTGGCAGGAACTGTACCAGCAGAGCACTCTGCTGCCTTTTCTCTGCCCAAGCAGAAGCTGCCTGGGAAGGAAGCTGTGAGCATGCACAGCCCAGCCCCTTCTTCGGGAGCTGACCCCCAATAGGAGCCCTGTTCTTCCATCCTGTGAGTTGGACAGCAGCAGCCAACATGTGGGAGGCCTTTGTGGTTTCTAAGGTGGCCTGTGCCTGGGGGGGGGGGGGGGGGGCGGGGTGAGTCTTTAATTCTTGCTAAGTATTCACAAGCCCATTGTCACTGCACATCAGCAGTATTCTGTGAAACCAGCTTCCCAGGCAGTAAAAGTGGTACAGTGACAGCCTGTCCGCCTCTCTCCTTGACCTTGCCATGCAGTTGGTCCAGAGTTTGGGTGGGGAGACGCGGTGCTGGCCATTAAGCCAGTGTGCTTGCATATATCTTTACATTTTTGCAACTGCCCCGCGAGTGAGTTGTGTCATCTCCTTGTTGCAGATGAGGGAAAGGAGGCGCTAGGAAGGTAAATCACTTTGCGGTAAGCTTTGGCACCCTGGTCAGTCTGGCTCCAAATCCATGTCCATTAGGGCATACTGCCAAAGGAAAAAAAAAATCACAGAGAAAAGCTTTGAAAAGACTTTGCATAGTATAAATCACTAAGGGATATAGATGAGTTTCATTATGTGTATGCAGCCTAGCATTTTCATACTCTTACATAAAAACACTTCAATAGAACCTGCAAGTCCCTGAATGCACAGGTGTTTCCTTACTTCCCTGGTTCCACCGGCTGCCTTAAATTCATCCAGAGCATTCAGTTCTCTCTCACCATCCCAGGCTTCCTTCCAGTTTCTTCTGGCTAAATAGAATCCTCCTTCTCTCCCACCGCTCTCTCCTTACCCTTCACATCTCAGCTCATGTCCTCAAACCGGCCTCCCACAGCCACCATAACTGAAGATGGTGGTTTCTGCTAGTCATCTGATCTGTCCCTTCACCACACTGGCTGTCACTTGTGATTCTGTATTCATTTCCAGCCTATTCGTCCCACTAACTAGAGTGCCAGGGGCACCACAACCACGCTTCTGTCATTCACCATTGAGCCTGGTGTCTTAACACAGTTGATAGCACCTGGTTGGCCCCCAAAATGGATTCAGAGTGAACAAATGGACAGAGTGCCTGGTATCATGCATTAACCACAAGATCTGTGCCCATTGTTTTTTACTCCATGCTTGCAAATACCCTACTAAAGATAGCCTCTTTCCTGGTGATTGTGAACAACTATTAAGAACTAAAATTTCTAGCCTTTTTGTGAGACTCTAAGCTATAGGAAACATAGAATAGATTTATAAGGCTACATAAAAAGACATACTCAAAGTGTTGGCGATGGTGTAAGACAAAGCTGCCACACGGAGGGAATCTGCTCTATGTGGGTTTTGAAACTCTGGGATAGGGGAGAAATGTTTCTTGTAGCATTTCAGCGTCAGGTAACATTAAGCATCTACTTGGTGTTTTTATTCTGGAAGAGCATCATAAAGCTTAGAATAGCCTGTCAGACCTGTTCGGTAAGGAATATGCTAATACCTACTTATGTTTTTAATGTAATTCTTAATAAATTGTCTCCTTGTTCATAAATAAAATAAGGTCAGCAATATGGTAGCAAGTGAATTAATTCTGTTTCCTAGCCAGGCATAACAACTTCAAATAAAGTGGTATGAAAATACCAAATGGTGATCGTTTGGGAGTAAAATGTTTTTCCATATGCATTTTTCTACTCCTGGTGAGCTCATTTAACATAATTAATATCTTGAAGGCCAAAAAAAAAAACAGAGCAAGACATTTTCTGCACACTTAATTTTGCATCCCTCAATCGTGAAAGTGTTGATCATGGCAGGATTTTAGTTTCCTGGCCAGCTGTTCTCTTGGAACCAGTGCCCATGGGTAATCAACAACAGAACCAAGACCCACATGGAGATAACAGGGATAATATGCCATCAGGTGTCTTACTGGTTCAACTTGACAGTTGATATTATTTCTTTTTGTACCCCCCACCCCTCCATTTATACAGGGCATTGATGTGCGGGATGCTCCACTCAAGGAAATAAAGGTGACTAGTTCCCGGCGATTCATAGCTTCATTTAATGTCGTAAATACAACAAAACGAGACGCTGGAAAGTACCGCTGCATGATTCGCACTGAAGGAGGTGTTGGATTATCAAACTATGCAGAATTGGTGGTTAAAGGTATTTAATGTATTTTATACCCCTAAATAGTCATTATGTCAGATGGTTGTCAGTTCATTATTTGTGTGAAGCTCAAACTTACCCTTGTCTGTTTCAGAACAGTGGCTTGGTAACAGAGTAGTTCAGTGGATTGCATTTTAAGTACAAATTTTGTATGTGAGCAATATTTTTGAAAAATGTATTTTATTTACATCGGTTTAGTTGCATACAAAGCACCGAATGTGCTCTTGGCAAGTTCTTCTGCCAACTGTGTATACAGAGATCGCAACCTATAAATTTTTTTAAGGAATGAATTTTTTTTTACTGATAGAAAATCACTTAAAATGCAAATATTCACCAGCCAGGGTGTTTATGATAGCACGGTGGTTAATAAAATGAAGCAATGCCAGTATAAAAATGCTCACTCATATCACACAAGCCATATTGATAATACTGAGTTAACATTCATAATGTCGCAGTTAGGTTCCATTAGTATATTTTGCATGACTGAAAAATTGAGTCATTATATTCAGGAAGGTGGGGTTTGAGGAAAAAAAAAAGAAAGGAAATAAGTTTCCTTTGCTGGTCTAATGCTTTTTTTGTGGACTGAGGAGTTTATGGTATTAAACTGCCAAGGCAATTCTTGATCCCAGACAGAATAATTTGGACTTGTGGATGTACTATGAGGCGTTCTTAGATCATTTGTGTCAGGCCATTGCTGTTTTATCCTAGGAGAACAGAATGATGCCTGTTTTTGAAATTTTTCCCCCTGCATTGTTTAAATATGAAACATAAAACTGATCTCTTTTGGATGGGCTCTTCCTTTTATCAGCGAATTTCTCTGTGCAAGCAGTTTTAAAGACCCAGAACTCGCTATGTGGGCATGGGCCAGTGGCTTACCAGCTCTGTGCTGCTCTCTGTAAAATAGACATGAACAAGGTCACCTACACTGTAGGGTGATCAGGAAAGTCAAGCAAAACATGTATGAATGGCACTTAGAATAGTATACATAGTAAGCAGCCAGCACCTGTCAGGGCCAAGATGAGGACGACGAGGAGGGTGAGGTGATTCTTACCCTCTGCTCCTGTACATCAGTTTGCCTCATTTGTCATTGCTCTCTTTCTGAATTTTGTTTATTTAATTTAAAGATTTTATTTATTTATTTGACAAAGAGTGAGAGAGAGAGAGCCCAAGCAAGAGGAGCAGCAGGCAGAGGGAAAGGGAGAAGCAGGCTCCCTGCTGAGCAGAGAGCCCAATGCAGGGCTGGATCCCAGGACCTCAGGATCATGACCTGATCTAAAGGCAGACACTTAATCAACTGAGTCACCCAGGTGCCCCTCCTCTTTCCAAATTTTAAGACATAAATGCCTGCCCAGATATTACCACCCATTGAGCGAAAATCTCTGGGGACACACTCTCTGTTACAGAATCTATAGGTGGTTTGGGCATATGCTTCTGTTGTGAAATCACTCCTGCCAATATTATTCACTCCTGGCTCCTGAGAGAATTGTGTTGGTGTGAGCCTGCCCCCGAGCAGCAGCAGTGATTGACGTTGCACACGTTGAAATACCTGCTCCACGAATATATTTTGCCACAGTAGATTCGTAGGAATTTTGGTTTGTAGTGAAACTTCTGCTGGTCTGGCTGGTCCTTGAGTTTAGGCTTAATAACTATAAGAAAACTAACACTTGGGCAGCCCGGTGGCTCAGCAGTTTAGTGCCACCTTTGGCCCAGGGCCTGATCCTGGAGACCTGGGTTCGAGTCCCATGTCGGGCTCCCTGTATGGAGCCTGCTTCTCTCTCTGTCTCTCTCTCTCTTTCTGTCTCTCATGAATAAATAAATAAAATCTTTAAAAAAAAAAAAAAAGAAAACTAACATTTCACAGTAATGCACACCCTACTTTGTAGAGAAGCAAGGACTCACCGTGTAGAAAATGGACACCGTTTACCAACAAATTCAGTAAAGCAGCAGCCTCGGTGTTCCATAGCTGAGTTCTTTATGATCATTATTATTATTGAATGTTCATCTCGGCTCAGTTCTTCGTGACTGTGTCCCATTGTCTGATTGATAGTTGCCAGGGCATCTCACTGTGACCAGCCATGTTCTTAAGGCATCATGCTTCATTATCAGTATAATGTAAATCTAGTAACCTTGCTAAAAATTGCCTCATTTGTTGGGTGGCCTAAGTAAATCATAAATGTCTAGTCTTCCAGAACAAATTGAAACAAAGAATGAACGAGTTGTTATTCACATTTATGCAGCACATTTTCCTGCCTTAGGACAGCATGATGGCAGCTTGGCTTATTGTGATTGTGTTAAATGTCCAGGCACCTCTCTTCATTCCTATGCATGACCAAAGCCAGGGACGGCTGGCTTGCTGTTGTAGCTCAAATCTGAAATTTGACTTTTCCTCCATTTTATAATTTTATAGCCAAATTTCATATATTTTATATGTTTTTATTTTGAATATATTTTATATATGTTATATTTTAAGATGAGATATATTTTATATTTTAAAATGAGATAACATGCTGAATTGTACTAGCATGTTATACTTAACTGAAATATTACCTCGAGATGATTACTTTAAAATAAACAGTGACACTTTGTTGGCCACTTGTATATAGATTAACTCTTTTTTAATATACATTACTCTGGGGTGTTAATCTTCTAAATATTGGACAAGCTAAAATCCATGGAGTTTGTAACTTTCTAAAGGTCACACACTGATTTGGCACCAGCCCCCAAATCCTGCCTTTTCTTCCTTCACTTTGGGAAAAATTATCCGAAATGTTAATATATACTTATTCTTGTACGGATTCTTTAAGCAACCTGAAAGTCCCTTGGAACATCTATCGTAATTGTTCCGGGTTCCAGCTGAATCTTTCATTTGATTTCCCATATCTGATACTTTTCTTCATGGGAAATTAATAGAGAAAATATACTCAGGTCAAACAAGCATTAAAGTCATGTCTATTTTAGGATATAGTAACAATATCCTAAATGAATTGATGCGCACTCACTAACCTTCGTGGCTTTGCCCCTGAGTTATATTTTGAATGGCAGTTCAGCAACCCTTGCTAGCATTTGCAACTTCAAAGTAATTAACTGCTCTTTCAGCCTGGCTACATAACTGCCTTAGGATATACTATAAAATGCCCATTTCCTGTCTCGGTTCAAGGAATTGCATAATGATATAAATTGATGTTAAATCATTATGAGTTGAGTAAGAACTGTTTAAAGAAATGAAGAGCTAGCACAAAGTTGTAGTATATAAACAATAGGAATAATATTTTAGTACATTTACATGAATTCTGTAGTCTTCCAAATACAAGTCATCCTTTAGTGCCTATTTTGACTTAGTCTAATGAGATTTCCCAGCTATTTTTGAAAGTCAGTAAGGTTCATCGCACCTTGACTACAGAAAAAGAACAAAGACACCCCCACGCACCAAAGAGAACTGTTGTTACTGGTAGCTTATTCTAGGGATCAACCAGGTATGGTCTCAATGACCAACATCAGATGGTCCTAGCTGCCGTGAGAGTCATTTCAGCAGGAAACAGAACAGTCATCAGTTGGCTGTGTCTTCTGTGGTGACAAAATTTGCAGCATGCAGGCTAGTGTATGCCAGTACTGGAACATAGCAGGCTTTATTTTTTGTGCATTCATATGCCCTACCTGAGGAGTTGAAACACACACACACACACACACTCCCCAAAAAGACATAAACCACCTGCGGAAACATGCTTAAAAAATCAGAGAGAGAGTCAAATTATAAGAGGCTCCTTAACTCTAGGAAACAAACTGAGGTTGCTGGAGGGGAGGTGGCTGGGGATGGGGTAACTGGAGGATGGACATTAAGGAGGGCATGTGATAGAATGAGCACTGGGTGTTATATGCAACTGATGAATCACTAAACTCTAATTCTGAAACTAAAAAAAAAATCACTAGATCTTAGGGTTTTTTTTTCCTCAGGTGGAGGTTCATTAAGATAGAAATATGTTATTTTATATAATTATCTCCTTTCCCGGTATCATGTGTGGTGCCACTTACAGTGACAATGGGCATATAGAATGCCTTCATTGGGTGTCTGGCAAGCCGTTCAACCGACACCTCACTCACATACTGGGAATACTATTTAAAATGACATTGTCTATTTCTCCCTTCTCAGACAACGGTGTAGAAAAAAGTCCATCTCAAGTTTTAAACAATGAAAGAGACCCTCTTGGGTTTAAGGAGTATTTGCTATTGATCGCTTAGAATTTTATCAAGCTGGGCATGGCTTGCACTTTGCTTTAGAGCTTTTCTTTCTACTCGCTGCTTTCATATGACTAATTACTGGTGGCTCCTTGAACAGCAGCAGTGGTGGGCTTTATTATCCAGAGGTCTTCCTTCTCCTGTGGCTGAATGAGTCCACTAGGATGGCTTTTGGAGCAACAAGTCATCCTGGAAATGCATTTATGAAGAGGTAAACTATAATTTCCACCATGTTTTAAAATTGATGATATCTGTTGAGCAATAAGTATGAGGAAACTGGATTTAATGAGCTAGATAACTAGCACCTTTGATGATTTTGAAGACATTCTCAATAAGGAATTTGGCCATAGAAAGCCTCCTGGAGTTTAAGGGCTATCATTGAGAGAGCTTTTAGCAAGTTACTTTTAGTAGGGAAAAAAAAAATCCTTTGATACCTGTAGATGTCTGAGAAAAATTAGTTATGTCCTGTAACAAACTGTGGGGTATGCCTGCTTAAGAAAGCTTAGATATTAAGACAGTTTATTTCACAAATTTCAACACTGTGAAAAACTTCACCAGTATGCCTTTCCTTAATACCTAAACAAACCCATCCTTACCAATTCATTCCTGACACATTCATGGTTTATATACTGTAATAATTGATGTACATTTAGCTGGTTTAAAACTGAAGCACAAAGTTTCTGAAAGAGGACTCTCTGATTTGCCTTCCAGAGCCTCCTGTTCCCATAGCTCCACCTCAGCTCGCCTCTGTAGGGGCCACCTACCTATGGATTCAACTAAATGCCAACTCCATCAATGGGGATGGGCCCATTGTCGCCCGAGAGGTGGAATACTGCACAGCTAGCGGAAGCTGGAATGACCGACAGCCAGTGGATTCCACGAGTTACAAGATTGGGCACCTCGACCCAGATACAGAGTATGAGATCAGCGTGCTGCTCACCAGGCCGGGGGAGGGTGGCACTGGGTCTCCTGGGCCGGCTCTCAGAACAAGAACAAAATGTGCTGGTGAGTAAGGGATGCCTGGGACTGGTCACCACTGTCTTTCTGGGTGTTGTGTTTGTTGGGTGCCTAATATGCTTCCCCCAGCTCGGTCAGTGTCCTCTGCGGAAAGGAATAATTCCCTTTACCTGTGAATAGTAGCCCACCTGCCTGTGGAATTTGGGACCTCAAGGCTTGGTATCTTCGGGCAACCTCCACCTCCTTTTTTCCCGAATTTTTCTTTATACTTGCCTGGGAGTATTTAGTTCATATAGGAGATCTCCCTACAGTTGACAGAAACTGACTACTTTAATGACATTTGCTCCTAGGTCAGATCCTCCCACCCTGGTCCCCTTGTTTTATGGTCATGGTTGATGTGCTTTGAGCCTGGAGGGGCACTGGAATAATAGAGTCCATCTTAGAGATGGCCTTAAAGCTGTGTTTTTATTGATGGATATTTAATGGAGGGGCTGCTTGCCAGTGACACAGGGCCCATTTGTAAAATAAGCAAGGGTGATTTGTGGGCTGCGTGCAGTCTTTAGGTTGAGATTATAAAGCTCTAATTGACTGTGCTGAACCCGTTCTGCAGCTTAAATAAAGTAGGGTTGATGGCGGGAGAAATGTAGTGTCTTCTAAAGATCAAAACCTGAAGCAAGCTCCCATGAGAGGTGATAGTGCTGTTTCTGTATGGCTCCTTTCTGCTAGGGAAGTAGAGAGAAATAATATTGCAGGATACCCAAGTGTTCTTTCCTCATTTAAATGAAGAATCTCTGTATTGAATGGTGAGCTGAGGGGTGGCAATTCAGTAAATTTTTATGGAATTAGTTGATTCTTCAGATAGCAGTATTTATTAATAGGCACAGAAATATGTTTCATGTCTTTTTTAAGTTTTAAAAATCCTCAAAGCACAGTCTGCCCCTGGCTGGTAGGAGAAACTATTAAGCCTGAACGGTTATAGATGTTCCTTTTTTTTTTTCCCCCTCTGTAATATGGAGTACATTGCCTCCACAAGTTCAAAACTCATGGGCAAATTCTGTTCTCATGTTGGTGGTGGTGGTGTTTAATTTCATTAGAAAAGAGAACAGCTACCTTCTTCCGGGGATGCGTCATGGGCCTGTTCTAGCCAACCCTGCCTCTGTTTCCCGGATCCACTGCTGGGGACTCACGTCACTCACCGTGCTGGATCTCTAGAACGAACTGCTATTCTGGACTGGCCGTTCTTGCAGCCCTGGCTGCTGGGTCCACGGAGAAAGAAGTTTGAAAATTCTTTCTCTCCCTCACTTTGCCAGATGATGGCATCTCCTCTTTCTCTTTCATTGAATAAAACTGCCCTCCTTTTTTGTAAGATAATTTCTTATATTATCCTATCGTCTGTTGCCGGGCAAACAGTAGCGAGGTAGAATGCCAGATCTATCATTTCACCGTAGAGGCATTGCTTTCAAACCTGTTATTGATTTGATAACTGCCTTGTGAAGGCTCCAGGGCAGATTCTGTCACCCCCTTATTACCAGTGGGGAGACGGGAGCCCACAGGACCTTCTGTATTCCAGGCATGATCCCTGAACAATGCATTCAGTGTTATTTCACTTTGGTGTGATTTTAAGGACTTCTATTTTGGGCATGGCAATATATAGTCTCCCTCTCTGTCCAAGAAAGGGTTAGAATTCCATTGTCTAGACTGGAGAGAGGAGACCATCTGTTTCATTCTCCTCACGAACTACCCCGCCTACTTAATGTTTCCAGTCCTGTCCTCCCCTACAGATTTTTGTCTTGTCTCTTGCCTGTACATTTCAGCTCCTGACACAATTGTTAAATACATTTCCGTGAATATAATGCTTGTTTTTTTTTATTGCTGCTGAATATGTACATAAGTAACTCTCAAAGAGACCGCATACCTTTTATAAGAGATTATCAGTCTTTTAAAGAAATTAAAAGCGATTTTGAATTGATATTTGCATGCCAACGCCTGAAAAAGTATTATGCCTCAGGTAAGCAAGGAAGCCTAACGACAAAGGATGCTGTTAAGCTGTTTGCAGCCTGAGGGGAGCACTGCTTCTGGAGTGTCATGCTCGGACATTGAACGTGGCCGAGAGAGCTGTTGTTGGACAAGTCAGTCTTAGGAAACAAGCTTATGTGAGGTCAGAGAGTCAAAGCTGAAAGAAGGGGAGGAATGTGAAGACAAATTTCTCTTTACTGTATGAAAGAATATATAGTTTCACTCTTTCTTGACCTGAGGCTTTTGAGAAAATGTGAAGATAAGCCTGGTGGTCGTGGCCGATGAGCAGTGGGACACTGTGGAGGGCAGGCCTGAGGTACAAGGAAGGACACAGGTACTGCAGACTATAGACTAGAAGGTGTAGGATGGTCCCAGACTGTCACTCGGATGGTTGGTGAGCATTTGGGACTCACAGAGAGCAGGTCATGGAGCTCAAAAGCTGGGAGGGCCTCTAAATATTCCGCAGAGTAGAAGGAAATTGTCCTTGGCCAGGCTTGAACAGTGGGTGAATCTAATAGGGTGATAGGCAGGAGGAATAATTGCACATTCATCCTGTGCGGTTTAAAACCCAACAGTACTACTGTGGAATTAAAGTAATAAAATTTAGCAGCAGCATATACAAAAGAGATTGAGGATGTGGCTTCAATGAATGTGAATCTACAGTATGATCTGTATCACTCTGTACTGTTATTTCCTTACCACCATCCCCCCCTCCACTGCACACATACACACACAAAACCTACTATAATCTTAGGTTGCATTAAGAAAGCCAAACACCCATGTTGAAGGAGGTGATAGTCTTATTGCTACAGTGCTAGTTAGCCTCCCTCTGATTATCACACTTATTTCTGCTCCCTGCATTTTAAGAAAGAGAGTACATAATGGACTATGCTCTAGGGATAGCACCAGGGTAGGAAAGATTCTGGAACCTTGGTCCACCAATGAGGAATGATGGAAAGAATTTAGAAAGGTGATGGAGAAGAACAGAGGGTCTGTACAAATCTGACAAGAACCGAATCATGAATAGTGAGTTTCTAATGGCTGATCCATTTAGGCAGAACCTGACATTGCAGAAGGTGATTTCTATATTCAGAAAAGGATTGAACTGGTTGACCCTGCAGGTGTCTTCGACATGAAGATTCTGTGATTCATGTGTTGTTCTCTTTCTTTTTTTTTTTTTTTTTAAGATTTTCTTTATTTGTTCATGAGAGACACAGGGAGAGAGAGAGGCAGAGACACAAGCAGAGGGAGAAGCAGGCTCCATGCAGGGAGCCTGATGTGGGACTCGATCCTGGGTCTCCAGGATCACGCTCTGGTCTGAAGGCGGCGCTAAACCGCTGAGCCACCGGGGCTGCCCTGTTGTTCTCTTTCTAAAGAGATGATCCATCATATGTTTCTACCCTGAAAGTCTTTGACTTTCACTTTTATTTGATCCTTGTCCGGAAACTCCATTCCTGTGCATGTCAAGTCCTGCTCCACAAACCAGTGGAGGGAGGTCAGTGATGGCATTTACAAAGGGCTGAGCAAAAGGGCAGGATGGAGGGAGGTAGTGAGTTTTTAATACTGCTAAATAGATAACATTTGAAGAAGTGACTCTTAGTTTGAGATATGTTGTACGCTGCCTGATTTTTGTGTGAAAGTATCCCTTTTATGAAATGATAATGCTGGAGGTTACTAGAGCCAAGAGTCAGCAGCGGAGGACACAGGCTCTGGGATCATGCTGCCAGGGATTGAGTTCTGGCTCTGCTGGGAGCTATACACGTGACCATGGGAAAAGTGCTTACCTTCTCTTGACTTCTGTTGCCTTATCTATAAAACAGGGCTGATGATAAAAATATATATCTCATAGTGTGGCCATGAAGCTTTAATGAGCCAATGTGTATAAGGTGCCTAGAACAGAACCTTACATATAGCAAATGGCCAATAAACGTTAACCACCATTAAAAAAAAAAATCTTCTAACAGTTTCAATCAAAATAATTGGATGTTAGCAACACGATTTCATTGCCCCAGATGCGTTACAAATATTACATACCTGGCAAATTGAAAATCTGAGGACCAGTTTTATATTAAGGGCTCTTGGAGTTCTCGTCAGTGGAGCACTGCATTCATGACACACGTCATTCTCTCATTTCTTCTATTAAATTGGTTTCTTTTGGACAAGCTCTCTGTTTTCATTTCTGTGCTGTACCAGAGAGACCTGGCCTATCGTGTTTTGGTGACACCCATGAAAATGTATTTTGCTTCTTGCATTAAAATGGCAAGATCAGTATTTATTGTCCTTCTCTGAGCAATGGAATTGATTTTCGTGTGTGGCTGGTAGACACAATCTCATTACCTGGTCAGATTTCTTTCAAGAATTGTATGGTAGCACACTTCCAGAGTTCCTGCTTCTTATGTTTCTGAAAATTATTTTCAAATGTATGCATAGGCTCTTTGCATGTGACCTTGATCAAATCACTTAGCTTCCCTGGTTCTATCTCCTTATCTTTAAATAAGGGCAGTGACACCTGCCCTGACTGTATCAGAGGTGTTTTTGAAGATCCGGTTAGATATTATCTGTAAAGGTATTTTTGCAGGTGATAAAATGTTCTGCCTATACACAGTATTTTTTTTAAATGATTATAGTAAGGAGCTAGTTTTAAGATTTATCTGCATATCCAGGTATTTTTCCAATTTTGCAGTTCAGCTATAGTTGAGTAACCTCAGAGAGTTGAAATTACTTCAGTAGCCACTTAAGCAAAATATAATTTAGTTTGTGTTTTCTGTTATATCTTATATTCTTATAATTATGTGCAGCTATGGTATCACAAGCCATTAAGTGGTAGCTACTTGAAAAAGAGAAATGGGGAAATGTTGTTAGATTAATTTTCACAGTAGACTTTTTTTTTAAAGATTTTTATTTATTTATTCATGAGAGACACACAGAGAGAGAGAGAGAGAGAGAATGAGAGAGAGAGAGAGAAAGAGAGAATGAGAGAGAGAGAGAGAGAGAGAGGCAGAGACACAGGCAGAGGGAGAAGCAGGCTCCATGCAGGGAGCCTGATGAGGGACTCGATCCCAGATCCCAGGATCACTCCCTGGGCCGAAGGCAGATGCTTAACCGCTGAGCCACCCAGGCGGCCCCACAGTAGACCTTTTATGTGTTTTATTTTGGGATGTTGCTTTTTATGTATCCTAGTTATTGTTTAACTGTGTCTAAGTGACTTGCTCATAAGTTCAGGAGTTAAAGAAGGATGGTGATAAACTAATGACCTAACAATTAAGATTAGTGAGAATGAAAAAAAAAAAAAAAAGCCAAACTGAAATGTGTTCTATAGAATTAATATAACTAAATATCCGGAAAAAAAAGAATGATTGCACCTTTAAAAAAATTTACTCATGAAATAATTATTGAACACCCATCTTTAGACACTGTTCCTGCCTCTGAGGGTAGAGCAAAGGACAAGATCCACCATTAAAGTTGATTCACTTGGGGGTATTTGAGGGATGAAATGTGCGGTCAATAAACAAATATATATATACATATATATATGCTATGATAAATGCTATACAGAAAGAGAGAATGGAGAGAAGCAGGAGAGTTTTTATTAGATTACCTTTTATTGTTAATTGTGGTAAAATCATATAACATAAAATTTACCATCATAGTCATTTCTAAGTGTACAGTTCAATAATGTTGAGTACATTCAATCTCTGGAACTAATTTATTTTCCAAAACTGAAACTCTGTAGCCACACAAATTCCCCATCCCCGCACCTTTTGCAGGCCCATTCTACTTCCTATCTCTATGAATTTAACCACTCTAGGTCCCTCCTATAAATGGCATCATGTAAAATTGGTCCTTTTGTTACTGGCTTACTCCATTAGTATTATGTCCTTAAGATTCATTCATATTATAGCATGTGTGATTGTACCTTTTTAATTACTCTGATAATTGTACTGTGTATATGTAGTTTCTGTGATTCTTTGTAAACTATTTTGAGACTTTAAGTAACAACTTGGGCTTTCAATGAAATTAATAATACTCAAGGTATAAAAAAAATGCTCCATCTTTATGACTTATGGAAATCTTGCCTACTAAAGCGAGTAGTGTGCTTTCAGAGAGTCAAAGTATAAGTAAGTACCCTAGAAGTACTGTGTCAGAATGGTACAACCATCCTGTCAACTATTGGCCTTCTGTTTGTCAAGAATAAAGAGTGATACAAGAAATTAGAGTGCTTTTTATAATGTACCATTCTTTGAAACTAATACAGTGGGTAAACTTTTATTCCTATTTGCATAGAGGTATATATATATATTTGTTCTATATATACCTTGTTAGAACCTTTTATGTAATTGTAGTAGGAACTTCGAATATATGTTACATTAAATTTATTTTTGTTCTACTCAGTTGCTTTGATACCATGCAATTAGAGCTATCTTATCTGTAGCACCTTCAGTGACATGAAATGTGGGACATATTTCTCATCTGCTCAGTCTCTTGTATCTTCTGAAGTTCTTTGGTCTGAGAGAGGTTGAGTTTGTGTCCAATCCAGTATGGAATGTTTTCATGTATCTCCTCTCCTTTGTGGCAGGAGTCATGTGGTTGCATAAGAACAAATATATTCATAACCATTTGCTCTCTTGTGTCCTTGCCTTGGGCTTTGATGAACATGTGCATACATGAGTAAGGGATCAGCAGCCCTGATCTTGGGAATGCTCTGCTGACTACAGGGCTAGAGTATCATTTTGTCTTTCATCACACACCCTGAGGACATCTTTAGTTTGCTTTATACGGTAGCACCCTCTGTCCTACTTGTTCTACTCTAAGTCTAATATCGGTTTGAAAATGTTGATTCTCATGTTTGCTGAACATGACCCTGGAGAGACTCATTTAAAATACGCATGAACAAGATTCACATATGGGCAAAGAGAAGTGATATCTTCTCAGCCAAGGGGCCTTACATGAAGGCCAGCCACCCTGTGTGATACCTGCATTCCACTGAAGGCCAGCCTCCCCGTGTCTATTAATTTATTAGTCTTGGTTCTTCTTGTGGGAGAAAAAAGAAGCATTCTGGTTTGAATGAGGTTGATCTGAAATTCAACCCTTCCCAAACCTGATTTATTTTCTTTTCTAAATCAAGGATAGCCTGATTTGTCTTTTCCGTACCAAACTGCCACTGGTGTTAGAATATCTGTTTGGACTAACACGGTTGGCTCGTGGGCATTTGGGGGCAGGGGGGAGCCTTTCTAAGATCTAACAATGGCTTTTATTCACAGGGAAGACAGGCCAGAGACCTCACTGAATGGAACATAATTTATTTTTAATTTAAGTTTATTTACCAGGAAAAAAAATTAAAGTGTTCTAATTCTGCTTCTAAAACAGCTCTGCCAAAGGGCATTATGTTTTTAATGCATTTCCAACACATTAAACCATTAAGAACCTTTTTTAATTATAACATTAAAAGGTCATAAAAAGTATCTTTCCTATTAGACTCCAGATGTAAATACATTGCATTGAATAGCATCCTTGCATTTGGGTGGAGGACAGGAACACTGTAGCAATGCAGCACATTTTTTATTATAATATATTCAGCACCTTCCTTGTGAGTCTTTCTGCCCCAGAGGCTTTGTGATACCTAAGCCTCAAATCCTGCTTGCCTTTAGACATCGGGTCAGCACACTCCCTGTGTGTGAACCTAAGTGCACGGCATGTGAGGGGGGCAGTGTAAGATATAACTACTCAAGTGGTTTTGTAGCAGAGGTTTGGAAGGGGTTCCAGAAAGACCAGATGGAAGTGTTTGCTTTTAGAGTTATCCAGTGACTCTTAAAGTCCCCTGATAGTTCTCTGGAAGGTGTTAAGCAGGTCTCTGGGCTGTGAAGAATGAATATGCTAACAATACATCCAGGCATGATTTGGCATGATTTGGAAACCTTTGTAGGCAGCTTCCTATGTAGCTTCGAATAAACCAAGGAGGTTGAGAAATTAAGAGAAGACTCTGGAAGTTATCTGGCAATGGCCTTTGGCCTCTCCCAGCTGTGTCTAGTGGGCCATTTAACACTGAAAAAGGAAATCACAAAACCTTTCAGGTGTATTTTGTACATCTGTCAGTTAGGGGCTTGACCGGGTTCCTTGTTCCAGTGCTCTGATCTATCAGCCTCTGTCACAGGGGTTTGCTATCATAGAGAAACATCAGTGTTAGCCCCTAATTGAGCACCAAATACAGTATGTTGAGTGATGTCCTAAAGCCGCCAGAATGCTTGAGAGTGCCTCTGCTTCTCACACCAGTATCTTCTAGAAAAGGAAGACAGCCACTAAATCTTCTTTGGACAATTTTTAAAGAGTTCCTGGGGTCATCCAAGTCTTTCTCCAAGTTTCATATATTTGGCAAAAAAAAAAAAAAGGAGTACTGATAATGAAATTATTAATTTTTATTAGAGCAAATGCCTTAGTTCTTTATCAAATTATGATGCAATCAAATTGTTTCTTATGGTCTCTGTGTAAGGATTTATAACCTACCAGAGTCCCCATGCATGTTCAGTATGTACTGTATGCTTAAGTTTTTTTGACAGGACTCAGAGCATGATTGATCATTCTAAATTATGAAGATCTGTAATTTTGTTACTGCCTTTGCAAATATTTTGGATAAATTCAGAGAAGAGAACGCGTATTGGTGAACTTCTTTCACTTTAAAGTCTGACTGACTTGAGGTGAGTGCTGGTTCTGATACTAATAGCTAAAAGTAGCTCAACAAATACCCATTCTGGACCTAAGATTACAGATAATTCTGGTCAGTTTTCCACTGATACTAGCACCTTCCTCTTCGTAGCAGCACCAGGAGAATTAAATATGCTAATACACGAAAAATGGCTAGTGGAGTACTTTGGTCACCGGATACACCATGAATTCAAAGTAGGCTTGCTAGCAAATTCTGATCTATTTATAAAATGAATAAACTCATCACAACTGAAGATATGTACTACTATGGCAAAACCTTGCAGTAGAATTGTTAAGCTGAGTAAGTTGGGTTTTGTTTGACACACAAAGATCAAGTTGCAGTTTGCTTTAGGTAAAACAAAAAATGGATGTATATCCTCAAGCTAATGTCAAAAACTGATTGTCCACTGGAACCTGGGAGAACATTGCATTTTTGACTCTTTCATGTGTCAAGATAGAAAAGCATATATGACCCAGAGTCACTGTAGGGCGGCAAAGAAGAGAGGATAACTATGAAGGCTTTATCACATGTGAGACATTGTTATTCCGTGATAGGGTTGCAATTATTGTTGACTTGAGGAACGCTTTTGACACTTTTATTGTTTGAAGAGTACTGCTGCAGACCCTGACACCTCTAAGTTTGCCCAGAACACACAATACTTGACAACCACAGTTTGATTAGCACAGCAAGGCAGCCAAGACTGAGTGTTTTGTGGGGGATGTCTTTCCTTTTGCTTATTTACCCATGGACCTCAGGAAAGTTGAGGATCCTTATTAAATGAGATTGGAGATGAGGATTCTGATGCTCTGGATCTAAGGAACTCAAGTACACAGATCGAATCTTCCACTGTGAAGACTGCTTCAAGACACACTTACCTGTATCCTCTGCCCTGGACTCAGGAACAGAAGGACCTAGCCTCAGGGGAGGGCCTTTGTCTCCAAAACATACTAGGAAAAGTTCACTTCCTTTTAACTTAAAAGATATACCACATGTTTGTGCCTGGACCCTCTGATGCAGCAATGTCATGAGATGGTAAATAGATGAATTTTAGTCTTTTACCTCATGCTCCTGTGTGCTTCTAGCCATTCTTCCCTAAGCATGCCCAGATTCCTCCTCTTCTTATCAAACCAGCTCTTGCCATACCTGTCCCCGTTCATGTGGACAGATAACTCATCAGAGCACATTCTATGGCATTTGGCCTCTACTTAGAATTTGCCTACTCCATTCTGTAAGGATAAAGCTGCTTGCTAAAAACTAAGTTAATGGAAGTAAAATAAATGAGAACTAAGACCTGCACAGTAATGACAAGAGATCATGAAACCTTGATGATATGTCAAGATTTTAGTTTATGACGGTTAACCATGCTCCTTTGTTTGGGTAATATTTTTATAAATTAATTTTAAGAATATGAAGAACTGGTAATTACATTACCTATTAGAATAAATTGCAAGTGAATAGAAAGCTTTAAAAATGAATAATGCATATAAATGAAATTAAAACTACAAATACAAGAAATCTTATTAGGAAGTATGGTTACACCTATTATTAAAATAAGAATGATAATAGAATTGTTTGATATCAAAATTGCTGATCTTCCAACCATGTTATTACACATGTGGAATGAGTAATAAAAAGAAATATAACTATTCAGGTAAAATATTTCTGTTGACCAAATTGTAGCACTTCTTCCATGTAGATCTAGAGAAGTGACAGTAGACACAAATTTATAGTTAGCATTGAAAACCCTTTGTAGCTTAAATTACCAGTAGAAAAGATACAGATATTAATATATATTTCTTTTAAGTACTATATGTTGCTATTTCACGATTCTTGAGATAGACTATATCGCTTTTAAGTTGGATTACGAATTCATCAGAAATAACATTTTATTCATTAATGCTTATATCTTGTTACTTATCTGTTTTAATTACTGAAATAATAGGTTCCATACAAGAGGTCCAACAATACAGAAGTTAACAGACTCCTCCATCTTTTTTTCAGTTTTTCTCCTGAGAATAATACTTAAGTATTTTCTTTGCACATCTCTCTCTATGCCCACTTAGATATATAAGTAAATATCCATATATGTCCCAGGTCTGTTCCTTACTGCTAATTCTAATAGAATTATATATTCTGGAACTTTATTTAACATCTGTCAGTATTCAGTGATCATCTCTAGTTGCTAGAGTGTAGTGCAATATACAGAGATTTAACTCATTCTGAATAATAGCTACTTATTGTTCTGAAATATGGATACCCTAATCACTCATCTCTCCTCATTTCGATGGGTGGGGTTGTTGTTTCGTGTTAAAATGAATATTTCAATAAATATCTATATCTCCTTATATTAAAATAGTTTTAACTTCTAAGGTAGAATTGGTGGGCAAAAGATAAATTCATTTAAGGTTTTAGTTGATCTTGTCAGATTACACTTCAGAAGATTCTAGCATTAGCAAGGTGTGACAGTGTTGGTTTCTGAATGTGCCTTTGAGCATTCAGTATTAATGATCTATTAAATTTTGTTACCAGTTCATCAGCTTAGAAATGGTATGTCACTATTTTAATTTGTATTTCACTTTTTCTCATGTTTTCATTGACTTTTTATATTTTTTCATCATCAAATTTTCTATTTCTATCCTTAGGGTGCTATTCCACTCTTCCCCATTTCATTTTGTAGGAGTGTTTTAGTTGTAGTAGGGTTGTTAACCATTTACCTATCATATGTTTTCTAAATATTTTCCCTCATTCTACTATCTGCCTTTTGACTTTATTCATGGTGTATTTTGTTAAAGAAAAATGTTTAAATTTATATAGTTAAATGTATCAGTCATATCATTTAGGGATATACCATTTTATCTATTAATATATGATAAAAGTGTCTTAGAATTAGAATTTAAATCAGGCCAAATACAAATAAATTTATTATCAGTAGATGGCCAGATATGATGTAACATTTGCTTCTTAAACTCTTATTTTTCTTTGTGGCTTCTCACTGTCCAGTCTTAATTTAGAAGGTATTTTCCACATTGTCTTTGAACAATATTTTAAAGAGTTTATTTTTACACTTAGATCTTCAGTCTGTGAAGTGTTCGAAAAGCCTTTCAGGGAAGGGGCACCTGGCTGGCTCACTTCGTAGAGCATGCAACTCTCAGGGTTGTAGGTTTGAGCCCCACATTGGGTGTAGAGATTACTTAAAAAAAAATCTTTAAAAAAAAGTAAAAGTTTTGTCAGGGAAGATCCTAGGGCTGGGGAGCCTTCTAGGAAGGATTCCTTTGCTCTTTAATGATGTAGAAGGAAAAATTATCTTTTCTCACTTTTGCTATGGGATGCTATGTATATGTTATGTATGTATAGCTCCAACCACATGACATTCTGGAAAAGGTAAAACAATGGAGTCAGTGAAAAGAACAGTGGTTGCTGAGTGTTAGAGGGGAGGGAGGGATGAATAGGTGGAATGCAGAGGATTTTTAGGGCAGTGAAAATCCTCTGTGTGATATTGTAATGGTGGATACATGTCATTACATATTTTTCCAGACCCATAGAATGTACCAGAGAGTGAACCCTAATGTATACTATGGATTCTGGCTGATGATGTGTCATTGTAGGTTCATCCATTGTAACAAGTGTACCACTGTGGTAGGAGGAGGTAATGGAAGAAACTGCACGTGTGGAGGCAGGCCTATATGGGAAATCTATACTCTCTGCTCAGTTTTGTTTTGAACCTAAAACTAGTTTTTTTTTAAAAAGGACAAAAGTATATCCTTGGGTCTAGAGGTAGGATGAGCTGTCCCTGAGCCACAAAGCATAGAGAACAAAAGCTGAATCAAATTAGAGATTTGGGGAGCCACTAGAAAGGACCGAGGAGAATGAATGCTATTTAAGAACCCACAGGGTGCGTAATGCAAGTTGATGAATTAAATGAAGTATTTGTAGTCAGATTACTAGTGAGAAATTAGGCAAGGTTTGTTTCTGATCTTGCCCCAATGTTAAGTACTATCGATCAACCAGAATTATCTGGTAGATATTATCTGATCAGAAATATATGTATGGAGAATGTTGCATTTAATGAAAAAAAACAATAACCTTGAGTTTAGTAGAGATATTGGAAAAATTTACTATAGGGATTAATATAGGAAATTATTCTTTATACTCAGTGTTGATCTAACCTTCAGTTCAGTTTTAATGAGAGAAATTTATATTACCTGAATTGTTTAGAGGATGTTGGGATGCAGTTTTCTTAGGGCCTCTCCTGCTTCTGCATGTCTTGCCAGCAGAGTCACCAGTGGCCTTTGTTCTGGGCTATCTTTTCAAGGATGTTTGGAAAGTGAACAGCCTTGGAAGATACAGTTAGTGCCTCTTTCTGGAACAGAGGACAAGCTGTCTTACTGTTCAGTACAGTAAAAACAATATTTATGGAGCAAAAGGCAGACAGGTTTCCTTATATACATAAGAAAAGATTTGGATTCCCTATACCCACAGTTTCTCAGATGTAACACAGACCTACTGCATGTGTAGCATGATGTGGACCATGGGACTCTGGGGGCAAGGGGAGCCCTGGGTAGCTGGAAGTTCATGCTACTTGCCATATCATTCGTAATGAAGTCCTTTGTTTCTGACAGGAGTCTTACTTCTGCCAACAGCTATGAAACTGGGGCAGATAACTTGTTAATTTAAAAGGAGGGTAAAATCTCAGATCCTTCATAGTTCCTGACAGAATGTACTTAGAAGAAAAAGGTTGAGTTCTTACATTTTGTTGACAGGGAAGTTGAGATGTGAAAAGCTGAAGCAACTTGCACACATGCACAGAGTCCGTTTACACAAGCGTAACACCAGTCTGTTTGCACATGTGCACAGCATGTCTGTTTGCACGAGTGCACAGTGAGCTTATTCACAAAGTGTATACTTAGTCTGTTCACAAAAGTGCATAGTGAGCCCTTTTGCACAAGTCACATGTGTCTCTGGACAAGTGCATAGCAGTCTGCACAAGTGCACAGTGTTTGCACAAGTGCAGTGAGTCAATTTATATAAGTACACAGTGAGTCTATTTACAAAAGTGCACAGGAAGCCTGTGTGCACAAGTACAGTGAGTCTGCTTGCATGTGTGCACAGCAAATCTCTTTGCACATGTGCACAGTGAGGCTGTTTGCCCAGTGCAGTGAGTCTGTCAGCAAAAGTGCTCAGTGAGTCTTTTTGCACAAGTGTACAGCGAATCTATTTTCACAAGTGCAGAGTGAGTCTATCTGTACAAGTACACTGGGTCTATTTACACAAATGCATAGCAAATCTATTTATAAAAATGCACAATGAGTCTGCACAAGTGCACAGTGAGTATATTTGTATAAGTACAGTGGGTTTATTGACACAAATGCATAGTGAGTCTATAAAAGTGTTTGTACAAGTGAGATGAGTCTATTTGCACCAGTGCACAACCAGTCTATTGGCAAAAGTGCATAGCAAGTCTGTTGCTGCAGAAGCAGCTCTCTGAGCCAGTGCTTGCAGCTCGAGGTGCACTTTGCTTTTGCTTCAGTACAAAACCTGGCTCTGTGAGTCAGGCCTACAGCCCTGGTTCAGAGTTGATTTAAGGATGTGATGGGACAATAAACATCTCTCATTTCAAGATAGAATCAGATAAAATTGACATAAACTGCATGGGGTGGTTAGTTGTATATAGCATATTGATATAAACTGACAGTTATTCAGCATTAAGAGATAACTTGAAGGAATAAAAGATAATTATTGGCCAGGGTCATTTAAGCTGTAACTCTGTTAACAACTACAATGTAAGATTAGGTGACCTTCTCTATTACTCCTCAATTTGTGTGTTTGCTTGTTGCTGCAGTTTTGAGGCCAGGTGTCAATTTATTGTAATTTATAAAGTGGGACTCTGACCATCAGGTATTAAACATGATTTCTAGCCTTAAGGATATATAGACTTAGTAAAATGATCACATTAAATGTTTCATCCTCAGTTAAACTCTCAGATTAGCAAACTTGTTCTGCTCATTTATTAAGTGGACATTGGTAATACTTCTTTTGTTTTGAAATATCAGCATGTATCTTTTTTTGCTTTAAAAAGAATTTCTTTATAGCACCATGAAATCTTAACTCTTGTTCTATATTTCGTCAATATCATGCCTGACCCTTAGAGCAGATTGATCAAATCTCAGCTTTAATTATTTAAAAGGCTTATATCATAATAGTAAGGTTAAGATATTAACTATCATGAAAGGCCTATAAGCAGGAGACAGAGTAATCTTTCATTCAAATTCCAATACTGTTTCATAATTTTTTTAAAACAAAGACACATCTTTCTGCTTTCAGAATTGGCTTTAGTACCTTTTAAAAAGCAATGCTTCACCATGGAAGCTGACAGAACATGGCTCTAGGCTCTACACCTGTGTTTTCACTGAGCCGTAGGCCCGTGGCAAAGAAAATTGAATGTTACCTGGGTGACCTATCTGTAAGCTGGGTCTTTAATTTCATTGTGACTATTGAGGCTCTCACCGTAGCCTAAGTGAAAACAGCAGTGAGGGCAGAGTGATGATTTCTGCAGATGATCTGGGCCCAGCCATCAGAGGAAATCGGCCCTCTGTTGTGTTTGCTTTCCTGTCCTGCCACCTCTGTCTGTCCTGCCCAGGTGTATAAGACATATAAACATTCTATTCTAGGAGAGAATCCCGCAGTTTCTGAGGACTTTAAAAGAAATCAACAATATAGATGACTCTGTATATAAAATAATTGCAGATTCAGAAGCAGAGATACCGGCAATTAGCAGTTTATAATTCTTTCTGATAAGGTCATCAGTTGGGTATTTTGGAAGCATTTTCATAATTGATTTGAAAGAGTATACCTAAATCATTCTTTGTGAAAGATTATGAATCTTGGTGTTTCATCTGAGACAGATAGTTAACATGCTACATAATGTATTTATTAGTCCAAATGAACAACATTTAAATTAAACCTTCTTCTCCCAAAGAGGGCATAGAACCCTTAATACATTTGCATTATTTATCTTTTTCCAGCACTTTATGCTCAGAAAGTGATTTCGTTTTGAATAATTAATAGCAGAAATAAAATAGAAAGTAAAAAATGAGGATGGGGAAGCATAGGCTTCGGCATCTTGCTGTTGTGGTTCATGTCCTCTTGTCACTGTGAAGTCTGCTGGCAGAGCACAGAGGGTACCCAGGACAGGCCAGGCTGGGGCCTTGGTGGCGGAGGTGGGATGGGCCGCACTGGCATTTCAGTTGGAGCCTCTCTGGACCCGCTTCCTCTTCCCAACTGAGAATGACCGCAGGGCAGGGGACCAGCCCATCCACGGGGCATGTGTGCACGTCTCCTGGGCCCTGCCCTCATCCCAGCCCCGAGGGGCTATGTGCCCACTAGGTGTGCTACGGTGGCCAGGTGCTGTACACCCCACTCGCATTACCAGAGTATCTCCAGCTCCTCATCCCTAAAATGCAACCGGGCATCCCCCTCTTGTCTGACAGCCTCCCTCCACCCCGCCCCAGATAAATATTTTACTTCCAGGGTCTCTCAGCTCGATAAATAATTCCGCAAACTGTCCGCTCACTCTGGCCAGAAAAATAGGACTCACCCCTTGACTCTTTCCACTATTCTATCTTGTACATGGAACCAATCTCCAAACCCCACCCCTTCTTCTTTCCCAAACCTGTGGCCGTTTTGGAAGTTTATCTGCAATGCCAAGGCGCTGGTATCAGCCACCCATCCCAGCTCACTATGCACCCTTCGATTCATCATCCCAAGTTCCTTTGGTCCCCTGCAGAGTTTCACAGGGGGAACTTTGCTGTCTTGGCTTCAGATGTCATGTACCTGCTTCACCTGCCTGCGTTTGAGCTGCATCTCCCTGCCTGAGAAGGCCCATGAAGCACCGCGCCAGTGCTTTCCCCCTGTGGCCCCAGGTGCTTGCCCTTCCATCTCTGCTTCTCATCCCTTCCTCAGGGGGCTCTCCCTAAGCTCTCCCTGGGCCAGGGAACCCTGCGTTCCCCTGCACTCTTTTAAACATCTGATCTCTCTGCTACCCTGGAAGCCTCCAGATTTCGAGAGTAGTATCTTTCTTACTCACTGATACACATGCAGCACCTGCCCAGGGTGGGCTCTCAACATTCAGTGAATAAATCCATGTCATTTAGAGTCTGGATTAGCATCTAATGAGCGGTGAATGAAGAGGTTGTTTGTTCGTTTTCTCAAGGAAACCACTTACATCAGTGAAAGTGCAGGGCAGTGAGTCCCATCCCCACATTTCGCCATCCTTCATTCACAGACTGAATATCCCAGTTGAAGGCCCCTGACCCCAGCCTGCCTCCTGAGGAGTGGCTGTCATGTTACAACCCCTACGCCTAAATGAGTATTAAGTATATGGAAAGTTCTCTGGAGCTTGTAGGAACCAGGGAATGTTTAGCAAGGCCTGAGAGGATCTTCATATTCAGGACTCTATGCACCTGACCAGACCCTGCCCAACGGCTTTTATTTTGGTCATTCTTTGTCATCTCTCTACACTTTATCACATGCTGTTCCCTTTCTCAGAAATTCCTTTCTTCTTCTCTACTTGTCAAACATTTAGCACATCCTTTGTATAAACTGTGAGTCCTTATCACATCCACCACATAGACTGTCCTGCATAAGACTCTGAATGTATCTTTGTTCACTTGAGTCTCCTGGACTTCAGAATGTTTCCTGTCCCTGGCTCCATCCTTAATGTATAGGAAGATGAAGACAAAAACGTAGGCTTGTATCTCTCCATGTCGTGTGTGTCAGTGCCTGGCACATACGACACTCTCAGCTCTTAGTTCTGTCTAGGTCAGGCTCCTTTCTCCTTTTCTTTTTTTTTTTTTTTTTTTTTTTCCTTTCTCCCTTTAATGCATTTTTCTGTCTTCTTTGCCACCAGCCTTTTTGGAGAAAATAATCTGTGGAATGTCATTATCAAGTTATCTCAGCACGTATTTAATGTGTGTTTAGCTGCTTTACTATCACATAAAAACGTGTGGTAGTAAAATAAAGTAATAAAGCTGTCAATAAAAGCTCTACTTCCACTCAATATTTAATGCTAAAGAGCAAGAGACATTTGAGATATCCACCCATAATAGTAAATCGGCATTATCAAGGTTGGTAGGTGATCAGTTTGCCTTGAAATACTGTTAACTTGATGAATAATAATGTAAACTGTTAGAATATAGTGTGGTCTAGAAAGCAGTGTGTTTCAGCATTCCTTATGGATTAGTCTTCCAGGAAAGCCAGGTAGGAAGTAGTCCCATGCCATGAGGCCACCTCGTGGTTTTAAACAAAGACCAACAATCAGTCATGAAAGACTCAAGAAAAATGCCCTCATTGGTTTTATAAGACACTTAAGACACTGCTACACCCATTTTCTTACCCAATCCCCAAAATGATTGTGAGATAGATAACAGTATCCTTATTTTCCAAATCAGGAAGCTAAGTTTTCAAGAAGTTCTGTGGTATTCAGAGGCCACACAAAACTGGGATACAGTTTCCTATGTGTCTGGCTCCAGATCAGGTTCTTTCTGTTAGGGCACAGCTACGTCACTGTTAGCAAACTAAATTTTTCAAATTAATACAAATTTAGGTAATATTTAGAGTATCTCCCATCACGATTGCTATCCAAAGAGTAACTTCACATTGTGTCTGGACTGGGTGAGCCCTTGGAATAGTTGTAGTCCGAACCACCATCCAAGGGAGAGGAATGGGAATACGGATGGAAGTTCTTTCAGAGTCTGGGATTCATTTCTAAAAACGTCAACCCATTGTCCCTGACAGTATAAAACTATCAGAATTCACAGGAAAGTAAACCTTTATTTCAAAATTATTCTTTGAAGTTGGACGATAAAAGGAGAGCTGTCTGAGGCCCCATGCTCAAATAGAGGGGCTGAAAACATTTTAAAAAATTCTAGAGAGCGTATCAGAATTTGAAATGAATGTGATAACAGATCCCCTATAGTTCAAGTCCTCAGTACTGTGTAATAGGGTTTAAAGCAGCTTAGCTCAGTCTAACACACACAGAATCAAAGCCTTTAGTAGGGTTTTTGAAATGTGTTTTCATTTTCTCTGGAAAGAGAAAAGCAGATTCCTTACATTTTTGTACCTGGTTGCCTTAGGAATGTTTTCTCTTTGTTGGTTCTGGTCCATTCTTAGAGCAACAGAGAAGCACAGTGGCACTTACTCGAATCCACGACTGCCAGCCATCAGCTGGGCAGTGTTTCCCCTTGTCTCTGTGTGCCAAAAAGAGCCGGCATTGTTTCAGTGAAGATCGGAAGCTCAAACCCACGGTGGGAGCAGTGGACACACATCCCCAGCCAAGTCCCCTATGTGTAAGAGCCATGATGTTAGAGATTCAACAGCAGGGCAGGGGCTGGAGTTAACTTGACATCAATAAGCAAAGGAGGTGAAGTGTGGAGTGAGATGGTCCAAACTGAGAAGTTTTCAAACTTAGAAAATATTTTTATAGTAATTGATAGTGGTGTTCTGAGTAGGTCTTTGGAGCTGAATCACCTTCCCCCCAAATTCATACATTGAAGTCTTAACCTCTAGTATTCAGAATATGATTCTATTTGGAGATGGGAATTTTAAAAAAGAAGTAATTAAGTTAAAATGAGGTCATTAGGTCGGGTCCTAATCCAGTATGACTGGTGTCCTTATAAGAAGAGACCATTAGGACACAGACATGTGGAGTGTAGGAGATGACCATCTGCAAGCCAGGGAGAGAACCTTCAGAAGAAACCAACCCTGCTGACACCTGGATCTTAGACTTTCCAGGCTCCAGGACTATGAGAATTAATTTCTTTTGTTCAGGCCACCCAGTCTGTGGTAGTTTGCTATGGTAGCCCTAGCAAACTAACATGGTTGGTAACCCCAGCATGGAGACTGTCATTAAGCAGAGCTTTCATATTGCAGCAGCACCCCCAAAACCGTATATATTTCCCTACTCCCTACAATGTGCCTCTGGAGAAACCTGTGTAAAAGTTTATGCAAGCCCTTTGCTAGGTTGTGTTTAAATATGAGTTTATAAGGATTATTCTTACATTATAATTACAAGAAGGTTGACTCAGTTGTGATTATGTGAGTCAGTTGAAGCTGTCTAAGCCACTGGTAAAGAAACACGGTGAGAAATATTTACTATGTCTAATTGTTCTTAAATTATTAATAGCATAAGCTGTCACTTCACAATACTTAATATATAATAGACGTGAAAATCAGTTATGGGGAAGAACAGTCTTGAATGTTTCTTGGCAGTGTTCTTGTCCTTCCACCATGTGACCATTTGCAGTGAGCAGAGGGCAGACCCGCAGCCAGCAACTGTCAGTGATCCTCGGGGCACAAAGGATGGGAAGTGGGGCCCCATTCTCCAGGACACAGTGAGGGCTGATGCTGAAACGGATCTGGGTGGTGTTCCGATTTCTATTTTAACTGGTTTAGAAAAACCCTTGAAAAACAAATGCATTTAATGCTCTCATTAATACCATGCTAGTTTTTAAAACATATCATTAAAGATTAAAAACAGTGTTTTATTATGATTCGCTTTGTTCACAATGCCTAATTGATTATTTTTGAAATTTTAAGTAAAAAAGCCTTTTTACTCCTTTGACATCCTCAAAAGCAAATACATATTTGAAAATAAATTTATTTAGAGATCCTTCCAATCATCTGAAATTTTTAGTGAAGTAAATGTAACCCTTTTCTAAGTTTGAAGTTTGAATAGAGTGAATAGAATTGCTCTAGATCTGATTAAAAGAAAAGTCAGGGCAGCCCCGATGGCCCAGCGGTTTGGCGCCGCCTTCAGCCCAGGGTATGATCCTGGAGACCAGGGATTGAGTCCCACATCAGGCTCCCTGCATGGAGCCTGCTTCTCCCTCTGCCTGTGTCTCTGCCTCTCTCTTTCTCTCTCTGTGTGTCTGTCATGAATAAATAAATAAAATCTTAAAAAAAAAAATAAAAAAAAGTCATAGGAATCCTTAGTGAGGGCTTTTAATTTTTTTATTGTGATAAAATATGCATAAAATAATACTTATCTTAACTGTAAGTGTACAACTTAGTGGCATTAAATACAATCACAGCATTGCTCAAGTATCACCACTATCTATACCCACAACATTGTTATTGTCCCCAAAGCATTTTCATCATCCTCAACTAAAGGACTCATTAAACATGAACTTCCACTTCTTTCTTCACCCTCAGGCTCTGGTAACCTCCATTCTAATTTCTGTCTCTTCGAATGTGCCTATTCAATACTTCATAGAAGTAGAATCATACAATATTTGTTCTTTTGTGTCTGTTTCGTTTCAGCATAGTATTTGAAAGGTCCATCCATGTTGTACCATACATCAAAATTTCATTCATTTTATGACTAAATAATATTCCACCATATATATAGAGCAGATTTTGTTTATCTGTTCATGTATTGATAGGCATTTGCGTTCTTTCCAGTGCTTCAGTGAACATTCATGTACAAGAACCTGTTCAGATTCTAAGGGTTTTGATACAAGTTGGATTTAGGCCCCATGAAATTTTAGGTTGATTGAGTTCAGTGGAAGCCTGATGAAGATCAACTGCAGAGTAAATAACTATTTCTAACTCCTAAATGTTAGAGAAAATGTTACCTTCTCTTAAGTATTTATATATACTTATTGCATTAATAAATATTTAATTAATATTTATTGGATTTAAATAAGTTGAAATTATGTGTGTGGTTATGTGTGTGCTAAGTATGTACTGTGCTTGGTTCTCTCCGTATTTCATTGCAGCCAGTTTATCTGAGATTATAGTCTAACACAGAAGGATTACAAGCACACAGTCTGCACTGATCACCTAGACGGAGGAGTTCCTTCCCCTGCACAGTGCCTTTTTATAAGTTGTCCTTTTCAAGAATATGCTCTGTGTTCATGTCAGCCCATTTCCATGGATATAAATGATGGTTGGGCCTTGGGGGCAGGGGTACGGGTGGATTGCAGGAGACTCACCTCAGTGTGCCAGGTTTTATAGGTGACAGGGTGTTTTTAATGGTTTCTTACATGAATGATTATTGTAGCTAATGGAGGCCTTGTAGAAATGGCTCAGATTAAACTCCTGGTTTGCTTGAAGCTTACTGACCCAGTAAAATTGAGTGTAATTCAGTGGAATCAGTGAATCTGTATTCTCCCAGTTAATATCAATGTATTGAAATTGAGAATGAGAAAACCATGAATGACGTTCCTAATTTGCTTTTCTATCTATGCCCTGACTTTTGGGGGGAAGATTATGAAAGAATTGGGGATATTGCAAAAAGAAATTCACTTTGAAAACCCTTCTTACCCCACCCACTTTTAAAGACCAAGTCCATTGGTTACACCATTCTTTAATTGAGGAATAATGCAAAATAGAGGGTATAGATTTTATTCCAGTGACACAGTGCCTTTAACCCCTGGAGGATTGTAGGGACTTTGGCAGTAAGTTAATGGAATTACTATTGTTTGTGATGAGACAATGGCTCGTGATTGGGAAGGGCAGAAAAGAAGGAAGGACCAAAGGAAGAATGGAAGGAAGGGAGAGAGAGGACAAACATGAATTTAAGGCAGTCTTCAGAAGTAACTATTATTTTTTAATAATAAATTTATTTTTTATTGGTGTTCAATTTGCCAACATACAGAATAACACCCAGTGCTCATCCGGTCAAGTGCCCACCTCAGTGCCCGCCACCCAGTCACCCCCACTCCCCGCCCACCTCCCCTTCCACCACCCCTAATTCGTTTCCCAGAGTTAGGAGTCTTCCATGTTCTGTCTCCCTTTCTGATATTTCCCACTTATTTTTTCTCCTTTCCCCTTTATTCCCTTTCACTATTATTTATATTCCCCAAATGAATGAGACCATATAATGTAACTATTATTTTTTTAAAGATTTTATGTATTTATTCATGAGAGACACACACAGAGAGAGGCAGAGACACAGGCAGAGGGAGAAGCAGGCTCCATGCAGGGAGCCTGACGTGAGACTCGATCCCTCGTCTCCAGGATCAGGCCCTGGGCTGAAGGTGGTGCTAAACCACTGAGCCACCAAGGCTGCCTAGAAGTAACTTTTTTTATAAATTTATTTTTATTGGTGTTCAAATTGCCAACATATAGAATAACACCCAGTGCTCATCCGGTCAAGTGCCCACCTCAGTGCCCGCCACCCAGTCACCCCCACCCCCCACCCACCTCCCCTTCCACCACCCCTAGTTTGTTTCCCAGAGTTAGGAGTCTTCCATGTTCTGTCTCCCTTTCTGATATTTCCCACTCATTTTTTCTCCTTTCCCCTTTATTCCCTTTCACTATTTTTTATAATCCCCAAATGAATGAGACCATATAATGTTTGTCCTTCTCCGATTGACTTATTTCACTCAGCATAATACCCTCCAGTTCCATCCACGTCGAAGCAAATGGTGGGTATTTGTCATTTCTAATGGCTGAGTAATATTCCATTGTATACATAAACCACATTATAAGTAACTATTAAACTAAAACAAATATTTGCTTGCAAGGTTAGGTAGCACATAATAGAAGCCAGGGTCTTAATTTCATTAACATCCTTGCAGCAGAAACTTTTCCTTAAAGAAAGGGACCAACTGCATTAAGCAGCTTTATATTTTCCGGTAGCAACCCATTCTAGCAACTTCATTTAGAACGTCTTTGGTTTGGTTCTGTTTTAAACTAATCAGATGTTAATTGCCTAACTCCACGAGAGCTTGTTTCCATTAATAACTGTTTGACACTAAAGTTTTTGCTGATGTGCTGATGGTTCATGTGGTCCAGAAAAACATGAGCAGTGAATGTTGTAAAGGCTCACGTGTAGGAAGCCCATAATTTATGGAAATTATGTAGGAAATAACCCATCATAAGATATATTGGTGACGTTTCAGATTTTCAGGATGAACAAACTCTTTAGAAGCATAATGTTTGGTTAAACGTTGGGCATCCTATGGTCCAGTCAACACATAAAATTAACCATCACAATCTTGGTCGGAATACAGCGAATAATTTCGAGACCTGAAGAATGGTGGTTCGAATAAATTGGTGAACAACATAGTGGGCACCAAGGAAAGAGAATACCATTTCCAAAATCTATAGGGAAACATGGCATTTTATCTTATTTAAAGATTTTATTTATTTATTCATGAGAGACAGAGAGAGAGAGAGAGAGAGAGAGAGAGAGGCAGAGATACAGGCAGAGGGAGAAGCAGGCTCCGCGCAGGAAGCCTGGTGTGGGACTCGATCCTGGGACCCCAGGATCATGCCCTGAGCCAAAGGCACACGCTCAACTGTTGAGACCCCCGGGCATCCCAAAACATGGCATTTTAAACAAGCTGGAAATGTCTGACCTGAGGCAGAAGAGTAGGCAAGGGAAGCTTTAGAGAACAGAGTGGTGTGCTTGATTCAGTACGTACCTGAACTCATTAGCCCTACAGCTGCATCCTTCCATACTTCCTGTGACAGTATCGGTGAGCAGGTGAGTCATCAGAGCTGTCTGCTGAGTAGAGCTGGCACTTTTCATTCCAGTGTCCTAATTAGCACAAAACTGTGGGCCTCTCAGAAATTCCAGGGTAGAGCTCTGGTTCTGCCTGGAGGTCTTGGTGCTTTTGCTGCCAAATACTGTCCCCTCCTCAAGCTTTGAATGGCTAAAACCATAGTGATAATGGTGTGTGTGTGCGTGCGCACAAGTGCGTGACTTACCTTAACAGTTTTCTGGAAATTCTATTGGAAATTAACAGTATTACCTGGGAGCCTGGACTCAGGCAATGATTTCTATGCTGATCCAAGTCTGGATGAAAGGTGTGGTTTGGGATTTGCCTACCAGTCTCCATGCACACTGACTTTTGTGACTTCGGAAGGCTATCAGATATATCTAACAAAATCAGAAATAATTATGGAATAATTCCAAGAATTGCATAGGCAAGTCCTCATTGCTCATGGGCCACACACACCTCTTTCTCTGCACTGATCTTCTCTCAGTGAGCCAAGCAGTGTCCCCATTGATTGCCTTTCTTTGCTGAACCCCAGCAGCAAGTTGGCCTGGTGACGTTGCTCGTGTCAGGTGACTGTCAGGTATATGGAAAACCTATAGGCAGAAGGCTTTAAGATTGGTCTTACTGAACCAATCTACCTACTACTGTTAACACACACGTTGCTGTCTCTAGCTCAGAGTTCACAGTCAGTGCCCGCCGTACATTATAATTGATGTTTTCCTTTCCTTGAGCACGGCTGCCTCAGCTCATGTCATTAAGACTCAGAATTTTAAACAAGTTATTGTTAAGTGTTAAGTTAAGAAAAAGAAAGAAAGGAAAAGAAAACTGCTCTTGATTATTTTGGCCATCAGTGGACCACATGGGATGGGTAATAGGAAAATTGCAGGTCGTCTATTCACTCACATTTAGGCTACATTTAGATTTATGAAGCCAACCCCAGGGCAGAAAAAACGCACAAAGAAAGGGTGGCTAATGGATATTAGGTGCCTGAATGCCAGGTATACATATTATACATGTAGCTTCTGTCTTTTTTTCTTATGTGAGTTTGGTTTCTATAAACCTTGTTAACACTGAAAAGCAAGCACCAAGAAGGAAATGAATATCCTGCCCTGAGAGTGATACATTCAAGTAGCAGAGCAAGCACTTCCTTACCTGCTAGGACTTGACCCAAACATATGCTAACTCCTTAGCACCCACCAGCACCTGCTATTGAGGAGGTAGGAGTCAGAGCCAGTGACAGAAATGTCACAACATTAGGTCATTGGATGCCTGACATGGGATGAAAAATCCTGGTAGGAAATACAGGCATGGCTGGGAGGAGCTGGGTGATTGTTTCTCTGTTCTTGTGAGGACCAGCTCTATATGTTCTATCAGGTTGAGGTTCTCAAAGTATGGTCCCCAGGCCAGCTGCATCAACATCATGTGAGAATTTACAAGAAATGCAAATTCTCAGACCTCCAGCCCAGAGGCATCAACTCAGAGACTCTGGGTGATGGGACCCACCAGGTTGTACTGACAAGTCCTTACAGTGATTCTGAGGCATTCTAAAGTTTGAGAACCAATAAATAATCACTTCTCAGCATAGGTGAGATAAAGCGAATTTTACTTCATCTTTCCATGATCTCAATCCGTAAAAAATGTTCATGCATCTCTACTCACCAACACAGCCAGCAGTCAAGGAACTAACGGGTTTGGGGAGTATTTTTTAATTCCAAAGTTTTCTCTTCTATTAAAAGCTGAAAGATGAAGTAATATCCTCTAGAGATTGTCTACTAGGATCAAAGAGTGAAGTGAAATGTACAAAATAGTCTAATGTTTGCTTTGGGGCATTTATTAGCCAGAGTGCTTCTTACTTTGCCACGGCTAAGAGAACCGGCAAAGTGGGCATCCCATTTCTAGACAACAGAACCAGTGTTCTCCACTTAGAGAGAAAGGAACGCTCCTCTGCCAGAGCACATGGTTCCTAAACTTGTGGAAGATCTCCTCTGAATTCTTATATCTGCTCAGTGAAGGCCTGACCAGATTCTTCCCTTGTGCCATATTTTTTTTAAGATTTTATTTATTTATTCATGAGAGACACACAGAGAGAGAGAAAGAGAGAGAGAGAGAGAGAGGCAGAGACACAGGCAGAGGGAGAAGCAGGCTCCATGCAGGGAGCCCAACATGAGACTCGATCCCAGGACTCCAGGATCACACCCTGGGCTGAAGGCGGCGCTAAACCGCTGAGCCACCGGGGCTGCCCCCCTTGTGCCATCTTGAAGATTACAGAGACAAAGCAAGATGTAAACTCCAGCAAAACAGTCATAGCTGTGGCTCAAATCTGTAAACTAAATCTCTGGCAGTTAATTAGTTATGAGCATTAAGGATTTTAAGAGAGTGTGTATTTCTTTGCATCTGCCTAAGTGCACCATTAGTTCAACAGCTTCATTTAATATATGTTTCAGGGCCTGTGCCATACAAGGTGGCCTCCCTTAACTATTATGTACTCCTTGTGCTACTTCTTGGCCTTCTGCCTGTGACCATTCTATTGAAGGAAACTTACGGAAAAAAGAAGAGAAATATTCACTTTCCTTTTCTTCCCCAGGGGAATGCCAAGTTCAGTCACTCATTTCCTGCTAGAAGCTCCGAGAGTATAATAATAATTCTGGCAAATAGGAACTGAGTGAATTCTTCCAGACTTGAAAAGCACTTACTGAAACTTCTCTGATGGTCAGGTGTTGCCTGTGTGGAAGATACATACCTCTGGAAAAATGGTAATTCTTTCTTCAGGGACTGACCTGTTAACCTCCATGGGCCCCATGTGGCCTGCAGAGCAAAGGACAGTGAGGAGTCTCAGCTGTGCATTGAATTTCTCTAATCCAAATCACTTTCTCTGATTTGTAGGTGAATCGAGGATTGTTTTGAAGGCTAAAAGTGATTTGGGCTTTAAATGGAAAGCAGCCAGTCATTTAGAGTGAGGGTTGAGAGGTTATGTGTTATATAAGCCCCTGGTTTTACACTAATGAAGGAGATGCATAGAATCACTATGATTTTGTAGTTCGTGGATTTTCCCTGTTTTTATGTAAATTGTGTGCGTGTGTACGTGTGTGTGTGTGTGTGTGTGTCTGCCATGTGAATAGTGTCTATCTTGTAGGGAATGGGATAGAAAAATTGCTCAGGCGGTTCATATTGATAACTTTTTGGCACTAGTTAGCATATTTTGACTGGCTGTTTGCCTGCCTTATCTAGTGGACTTATAAAAAAAAAAAAAAAGAAGAAAACGTGAAAGGTGTTCTCACAGGCTTGCAACTGAGTGATACAAAGATGAGGAGAGGGTGGGCCTGAGTCAATGTCCTTTGCAGCCCCCAGTAGTACAGTTCTGAAGAAGGCTGACATCTGACATGAGAGAAGAGAATCAGAATGAGGAAAAGCCTGTAGCACTGGGGTGAGAAGAGATGCTTTAACAACTAATTGCCATAAAGTTCACAAAGCTAGAAGGAACTGTGAGGACAGCTCATGGCTTGTGGCATGAGTTGGAGTAAACCAGGAATCATATGAAGAAACTCAAATCCCGTCCTACTTCTACACGAACCTTGAATTTGTTTTTATTTACTTCAGCCTTGCATTTGTTGCTAAGTCTTTTCCCTTCGATGCTTCCCCCTCACCTTTGCTTTTCAACAAAGATGTTTTTGGTGCATTTAATGCAAAATATGCATTTTGGTAGACTCCAGCTGCCTGGTTATGTAAATGATGAGCATACTCTATATCTTCCAAAGTCATGTTTGCAGCTTGTAATAGCTAAAGTTTCATTTTATTTCAGAGCTTTTTAAAGAATGGTCCTTGGGGCACAGCGGGTGGGTTGCATGACAGTGAACCTAATGGTAGGGTCATAAAGCCGTGGAGCAGATAGACCTCAATTAAGGAGTCCCCTCTGATAATCAGGTCAGCTGTGTTAGGAACAAACAAAAGCCTCCTGGGAAAAGCCACCAATTTAATAGCTGCATAACTAAAATAGCTTCGTGTACTGCATCTTGTCTTGATCCTGTTAAAGCAAACAGGCTCACTTTGGACAACCTGTCTGTGTGGGGCTTCTCTTCCCAGGCTCTAGCCTTCTGATGCACCGACTGCTTCCCTTCGATACATGGTTGTATACATTCAATGCTTTTACGTAAGTAATTCCATCTAACTCCCAGAGATACAGTTGTGGTTGACATGGTTCCCACTGTATAGATAGATAAACTGTGCTTCAGCAAATTGAAGACTATCCCTTCATTTAACAAGTGAATGGGGTCACAGACCTCTCTCCAAGACTCCTACCACCACCTCCAGTGGCATTTCTCATTGTAGAAGACTGCCTTTTTGTCACATCAGGGGCAGCCTCTCCCATTTTAAAAGCCTAGTGCTTCCCGGATTGCCCGCTTTCTTGAGCCCCCTGATTACAGTTACCAATAGTTGTATTATTATTATTGTGCAGCTGAAACTCATTTATACTTAAGCACCACCTCAATCTGTCTCTTGTATTGTAAGCCTTTGAATTTATGGAATAAGTGGCTTTTTTTCCCCTTACAAGTGATTTCAGGAGGTCCAGCAGACAACATGTATTGGAGATGGGGGATATCCTTCTGAGCATTCCCTCTGCTGGATCTGGGGAGCTCTACCTATAAGCAGGACCTGGGTTTATTTTATTTTAGGGTGACTTAGGTGTGTCAGATTTACATGGCTAATAGCTACCACTCTGTGGATTACCACTAGCTCATGCCCTCTTGCCTCAAGTAAACATTTATAGGTAAACATTTATAAGTATTTTGAAGAGATGTCAGAGAAATGTCAACTTCCTTATAAAACTTTAAGAGTAACAGTTGTACATGTTGTATGGGGAAAAACTCATAGCTGTGACTGGTGTTTCTGTGAGTGAGGCCCACATGAGTTGCCATGGTCCTGTTGGCATAATGAATGTTTAGCAGAAAATATTTGCATATTACATGATGTGGCTTCCTGTCTGGCCTTCCTATTCTTGACTAATCACAAATACATTAGAAAGTCCTTGTATCAAACATCGTTTTGGATATAGGGCAAAAGTGTATTTGGCAAAGGCAAATCCCCCACTTACTCCTCTTATCTGTTGGCTTCTCTGATAGAGGAAGGTGGTATGTTTCTGGACCTGTTTTTTTTTTTTTAAGATTTATTTATTTATTCATTCAGAGAGAGCGAAGAGAGAGGCAAAGACATAGGCAGAGGGAGAAGCAGGCTCCCCGCAGGAAGCCCGATGTGGGACTCGATCCCGGGTCCCCAGGATCACACCCCAGGCTGCAGGCGGCGCTAAACCGCTGTGCCACCGGGGCTGCGCTCTGGCCCTGTTTTCAAAAGATGAAGGCAAAATCCAGGATGACCTTGTATTCCTAAAACCATGGTATTTTATGACTGCTGTGGCGTGCTGGGTCCCCTTCATAGAAGAAGTAGGCCTCCTGAGTCACACCAAACATTGTCACAGTTCTCGGTCCTCCTGTGCCATCCAGAGTGTTCATGTGCGTCCTCAAGAGATGAACCAAATGTGGTCCAAAGGTATAAGTGTCTTTTCTATCTGTTCTCATCTTAGTGTGTATTTGAATATGGTTATTCTCTGAGAAGTCATCTGATTCTAGTCAAGACTCTGAAATCTTATTTCAGGAAACTCATTCCAGTTAGATAACCTACATTATTTTGTTCTCAAAATGCTTTATGAGTTTAATTGCTATTTCACTTCTCTGTTAGGGTACTTGTCATCTTTACTGAAATAGAAACACTGGATCCTACCCCCCCCTCCAAAAACTGAACAATATCACCAGATGGCTGTGTATTAAATTCCACGAGAACCAAGAAACTGAAAATATATTTGTCCCTCTACCCTCTGCACAATTCTCTTTGACCACATCCAAGGAGCTGATTCCAGATCTCAGGGGTGGGACCTCGGATTCTGTACTTTCACAAGTAGTAGGAGTTCTTGGGATCAGGCAAGCTTGGACCATGGGACTAATTTTATGAGCAAATATTTGTTACATAAATACTATCTTTAATTTTTATGACTAGCTTATGATGAGAAGCACTTGATGCTGAATCCTATCTTTAATGTTGGAACATTCTTAAATGAGTCAGGTAAATAGTTTATCTCTTTTTCAGATGAAAATCAAAACATAGCAAAGTCAAGTGACTTGCCTATGGGTGCCTTGCCAGCCATCAGGTGAGAATAGATCCAAAAGGGGCCTTCTCAACCAGTTGTTCATCCTGATTTAACAAGTAAGGAGAACCTGGAATTAGTGGAGTATTTGAGACACTGTGGTTGAGGTCCAGTATTATGGAGAATGAAGAGAGCTAACAGTATAGAATAGTGGTGTGGGACCCAGCGTTTGAAATGCAAGGTGAAATCTGCTGCTGACCACCAGGAATCTTAATTCTAAACACTGAAAGTTAACACTGAGTGGAAAACTGTATATTAAATTTTTTGATGTATTGTGATTATTTCTGGTGATAGATTCTTATCTCCTGGTTAAAGATATTAGGAGAGGAATCCTGATTCTTTTCAGTAATTTGAATTCCCCTCGATAATTGCCTTCTGATGCCTGGGCTGCCTCATGCCTTCCCACTTGTGTGGCTGTCCTCAGTTGTAAAGTGACAGCATGTCTTTGCCTCTTCCTTAGGGTCCATGTAATTTCTAAGAACTGTTTCTGTGGAAATTATTCCTGAACTACCCATGAGGGATTAGCAGGTGGCTTTGTTTGAAGAATGAAAAAGCAACTGAAGTGGCATTGTGTTAGAGACAGTGCCTCTCTAATCACATGGTCCTATAGCGCCCTGCTCCCTCGCAATCTCTGGTCCTCCTCCTCCTCCTCACCCTGAAATTGCAGAGTACGTGTGCAGTGGGAGGTCGGCAGTTCAGTGCTCTGCTATACTAGAATAAATTTCTGAGAAATCAATAAACAGTAGCTGACAGGACTAACTATGGAAAAATTACAGCCTGACGAAGAAGGCTGGTGAAAGGTTAGATCTTTCAGCTTCAAAATCTTAAGAGAAAAGCCCCCTTTTTGTTTTACAGTTTCAAATAAAATGTCTTTACTTACTGTTTTTAGGAAGAGGTAATTAAAGAATAAGAAAAAAAAAAAAAGTTGTGTATCCTAACACTTGAATGCTTTGGTTCCCAGCTTAAATAACTAGGAATGTTATTTCTTTTTTATTGGGGGTGATTTAAGGTTTAATAATGTGGTTGGTTGACAGAGAAAAAAATAATGGATTGTTCTTTTTGATTTCTCATAGCTTTGGACGTGAATGTTGCTTTTTTCTTTCCTCTGAAGTTTTGGAAGCTTGCTAAGACAAAAGCATTGTTGCTGGATGCCCTCTTCCTCCTGCTTAAATCCATGGAAACCAGCAGGGGCTTAGAGATCCACACTGACGTCACTCCCTTCCTCTGCCTTAGTTTTGTGCATAAGTTATTCAGTGTTGGGAATACAAAAAGGTACAAGGGCTAAATCCTGCCCACTCAGAGTTTAGAGTCTAGAGGGAAAAGCAAAGAGGAAAAATTAAATGCTTAAGAAGAATGTAAGGAGGCTTCAGCCCCGGGATGAATGGCACTGTACTGCCCACAGGTCCGGCTCCAGCCCTATGAAGATGCTCGGGTTAGCGGTGGTCATGGGAGAAGGCTTCCCAGAGGGTTTGGAATGTAGGCTGAGCTTTGAAAGGCAGGCAGCACTTGGAGAGATATTGGCCAGATAAGTGGAGTGGGGGGAAGCAAGAACCTTTCAAACAAGGCAGCATCTACAATAGCCTTCCTCGTTTATAAAGGGATCTTGTGTGCCGGGTGGGATTTCATAGTGAAATACATAAAGCATGGAGCATGATGTCTGGCACAGAAGATGCTCAATCACTATTAACTCTCATTTTGAAGGATTATGGTTAAAAGATGAGGCATCCTAAGACAGTAAATAAAACAATCATATTTCCTCGGCTTTATTATTATTATTATTATTATTATTATTATTATTATTATCATTATTATGCTCAGAGCCTGAGAGGGTCACCTACTCCTCTAGTTTGAATCCTTGTTCTCCACCAATTAGCTAAGAAACCAAATAAATCACCTTTGCTTTACGCCCCACTTTTCTTCCATGGAAAGCATGTCAGTTGGACTAAATAACATCAGGGCACCTTCTACTTTGAAACAGAGCACTTCACTCTGCTCTAATGAATGCAGGAAACTGGGACTGGGATCATAGAATTAAGCTTATGTTACTGATTTCTTTTCCTGAATTATATTTTTTTCATTTAAACTGTAATACCTATCTGAATGTCAACTCGCTTTACAGTCCTGTTAATAGCATAACACTAAATTGTTTGGGAATGAAATTTCAAGAACAGGTATACAGATTCAAGTTTGCTGGGCATTTCTTATACATAAGTATCTATTCCATCCTGAAACACACAAAGTAGGAAATCAGAGACTATTTTGAGAAATGCTTTATGGCAGATGTGATGCCTATAAGAGCACCTAAGGCAGAGATGGGGACGTTCAAGACTAAAGGATATTATAAGGGTCACTTTATCCTTCATGAGATGATTTCTGTTGTCTTCCTTTCCCTTGATGCTCTTTACCAAATTTGTTTTCCTAAAATTTCTTCGGTCAAGTCAGTTCCCTGCTCAAAAGTCTTCAGTGACTTTTGTCTCACAGGTTAAGTACAAAGCATTGGGCTTTCTTATCTGGGTTCACCTTCTTTTCAGTATTCTCTCTTCCTATTTTCCTTGATGAAATTTCTGTTCCTTCAGACATGGTTAACTCACAGACCTCAAATACATCCTGATTTTCATCCCATCCTGGCTTTGTTGGCAGCAGGCTCTGAGCCTAGCCTGACTCTCCATCACAAAAGACTCAGCTCTAGAAAGAGGAGTCACCATGTTGAAAAGAGCAGGAATGGAGAAGGAAATATCAAGATATTAATATTCTGATTCTCCCTAGGGTGTGTGGCAGCATGTAGATGGGACATACAAACACAGAGGGTCAAAGTACTTACAGACTCCCTGAAGATGGTGAGAGGTTAGGATCAGGAAGGGTGAAATCTAAACTGAAGATGTTGGATGTATACAGCATACTTTAGGCTGAAGATGTTCCTGGAATCGAAGGTCAAGAAGAAGAGACAGGGAGGGACTTGGGATTCCTTGAGCAAGATTAACCTTGAATGTGGCTCTTATAGATACAGAGATTATAGGCTGTAGGAGATGAAGGGCAGGAGAAAACTGTGAGCTGGAAGATGTTTGATGCCATGGAAGTAATTTGGCAATAGTATCTTGAAATGGAAGAAAAATGGTGTTAAGATAAAAGTCCAGAAGAGGCCCTATAAAGCCCAACCCAAGATCCTTTCCCATAATCTAGGATATTTAGGACAAGGAAAATATTTCACTTATGAAAATCCAGATTGAAATAAAGGAAGTGTCTGTTTCCAATAAAACAGGTTTTCTAGAAAGGATGGGGACATTGGAGAAAATAAAGTGTGGGACCCAGGAAATTTAACAAAAATCCCCTACCCCTGGACAAGCAGAGCAGGACTAACTCCGTTTTGTGCTGCACCCGCCACCTCCTGTATGACCCCCACAAGACCTCCTTATTGCTTAAGGCGCTGCCCCACCCTAGTCGAGCTGCTGGGCACACCCTAATCGGCTCATAACAATGTAACCCCGCCTTGTGCCCTCCAAAACTGGGCGCGGATTCTGACCAAAATAATAGGCCAGCTCAAATGGATACTATAGGGTAAGATGTAATTCAATCGGCCACCTGCGTGTGGACTGACATGACTGTGCAACTTTCTGCATATGTTACAATCCCATTGGCCACTGGCCCCTATAAAGCTGCTGCGCCTCTTAGTCTCAGGGTCCAAGTCCCTGCTCTGCTGTGTCGGGTACACTTGGACCCAAGCTCCAGCTTGTAATAAACCCTCATGTGTTTGCATCGGTGTCGGCTCCTTGGTGGTTTCTCGGATTCACAATCTTGGGCACAACAAAAGGAATATTGGAGCTCAGGGCTTCATTGGGTTGAAATTGTAGGAGGAAAGATGGAAAAGACCAGATCATGTCCACAGTTCAGGCTGGAAGGGAGATAGGAGACAGATGTTGGCAATGGAAAACCATAGGTGAAACATTGATGATCCAAACTTCCAGACTGGGGCCTGCTTGCTGGCAGGGTGTTGGGAAGCAAACAAACCTTTCCTTTAAGGGAAAGACTGGGCAGGACATTCTCTGATGATCAGTTCTTCATGGCCAACCATCTGCAGTCTTTAGTCCCAGTAAAAACTCTTGCATGGTTTCACTTCATGTCAGTTTCTTTTAACCCATTTTTAGACTCATTTAAAGATTCAATAATTTTCAGTGAGTTATGATTCTGATTCTTTGGGCTAAGTCACTGCCCAAAGCAAATTACGGTAACCTAGAGGGACGTTTGCAAAAATACAAAACTTGTTTCCACAATTCCTTTCTGTGGTCCTTCCTCCTGAACTTTCAAATGCAAAGGCGTGCTTTACCCATTAGTAAATAATTGCTGAAGAAAATTATCACAGGTGATGTACAGGATTTGTGGCAGCCAGTGAACTTAACAGGAATACCAAGAACAAAGTTCAAAGTACTGCGTTTACAATGCAATTAACAATGATTTAATGCTAACTATTGGTTTTTGCAGAGGTATCTTGTTCACCACTGAAAGAAGAAATATCCATTTATTAGTACTCACCTTAAAATCATTTCTAGTAAAATGACCAAACTTAGAGGTGTAGGAATAAGCAGAAAATTAAACATTTCCCCGACGTGTTTTTCTTTCTCAGATTTTCTTTCTCCCTCTCTTAGAGAAGAAAATCAGGTTTGTTGTTGCCGTGGTTCCGTTTCCATATTCCTGGCTACTCTCTAGTGGATCAGACTATGGAATCACAGTTGCCCTGAGTGAAGAGATATGACTGTGAGGTAATACTAATCTGTGAGACTTGCAGCACTATAGGAGATTCTCATCCCTTTCAAAATGGTAATTAGACCTCTGGTAGTTTATTGTTTTAGATGCAAAGTTTTCTTTATTGATTCCATAAACTTTGGAAAATAGTACATCTGCTTTTTATTTAAAACTTAAGGGTTGTTACAAAAATCCTTTTGTTTGTTTGTTTCCTGAAACGCTAAAGGATATCCATGTCTGTGATAAGTTGAGGAGTTGTGGGGAATTTCTCGAGAATGGTTACTTTGCTTCCACCAGGATGGCCTCTGGCATTCCACAGACTTCCAATTATATCATCTGTGTTCTTTGCATGAACACCTCTGTGGTATTTGGAAATGCTCTTTGTGAACAAAGGGAATCACGATTTATCCAATATTGTGTCTCTCAAAAACATAGGTTTCTTGTTTGTTTGTTTTGTTTTTTGTTGTTGTTGTTGTTTTAAACCAGAGTATGGATGCAAGGGATATGCACAAAAGAGCTAGACCACTCAAGGGTGAATGGTGTAAGCCTCTTGGTGCTACTTCAGGGCAGGATGAAGGAGTAGGAATGGAAGCAAAAGTCCATTCCCCCTTCCCTGCAGGGTATATGGCAGGGAGGGAGGGAAGCTCTGCCAGCTAGCCAAACTGTGTGGGTAAATTCATACCTTGGTGTAAACACTGCTCTCAGTGCATTCATGTTTAGGACTGGTTCCGTTTTCAACAGCATGAACTTTCAGAAAACAGTATGAAAATAGTATTAAAGAACAGCTTTTTTTTTAGTTTGTAGCAACAAAAATTCTAGATGTTAGTCTTTTTAGTTTAGAAAATACCCTGCCTCTGAGGCACCACCCTTTGTTAGCCTCCCTGGTGGAGGAATATCATTCATTCCAGAGTAAGGGGCCTAGTTGAATGGCCACATGTTCCTTTGGGGAAGAAAATCCATTTGGGCTTCTAAAAGTTTTTCTACAGTTTCAAAATTATGAAACTGTAGGAGTTCCATCACTTCACTTAAAGAGATTATACTCCTTAGCATTAAAAATGTAGGTCTTTCAAGAGAAAAATACAAATATGTTTTAGGCACAGAGTTCTTTTACATCCATTAGTGAAAATTATGTTTAAACATGCCATCTTGAAATTTAAGATTTTGTCATAAACAACAAATTCAAGTTAAAGCGAAAAAACCCAAAAGTTTTAGAAGTAGTTCCAGTTTTCCTCTTCTTTAATCCAGGCAATGTAAGAAGGATGAGATTTTATTTTGGTGTAGAGTATTTAATTAGATTTTGAGGAAATTTGGTATATTTTTACCAGTCAGGATATAAGAAATTAGTAAGGGGCCAGTTTGTTTTTTTTAAGAAAGATTACCTGTCACCAGAAATATACATAAACTTTCAAAAATACCATGTAATATGAATATATATATATATATATATATATATATATATATACACACACACACAATTTTTTTATTGAGAAAGCTATGTTAAGCCAAGGATTCACTTAGGTTGATCATTAAACTGGTTTTTTGACTGGTCTATAAGAAATTTTATTTCTTATATTTTAAGATTCCAAAGATTTTTAATTTTGTTTTGAAACAGGAACATTCTCCTGAATGAGTGACTTATTAAACATATTTCATGTCTACATTTTTTTCAATTTGTGTCTCAAAGAAAGCAAACATTTGTATACGCATACACTTAAGGAAAAAAGAGCAAGTGTTACAACATAATTAGAACTGTTAGGATAATTGCCTTTTATGGACACATTATGCTTCAGTTGTTTACTGCTAAATGAAATGTTAAAGTGTGTATTAGACTAAAGAATAATGCACAGAATACATCTAAATAAAAAGGAAATTGTATTTTGTTTGAAAATTTGTAGATAGGTCTAAGTTAAGAATATACATGCACACATATGTATGTGTGTGAGACTTGTGTGTATACTTAATTTATACATATACATGCACTTACACATATACATACACCAAATGCACGGAAACAGTCTATACATAGTGTCAAAACTTTGTGGTGGAAAACAAATGGAATTTATCCTGTTAGACAACAGAAAATCAACGGAGTATATTTTAAAGATCTGATTGGCATTATTGGATGGCTCATGAATGAGGCAGCATCCCAGAACTCCAGCAAATGGAAGGAGGCTCCACAGGGCTACAGAAGGGTTTTTAAAGGCAGGGAGGGAGGAGAAACAGGGAAGTTACTAGCAAAGAATGCATTCTTTGGGGCATGGTCGCCCTTCTAAGGGGAGTAGAAGGGTGTCTGTCAGCAGATAAGCTCAGTGCTGACCAGGAAACTCATGTTGGCCTGTTAAAGGTCACATTTCTGGGAGAAGTGGAAGCTGCAGCCAGGTCAGGTCTTAAGTCTTGGTGCGATTTAGCATAAGTGACTCCATTCTGGGCCCATTGTCTCCTTTGAACAGTTCCCCCATTTTGATCAGACTCTCAGCTGAGAAGTGTGATCAAAATGTACAGTATTCGTCTCACTCTGAAATATACTGCTCTGCTGTACCTGCATCTTTTTGTGAAATTTTGTTGATTCTTTGTGTGGTATTCCTGGGTCATGACATTTTTTGCTTTAATCTCTGAGCTTTACAGGCCACAGCTTCAGGTTCACAGTCTCTAAGTCAGTCATTCTCTTTGCTCCTTTTCTGATGATCTACTTTTATTTTTAAGATTTTATTTATTTATTTATTCATGAGAGACACACAGAGAGAGAGGCAGATGGAGAAGCAGGCTCCCTGCAGGGAGCCAGATGTGGAACTCGGTCCCAGGACCCCAGGATGATGACCTGAGCCAAAGGCAGGTGCTCAACCACTGAGCCACCCAGGCATCCCCCTGATAATCTACTCTTAAGAGGGAGATCATTTGCTTGGTGGTTTGTGAGTGTGGTTTGAGGGAATACAATGCACCTGGGAGACGATGGTGATTATCATAAGCACAATAATTCCTACTGTTTGGAACACACTTCAGAACCCTGGTCCCCAAGACCTGAACCAGTCAAAATCAAATAAATCAAAGAAGGACCCCACTGAAGGAGTCTTCTTTTTAAGCCAAGTGGATTGCTCAGTGATCTTATGTCACTAAGTTTCGCACTTCCCCAGAAGTGTTAATCCAGAGACAGCAGTTGTTGGCTACAGCACAGACACTCCCTTGCTTAGCTAAAAGATAATCAAGAACAACTCTGAGGAGAGTGTAAGGCTTTTTGAAGGGCAGTCACTGTCTTACCGATCAGTGTGCAATATCTTGGAAGTATGGCCCTGCCGAAGGGAGCACACCCTGAGGCATGAAGGCTTCCCCTAAATCCAGAGGAGCCGGCCAGTGAGATGTCTTATTTTGCTTTTGCGGTGTCAGGGGCACAGTTAGGTAAGCTAGGCATTGCCCAGCTATGCAAAACTGGAAATGGTAGTTTGGAGAGTTGGAGCCAGACATCTGAGGTAACAGGAAGAATTCAGGACCCGGTACAGTTTACAGATATATATCAACACTTCAAAGACAATTAACGGGATCAGAATCTGATACAGACAAAGGTGCAAACACAGTTTTTCTCTCTACAATCATCCACACTTTTTTTTACTGAATACAGTCACAGTAAAACTAATTCATGGGAATTAAACTTGGCTGGTTGCTTACAAGAGGGCAGCAAGAATAGTGATTGACCATATAAATGCTTTTGAAGACTGCCTTGCTGGGACCTTGTAAGCAAGTTACCTGGCCAGTTTTTCTAAGCAGTTCCTTAAAGCTGTGTCTTGGTCTGTTTGAGATCATGTTTGAGTCTATGTACCTCTCTCTCAGACATGGCAATCCAGGGAAAATCTTGGTAACATAACTGGTATTTCCAATTGTGTCTGTTACAAGGAGAACAGATTCTCACTAAACTTATGCAAATAGCCAACTGTGTTGCCAAGAAAAGAATACTCAAGAGTTTCCATTTTTTGGAGGGAGAAAAAGTAAATGTTTCATCTTTGTTTACAAAGGTATATTTTACCAAATTGCTATAAGTTATAGATAGCTTAAGAGAAGAAGCTCCCTTAAATCTGGAAAAACAAACATCAGAAACCCAGCAGGGTTTCAAACAGTCATAAAAATTATAATCATCCTCCTCAGTTACTTCAGTCCCATGTTATTCTTGTTCTGCTTGAGTCTGCTTTTCCTCTAGCTCCAGAAATCCTCACTCAGTTGAGTTTTATTATCTTAAGGTTATCAGAAACCTGTATTTGTCAGAAGTCCTGTCCATGAATCTCCTTGAAGATGAAGTACCTTTTTACAGATACCCTTTAGTAAATGCATCTGAATAAAACAATAACTGTCTATAAATGACAGAAGACTTAAAAAATGTTTATCATTAGGAATCTGATGAGAGTTCATTATGATAGAATTGATGAGGAAATTTGGTCACTTCTGTAACATAGAACATTTTAAGATAACTAGAATCTTAACTGATTTAGCGTTATACCGGGACATACCAGATTTCCAGGAATTTCATATAATCTCTGGAATACTTATAACACACACCTAGACAACATGAAGAAGGCATGGTGTCACTTGTTCACAGTGCTTCTCGTGTAATTTAATCTATCTATTAAGCCTAGTTAGTTTCTCTCTCTCTGTCTTTTTATAAAAAGAGAAAACGAATCCTTTTAGATATTGCAGACACTCTTTGGGAAATTTGGAAGTTAGTTCAAGGTCGAAAAAGGACTTCATTTAGAACTTGATTTTTGGGAAGTTTGTCAAAAATATCAAAAAATTGGATCACAGTTCATCACAATGCTGAGTTCTTAGCATTGTGATGACTTTGCAGGCAAATACAGAAAATTAAATAGTTGTTTAAAAAAAAAACAAACACTTTAGCTGTTTTTTTTTTTAAACCTTAGCTTTTTTAATATTGAAAAGCCTTGGTTTTTTTTAAGTAAGCAAAGACCTAATAAAGACAAAACATAAAATGTTTGTTTTTCTAGAAAGATAACATTAAAGGTAAAAAACACAAAAACAAAAATAAGACCTTTTTTATAATTTCTTACTAATAGCAGACCAAAAACTTTGTACTTTTTAAAAAAGATGTTATTTATTCATTTGAGAGAGAGAGTGCACAAGCAAGAGGAGTAGCAGAGGGAGAGGGAGAAGTGAGCTGGATCCCCAGACCCCGGGATTATGACCTGAGCCCACGGGCAGATGCTTACCCAGCTAGCTGTCTAGGTGCCCCAAAACTTTGTACTTTTAAGAGAGAAAAACCAAATTTTAATTTTGCACAGTGTACTTTAAATAGTAAAACTCCTTTTTAAGTAAATTCATTTTAATATTAGCCAGCTTGGCCACATGGCAGAATTCCCTTTCAAAGATTCCTTCTAAACAAACCCTCTACAACTTTGTCGTTTACATTCAGATTTTCTCCTATGTTTTTCCTCAAAATAATCAGCCTCGCTTTAGGACAAAATTATTTTCTTTTCCCTAAATGAAAAATGCATTTCCATTCCTCATACCTTCTACCAAAAGTACACATCTTACTTTTATTGCATGTTGAAATGTTTTCCTTATTATTTCTAGTCACTTTAATTACATATATTAATTAGAATTCTTAACTCTTAGGAACCAAACAGTTTTGAACTGCCTTTTACAGTAGCATTGTGTAAATTGGCAGACTTATAAATGCTTTTTAATGACTTCTAAAAATGTGTTCATAGAAAATTTCTCAGTGTGCATAAAACATGTTTACTAACAGATTTAAGTACCTTTAGTTATTCTATTAAAAGAAAGCCAGAAATGGATAAATCCACATTCAGTAATTAATGGTTCCATATTTTATCTTATTTGGAAATTATCTGGATATTCAGTGACTTTAACTTAAACTCATCACTTAGCTAAACTTTAAGGTTTCAAGTTACCAAAAAGATTTAGGAAAACTATTTAAGAAATTTACCTAAACAAGTTTTTATACTACTTAAATCTATTCAATTTATTTTTTCTTTTTTTTCCCCCAATGTATTTGTTTTTAACTATTGTGTTTAGATTACCCATAGAAGCTTCATGAGATGAAATTAGCCATTGTCCCAAGCTATTGTTTCGTTGACCTTTTGTAACAGAGAAAACATGAACTTAGTTGATTAGTAAACCCAGGCCAGAGAAAACTATAAATACATTAATATTTTAATTAAACCAGCAAGCCTAAACTAGCTTTAATACTGAATATCTTCCCAGATCACATGAATCTGAATAGCATTTGGGTTAGTTTCTATTCTATTTCTGAGATTGGAAAATAACTTATTGTGTTTATTTTTAAGCCAATTAATAGAGCTTTTTATTTTATTATTTTATTTTTTGTTATGGTTTCTTTTTTTAAATTTTTACTTATTCATTCATGAGAGAGAGAGAGAGAGAGGCAGAGACATAGGCAGAAGGAGAAGCAGGCTCCCACAGGGACCCCGATGTGGGACTCGAACCCAGGACCCCAGGATCACGCCTTGAGCTGAAGGCAGACGCTTAACTGCTGAGCCACCCAGGCGTCCCAGTAGAGGTTTTTACAAATTAATTTTAGCAATACCATTCAGAGGTGGAAAATGCCACACATTTATAACATACGTATATAGATACACATAAACATATAAATACAGACCTTATAGTTACTGTTTTAAAATTTTTAGCCATAACATGGGTATGATAATGTAGAACTCAGTCATTTATAAAGGAACAGTTGGGTGCAAACTGTTTCCCCAGCAAATGAAACAAGTTAAGGTTACCTGCTTAATGGCTAAAGTATTTTCTATTAATTTTTTGAAGACAGGGCAGCCCAGGTGGCTCAGTGGTTTAGCGTCGCCTTCAGCCCAGGGTGTGATCCTGGAGACCCCGGATCGAGTCCCATGTCAGGCTCCTTGCATGGAGCCTGCTTCTCCCTCTGCCTTGTGTCTCTGCCTCTCTCTGTGTGTCTTTCATGAATAAATAAATAAAATCTTTAAAGAAAAAAAAATTTTTTTGAAGACAGAGGATTTTTCATTTGTGTAAATTTCAAATGAACTTTCACCCTATTATTCTATTTCTGATAGCAATTACCCCTGAGGTTTGTACTTCTAATATTTTCATCTCAGAGGCACTGGGAAAGGATGCAGTTTTCCCCAAGAGGGATTTTTGTTTAAGGCCAGTAATTAACAAGGCATCTGAGATAAATAGGAGAGATTTGGGGATCTGTAAAATGAATAGGTGAACTTTGAATTACCTCTAAAACTGCATCTCTAGTTTCACTGAGACTTGGAAGATTTAGGACAGTTTCTTTTAATTTCTCAAGGACTTAGGTTGTAACCGGGATGTCAAAGGACCTATACCCATCTATATTGGAATTTTGTTTTCTCCCTCTGGGTACATTGAGCTTATGGAAGAAGCTCTTTAGTTGGCTTGTGGCTTCCATCATTAGCTTCTGAGTGGGGTTTTAAGTGGAGACCACACCTCTGATATTTACTAGAATTTGGCAAAGTTTTTTTGTTTTTTATTTATTTATTTTATTTTTATTTTTTTAATTTTTATTTATTTATGATAGTCACACAGAGAGAGAGAGAGAGAGAGAGAGAGAGAGAGGCAGAGACACAGGCAGAGGGAGAAGCAGGCTCCATGCACCGGGAGCCCGACATGGGACTCGATCTGGGGTCTCCAGGATCACACCCTGGGCCAAATGCAGGTGCCAAACCGCTGCGCCACCCAGGGATCCCTGTTTGTTTTTTAAATTTTAGTTTTCCCTTGGCTTTAAACAGCCAAACATTAAACGAAGCTAATGTAGCAGTTTACCAGAAAATTCCTTAGCGTCTCTTCAAATCTGAGGGGGGCTCATATGAGGGCCTCCCCTGCTTTGAAGGTGGATATAGGGGTGTCTGGAAGGCCATTCATTACCTTGGTAGACCTCACATAATAAACGTGGTCTCACGTTTCATTGCATCTGTATCTTTGGGGTAAATCCTCAGCAGTGCAATTGCTGTGTCATAGGGCAGATCTACTTTTAACTCTTTGAGGAACCTCCACGCAGTTTTCCAAAGTGGCTGCACCAGTTCACATTCCCACCAACAGTGTAAGAGGGTTCCCCTTTCTCCACATCCTCTCCAACATTTGTGGTTTCCTGCCTTGTTAATTTTCCCCATTCTCACTCGTGTGAGGTGGTATCTCATTGTATTTCCTTGATGACAAGTGATGTGGAGCATTTTCTCATGTGCTTGTTGGCCATGTCTATGTCTTCCTCTGTGAGATTTGTGTTCATGTCTTTTGCCCATTTCATGATTGGATTGTTTGTTTCTTTGCTGTTGAGTTTAGTAAGTTCTTTATAGATCTTGGAAACTAGCCCTTTATCTGATACATCATTTGCAAATATCTTCTCCCATTCTGTAGGTTGTCTTTGAGTTTTGTTCACTGTATCCTTTGCTGTGCAAAGCTTCTTATCTTGATGAAGTCCCAATAATTCATTTTTGCTTTTGTTTCTTTTGCCTTCATGGATGAATCTTGCAAGAAGTTACTGTGGCCGAGTTCAAAAAGGGTGTTGCCTGTGTTCTCCTCTAGGATTTTGATGGAGTCTTGTCTCACATTTAGATCTTTCATCCATTTTGAGTTTATCTTGGTGTATGGTGAAAGAGAGTGGTCTAGTTTCATTCTTCTGCATGTGGATGTCCCATTTTCCCAGCACCATTTATTGAAGAGACTGTCTTTCTTCCGGTGGATAGTCTTTCCTCCTTTGTCGAATATTAGTTGCCCATAAAGTTGAGGGTCCACTTCTGGATTCTCTATTTTGTTCCATTGATCTGTGTGTCTGTTTTTGTGCCAATACCACACTGTCTTGATGACCACAGCTTTGTAGTACAACCTGAAATCTGGCATTCTGATGCCCCCAGATATGGTTTTCTTTTTTAAAATTTCCCTGGCTATTCGGGGTCTTTTCTGATTCCACACAAATCTTAAGATGATTTGTTCCAACTCTCTGAAGAAAGTCCATGGTATTTTGATAGGGATTGCATTAAACGTGTAAATTGCCCTGGGTAACATTGACATTTTCACTATATTAATTCTTCCAATCCATGAGCATGGAATATTTTTCCATCTCTTTGTGTCTTCCTCAATTTCTTTCAGAAGTATTCTATAGTTTTTAGGGTATAGATCCTTTACCTCTTTGGTTAGGTTTATTCCTAGGTATCTTATGCTTTTGAGTGCAATTGTAAATGGGATTGACTCCTTAATTTCTCTTTCTTCAGTCTCATTGTTAGTGTATAGAAATGCCACTGACTTCTGGGCATTGATTTTGTATCCTGCCACACTGCCAAATTGCTGTATGAATTCTAGCAGTCTTGGGGTGGAGTCTTTTGGGTTTTCTAGGTACAGTATCATGTTGTCGGCGAAGAGGGAGAGTTTGACTTTTTCTTTCCAATTTGAATGCCTTTTATTTCTTTTTGTTGTCTGATTGCTGAGACTAGGTTTATGTATACAATGTAATATTACTCAGCCATTAGAAACGACAAATACCCACCATTTGCTTCGACATGGATGGAACTGGAGGGTATTATGCTGAGTGAAATAAGTCCATCGGAGAAGGACAAACATTATATGGTCTCATTCATTTGGGGAATATAAAAAATAGTGAAAGAGAATAAAGGGGAAAGGAGAAAAAATGAGTGGGAAATATCAGAAAGGGAGACAGAACATGAAAGACTCCTAACTCTGGGAAACGAACTATGGGTGATGGAAGGGGAGGTGGGCAGGGGGTGGGGGTGACTGGGTGATGGGCACTGAGGTGGGCACTTGATGGAATGAGCGCTGGGTGTTATTCTATATGTTGACAAATCGAACACCAATAAAAAATAAATTTATTTAAAAAAAATAAAGATGGTCCCACAAAGACAATTCCGATGGAGGATAACTAGGCTGAATATTCAGAAAAAGAAGACCAGAGGGAAGCATAAGAACAACCTCAGTCTTACAGTCCCTTGTTTCAGGTTCCTCTTGTCTTTAATCTGTCATTAGCCTTTTATAATGAATCTTTCAGTGAAACTATTTTGGAATTTTGAGACCTTTTGGAAGTTTCAGCTTACCGATTAAGATAGGTATCCCATTCTGTTTGTTTAATTTGGGAACCCTGACTTTTAAGTGCAGTTTTTAAATGATCTTACATATTTGGAGCATTTTTCATAATGGCCATTGTAATTTCCCTGAGGGCTGGAAGAAGTTTAGTAGGACTCATAGCTGAGAATGGAGTTTAGACCACACTTCTGTTCTGTCATATTCTGGAGCCCCCAACCCAGTGGTTAGTTACGAAGCAAAAGTGCCAGGCTTTCAGGACACTATAAGATTTTGCCATTTTTACAGATATTTATAACTTCCCAGACTATAGTTCCTAGACATGAAATAAGCAGGTGTGCCAGATGTGGGTACTTGACTCTAGAAATTACAGATCTGATTGATTGATCAATTGATTGATTATGTATGTCTTTGGTTATAAAGATTTTTTTTTTGTAAATTTTTATTTATTTATGATAGTCACACACAGAGAGAGAGAGAGGCAGAGACACAGGCAGAGGGAGAAGCAGGCTCCATGCACCGGGAGCCTGATGTGGGATTCGATCCCGGGTCTCCAGGATCGCGCCCTGGGCCAAAGGCAGGCGCTAAACCACTGCACCACCCAGGGATCCCTGGTTATAAAGATTTAATAGTATATAAGTCTATAGTTAGTCAGAGCCAGGTTAATACCTAAGAGAAATGTGCCAGGGGGTTGGGCTTGTGTAGTGTTGCACGATATATCTCATTGTATAGATACTTTCTTAAGGTTGGCAGGTGAACTAATGTCAATCTAACCCATTCCATGACCAACTTACCCTAACACAGGAGTCTTTAGATTAGGTGGCAAGTACTTCAACAGTTCTTGAATGTTCAACCCATGACCATCAATTTTTGTGGCTTTTTGGCCTCTGAGATCCCCATTAGCAATTAACCTATACCCATGTGCACAATGATAGCAACCAACAGTAATGGAGAAAACAAAGCTGCAGATACCAATGATAACCAAAACTGAGGGACTATGGAGAGGATTGAACCAGCAGACCTCACATAGGTCCCCTCAATAGGGACCACATACTTATTCTGAACAAATTGAGAACTGCAGCTCCCAGCAGCCTCCAGCATGGAAGAAGAGGACAGAACCAAGGTCTGGGGTATAGGAGTTACTGCACAATGGCCTATAGTAGGCTCTGTACTCGCCACCAGCCATTCCCATGGAAGCTGGGACTGTGGAAAGGACTGACCCAGCAGACCTCCATAAGTAGGGACAGCAGATGGGGAGCTGCACACTGCCACTAATGATCCCCTAGTGGATCTCAGGACAGAATTAAGAACTGAGGATTTCCACCCACAAACCTGGCAATTGCAGACTGAAAAGCCAATTAGATCGGGAGCTCAACAGAAAGAAAGCAGAACTTAGAACCTAGAGGTAACATACTATAGCCCCAGGAAATGGTGAGAAAGACAATGAACTCAGAGTGTTCATGGGGTATCTCGTCTGTGTTTCTTCTCGTCCTCAAAGCCGTTGGAGGTCTCCTTTGGTCCCACTGCCATCAAATCTGTTAAATAATAATAATTCAGCTGAGTATATTTTAAAGATCTGACTTCTCTAGGAAATAGAAAGGAGCTTCAAAGGGCTACAGAAAGAGATAGGTTTTTAAAGACAGAGAAACAATGGAAACAAGGAAATTATCAGGAAATGATGCTTCATTTTATGTAAGACCACACTCCTAATGGAAACAGAAGGGGTCTGTGGATAACCTCTCAGTGCTGACCAGTAAACTCCAGGTTGGTGTGTTAAAGGTCACATTTCTGGGAGAAGCTGGAGCTGCAGTTACGTTAGATATTAAAGTCTTGGTGGGGTTTAGCATAAGTGGCTCCATTTTGGGCCTGCTGTCTCTTTTTAACAGTCCATCATAATGATCCATCCTTTCAGTTGCTTTCCAATAGTGCATTGCTGTGAATCCAGAGGAGTTTATCAATTACAGAATTTATTTTTCATGCTCCAGCAGTTACCTGGTGCCTCAGAGAAGAGGGTTTTTCTCATCTCAGCCCCTCTCTTCAGATGTCTGGGAGTGTTGTTTATGCTCATCAGCAGAACTCATTTGTGACAAGCTCACTGAGTTTCAGAAATCATCCTTTTCAATGAACCCACGCTTGTGTGTAGTTCAATGAGACTACCATTGGCTCAGCCAACATAAGAAATGGCACAACACTTCTACATGATGACAAATACATGGGGTATAGATCATTCAGCACAGACCCCAATTTCTGCCCTAACACAAAGGCCCTGTCCAAAGAACAGGTATAAGACAAAATGAAAAATTACTGCTTATCCTATTTCTGCAATTTTTTTAAACATGACAGAATGAATATGCTTTTCAAACCCCTGGAGGTTTTTTGTTTCGGGGGGCTTTTTTGTTTGTTTTTATATTAAATGACATCTTCTCAGTTAAAACTGTTCATACTCAATTCAAAATGTGAAACATTGCTTCAAAATCAGCAAAGAAAAATGTCCCTAATACTTTGAATAACTCATTAGGACTTGAATCTCTGGCAATCTAATCACTATAATTGGCAACTAGCTTACTTACATAGAGTTTAAGTCTCCTCTTTGCCCTTATCCATGGGAAATATGTTTCAAGTCCTCCAGTGGATGCCTGAAATCACAGATAGTACTGAACCCAATGTATGCTTTTTTTTTCCTACACATACTTACCTATGAGTAAGTTTAATGTATAAATTAAGCAGGGTAAGAAATTAACAATAGCGATAATAAGAATAATTATAACAATACACTGTAATAAAAGTTATGTGAGTGGGGTCTCTAAAAAGCTCACTGTATTGCCCTCTCCCTCCTTAGAATGATGTGAGATGATAAAATATCTATGTAATGAGATAAAATGAAGTGAATGGCATAAGCATGTGACAATATGTAGAAAGGTAGATGATGGACTTTGGTTGACCACGTGTAAATGAAACCATAAAAAAGTAAAACCATGGATAAGCAGGTGGACAATTGTAGTTGACTTAATATGATAGTTTTAAAATTATTAGTTTAAAATTTGCATAGAGCAAATCCCCTCCATGGGATCTGTGATAAGAATGTTTAAGGAGAAAGAAATGTTCTTTATATGGATGCTCCTAAGCTTTGAAAGAAGATTATTACTAATTATTTTCAAGATAAGTGTGGACTTGACCATTCATCATTTTAAAGCCTTTTAAATTGGAATTATATTTGAAAATGCCACTCCTCTTCCCCCACTTCCACCCCCCTAAAAGAAATCCACAACATTTTCAGTGCCTAGAGATAGGAAAAAAATTGAATTTGCCATAATTAACCTTGCAATGATACTAAAGTTAGGTGTAAAAGCTTCCAAGGTAGATAAGTATAATCAATTAACAAAAAATAGTGCCTAAAATGTCTTCTAAGAAGTATAGCCTATTAACTAGGATCCCTTTTCTTGTGCATGAACACTGAAATGAGATATTGGAGCAAACTTGCGACAGTCCTGGAGTGCTATTACTACAAGAAGAAATCATCTGTCGAAGGGCTGGTGGGTGGACAGGTAAAGAAGAGAGAACTAGAATTCTGCCAACTGAATAAAGAAAGCACATGATTGGGTTTTTACTCTTAAGAGTTTAATGTAAACACCTTGATTTTCCTCACTGAATAAAAAAAATAACTTAAGAAAAATATTAGAGCATTATTAGCTCCTTCTATAGCAGATTCTGGTGCATTCAAAAAGTAATGATTTTTGCATTTGGTAGATACAGGACAAAATAGAAACTAAGTGTGTGGTCACAGAAGCTAGACGACAGGAGGAAAGTTGACAACAGCCAATAATTAATGTAGTTGATACCATTTGATCACTGAATATGCACACTCATTTTTTAAAACAACATTTCTGTCCATATAACTAACCTGAAAACAATCACACATTCTAAACAAAGAGTGCAAGGGAGAATCATTTAGGCAATGATTCCACCTCTCTTCTCTGTCTTCCGTCTCTTGCTGGCCAGTATTCTTGGGTGCATAGATATAGTTACTTCTCTGCTACTCATGGTTATGTAGTCACTACAGTAGTCATGTAGAGTGTTCGATGTTTATTATGGGAATGGATATATTCATCTATAATGAAATTTTTTTCTTCTCTGTTCATCTATAAATTAGACACCAGTTGGGTAGTTCTATCCCCTGCTGGTTTCGAAGAGTATTCTCTTTAAGTGTGTTTGTAATTGAAGTGGATCAAATATGTTATTATACAGTCCATGTATTTATCATTTCAAGTGTTTTACACAGTTTGCAACATTTTATCCTCTAAAAAATACACACACATGGACATGATACTTTATATTGATCTAGAAAAACAGTTTTCAAAGCATATTTTTGATTTGGGGTCGGGAAAACAGCTTCCCAGAAGTGGGTGTCATCAGCCCATTATACAGTGAGGTGGGTGATACCCCCTGTACGAGGCCATTGGAGCTCTGACTAGACCCAAGAGTCTTATAACTCAAGGGGTCACTGGACTATATTTGCCAAACATTGATGGCTCACATATTGAGAAACAGAGGGAAATGTGCTGAGGAGGTACAGAAATAACTATATGCCTGGCCCCACTTCTCAAGGAGTGCATAGCCTTAGAAATGATGAGCGTATCAATTATTAGGTAGTGAATGGGAACTTCCTGTTTAATAGAGGAACTACTAACGTGTGATATGACCCAAGAGGAGCCAGTGTTCAAGCCCATGGTGTACCAACAGAGGCTGGCTGGAGAAGGTAGGAAGGCTATCTTTCTGCCAAGCCTTAAGGGATAACTAAGACTGTGTTCCTGATAAATAAGAAGAGTAGGTGCATGTTCCAGCCTGAAGAAGTGACATTCAGAGAAAGACAGAGGGGTTGACATACTCGTTATGTTTATTTTGAAGTATCGAGGTGAATCCATTAAGTGAGATGGTTGTGTCATATATTGAGAGCTTACAGCTGGACCTTCACACATGTGGTTTTCTTAAATAATTGTTATTTCTACTAAGGTACCATATAAAAGATAGCCTTTTTGATCCAAATCCAACTGAAATAGGAGGCCGATGATCAATAATAATATTAGAGGTTATTGAGAAATCTCTAGGAAGTTTTTTTAAATGGCAGTTTTGTAGTTGCTGTGCCTTTGTACAAAGAGGAAACGGTATTGTGAACCCAGTTTGAGCAGAGATGCAAGTTGTTTCCTGGTCCTTTTGCTATGCTTCCTTCCCTCAGTGTCACAGAGCATTAGACTTATCCTCCAGGCAGACACAGACATCTGCTCCCGATGAACAGAAAAGGAGCCATTCATAAGAATAACTTTGTTCTTTGTAAGGATTCTTTAAGGAAAGGAAAAATAATTAGCTACAATATCAGGGGATTGACTCCTTCAAGAAAAAAAAAACATATTTGAGTGTGAATTGATGGATAAATTTATTTTCCTTTCTCGTGTAAAATTGTTGTGACACGTTAAAAATAATTTATGTAATTATAGAGGGAAATTGGATTTTCTTTCAACTTTTATGTATGAATATGTGGTCATAAGATTGAATATATACTGAATATTATACTAGAAACTGAATGATGTTTCAGAATGGTATAGTTGACATTTGGTTTCATTAAAGATTAATAGTAGCTTGGCCTTGTGTATCACAAAATGTAAGATTTAATGGCTAGGGCTCTGGATTATGTATTAGGTGGCAAGACTTCCAGTCCAAACTGCCATTCACACACTGGCATTCCTGTTCACCAGTGCTCATTTTAATTTTCTTATTTGTAATAACAATGGTAATAACATCCAAAACTAGTGTACCCAGATAAATGATGAAGAATAATAATGTAATGTCCATGACAGGCTTTTGGACTTTGTAGAAAAGTGCTGAATAAAAACACAACAGAAAAGCTTTCCAGAGAGCATATCATCGATTCTCTTCATTCTTTATAGGAGAAGTACATTTAAACTTGACTATAGAATGTAAATTCCCTTTGTAAAAATGGGTTCGTGAAGGAAGAAGTGCAGTGGAAGGCAAAGTGGATTGACTTTGGAGTGAACTTGTGACTCATTCTTTGTATGACTTTGGACAAGTGACTTAATTTGGGGGAGCCTGTTCTATCTAGAACTAGAGATAACATGCATAACTCAGACTTAATAAGAATTAAATGAGGTAAGTTAATTTATTACAACATTTAGTAGCATTCACAATCAGATAACCCTACTGTAATTTCTCTTTAGATTTGGCCCATGTGGAAAAACACATAAAAAGCATTGCTGTCCTAGCTAGGTAACAAAATAATGTGGTAGACCATAGCATGGTATGGCTGTACTTGTACTTTGGTCCTTATTTCTGTGGTTTTTACCATTTCTCGCACCTTACTTAATATTAAACTGTGCAGCCATGGAAAAGGAAACACATTTTATCTCCACTGCTCTTTCTTATCCCTTGTTGACTGCTGTGGAGTTCAACAAGGAGGATTAGAGATCATGTTTTTCTTTTGGAAGACCGACTTGAAGTATATATTGAATATCTAAACATTGTACTGTTGAGATTGTTCTTGTGAATTAAATCCTTGTGACTTAGAGTAACTGAAGAAAAGATCCACCCAAGAAACTTGATTATTATTTAATAAGGGAACACTTATTACTTTCTTTCAATAATCCAGGGTAACAAGAATTAAAACTTTAAAAAATGTTATCAAGGAGAAGCCTTAAAGATGAGTTTTAATATATATGAATCATTTATAATTAACTGTTGACTCTAATCCTCATCAGATTTTTTTATTGAAGTATCTTCTGGCAGAAAATGTCTGAAGTATCTGTGTTCATTACTCTCCACTTAACAAAACTACATCCTACCCATCTTTTTTGTGTGTGTGTGCTTTTCTGTACCAAAGTCATTCCAGTCCTCTGTCCAAGTAACCATTCTTTTACTTTGAGTCATACTAGTGGGATTCTCATTGTTTGTGGCTTCACATGTCTTTGTGGCTTGACAAAGGAGAGAGAGCCAAGGCACAGTCCTTGCAGCATTACTGTAGACTGTGTCTGAAGGGTAATGCCTATGATTAGAAAGAATTTCTCTGGTCCTGTGAATATTCAGAATTTGAGGGGAAAAGAAAGTCTAAGACTTAAGCAATGTTCCAGATTATGGGCTTTTAAAAAAAAAAAAAAAAGAAAGAAATGACATCTGAGTAAGGTGAAGATACTTTTGAAAATATTTATAGATCCCATGAGAATTTTAAAAACCATTTTAGAACATGGGGCACTCTCTGTGCTACATAAGATTGGGCTTATCTTTGCTACATCAGCAGAATCACTTTTTGATCTCTTAGTACTTAGTGCATTCACAGCCCAATTATGGTATATTTATATTGTGCTATATGCTATTATTTCAGGGTTCTTTCTTCCACTTTTGTTGGACAGTTTTGTTCGTTGGTGGCATTAAAAGAAAAAGATGACAATCATCCAACACAGTAAACACCCATTTTGCATACTGTTTCTATGCAGTAGATGAGCGCAGAATCTGAATGTGCTCAGCAAAGTCTTATTTGGAAGAGTTCTATATAGGACTATGATTTTTTTTAAAGCTCTAGCACTCGTGATCACTGAAGCTTCCTGGGCATAGATCCAGTGGCATTTTCTGAGCCTTTTGTTTCCATTGCAGTAATGGGATTTGGTTGTAACTAAATAAATTCTAGATAATAAATGTGTGGATATCCTGGCTAGAAACACCTGTCAGGAAGGCTTAGAGAAAAGCTGTTAGGAGGTTGGCAGTCTTCTAGGTAGCAACACACCATGACCATCCTGCTCCTTGCTCTGTCGGAAAACTGCTCTGGGCAATAAGAAATACTTAGTTTCTGTTCATGGTGACAGGTGAGCATTTCTGACCTAGGCCTTGGTTGATGTGAGGTGGCTGCTTTGAGCAGTCTTACAGGAGCTATGTGGTATGGTTAAGCCATTTTGGTTCCAAGACACAGAAAGCAGGTGATAAGCACAAAAGTAGGAAAGAGACCTAGATGGAAGAATATAGACAGGCCTCACGGGGAGGAATGATTAGGCCCTGTAACCTGTGTGGAATGTAAACTCATACTGTCCTTCTGTCTTGCATCTCTGCTTCCTTTCTTCATTTTTCTTATCTCTGAGGTCTATTGTCTCCTTCCTTGTAGATCTTATAGATGATTAAGAGGCTGTCCACAGCTCCCAAGTTGTACCCCCAGGGATAGAGATGTTTGAAATAAGGTTAAATCTGGAACACCCTTCTCTGGTAGACAGGAGCCGTTAGAAAGACTAATTGTGAACTTGGCCAAACCCCCTAAGGCTTCCTCATACGGTGATACGTTGCTCCTCATATTTCTCAGCCCCACTTCCACTATACCTCAGCAAGAGCATAGTACCTAGCTCCTTGGGGCATGTGATGCAAAGAAAGCAAAGAATCTTGGGAAGCATTTTCTAATAAAAATTCTGTCAATTCTGGTTGTTGCTCATTACTCTCCATACATAGTTCCTATCATTTTACAGCTCATGGCACATCTCTCTGGAATCTGACTCTTGGAGGGACTTCTCAAGGTCATCTTCTTTCCTCAGCCATGGCCGTCTGTACAGACACCACAGCAGAGAGCCGCCGCCATTACTAAAGCACACATAGGGCTGGGAAGTTTGCTCCTTATGAGTTTGTGATGTGCAAGTGGCTCTGAGTTGCCCTCTTCTTAATCTAAAGCTTGGCTCTCTGAAGCTTTCTCACAAGGCCCACGCTTTCCATGTGGAGCAGTGTAAAATCAGTCAGATCCCTCAGCATGACCTCCCAAGTTCCTTAATATGTAAGAAGCCATTCTGCTATTCACCTAAAGATATCTAAGTGCCTCAATTTTACTAGGCATTGTGGAAGTGCTGGGGATATGCAATGTTAAATCTGATCAAACTTCTGAGGGAAGGGGAGAGGACAGAGAGAAGTGGAAACTTCCTAGTGAGGTCTTGACCTGGGAATATAGGATATCATCAGTCTGAGGTGGCACCATCCTCTTTTTTTTTTTTTTTTAAGATTTTTATTTATTCATTCGTTCATGAAAGACACACACACAGACACACACAGAGAGAGAGAGAGAGAGAGAGATGGAGGCAGAGACATAGACAGAGGGAGAAGCAGGCTCCATGCCAGGAGCTTGATGTGGGTGGCACTCGATCTCAGGCACCATCCTCTTACTCAGAACTCCCAGCAAGTTATAGAGTCTCCAACACAGGGGCAAGAAGTCAGAATCTGGAAACTCCCAACACAGGACTTGGGTCTGCAGTGTGAAGGTAGTGAGAAGACAAGGGTCAAGGGGTTGTGAGTAACAGTGAGAGTCATTCATGGGATGAACAGATCATCCTAGCTGGAAGGGAAAGAAGGAGAAGGAAGGAAAAGGGTGAAGAGTCTGAGAGAAATGGGTAAGTTGAAGAAACTAAAGATTCTGTCAAGTGTGAATTTGGAAGGTACGTTATTTCCAGGTGATAAAAACCTACTTATATGTTCTTAGGAACATGGATCACTGAAATCATATACTAACATTAAAGATCTGTAGTGTCTTCTGATTGATTTTAAAACAGACCATACTTATCATGTTATCTATATTTAACTTAAGCTAATAATAGGTATCATTTTTATTTTAAGTACTGTTGGCATATGTAAGTTTGCATTCACAATTTGACACGAAGGATTTTATTCTAAGAGCCCACTAAATTTGTTTTTATAGATCATTGCAGTAAATTGATATATAAATGAACAGTTTTAGAGAATTCTGGTGTTCTTTCTCAAAATTAAACTAAATTATGTGAAGATTAAATGAAATTAAATGAAAAACTTTAGTGGTATGAAATCATCAAGATGGAGACATAGGTCATTTTTTATTTCAGTACCCCTCCACGAAGACCACCTATCAACTAGTCATAGACAGGACACCATTTTGGAAATCTTAGAACCTGGGCATGAAGCTGAAGCATCCCCCAGACCATAAAGACTGAGAAGGACCATATTGAGGAAAACCTATAGCCTGACCAAATGCCTGTCCCACAGGCCAGCACAGACCCACACCAAGAAAGCCTCTCTGGGCATATGGTTTCTCCAGTGGGAAAAAGAGAACCAAGATGGACATTCAGATTTCCCAGCATTACAAGAAGCTTCTTGGTAGGCCAATTTGGACCATGTTTTGGGGATCACTGAGGGTATCTTCAGAGCTTAACCATTAGGGATCAGATAGACACAGAGAAAGGAGCAGAGCTTATAGCTACCAGCCCTCAGTTCTTTGCAGACTGCATTCTTGATTGCAGCACCCAGAAATCCCAGCCAGTGGCTACACCCATCTGTAGAACTGAACTGGTGGCCCTGTCTGGCTAAGGGACTTAGTTGGAAATACTTCCTAGTTTAGATCCTGAACCAGGGGGCCATACTGGCTATGGAGTCCATCTAAACAGAGGAGTAAACTCACAGCCCCACCCAACTGTCAAGTATAGTATTCCCTCTGGGAAGCATGGCCACAGGAAATGGGGGCCACAGCCAACTAAAGACATCCATTGCAAGCCTTCCTGCTTATGGACAATACCAGCTTGTTCCTCTAGTACTTCAAGCTGAGCTGACCATTGAAGACCTTTCTTTGCTAAAGTGAACCTGTGAACTCTAGAAGAGAATCCCAAGTTTGCATATTTTTAAGATAAAATTTTGAGTCCAGAGAAGCACCATGTTTGGAACAAGTTGATTATTACAGCTTCCTCAAACCTCTCTTTTCTTTCTTCCATTTGTGGGCAGTACTTTTGTCTGAATATATAAAAAGAAATGACTTAAGTGACCTTAGATTTTGAAGCTGAAAAACATTGATTGACTCTGTTCTGGAAACATGGGGCACCTCTCCATCACCTTTAGCCTCTAATAGGGACATAAAGGCTGTGGCTGGAGGGATGGGAAGACTACCTACCTCTTGAAACTCTCTCTTGAAAATCTGCCTGATTTGGAACAAGAGGTTTCTCCTTATGACTTAATCAATGTCACCTTCAAGTTTCTGCAAAAGGTACTTACACTCAAAGAAGGTAGTAACTGATTCATTCAACAAATACATTTGTGTATCTATCTGCTATGTCTGTGTATCATGTAATATAGAGTAGTTTACAATTGCATAAACAGAAGAAATGAATTACTCCAATAGCTGGCCCCAGATTAGGGAGGGAAGTTTGGGAAAACACCTCGGTAGAATGTAGAACCTTAGGCCATTGATTTTCAGGTCCCGAGGAAATGATAGCTAACCCATTTCAAGTACAAACAGGGATTTGAAGATGGGAGGAGGGAGAGGAGATAGGGATGAGCTTCAGGTTCATAAGGAACCAAACGATATCTTTTTATTTTTTTAAACGATATCTTTTTAATATTTAGATCTCTACTATATGGTCTGTTATAAAATCCTTCCTGTTTACTCCCTGAGAACTTCAGCAAGCCTGTTTTACACTTAAGTGCCTGTATGAAAAGATTCATAGCAGAGAGCATGGGGAAAATGTGCTTGTTAGTGAGTGGCCGTCAGCACTAGTGCCCTTGGAAACAATCACAGGATTCATCAACAGAAGAAATTTACTAAGAACCAAATGGAAGAGAAATATCCCCACTCAAAAATCTTCAGAAAAATTGCTAAAATCAGACACAGAGCTGCAGTGGACTAAAGTATGGTGTTGAAGACAATTTCTTTGGTGTTGCAGAAGCAAGGTATCTTGACACACCTCTGGATCACAAGTTTATAAGATATTTTTGCCTCCATGGATGGTAGGTACAGTCTGAGAATGGTACAGACATATACCATGTACAGCCATGGGGCAGGGCGATTTAGAGAAGGGAAAGCAGATGGGATTGAATATTGACTCCTTTTTTACTTGTTTAGACAAATCCAATTCTTTGAATCATTTTCTGCTATTTAATTTGTGTTATAACTAAGTTGTGTCATATATAGGAATTAAAATCATACTTGTGAGTATATACTGAAATAAGAATATACTAGGACAAAAAAACAGTATCGAAAATCACACACAGTGTTAAGAGTCTCAAGAAAAGTAAAATGAACAATAATGGTAGTTATATTTACTTAATTCATGCTGACTTCTCAATGTATGGAATATTATTTAACTAGTATTTTAGTTACCATATTTGCAAATTTTGGCATACTTAAAATAGATCAAAGCATGTCATTTAAAAATACGACTTATGTGGCCTTTGCTGAGTGTCTTGTATTACAAGACATGAGCTTCTGGGGCTGGTGATACATTCATAAATAAACTATTTCCTCTGTCAAATAATTTTTTAAAATATAGATACCAAATACCCCAAATTATTGAATTTAATAGTACACAAATGTTCACTGATACTAGTTTATAGTCTTCTGTATTATGTATACGAAATAGAAAACCCTGTGGCACCAGGGTGGCTTAGTCTGCTAAGCGTCTGCCCTCAGTTCAGGTCAGGATCTAGGGTCCTGAGATTGACCCCAAGTCAGGCTCCCTACTCAGTGGGGAGTCTGCTTGTCCCTCTCCCTCTGCCCCCACCCCACTTGTGCTCTCACGCGCACTGCTCTCTCTCAAATAAATAAATAAAATCTTTTAAAAATAAAAAAAGTAATAGAAAGCTATTGCCTGAATTTGATAATATTCATTTCTTCATTAAAAAACAAAATTCTCTTCTAACAAAACACTATAAAGTATTGTTAAAGTTGATCAAGTCTTGATCTATCCATTTAAGGATTAGACTCTTAGAATTCAAGTGACATATAATTCCATCCATTTATTATCTTAATATAAATAAGTTAGACAATTATTTTGGGCAATCAATTTTTACCTAGAGAGATGACTTGATAATTAATTATCTTGTATTCTAGAACGAGAAGTTTATCCCGTAAAAAAAAATGGAGGTTCCTACAACTTTGGCATCTGAGAGTTGATAGGATTTTACATTCCTCTAGAACATATTTTGTATGGAAATGTCTATATTTGTGAGGGAATAACCTTTGTGAGCATTTTGAAATTTCTGTTTTTTCAGATTCTGCACATTTCTGCTAACATATTTCATAACCAAATATATACATGTATAAAAATGTTTATTAGTCAGACATTAAAGAGACTTTCCACAAAACAAAATAGGAAATAAATAAATAAATAAATAAATAAATAAATAAATAAAAGCAAAAACAAAAATCAAAGCAATATAAAACTGGAAAGAATGTGGACTGCCTGGCTGGTTCAGTCAGTGAAACATTCGATTCTTGATCTCAGGGTTGTAAGTTCAAGCCCAATGTTGGGTGTAGAAATTACTTAAAAACAAAATCTTAAAAAAAAAAAAAAAAACTAGAAGGAGCTTAACCTATTAAAGCTTGATTTTAAAAGAGGAACATAATTTCTGAATTAGTATGGAAGATTTGACAAGTAAAGCCAAGTGTAAAGTGATAGGTTTGCTGCAGTTTGAGGACAGTTGACTAGACACAAAGACATGTCTTATATTTGAAAAACTTGTAAATAAAAATTAAAATTTATCTTAATGTTTCTTTTCATCTGTCCACCACTTGCTCTACCTCCAGCCCCATCTACTCCCCTTTCTTCCTTCTCCAACCCCCATTCCTTCCTCATCCTTCTCTGTTACCTTGTAGCACTTCCCACTGGATGGTTGTCTTTATGGTACTTAACAAAGCTATTCCCTCTTTCTTCCTAAACACTTTCCAATCTGATTATCCATTCTTTTTTTTTTTTTTAAGATTTTATTTATTTATTTGAGAGAGAGAAAGAGAGCTTGAGTAGGGAAAGAGGCAGAGGGAGAGGGAGAAGCAGACTCCCCACTGAACAGGAAGCCCAACTCAGGCCTCGATCCCAAGACCCAGGTATCATGACTTGAACCAAAAGCATATGCTTAACCCACTGAACCATCCAGGCACCCCTGATTATCCATTCTGATTATCTTCTTAGATCTTAGAACTCTTAGATAATCCATTCTGATTATCCACTCTGATTATCATTCTTAGATCTAGAGATCCATAATCCAATAGCCTTATCTTTTTTTATTGTTGTTTTGGGTTTTTGTTGTTGTTTGTTTCTGTTTTTGTTTTTTTTTTTCTTGGAGAGGACCAAGTAGATCCTAGCATAATCTTTGGCACTTTGTATTACTGTAAGAAAATTTATTAAAAAATATAGATACAAAATGGGCAATTCTATGTTTATAGATAGTGCCTTCAACATGTTTTTAATTTATGCGCATGACCAACTTGCCCATTAAAGCCATATGTACACTGTTGTCTGTGCTGCCTCCTAGAGCCTTGCTTAGCAATTCCCTTACTCAAAAAATTATTCATTAATGAAACTAGTATTTGTAAAGTACCTACTATATATAGATGTGGAGTTAGTGATTGTAATACTCTAAGTAAAAGATGGTAACTTTGTGATGTTGGAAGTTGATATGGTGAAAAACTGATGAATTCAAAGGATATTTAGGAGATAAAATGCAGAATTTGATGAGGAATTGCATACAAGGGGAAGAGAGAGGGAACAAGTAAGGAATCAAAGTTGACTTGTATATTTCTAGCCTGTTCAGCTGGTTGAATGGCAGTAGTTTCTACCAAGAAGATATAATGGAGGTAGACAAAGTGTGCAAAGAAGATTGTGAATTCAGTCTTGAAACTGAGTCCCCTTCATTATTATGCCTTTTAATAATTCGGCAGTAACATCTCAAATGATGAAACATTTCAATTCATGCCCTTTGATTTTTAGTTATAGAACATTGTAATCCACCTAAATCCTCCAGAAAATGAAAGTGCAGATTCTGCTTTCTCTTTTTCTCCAAAGCCCTGGGCTGGGCTTCATTATACAATGGATTATGCATGTGTTTCCCAAATGGAATCTGGGACAACTTCCTCTCTGGTTTCATTAATATGGTTTCCCTCACCTCAAGTCCATCTTGACCTCCTTGACATTTTTGTCAGGTTTGTAATGTCCTTTCCAGCTTTGCTTGCTTGGCCACCATCTTCTATTCTTCTACCCCGAGCTCCCATATCACCTTCTTGGAAAAGCCTTCCTTGCACTGATCCCTACTATTCCCTCATTTCCCAATTCAGAATTGATTCTTTCTTTCCTGTGATTTTTTTTGTACCTTGAATATACTTACTTCTATTATTGTCCTGATATTTTGTTTTTTAATTCGTACAAGTTTATATTTCAGTCTTCACGACTGAATGTGAGCTCCTTGAAAGTAGGGATTATGTCTTACTCAATTTTGTGTCTCCAAATCAATATAATGCCTGACAGGGTAAACCCTCAGTAAATATTTCTTGAATTGAATGTTTTCCTCCTTATGTGTTCCTGATGTCCAAAGGTTGAAGTTTAACCTCAAGTGCAGCCCTGGTTGATTTGATCTTTCTTGTGGCTGAAGCAGCATGTCCACCTGGTCTTAGCACTTGATCCAGACACACTAATCTCCCACCAAGCTTTTGCTAATGATGTTGTCCTTGCCTAGAATGCATTCTTTCTTTTGATGAACAGTTCAGACCACCTCTTCCTTTAAGCAAAAGCCTAGATACCACCGTGTTTGTAAGCCATTTGTTTGTAACCAATTCCAGTCTATATCATGTCTGTCTAGAATAGTACAGTGTGGACATTATATACCGTCTTCATTTGCATGTTCTGTGTATATTAGATTCATATCCACCACAAAAAAAATGCTTTTGAGCAGTAGGAGTTGTACCTTATGTTGCTTTTGTATTCCTAACAGCACTGAACACACTATTGGGTCTAATAGTTAGGTATTCAGTAATTATTGCTATAGGTAGAATAGAAGAGAAAGTTTCATGGATCTAGACTCTGGTCCATTGACCTCCCAAAGTCATTTCAAAGTAACTGTCCAATGATTCTTCCCTTACCATGTTGCTTTAAAGTGGGAATTTATTCAAATCCTCATGTATAGAATACTGCATATGAATGTGTTCATAGTGTTTCTGTAGTACACATTTCTATAGTAATAGGTTGGCATGCTGACCCTGGGGTTCTCTTAAAGGTCATCTGTTTATTTTAAAATAATAAATTTTGGGGATCCCTGGATGGCTCGGTGGTTTGGGGCCTGCCTTTGGCCCGGGGCGCGATCCTGGAGTCCCGGGATCGAGTCCCATGTCGGGCTCCCGGCATGGAGCCTGCTTCTCCCTCTGCCTGTGTCTCTGCCTATCTCTCTCTCTCTCTCTCTCTCTCTCTATGTCTATCATAAATAAATAAATAAATAAATAAATAAATAAATAAATAAATAAATCTATCTTAAAAAAATAAAAATAAATAAAATAATAAATTTTGAAATATTCGGTCCTTTTAATTCCATTAATGAAAGCCTTCTCTGTGTCTCCCCTTTAATAGAACACAGAGGGAATTCCTAAATGAGGTATTCCTTCTCCAAAAGTGTGAAAAATAGTTTCAACCCTATGAATAATGTGAGGACAAGATGAGAAGATTCAAATGAAATTTTGAATATAGTAACTAGCACATAGTACTTCCTCAGTATATGACTGTTGAATGATGAATGAGCTCACTGAATCTTTCTACCCCCAATGTTAAGTTACCTGCTAACTACCCAGTCTTTTGTTCCTAAACTGCAACATTGATTCTCACATTTTCTTTTGATTTTTGGATTCTTTTCCTTTTTTTAAAAAAAAAAAGGAGTGTATGTTTTGTATGTATTTCTACTCTTTCCTTGGAAAACAGTGGCCATTTCATCAGATCTTTGAGGAACTTAGTCAAACAATTGCTTAGTATTTATTTCTGTCTTTCCAATTCTGTCATAAGTTTCAAGTTGTGTAGGCTTTTCTGTAGTAAACATTTCAGTTAGCACATGCTGATCACACTCTTAAATCTTCACCCACTTGTAGATAACTGATATAACCTACTGGAAATTAAGGCTGTAAATTTTCAGGTAGGGATTTCAGTGTTGCAGCAATCAATACTTTGCAGATAGTGCTAACAGTTTTTTTCTATGAAATATGTTGGCTAGTGGGTAGAAAATCAATGCCTGGGAATGAAAAACAGGTGTCAAGTCTGATAGGAACATCATGCATTTGATGTTTGGAGGCCAGAGGGTCCTGTCAACAAACACAGCAGTAATTCTGTCAGACACAATATGCGTGGAATTAATGAAAATGCCAGAAACAAAGCATTCTGGACAGCAAGCCAGTGCTGCAGATAGAGCGAACACGGTCTTCCTCTTGCATCCAGAGTGAATGCCTTCCAGAAAGACAATGAAGGAGAGTTACAATGGAGGCACATTCGCAATCTCTGATACCAAGAGAAAAGGTGGGTGAAGGAGGAAGAGGTGGCCTTGCCATTAAAGGGACACTAACAAGTTTCTGGCAGATCTGTGGAGATTAAGAGAGTGATGTAACAGTGCTGTAGTTGAATTCAGGAGTCACAAATAAGGAGTCTTTCCTAGGCTAGTCAAGCTTGGTCTCATTCCAGAGTTGGTAAAGGATGACAAAGGCCTGAATTAGCCAACAGGGTAGAAGGAGCGAGAAAAGGATAACTGGGATGCATTTATTACATGCAAAACACACCGGATACAGTAATTCTTGATGTTCTAGAGAGGAAAAAAAAAAATATATATATATATTCACAGTTCTTTAATATTCAGGAATTGTATACTATTTTGATAAATTAAGGGGAAAATGAAGGATAATATTTAAAAAAGAATAAAATTATCTGTTACTTTTTTTCGTGGTATTCTCTCACTCAAAAATGTGGAAGAATGGGCAGCCCAGGTAGCTCAGCAGTTTAGTGCTGCCTTCAGCCCAGGGCCTGATCCCAGAGACCTGGGATCGAGTCCCATCTCAGGCTCCCTGCATGGAGCCTGCTTCTCCCTCTGCCTGTGTCTCTGCCTCTCTCTCTTTCTCTCTCTCTCTCTCCCTGTGTCTCTCATGAATAAATAAATAAAACCTTTTTTAAAAAAATGTGGAAGAAGCCCTTGAAAATTAATTAAAACTATTGAGAGACCAGTACATGCTTAGAAAATAAAATATATAGAAATCACTAAGTCTGGAGCCACACTGCCTGAACTCAAATTCTAGCTCTGATGCTTATCTATCAGTTATAGAAACTTGGGCAAGTCGCCTAATGTTAGTGCCTCAGTTTCCCCATTTGTGAATAAATGATTATATGTAAAGCCTTAGAACGGTGCCTGCTGCACAGTACAGTATAAATGTTTGCTGTTACTGTTGTGTTCACTGCTATTCCCAGCTTGACCATAATCTTGGAGTAAAATGTAACTAAGAAGATGCCATTTACAACCTACCAAAAACATATACAATGCCTAGGACAAAACCTAACAAGAAATACTAATTAAATGGAGGAAGTCTTAATTTTTTAAAGCTGTTAGTTCTCCCAAAGTAACTTTTAAATTTAATATAATTTCAACTAAAATCCCAGTAACTTTTAGGGACTTGCTAAATATTTTAAAGTTTATCTGGAGTATTAGAGATATATGAAGCTAATCCAAAAAATTTTGAAACAGAAGCATTCACAAGAGGATGATGTGACCCACCCATACTAGAACACATTATATCATTATTGTAATAAAAATATTATAGTTCAATGGGATACAAACTAGAAAGTACAAGTGTATTAAATTTATAAAAGTAGGTTTTTCAATTTAAATAGATTTCTTACATCTTTACTAATTTTCCTGGCTCTCAGAATGTACTTATGAGGAAAATCTTTTGTGCCTCCGATAATGGCTTCTTTAGATGTTTGAGAGTTTCTTCTTTTCAAATATGATTTTTAGTGTTTTATTATTGAGGCAGCATCCTGTCATTTTTCTGTTGCCGATTCAACATCAAGTGTCACAAGCCTATATTTAGTCAACTGAAGTTATTTAAAAAAAAATACCCATTTCACTTGGTTTACTAAATTTCTCATTTTAAGAAATGAGTTAAGTGTATATGTGAATAAAGCAGTCTGAATTCTCCACTCCCATAAGCACAGAGCTTCCTCAACTTACACTGGGGGTTATGTCCAGATAAACTTGTCGGAAGTTGAAAGTACCATAAATTGAAAATGCATTTAACAAACCTAACCTACCAAACTTCACAGTGTAGCCCTAGCTTACATTAAACTAGCCTACAGCCAGGCACAGTCATCTGACACAAAAGCCTATTTCACAGTCAAGTGTTGGATAGCTCATGCAATTGATGGAATACTGTGCTGAAAGTGACAAACAGAATGGTTTGAAGTCTTTCAGTTGTTAGCCCTGGTGATCTCGTGGCTGACTGGGAGCTGCCACCACCACTGAGCATCACGGGAGAAGGTCTACTGCATATCTCGAGCTCAGTGGGGAGAATAAAAATTGCAGATTCGAAGTACAGCTTCCACTGAATGTGTATCGCTTTTGCGCATGGTCAAGTTGAAAAATCTTAAGTCAAACTATCATAAGTCAGGGATGGTCAATATATGTATTCTAATATAATAGTATCACAGATCTCTCTGGGTTCTAATTCTCCGATTACTTTTTTTTTCCTCAATCCAATTCAGATTTATAAAACTTATAAATGAATTGTATTCTCTTCAGTTAATTCTGCAATGCTTTTTAGAAGCTGAGTGTAACTGGGTGGCAGTGCACTTCCAGTCGAGCAAGAGGAGGTCTGGAATAATGACTGGACCCGGTTGAAAAGTCCACCTACCTACACAGTGTCTGCCACGGTCCTGAGCTGCAGTGTTTTCTATTAGCTCCAGGTCACCAATGTTTACTGGTAATACTTTTGGGTTTCTCTTCCCCCTCTCTTCCCCCCACAATGGGGATGTGTCCCCATTGAAAAAACAGGAAAAGAATTTGTACTTCCAAAATTCTTACTCTGTATTGAGACAGTTTATGTATGACCGATGTAAAAGACTCTGAGCTCCTTGTGTTCTTCATGTTTATATACTTTTACAATTACAATGAACAGTGTTCATTGAATGACTGAAGATTTCCCCCCAAATGCCTCTTGTGAATCTTCAGACAGAAAGAGAGGTGTAGCTACATCTGCCTTCCACCTGATTCTGAGAACATCTCTGTAACTTAGAATGAGATTTGTGGTCACGGTAATCAAATTTTCATTGGTTTTAGGAGGAAGGAAACAGCTGCATGGATTGATGAAAGAAGAAAGCCTACACAGTTTTAAAAATATATATACTAGCTTTCTGGTTTTTTTTCCCCTCTCTGCAGTTAGCTGCTTGAATTTTTAGCAGATAGCCATATTTCTAATCATAATATTGCCACAGTATTATTAATAGTATTTCCAGTACCCATTTAGTCAGCCTCGTGATTTTTATCAGGCAAGTCCTCCTCCTTCCCCCCTCTTAATTCTGTGGAACTGGAAAGTGATTAAAGTTATACACATGGCCAGAATTAGGATATTTGCTAGAGTTAGTTCTAAGAACATAATCCATGATAAAAACATGTCCTTGTAGCACCTTGAAGTGGTCTTAATAAAGAACTGAAACTATTTTTTTAGTTTGTTTTTTGCTGGAATTATGTTAGAAAAAACCAGATACATTTTATGATTTCCTGCAACTCAGAAGTAATTACCAAATTCATAATTCTGTAAGTAGCAGATTTTTAATACCTACATTATTAGAACATACCAGATTTATTGTCTAGAAGCCAGCCTTTGAAGTTAATAAAATGTGGTTGTCAGTGTTGCAAATACCTGTTAAATCTTGTATATTATTTTGTATGCATATAAAACATCCATGAGGAAATGAAGCCTCATAAGAAGTTCTGGGAACTTTTACAGATTGCTATATTTCTCTCCTCAAAAATTTGATACTTGTTCAGTTCTGCTTCCTTGTTTAAATTAAAGGAGGTTTGATCTCAATCTTTTATTTCCAAAAAGTTTTAAGTATAATTTTAGAATTATTCCTTTTGCATTTATTAAGTTTTGCTTAAAAATATACTTGTTGACTGTATCCTTTGCTGTGCAAAAGCTTCTTATCTTGATGAAGTCCCAATAGTTCATTTTTGCTTTTGTTTCTTTTGCCTTCGTGGATGTATCTTGCAAGAAGTTACTGTGGCCGAGTTCAAAAGGGTGTTGCCTGTGTTCTCCTCTAGGATTTTGATGGAGTCTTGTCTCACATTTAGATCTTTCATCCATTTTGAGTTTATCTTTCTGTATGGTGAAAGAGAGTGGTCTAATTTCATTCTTCTGCATGTGGATGTCCAATTTTCCCAGCACCATTTATTGAAGAGACTGTCTTTCTTCCAGTGGATAGTCTTTCCTCCTTTATCGAATATTAGTTGCCCATAAAGTTGAGGGTCCACTTCTGGATTCTCTATTCTGTTCCACTGATCTATGTGTCTGTTTTTGTGCCAGTACCACACTGTCTTGATGACCACAGCTTTGTAGTACAACCTGAAATCTGGCATTGTGATGCCCCCAGCTATGGTTTTCTTTTTTAAAATTCCCCTGGCTATTCGGGGTCTTTTCTGATTCCACACAAATCTTAAAATAATTTGTTCTAACTCTCTGAAGAAAGTCCATGGTATTTTGATAGGGATTGCATTAAACGTGTACATTGCCCTGGGTAACATTAAAAGACAACCTACAGAATGGGAGAAGATATTTGCAAATGACGTATCAGATAAAGGGCTAGTTTCCAAGATCTATAAAGAACTTATTAAACTCAACAGCAAAGAAACAAATAATCCAATCATGAAATGGGCAAAATACATGAAGAGCAATCTCCTAGAGGAAGACATAGACATGGCCAACACGCACATGAGAAAATGCTCTGCATCACTTGCCATCAGGGAAATACAAATCAAAACCACAATGAGATACCACCTCACACCCGTGAGAATGGGGAAAATTAACAAGACAGGAAACCACACATGTTGGAGAGGATGCGGAGAAAAGGGAACCCTCTTACACTGTTGGTGGGAATGTGAACTGGTGCAGCCACTCTGGAAAACTGTGTGGAGGTTCCTCAAAGAGTTAAAAATAGACCTGCCCTACGACCCAGCAATTGCACTGTTGGGGATTTACCCCAAAGATACAGATGCAATGAAACGCCGGGACACCTGCACCCCGATGTTTCTAGCAGCAATGTCCACAATAGCCAAACTGTGGAAGGAGCCTCGGTGTCCATCGAAAGATGAATGGATAGAGAAGATGTGGTTTATGTATACAATGGAATATTCCTCAGCCATTAGAAATGACAAATACCCACCATTTGCTTCGATGTGGATGGAACTGGAGGGTATTATGCTGAGTGAAGTAAGCCAGTCGGAGAAGGACAAACATTATATGTTCTCATTCATTTGGGGAATATAAATAATAGTGAAAGGGAATAGAAGGGAAGGGAGAAGAAATGGGTAAGAAATATCAGAAAGGGAGACAGAACATAAAGACTCCTAACTCTGGGAAACGAACTAGGGGTGGTGGAAGGGGAGGAGGGTGGGGGGTGGGGGTGAATGGGTGATGGGCACTGAGGGGCACACTTGACAGGATGAGCACTGGGTGTTATTCTGTATGTTGGTAAATTGAACACCAATAAAAAATAAATTTATTATTAAGAGAATAAAATAAAAATATACTTGTATACTTTCTTAGAATACTGCCTAGAACATAAATATTCAAAAATGGTAGATATTGCCTTTAATGTTATTTTCTAAAATATGGTACTTGATGCATGGTTAGATCTATATTTATCTTTTCTGGGATAGACTTTCAGAGATAGTATGCAGTTTAAAAAAAGCTAGCAAAGGTCTTAACACCCTGAGATGATTTGAAGGATCTTCCTGCAGTTGTGGATACCCATACCCTGGTCAAAAAAAAAGGTGAGTGGGGGTTGGGTAACTGGGTGATGGGCACTGAGGAGGGCATTTGATGGGATGAGCACTGGGTGTTATACTGTATTTTGGCAAATAAAACTTCAATAAAAACAAATAAAATAAAAAACAAAAGCAAACAAAAACAAAAGCAAAAACAAAACAACACAAAAAAAACCTGAAGGCTCCAATTAGAGAACTAAAATTTCTTGGGCAGCCTGGGTGGCTCAGCGGTTTAGCGCCGCCTTCAGCCCAGGGCGTGATTCTGGGAACCCGGGATCAGGTCCCATGTTGGGCTCCCAGCATGGAGCCTGCTTCTCCCTCTGCCCATTTCTCTGTCTCTCTCTGTGTCTCTCATGAATAAATAAATAAAATCTTTTAAAAAAAAAGAAAGAAAAATTTCTTCTGGATATATTACAAACTGGTAGAACAAGTTAAGGTTAATAATTTAAATCTTTTTCATTCATAGCTTTACTAAAGAAGTAATGATTTTTATGCAATGGCAAAGAATAGACGCTTTAATGGATAATTCCACCATAAGCTGAGGTTTGGGTGCATACACTGTGGTTATGCTTCCCTCACTTGACTGCTTCTTTCTCATGTACACTTTCCCCAGGCTTTGGCATGTCCCCTATCTTGCCAACTCAGGGCAGCTTCCTCTTGTCCTTAGAACCCTTGCTGAGTGATGATGTGGTGTCTTTGCTACCCACTGCAATCACTTCTTTCAGTTGTAGCCTCATGGGTGACCACCCCAAGCTTCTGGATTGTAGCAAAAACTTAGAGAATGCATATTAGCTCATGAAGATTGGGCAGGTGCTGCCTGGTATACTTTCTCTAAATTTGTACCATGTGTTTTAATGTGTGGCAGCCAGGCATGAATCTTGCTCTCCCCGTTTTCACCCAAATAGTGTTTGCATTCATCTTTATTTTTGTATTTGGGTGATTCCCCACATGGAGAGCCAGCTACTCCTTCCTACCTCCTGTATTGTGATTGAGTTCCATTAAGTATAAGATTGCATTGGGCCAGCAGGCTGTGTGCTATCATTAAAAGTATGGAACTCTGGGAAATGAACAAGGGGTAGTGAAGGGGAAGTGGGCGGGGGGGTTGGGGTGACTGGGTGATGGACAATGAGGGGGGCACTTGGTGGGATGAGCACTGGGTGTTATGCTATATGTTGGCAAATTGAACTCCAATAAAATTTTTTTTTTAAGTATGTAGCAAGTCAACCAAGAGCTGATTTGGAATAAATAGGATAAGATATACTTCAAGGTCATTGGTAGTGGTAGGATTTAAAAGAAAAGAACCACAGGGTTTTTTTTTTTTTTTCTTAAGGTTTCATTTACATTCTAGTTAACACGCAGTGTAATGTTAGTTTTAGGTATATAATAGAGTGATTCAACACATCCATACATCACCCGGGGCTCATCGCAAGTGTACTTCTTAACACTTGTTACCTGTTTAGCCCAAACCCCTATCCATGTTTTTTGAGAACAGCGATATGGGTTTATATATGGGGAAATAGAAAAAGAGTAAGATTCAGTCAAAAAGTAAAAGCGAATTTCTTTTCATGTGTTACCTTTTAATCTTAAGTTTTGCAATTTTCACATCTGTGCTCTGTTCTGCTCTTATTGCCAGATGAACAGTTAACCATAATTTTGTGGTGAGAGAGCTATTCTGTTCATTCGGGGTCTGAATGCAAGGAGCAGTTCAAAGTTTATTTCACTAGTTGATCTGGAGAATATTGTTCATTTATCAATTCCTGCATTTGCGAGTTAATTTACCATTGCTGATTTCATTCTACATTCCTTGGCTCAGGTTGATTATACATATCAGAATGTATCCATTTAGAAAAAATTAACTCTGCTATGTAGCCATGTGGCATTAATTGATAATATTTCTTTAGCATAGATTTATATGGCCATGCACTCTTGTCACTTTGGTTCAGTAAACTCTTGTCTTAAATTCTCGATTTAGCTAACATTGCTGGGGATAATGATTTTGAATTAATGCAGTTTGTTAGCAGATGTAGACTGCAGTGATAGCAAGGATGTCCTGCTACATCTTCTTCAGACTGATGTATGAAATAGCATATCCCATTTATTTTTGTACAACATTATAAACAACATCTGTGCCTCTGCTTTACTGACAAGGATGGAGCAACTAAAATCTGAGAAGATTTATACCATGGTTTATCATCTTACCAGGTGATTTTCATGGCAACCTTAAAAGCTTAAACCTGGAGCTTAAAGTATTGCTCAGGTATGGATCGTGGATTAGTTTAAATAATGCCTTAAAAATCAGTTTACTCTTTTAGCCATTTGGCACAATATAGAGACACTTGACACTTGATGGGGCTTTGAATTTAATTAGAGGCATCATAAGGTATGACCCTAAGTTAGTTAGCCTGCATCGAAATACCTTTTGTGTGACCAAATTAAAAATGGGCAAGCATATTTGTCATTTCAGTACAATGTGGTTACATTTTCTGCCTTCTAAGTATGCAAATTGCAGAGCACCTGGGTGGTTCAGTGGGTTAAGCATCAGGCCCTTGGTTTCATCCTAGGTCATGATCTCTGGTCATGAGATCGAGCCCTGTACCAGGCTCTGCACTCAGTAGGGAGTCTGCTTGCAGATTCTCTCCTTCTGCCTCTTACTTCTTCTCTTTCTCTCAAATAAATAAATAGATAGATAGATAGATAGATAGATAGATAGATAGATAGATAGATAAATCTTTACAAATGAAATAAAATGTGGAAGTTGAAGTTTTGGATTATGTTTATGCAGCACTTAAAAACCCAGGAGCTCTTATGAAGACCCTATCATCATATCATGATTAAGTTCAGTTGTGGTTGGGATTCTGCACCCCTGCAACTCTTTGGCTTGAGTCAAAGAGTAATTGTCAGCCTACTTACTTTTTGTTGACTTAGATATGTACCACGTACCTGGGGTACAATTGGGGCAAATTGTCTGTGACATAAGGGTGAAGTGAAAAGTATATGTCTGTAGTCTTTTATCTTTCATTTAGAAACTAGACACATGTTTCCTTCATGCAAAGGAAAGAAAATCACAAGGACCTATGCTTGTCTCTCTTTAGAACTCTCTAGAATTAGCTTGTCATGAAATGTAAAACTAATGTGCAGTTGTAAAAACTGCTGCCAGCTTTTTGCTCACTACTGCCTGATGGCTAAGTAGATTTGGAAATGAAAGGGGTTATTATAAAGTGATTACTGAATAGCTAGGTATGTCATTTTAAACAAGCAGTTAAAATCTCTCTGTTAGACATTCAGGCTGTATGTAGTCTTGTTTTGTATCATTCATATTTAAGACATGATTTTGATTGTGGAGGAGTAATCAAGCACTAGGGGTAATTTAAGAAAAAAAAATATACTGGGTGATATTTCCTTTCATTCCTTATTAAAATACATTAGAATTTAAATGAGGCATTCTCTAAAATGTGTAACTATTAAGTATGTACCTAATATAAAAATCCAAATGCCAGTTGGCTCTAGTTCAGAGTTGAAAATTCTTTGCCTGACTAAAAACTTACCTTCTTTTTAAACTCCAGTAAAACCTATTGTAAACTAATGTATCAAAAGTGCCACGTATCAAAGAATGAATGGCTTAAAATTTTTGACTCTTAATATCTCATTACTGTTATTTTCATATGGGAGGGCAAATGCCTTGAGGAATCTTAAAAGGAAAAATTAAAATCAAAATAAAATAAAGTTCAGCTAATGAGGTCTTTTCCTTTATTTCTCTCATCCTTGTAAATGTTTTTTCATGGAACCACCATCTATGTCAGTGGCTTGAACAGTCATATAACCCTGTGACCTTGAGCTTCATGTTTACCCTAAGTGCCACACTCACACTGGGTATCCTTCTATGGATACGACACAGGCAGCGAACAATCAGATACATCACGACCCAAGCCCTTCTCCTGTCTCACTGTCTTGGCAAGACTGCCTTCAGTTCAAGTTGTTTTCTTATTCTGCTCTTATCCCACCCATCTTTCCCACCCCTAACCATCTAATAGACTACATTTCATGATTTGTGTTTCCTAGCCGTTTCTCAGATTGTCATTCTCCTGGTACGGTCTGAGTTCACCATTGCCGATAGAGTCCTCCTGTGGGAGCTCCAGCCTTCCACCCTTCCCTCTCCAGTCTGTCCTCTGCTGGTTACCTGTGTCTGCTTCTGAGGCTCATCTGAGCTCTCCTGCCCATAGCTGTACCCCTAATCCTGCACTGTCTCCAGGATCTTTACAGACCTCATGCAGGGGAAATTAGAACAAGACATGCAGTTCATCACTTCATTACTCTGCTCTGGCTGCACTGTCAATTTGTTTTACCCCAGTGATAACTGAGCAGATCAGATCTCAACTCACACTTCATGGCAAGCAACTAGAGGCCTATCATGCTGCAGAACCTAATCTTTTCTTATTAATATGCCTCATATTTCCCCTGGATCCCATTCTGTGCCTAGGACTTTGCTAGTCAGTGTTATAGAATTTTCTATATTAACTTTACACCCTGTTTTAGTCTGCTGAATAGACATGGTTATGTGATCACTTGATATTATGTCTTCATTTATCAGTGGTCCACTCTACCTAGATTATCTCTTCTATTATTTGGTCCTATGCTAATTTCTTTATAATATATGCTTGCTTTTCTGGTTTACATTAGAAATCAGCTTTGTATGTAGTATGTTGATTTTCTGGTTTTCTTTTTTTTAAGTTATGTTATATATTTAGTTTTTCAGGGTGTTTTGCTTTGGGTTGTTGTTTTGTTTTGTTTGTTAGTTCTTTTTTCCATCATCCATGTTTGGGGAATGACCATTTTCTATTCCTGATTCTTTCATAGAGGGAAAAGGACTTGGTCCTCAGCCCTTCCCTCTATCACAGACAAAGCCAGACACTAAAGTGGTAAAGACAGATTTTAATCCAACATATACTATTGTAATAGGGAAAAGAGTCCAGCAAGAACTAAACGCAACTTGGATTTGCTCCAAGATAACTGGAGAATGAAAGGGGTTGAGCAAGTGCTTAGTTGAATTAGGGAAGCAAAAATTTGCAAAAATCTAGAAGAGTGTGTTGGTCCATACAACACCCATCTGGTTTGCTAACTGGCATTTATCCAAGTTGGGCTGCTGCCCTCTATCAGAGACTGGGACAAAGAGGCCCTGTCTTTAGGTGTCACTGGAACAAACCATCAGTTTTTTGGGTAGCCTAGAGTTTCCTCAGGCAGGGACTTTAACCGGGATCTGGTCACCTAGGGATGCAGCTTTGAGTGGTTGGAAACTGTTAGGGTTTATTCAAGTCTTTATAGGCCAAAGTGAGGCTGGGGGAGGAAGTGCTCAGCAGAGCCAGCTGGAGTTTGGTCACAGAGAGAATCTTTGTCACTTTCACTCCTTCCCATGTGAGGAGTGGTGACTCAGAATGATGACTTTCAAAAAAGGAAGTGAGGAGAGGGGCACCTGTGGTTCAGTCAGTTAAGTGTCCAACTCTTGATTTTAACTCAGGACATGATCTCAGGGTCGTGAGATTCAACCCTCTGTGTAACTGCATGGCCAGCATGCAGCCTACTTGAGACTCTCTCTGCCTCTGCCCCTCCCCCACCTGTCTTGGCTTGCATGCACATGCACAATCTCTCTCTATCTCTAAAAAATAACAAACTGAAGATATGTGATCAACTCCTTCTGGGTATGGTTCTCAGGACATAATTGTTCTTTTCTATAACCACAGATAAATTGACCTCCTCCTAAGTTGGAGTGAAGAGTTTTTGGATCTCCCAGTGAATGAAGGGGGATGTGGAATTTAATTCAAAAACAGACGCTTAACTACAGAGAACAAACTATTCATTGCCAGAGGGCAGGTTGAGTGGGGGGATGGGTGAAATAGATAAAGGGGATCAAGAGTACAGTTACCTTGATGAGCACTGAGAATTGTATAGAATTGTTGAATAATTATAATGCATACCTGAAACTAATATAACACTATGTTAGTTATACTTCAATTAAAAAAAAGAATGGATTTACTGTACAACTGCAGTAATCAAATCATTGTGGTATTGGCATAAAGATAGACATATAGATCACTGTGATAGAATTGAAAGTTTAGAAATAAACCCTTACTACATTTATGGTCAGCTTATTTTCAACAAGAGTGCAAAAAGACCACTCAATGCAGAAAGAACAGTCTTTTCAACATATGATGCTGGGATGATTAGACATCCACATGCAAGAGAATCACGTCAAACAACTTCTTTACAACATTTACAAAACTTATCTCAAAATAAATCATATACCTAAATGTAAGACCCAAAATTATAAAAATTTTTGAAGAAAACGTAAGTACATAAATCTTTGTGACCTCCATGTGGATTAGGCAATGGTTTCTTAGATATGACACTAAAAGCACAATTGATGAAAGAAAAAATATACTCAACATAATGAAGCTTAAAATGTTTGTTCTTCGGGGACACCTGGGTGGCTCAGTGTTTGAGCATCTGCCTACGGCTCAGGCCGTGATACCAGGGTCCTGGGATCAAGTCCCTAAAAGGGCTCCCCATGAGGAGCTTCTTTCTCCCTCTGCCTTTATCTCTGCCTCTCTCAGTGTCTCTAATGAAAAAATAAGTAAAATCCTAAAAAAAAAAAAAAGAAAGACTGGCATGTATAATATATAAAAAGCTCCTACAACTCAATTAGAAAAAAGACAACCGAGTCAAAAATGGGCCAAAAATTGCAGTAGACATTTCTCTAAAGAAGATATACAGATGACTAGTAAGCACAAGAAAAAATGCTTAACATCTTTAGCCATTAGAAAAATGAAAACCAAAACTGTAATGAGATACCACTTCATACCCACTAGCATTGCTATAAGAAAAAGGTAAAATAAAAAATATGGAAATTAACAGGTGTTGCTAATGATGTGGAGAAACTGGATCCCTCATAGAAATGCTGATGGGAATGTAGATGGTGTAGCTACTTTGGAAACAGTCTGACAGTTCCTCAAGTGGTTAAACCTAGAGTTGTCATACGTCCCCATAATCCCACTCATAGCTTTAGACCCAGGAATATACCTAGGACATATGAAAACAGGCCCAAACAAAACTTGTACATGAAAGTTCACGGTAACACATTCAAAGAGTGGAAACGATCTACAGTTCCCATCAAGTGATGAATGCACAAAAAAAAAAAAAAAAAAAAAAAAAAACAGGTGGCGTATCTATACAATAGAATATTATTTGGCAATAAAAAGGAGTGAAATAATGATACATGTACAACATGGATGAACTGTGGGAATATTATGCTAAGTATAGGGAAGCCAATTAAAAAAGACCACATATTGTCTGATGTCAGTTGTATAAAATGTCCAGAAGAGAGAAGTCTATACAATAGAGTAATGTTTTCCCAGGGCTGTAAGTAGTAGGATTGGTGGGAAATGAAGAGTGACTGCTAAGTGATGAGTCTATTTGGGGGATTATGAAAATATTTTAACTTAGTGGTGATGTTTACATAACTCTGTGAATATACTAAAAAAATTGAATCATTTAATTTAAAGGGATGTATTTTATGACATTAAAGCTGAAAAAGATATTTTAAAAAGAATTGAATGAGGGCACCTGTGTGGCCTAGTCAGTTAAGCATCTGCCTTCGATTCAGGTCATTGATCTCAGGGTCCTGGGATTGAGCCCTGAGTTGGGCTCCCTGTTCAGCGGGGAGTCTACTTCTCCCTCTGTTCTTCCCTCTGCTCATTCTCTCTCAAATAAATAAATAAAAGCTTTATAAAAAGAGTTAAATGAGGAACAATAGGAGTAGACGTAGTAGCAAGCTTATATCAGGTCACAGACGTAAGCCTTTTTCTTCAGTCACCTTTATCAGTAATAACCTGACGGATTGATCTTCACAACTCTCCTGTCATTGGGTCTCTATCTCTCAGTTGAGAACCTGAAAGAGAAGACAGACTTCCTAAAACCTCAACCTCAACATACTTATGTATAGCTGAGAAGACCACCTATCTTGTATCTTGTCTCTATCTTGCATCTATATCTTATATACAGACTCTTGTATTTATTTTTCTTAACTGATTCCCAGCATGGAGAGGGGAGCAATTGGGGAGAAAATGTGATAGTTTATCACGACCTCCTCCCCACCATCCCCAATCTGTGTTTCTATAGGTTCTCCATGATTTGGTTTCCTTGCTGGAACCTGTTATCTTTTCATAGACACCATTTGTATTCTCTCATCTCTCCCTGCTCTACAAAGGTCTAGTTTTGGGACCTATCACTCCACAGTATTGCCAGTGTGGTCAAATTGACTTTGTCAGGGCACATCATTCAGAGCATAGATGGTTGTCTTCAAAATCCAGATTCCTGGACTTTCCTATCAAAACTAAGCATTACCACCACCTCACATTGGTCCAGGTAGGTCCCTACTATATCTGACACTTGTGCTCTTGCTCCAAGTTATTAGTAAGTGAGAAATGTCTGGGAATATAAGAAAATGGGCACCAAGTCAAAATAAACATTATTTTAAATTCTGGAAGATTTTTTTTCTTTGCTAATAACTCAACTTCAGAAAGTCTGAAGAAAGCTAAGATTTTTTTTCAGTTTATGATATATATCAGTAACCTATTAGAATCATTATCTCTGAAACCTTATGAAAATGCCTACTTCATTTTCAACATGGTAAGATCCATGAGTATTTTATTTTATTCTTAAAATTTTAATTCCAGTATAGTTAACATGCAGTGTTATATTAGCTTCAGTTATACAATATAGTGATTCAACAATTTTATAACTTATTCCGTCGTCATCACAAGTGTGCTCCTTAATCCTCATCACCTGTTTCACCATCCCCCCACCCACCTCCCCTCTGGTAACCATCAGTGTGTTCTCTATAATGTTTTTTGATTTCTCTCTTTTTTTCTTTGTTCTTTACTTTGCATCTTAAATTCCACACATGAGTGAAATCATATGGTATTTGTCTTTCTCAATGTGACTTATTTCACTTAGCATTATACTCTCCTAGGTCTATCCATGTGGTTGCAAATGGCAGGATTTCATTCTTTTTTCTGATTACCATTCCATTGTCAAATTATGAGTATTTTATAACTAAACTGAACACTAGATGGCAAATTAATGATCTGCCTTATTAAGATTATAGTTTTTAATCAACTTCCAGGCAATATTCAAGGAAGCATACTTGTCAGTATTTTTTAAATTTTTTGTGGCAAATAATTAAAAATGAAAAATGTGTATCAGTCAATTGCAATTTATTTTTAAATGTTGAGTGATAAATTAGCTGTTATAATAATTCTTATTTGTGATAGTTCCCTTGTTATTTTATTAAAGAAATGATTCTTAGAAAATACAGCAGGTTTAAAAAAAAGAAAGAAAAACTAGCACCAATAACCTAAGAATAAAAGTGTGCTGCATTATACTGGTCACACAGTATCCTTTCTCCCAGTGTTAAATTACTAGTGTATGTGTGCACCTGTCTGTAATTAGGGACTCCTTACCAGGTGGGTTGAAGGTGGTTTCCAGATTACCTCCAGGAGCTTTATAAAATCCCACTTTACCCTGATTCCCACCACCTCCACCTTCCCCACAAGTGGCTGCATGTCTGAATGGAGGGATGTAGGAGGGGTGCCATGAAAAGGCAAGAGATTCCTGGAGGGGCTTTCTGACCCCACCCCTCCTTGTTTTGGTGGGCTGTGGAGATGAGCATGTTTAGAACTCTTTTTTCCAATTGACATTAGGGACAAAGTTATTTGAAGGAGAAGTTTGGAGTAGTCATTCATAAATAAATGTAACAGACTACTCTCGAGGGGATATGGAATAGGTGACAGACCTGCAAAAATGTTGGAATTGATAACTATGAATCAGTTCATCTTCAACAAATAATTGATTGGTTTTCTGGCTTCCAGGAAAATCCACATTGCCTTTCCATTTTTTCTTTTTTTTTTTAATTTAAATTCCAATTGGTTAACATACAGTGTGATATTAGTTTCAGGTGTACAATATAGTGATTCAACACTTTCATATAACACCTGGTGCATATTAAGTGCCCTCCGTAATCCCCATCACTAGTTTCACGCATCACCCCCTTCATCTCCCCTCCGGTAACTATGAGTTTGTTCTTTCTAGTTAAGAGTATGTTTTGTGATTTGCATCTCTCTCTCTCTCTCTTCTTCCCTTTGCACATTTGTTTTCTTAAATTTCACATTTGAGTGAAATCATATGGTCTTTGCCTTTCTCTGACTGACTTATTTCACTTACATAATAGTCTCTAGCTTCATCCATGTGGTTGCAAATGGTAAAATTTCATCCCTTTTTATGACTAATATTCCAGCGTATGTGTGTATGTGTATCTTTTTTTTAAAGTTTTGATTTAAATTCCAGTTAGTTAACATACAGCCACTGTGGAAAACAGTATGGAGTTTCCTCAAAAAGTTAAAAATAGAACTACCCTAGGATCCAGCAATTTCACAAATAGCTATTTACCCAAAGAATACAAAATCACTAATTCAAAAGGATAGATGCACCCCAGTGTTTATAGCAGCATTATCTACCATAGCCAAATTGTGGAAGCAGCCCAAGTGTCCATGAACTGATGAAGTTGATAGATAGATAGATAGATAGATAGATAGATAGATAGATAGATATAGATATAGATATAAAATAAGGAAGATATGGTGTATATTTACATACAATGGAATTTTAGTTATAAAAAGAAAGAAATCTTGCTGCTCACAATGACATGGATGGAAACTTCCCATATTTTTAAATCAGAAAATTGAGCTTTGTCATAGTACCCTATACTTAACTATGTGGAAAGGTTAGAAAAAGAACATTGCAGGGCACCTGGGTGGCTCAGTGGTTGAACATCTGCCTTTGGCTTGGGTGGTGATCCTGGGGTTCTGGGATTAAGTCCGCATCAGGCTCCCCACAGGAGCCTGCTTCTCCCTCTGCCTGTGTCTCTGCCTCTCTCTTAGTATCTCTCATGAATAAATAAATAAAACCTTAAAAAAAGAACATTGCAAAATCAGAAAGATGGGAAAATGGAGTTAACTCCACACAAAAACTACTTTTAGGGTAAATAGCATGCTACTGTGGTGCTAATAAGATAGTGAATTCTGGAGATAATCCAGCAGAAAAGTAAACTACATTTTACAAAAAGAGCATTTTTTAAAATTTCTTTGCTGTTTGGGAAACAAATAATTTCAAGCTATGATTTTTGGTTTCTTCCTTCTTACCTTTTTAAAATAAAAGAAAGTGGTTCATTTTTTTCCTATAGTAATCCCTCTGTAGCCCTGCTATTATAATCCCAAGTAGGATGCTGACAGCTGGCTATCCTTCTAGAACTGTGTTTCTATCCTCTCATTCTCTAGGTGCCATAGAAGATTAGAAGGATGGAAAACTTGGGTTTTTAAATACAACCTTATCAATTATATGTAACTTTAAATTGAGGAAAGTTTTTTCCCCCAAAACAAGTTGTTGATGAAAACTAGAAAGAATCATAGTACAGTGATCAGTCTAGCATAGTTGAGTATGTTTTTTTGTGGAACTATTGGCCCAGACTCCTCAAACAGAAAAATGCAATTATAAAAAAATTGTAAATACCAAAATAGGAGGCTCTGAACACATCAAAATGTTTTAAATAACATTTCTCTGCTTAGTATTAACTAGAGGGAATGATTATTACAGGTAGAACTAAAGTTATATATGACTGGCTTTTGTCCAACATCAGTCACATTACTTCTCTAACCGAGAGTGAAAGGCCATAGTACTCTTTAGCTCTGGATAGAATAGTAGATCCAAACTCCCAAGGCTTTTTTGGGTATCACAGATTAATAAGGGTCAGAAGAGGTCAAAACCCATTTGAAACCAATTTTTGACAGTTCTCTAAAACTCTGTGGAAATCATTTTGCCACCTCCTATTTGATATAGTCTGCAAGAAATACCAAGGCAGTCTTTTACTGCAGACTCATTTTTATTTCATACAAAGGTTTTTTTGTAAAGTTCATCTATAGGATGAATTACACTTTGTTTGTGCCAGTGCATCAAAACAATTGAAGGTTCTAATTGTGCTGTAGAGTGATAGTGTTCCTTCTACAGGGATGAACTTTACACTTTGGAAATGTCACGAAGAAGCTCAAGCCAAAACAGACAATGCCAGGGATTAGTGGAAGCCAAGTTTATAGTGCAACTTCTTTAAAGCAATAAAGTAAAACAGAGGTGCAAGTCAAAACACAGAACTTGGAAGGACTTCTTGTAAAACATTAGTAAATACTGGAGAAGATGAGTCATTCCTTGAATTGGCTTATGAAAATGAAATAACTGAGCTGGATTCTTGTCATTTATCATTCTGCATTAGTATCCTTTTATCAAATGTGTCAATAGCAAATATAAGCATCTTCTAGGACAAAGCATTCTTATTAGATGTGAGAGCAATATTCAACACACCTAATTGTTATAAAGCACTATAAAACATAGAAACATAATCGACATTATGAACAGTGGGATTTTGACCATGTGGGCCGATGAAAGTCTCAGTTTTTATTTTAAGAATAGTTGTGAAAGAGATTGATTTTCAGCCAAGTTTGAAAGGAACCAAGTTTGGAAGTCCCTTTTCTGGCAGATAAGAAGGTGACTATTACTGCATGTATATGGGTCAGTGAAAACAGATTACTTTGGAGGGAGAACTGTATTTGGGGGACAGCAGATAGATTTCCCTGACTGGCATAGAAAGCAGGAATGATTATGTCACCTGTTTGATAGCTCCGACTAATAATGGAAACATTTTCTTTTTGGCTCATATGATAAGGAGGCATCAATTAGATTCCCTCTGACTGGTTCAAAGGAACCGTCACGTATGAAAGGCATTCTGGCAATGGCATGAGGGACAGGTAAGATTAGAAATGAGTAACTGGAATTGGTACCTTCAAGAAAAGCAATTTTAGTACTTTACATGTGCATATGAATATTGAAATCTGGTCAATGAGTTAATGGTATTAGTTGACTGAAAAAAAAACCATATACCTCTGTCAACATGCATGCTTCAGGTCATGCTTCACAGCGTACTTATTTCTGCGGACTTGGTTCATAAGTTTTGAAATTTTTCACAAAAAAAAATGTCTTCTCTAGGATGCCTGGCTGGCTCAGTCAGTTAGGTGTCTGCCTTCAGCTCAGGACATGATTCCAGGGTCCTGGGATCGAGCCCATCGTCAGACTCCTTGCTTAGTGGGGAGCCTGTATCTCCTTCTGCCCATCCCACTGCTTGTACTCTCGCTCTCTCTCTCAAATAAATAAAATCTTTTTTAAAAAAATGTCTTCTCCAAGAACTAAAAGTTCCTTTTAGTGTGCAACAGATGTGTGTACATATACATACATATGTACACACACACACATATATATGCTAGAAACAAATCTTTTTGATCATGTAACTTGCACATTTTGAACACCACACAAACATACACACCTATATACGCACACGGATTCAAACATGGCCATGGCATACAGTTCAGCTCATGCGATGTGTAAACACACAGTGTCCATTCATAGCATAAGCCTCATAGATGTATGTATTTTTCGTGGCGCCTTTATAGCAGATGAGAAAAAGTGCCTTGAGGAAGAGGTGCTCTTTCTAATTTACATAAAGATGCTGTTCAGGCTAGCCATGGCCTTGTACAGTTGCCTTCCTAGCAGCTCTCCCCTACAGTTGGAGGTCCTGAGTTTTGTTTTGAACCTCACTGTGAGTATCCAAGAATGAAGGAGAGTGAAGTCCAGAAGCTTGGACAAGGACAATGAATGCAATCAATCAATCAATAAATAAATAAATAAACTGTAAGTGTCAGAGTAAGGGGAGCAAAGGATTGAGACACAGTTTGCAGGCCCCAAAGGTCTGGCTTTAGGGATGAGGACATTACTGCTGTGGAGCCCATGACGCTTTATGGGAAAAGGGTTTTATGATGCTTTTGAGGTCACAGATCCCATCCATGGGTATGCATCCAGAAGAGTTAAATCTTTAATGAGACATTGTCTTGCTCCCTCAAGTCTGGTTAGTAGTAACCATAGTCTTTTTCCCATGAAAAACAAAGATCAACTATTCTCCAGAAAGGAGATTTCAGAAAGTTCAACAATGTTGCTGGAATATTCATGCCTTCTGTATAATAATCTTTTTTGAAGCTATTGTATAATATTTGATTTAAACAAAAGAATACATGCAACCTACATAAATTATGTAACATAAGATCAATGGACTCCTCAGCTTAAAAGCAGACCATCCCTAGAAACTTTGTGTCTGACCTAACTGAACTGCATGCTGCTTCCCATTTTATCCCTCTGCCTCCAAGTCAGAGGGAACTGGTGTAAAGTTTACCTTTGCTCTTGTCTTAGTTGTTGGTTTTATCATATATGTATGCATTCTTAAACAATTCTCTTTTGCTTGCTTTTCAGTTTTGGATTTTTTGCGTTTTTTTTTTTTTAGATTTTATTTTTTTAATTTTTATTTATTTATGATAGTCACAGAGAGAGAGAGAGAGAGAGAGAGAGAGGCAGAGACATAGGCAGAGGGAGAAGCAGGCTCCATGCACCGGGAACCCAATGTGGGATTTGATCCCGGGTCTCCAGGATCGCACCCTGGGCCAAAGGCAGGCTCCAAACCGCTGCGCCACCCAGGGATCCCGATTTTTTGCATTTTTTTAAAGATTTATTTATTTACTGAGAGAGCTAGAGATGAGGGGAGGAGCAGACAGACACAGAGAGGGAGAGAGAAATTCCAGCAGACTCCCCGCTGAGCAAAGAGCCTGTGACAGGGCTCAATCTCATGACCAAGACCATGACCTGAGCCAAAATCAAGAGTCAGACGCCTAACCAGCTGAGCCACCCAGGCACCCCTTGTTTTTCAGTTTTATTAAATCATATCCCAGTAGTCTTCTGTGACTTGAGTTTTTCACTCAATTCTGTGTTTCTAAGATTCATTTTTGCTTTATTCATTTTCACTACAGTATAATTTTCTGTTGTGTATTTATCTGCGTTCTAGTCAGTAGACATTTGGTTTATTTCTACACTTTTCTTCCATATTCCTTTGTCAACAATGCGCTGAAGACATTTCTGTAGGTATTTCTTGGTGCCCACAGGGAACAGTGGCTCTAAGGATGTGTCTTTCAGACTCTTCTACTGCAGTGTGAAATATGTTTTATATTGCATCACAGTTACACAGACTCCTAGGAATTTGCAAAGGAGTGTGTATGTAGAGCTACAACAAAAATTGCACCATACAGTCCTCACCTTTGGACCAAAACAAATGTTAGTCTGAGTGTAAGACCTAGGGACCCAGCCTGCACTCTAAAAATAATCCTCTAAATTAAAGTTTCTCAAGCTTTAATGTGCAGATGCACATTAGACACTCACATTAGGAGGCAAGAAGTGGGGCCTGGGCATCTTCATTTCTCATGAGCTTTCAGGTGGGGCCCTGTTGCTGGTGTGAGAACCAAACTTTGAGTAGCAGAGCTCTAGGCTTGTTCCCCAAACTTCTCTGGGGATTAGATTGACCTGGGCTGCGTCTCCAAGGTGCAAATTTCGCAGCTTCATTACAAGATCACCAAATCAGCATCTCTGGGGAAAGGCCTAGGAAGCCTGATATTTTAAAAGTGTTCCAGATAACTCTTATCATCAGAGAAGTTTAGAAGTGCTGTTCTAGGATGTAAATATAACTACTAGGTCACAGAGTATTTGAATGTCTGTCTACCTTACAAGATGCTGCCAAGTGTTCTTCCATGGTAGCTGTACCACTCAAAACCCTCCTTCGTGGGGGGGGGGGGGGTGTATAACACTTACCATTGACCTACATCTTGCCAAAGGTTAGTATGACCAGATTTCTCCATTTCTACTAGTCCGATTGGTATAAAATGGAATCTTGCTACAACCTTACTTTTTAGCCTTTCTCAGGTTAATATGAAGCTTGAACATATTTTTATGTTTATGTATTTTCCCTCTTCTTTGAGACTCATGTTTGTGGTTTTCATCCATTTCTCTTTTGAGTTACACCCTTTATCCTGTGATCCATGGGCATTCAGTGTGTATCCTGGATATCTTTCTTTTCTCAAATGGTTGCCAAGATCTTCTGTCTGTTGGTACACCTTGTATACTTTTCTGTGAAATACCTGTTTATATCTTTTGTCCATAGTCTATTTGGTTGGTTTTCTTTTTTTCCCAAGAATAAGCTTATTTATTAGCTTTCTTTGGTGGTACAGCTTAATAAACATAAATACGTTCTTGATTGTAATGTAGTATAAATAATCAAGCTCTTCATTGACACTTGGTGCTTCTTTTGTTTTTTTTTTCACTTGTTTTTTCCCAGTGTGGATACACAGGTTCCCCAGTGCTAACTGTCTTTACTCCAGTAGTCAGAATAAGAACTTCCAGCTCTCTCATTTATTAGCACTCTAGGCAGCTTCATGCCTATTCTTTCAGCATTACCACTGTTTGGTCACTGTAGCTATCTGTGCCTTCAAGGGAGAGTTCTGGGTGTCAAATCACTTTAAGTGCAGTACGAGTTGTATAAGGAGGAGCCTGTGTGGATGAGCCCATGGTGTGGCACCTGTCAGTGTAAAGTGGTAACATCTGCCTTTATTTCCAGATGTAAACAAAATAATTTTGGAGGGCTTTCAACTTTTTTCCCTGAGCGATTTTTTTTTTCTTGGAGTCTTGTTTTTGAGTGAAGAGAAAAATCTTAACATAAATCTTGGATGGAATTGCAGCTGTAAATAGTTCAGAGTGCTATAGTTTTATTTCCTGGAAGAATAAATCCCTCTCTGTGGCATAAAAAAAAAGGGGATCTCTGGGTGGCTCAGTGGTTTAGCATCTGCCTTTGGCCCAGGGCGAGATCCTGGAGTCCCGGGATCGAGTCCCACGTCAGGCTCCCGGCATGGGCCTGCTTCTCCCTCCTCCTGTGTCTCTGCCTCTCTCTCTATGTCTATCATAAATAATCTTTAAAAAAATAATAAATAAATAAATAAATAAATAAATAAATAAATAACTCCTGATACCTGATTGGAAAAGCTTCTCTAGTCCATTATTGGCCACAGGTGTTATGACTATTTAGGGGCATTGGCTCTGTATTTATTTTAGAGTCAACTCATCCTTTCTCAAGACTCTTCTTAGATTTTGATTGAACTTGCACTGATTCCAGTGGTTACTTTAGGGGGAAAGGATCGCTTTAGAATACTGAGTGTGCCTGTTCATGAACATGATATAACTCTACAGTTATGCTGATCCTCACCAATGCTTTTCAATGCATTTTTGGATTTTATTTTTGTTCTTTTGTAAGATTTGTTCCTGGGTCACCTATATATTTTGGTCCTCTTGTAAGTTATATCTTTTGAAAACTGGTATTCCAGTTTGTTATTGATGGATTTCTATACAAAGAATTTTAACAATGATTTATATTTAGCCACCTTGCTAAATACTTGCTGCTTCTTAGAATTTATAAAACCTGTGTGTGTGCTGACATGTAAGTGGTGTCTAGTTAGAGTTTTGTTTTTTCCTTATCAAATTTTATGCTTTGTACCTTCCTAACCATCTTGGCTAGAACTTCCAGGAAAATATTCATAGATGCAGTGATAGCTTGCATCCTTGTGTTCTTCCCTCATGTGTTACCATTCAGAACAATGTTTGCTGATTAGGTGTGTGAAATTTCATTCTGTTCTTATTTTGCCAAAAGTTTTTCCTATTATGAATGGACATTTTAATAAATACACTTTCTGCATTTATTTAAAACTATCCTATGGTTTTTCTTCTTTAATTTGCTAATGTGATGAATTACATTTATAGATATTTTATGTTAAATCATCCTAATTAATCTAAGTTGGTAATGCAGTATTGTCAGTTTTATATAAATATAATATATATTTATATATATATGAGTAGATTTGAATATTCTGTTCATAATTTACTCGTTGGTGCATGAATGAAATATGTTGCTCACACACGTTATCCTTATTTGGTTTTGTATTAAGATATCAATTCTTCATGTATTCTAAGGCTATCTTATGGGGTGCATAAGAATTTATAATCTTCTTGGTGAATGTTTTATCTTTTTGATGAATTGAAACTTTTATCATTATGTAATGATTCTCTGTGTTCCCTTAATGCGACTATCCTGTGTTTCTTCTGATTATTTTGCAGTTACCTTTTTTATATTATTTTTCTTTTGAATTTCCAAGTACATATGGCTTAGATTTATTTCTTATAAACAATATGTAGCAGGGTATTGATTTTACATTGAGTGTAATTCCCCAGATCTTTTAATTGACAAAGTTTCATTTACATGTATTGTGATTTGTAATATATCTGAATGTGTTTCTACCAACAAGTAGAATTACACATATTAGTATTTGGGGTTTTTTCCCCTCTGAGTGTGTTAGGCTTTTAAAAATTGTTATTCTTTACTCTTGCAAAATATCACTCTACTGCTATTATTATAGTGGTTAACATAGAAAATAAAGTTACTGTACATATTTTTAAAAGCCTATACTTAATATCTTAAACTCCCCCCTCTTCCCAATGAGGTAAGGGTCTTATACTATTCTAACTCTGAGCATTGCCTTCCCTACTTATATTACTTACATTACAATAGTCAAAAATTAAATTCCATGCTATTTTCTGAAACCTCTCAGATTAGACATTATTATTATTTTACATATATAGAGTTAGATTTTTTTTTACTCATCTTCTTTTTCGTAGCATCTCAGATATATCATTTTTATTTCTTTCTGAAGTTTATCCTTTAATGTAGGTTACTGGTAGTAATCTCACTCTGTTTTGATTCTTTGAAATCCTTTTTATTTCACCTTTACTTATAGAAAGATCACTTTACTAGTTTCCAATTTTAAGTTGACATATTTTCTCTCACACTTTTGATATATTATTCCCATTTTCTGCCTTCCCCTGATACTATTGAGAAACCTACTTTCAATCTAATTGCTATTACTTTATAAGTGATATGACTTTTCTCTCCAGGTATTTTTAAGATATTTTCTTTGATTTTAGTATCTGTAGTTTAACTACACTATGTCTAAGTATGGACTTAATATCATTTACCCTCTTTTGTATATATTATATATTCTTTATGTTTTAATTGATGTCTTTTGTCAGGTCTGGAAATTCCTCAGACTCTATCTGCTGGTAGTGTGCCTCCCCTCTGTTCTGTCTGTCCTCCTCCTGCAATACCAATTACAGACAAGTTAGACCCTCAAATTCTGTTCTGCATCTCTCATTACTATTTTCTTTTTTCTTAAAGATTTTATTTATTTATTCATTAGAGACACACAGAGAGAGAGAGAGAGAGGCAGAGACACAGGCAGAAGGAGAAGCAAGCTCCACACAGGGAACCCAACGTGGGACTCAATCCCGGGTCTTCAGCATCACACCCTGGGCTGAAGGCAGCGCTAAACCGCTGAGCCACCAGGGCTGCCTCATTACTATTTTCAACCACTCCTTGTTTCTGGTTCTCTGTGCTGCATTCTAGATAATTTCCTCTCACCTATCTTCTAGTTCATTAATTTTCTCTTAAGCTGTGTCCAATCATGCTGTTTTATCCTTCCTTTGAGTTTTTGTTATAGTTTAATTTTTTATTTCTAAAAGTTATATTGTTTTTAAAATCCAACTTTTCATTTTTCATGATGGCATTCTCATTTTGGTGATTATATTTTTAAATTTGAAAGTGTTACTCAAAATTTATATTTTTCATCTGACAGTCTTGGGGATATAAATCTGTTGTTTCCTATTTCTGCTAACTCTCACTGGTGGCAGTTTTCTGGTGGGGTGTGTGTGTGTATGTGTGTGATCTCTGCTAATGAGCTCATATTTGGCTGGTCCTAATCTCAAAACAGGAGACCTAACTTAAGGATGATTTTGCTCAGAGACAATTTGTAAACACAAATCCTGTCTCTTGGGATCCAGGAGGCAGTACTGACTATGGATGCTTTAGCTACTTCCAAGTATCTGAGATTAACCTGGAGCTAGAGGTTTAGCTTCCCTATCCTGCTCTGTGCCCAAGGGTTATTCTTTAGATTGCAGAGCTGAGGTAGGCATTTATCATTTTATTTTATTTTATTTAGACAAGGAACATGATATAAGGTGCCACTGGAGATACATCATGGTCTGTGCAATTAAATATATATATATATATATATATATATATATATATATCTGATGCTGGATCTGGTTGTGTTGAAGTGGGAGAGTCCTTCATAGTGAATGATATGCCATTTTGATGTAATCTGAAAACTTAATGATTATTTTATTATTTTAGGGATACATTATCCATCAATTTATCTAATTCTGATGAGTTTGAATTTTTTATTTTTCTTTGATACACATATACATAATAGGATATAATGAATGGTAATTGGGAGAGATTCCTAACATAAACACTTGTCAAACACTATAGCCAGAGAAAAACAGTTCTGTACATAAATTTCCATTTCAAAGATTATGTCAAATACATAAGACAGTTCATAAACTGGTCCCAGATTAGACTTTGCTTATTTATATCTTACTGGAACTAGTACCAGTAATTCAAGATCTCTCCTCAGGAACAGGTTTTAGGTTTATAGCATTGAAATAGGATTTCACTGGGAGGAAAGGACTATCTGAATGTTGTTTTCCTTTTGGAGGGCAATTTAACATTATCTAGTACACTTGAAGACATGCTAACTCTACAAGCCAACAGTCCCACATTTTATGTCATCCCTGGCTAAGGGATATATAAGCAGGGATGCTCCTTGTTACACTGCTTGTAATAGAGAAAAAGTAGACTCAACCTATCTGTTCCTCAATGGAAGAATATATAAGTAAACTATGGTTTATTTGTTTAATGGAATTCTATACACCAATTAAAATTATAACTAGATTTATATTTTTCAACTTGACTAACATAGAATGAATTCTAAATTGCAAAGAATGGTAGCTTTTATATAAAATTGTAAGCATCCCAGATATATGTAATAAAAGTATAAAAAGATATCTGGGGGTAAAACATAATAACCTTGGGATTGCTTGCAGGAAAGTAGAAGAATTGAATGAGCAATATTTTATTTCTTTAATAAAACTGGTCTGAAGCCAAACATAAAATGTTAACATTTGATATTAGTAGGGACACAAGTAATTGTTTCATTTGGTCCTTTTCAATGTGTTTCAAAGGTTTTATTGCTTAAAATTTCAAAGACCTTAAATTAATGCCAACAAAAAGAACACTTTATGTTTACCAGAATAACAACTTTCAACCATTGTGTGACTTCTAGCCTTATTTTGTGCAGTTAATCAATCCAAGAAGAATAAAATATGACAAATGTTATTGCCATTGAGTACCTTGTCAATGCCTACATTTCTTTACTTCAGAAGTTGTCAACAGTTAAATGTTCATTGCCTCTTTTTTCCACTCACCTTTCAACATACTTTATTTAAGAACATTAAATTAAAATTTTTTGTTTAAAAAATATTACCCTGGGGGTGCCTGTGTGCCACGATTGGTTAAGCATCCGACTCTTGGCTTTGGCTTAGGTGATCTCAGGGTGATGGGATCTAGTCCTGTGTTGGGCTCCATGCTCAGCGGGGAATGTGCTTGAGACTCTGTCTCTCTCCCTCTGCCTCTCCTGCTGTGCTGTGCTCTTTCTCTCTAAAATAAATAAGTAAATATTTAAAAAATATATATTATCCTGAAGGACCTGTCAAATTATCCTAAAAAGCATGTACATTGGGCGATTAGCCAAAGACTTGAAATATATACTGATGACCCCCTCAGCCTTCTGGATCTGCTCTGGATGCTCAACAAGACCTAAAGAGGCTTTGCCTGTCCGGTCCTTAAACTACATCATCTCCCCTGCCGGTCTGCCCACCCTAGCAGGGCCTCTCTGGCGGGCCTGGTCTCTTACTCCCATTCCTGCTGCCTTCAGCCCTGCCTGACCCAGCCCACACCCCTGTGGGGTGGAGATGCCTTGTGGGCCTTGGGTCAGGTTCTGCTCCTTTGTGGGACCTAACATTTTTCAGCTCTTTGCTATGAAAGTAATAAACAAAAATAAAGAAAAAGAAAAGAAAGAAAAGAAAGAAAGAAAGAAAGAAAGAAAGAAAGAAAGAAAGAAAGAAAGAAAGAAAGAAAGAAAGAGTGGTTGCTCCTATTTAGAGTATGTGTGCAGCCTTAGCCTTCTTCCTCAAAGGGACTGAATTCTCACCTTCATATATATCCTAGTCATTTTGTTATATAAGAATCCTTTACATTTTCCATAAAACATGAATATCAATTCCAGCTTTGTGCTATGATGGAAATTAAAACTATCAATATAAGTGTTATGTGGTTAGTCCATTTTCCAGCAACATGCAGTAGTAGATTATATACCTTTATCATTTAGGCTAACTTCAAACCCATACTTGGAAAACACAAGGGGCACCGTGAAGAGTATGTCCATCTTAAACCAAGGAGTAAAGCAGAATGTTTGATTTTGTGTGAGGCTTGCCATTGCTATGCTTCCATTCATTTATTCAGTAAACCTGTTTTTTCATCTCTTAATAGTCCTGTTTTTTAAATTTAATTTTTTTTAGGAAGAAACTATTCTTCCATATAGGATTGTGTGAAATATTTAAGAAAACTAGACAACTTTCAAGTACATTTCTTGATTTTTAATTATGATATATTCCAAAAACAATTCATGCAATACCTGTGAAAAGTATTTTGGTGGACGAGACTATTCAAATTCATGTAATTCTTACAACAACTTTTAATTTATTCAATTACATATAGAATGATTATAGGGTAACATAAATTTTATGAATTTTATAAATTAAATGTTTAGCCTCACTGACAAGGGGGCACTTTTTAAACTCTGGAAAACATTGGCTAATCCAAAAACTGCAGCTGTGTCACTTGAAAACAGTGCCCTGTCCCTGGAATCCTTGCTGCATAGGAATATTGAATGATTGGGTAAGCCAGTATAATATTAATCAGGTATTTGCTCTGATTTAACTGACGAGTAAAAAAAGCTGTTGGGATATTGTCTTGTCTGCTTTTGTCTGACTGATGAAGCAGAAATAGAGTTAGATAAAGGTGCCAGCGTGGGGCCCACCAGGCCATTCTGGTTGTTATCCCTTTTATCGCAATAGACTTCTGGATAGTTCTGGAAGAGGGAGGAAAGAGGAACCTGTTAGCAGGAGCATTGGTTGTAATCTGTGTTTTTGATGATCAATGACAGGATCCTAAAATTACACCCAAATATCTCTCACAGGTTCTGAAATTGAGTTTCTGAAAAAGAACCATAGTAGTAATAGGAGTAAAGAGCAGAGTTCCAGAGAAACGAGCTGTGAATTGAACCTGCAATAGAAATTGATCCTACCTGTCAGTTTCTGCCCTCATTCATAGGAAAACAGAATTGAGTGTAGAGGGAGCCAGGATCACTGATTAAATAGGATGCTAAAGTGCCGGAGGCCAGAACTGGGCTTACTGGTCCCTCAGGTCAGGGCTGCGACTGTCAGGCTTCTCTGCATGAAACCTGGCTGGAACTGGCAGAAAGAGAACAGAATGAAAAATGCTACCACCAGCCTGGCAAGTGGTAAGAACTCCCTGACGAAGCTTCAGGCGAGACAGCCAATGTGCTTCTTAGGGAGTCCATTCTAGTCTCTTACTGTGAGTCGGTGGGCCCAGACTGATGATTCATGATTCATGCCAGTGGCGGCCTGTCACGAGACCCATTCCGGTGAGGGTATGAGTGTGAAGATAAACGGCTTTGGAAGTGACCCACATCCTCAATAGGTTCTCTAGGATTCTGAGGAAAAGGAAGCAAATATCCAACAATGAGTGGTCCTGTGAGTATAATTAATACCCCATTATCTAACCCTAAGAGATTTATATTGTGCACATATAATGGTAGTCATATATTCCACGTTGTTTTGGCAGTGCTTGCATTCTGCTCCTAGAAATGCAGTATGAGTTGTAATTAGCCAACTGAAATTACACATTTCTGGTTATGAAGTTGCCATCTATTGCCTAGAGTGTGATATATTTCTGCAACAATGCCCTTCAAAGTCTGCAGCAAGCATCAGTATAACTCATGAGAGTAAATGTCCACATGGAATGCCTCATTCACACTTAGCGGCATGCTAATAGAAATGGTTCCAACAGAAACATTGAAGATAAAGGTACTATAAAATGCTAACTTAAGATGTAAACCATTTCTGGAGCAGAGTGCAATTTGCAGAATAGCAGAAGAGAAGAAAAAAGCGATGAAATCAGGCCATTTCCTTGGGATGAGTTGAAAGGATTTTCAGATTCCCTGAGTCATTAGACTTAGCTCATCAACAATACCCTCAAAAGAGGACATTATCACAGGTACTTGGCAGGGTACAGCATTCAGTTATGTTATCAGACATCATTTTCTCTTCTCACTTAACTAACCCTTACCTTCTGGTCCTGATGAGAGAAATGACAGCCCTCCATAAAGGTGGACTCTGTTGCTGACGTCATGGTATTGATTCAACTTCTCTCTTAAGCTTTTGACCAATAGAAGCAGTCATGGAATGACTGGGATAGAATGGTAGTCAAAGTGTCATTCATCCCTGCCCCCTGTTGATATGATTTTACTCTGCCATTTTGGTACGGACATAGTAGGAAACACAACAGCGCTGCACCCTTAGCAAAGGACCATGAAGAACATAAATGGAGATGTTCTGTGTGTAACAGCTTCTGTAAGATTGTTTTGTTTTGGGTAGCCAGGATCTTGAGGATTCAAGTCAGTGAACAGAAGCTTCTTTTTATCCAAGATTTAGATCTCATACAACCTCTATCTCTAGTCTACCAATTACCACTCTTGACAGCAGGGACTCTGGAACCTTAGTCATTAGATATGGTTCTCTTGTGCTATGCTTAACTATTTTATTTGGCAAAGTTATGGAAAGTTTGAAACATAATTTTACCATGATAGAATTTGTAGAGGTATGACAGAAAGGAAGCTAGCATGCATTCCAAGAAAACTTGAGCAGTAAGCAGACAGGACCCTTGGTTTTTCAATCCTGGAGCTTCATTCATGTATGTATTTTCTTGACTAAAAAGTGCTGAATTGAAGCAGGCTTGTTTACGCAGTAGAAAGTAGTTTTCTATGGAAATTAAGTTAGAACTACATTGTTTAAACTAAACTCTGAAACATTTAGTCTTATTAACTTATTATACTTATTAAAACATTTAGTTTTATTAGTAAGTAAAATTGATGAAAACCTTGAGAAAATGCTTTAGAACACTTTTCTATATTTATTTTTTTAATTTTTTATTTTTTGCTTTAGAACACTTCTTATGGATACCTGTGATTAATAAGGAAAGGGGCAAAGAGATGAATGTTAACCTGTTTACGTATAAGGGATCTGGAGCTTATTCAAAATTTTTGTAAACATGCAACTAATAAAGCATTATATATAAAGTTAGACATTTCCTTTACATTGTAAAAAGTCACTGGACTAGAAAAAAACCTTCAGTTATTTCCAAATAACTTATGATATTTCCCCTAACACTAGTAATTTAAATATAAAAAAATTATTTAATAGAAAGAAAAGTTTCATGGGAATGCCACTCAAGATTCCCTGAGGGAGTTTTCGTCTCACTCATCCTTGGTTCCTAGAGTTATTACAGGATGGAGTAGCATGAATGATCATTATTAACCTCATTTTATGGTTCAAGCAGATATCTGGCAGATAAATCCCATCTTGCATATATAAAACTAAAGCATTATTTCAGTTGAAATGTTTTCATTTGTTGGAGGTCACAGTTAAGGGAGTAGTTTTAGATTCTCCCTTAGTCCTAAGTGATGGAGAAGACAAGGAATTTATACACAAATGGAAATCAAGAAATGAACTCCAGTAACAGTCCAGACAAATTTCCAGCAGCCACAAAATATAGGGAGGGTATTCTGCCAAAGCTGAACTGGGAACATAGAATAGAACCCTCTTCTATGGTATTAGAAAGAGAAGAGACTTCATGGCACATTTGCTCCAAAATTAAATACATGCGATCTTTATTATGTTTTACATTCCTTGGTCATGTTTTAGGTGCAGTTTTGTGTATTGTGAACATTCTAATTTCTTTTTTTTTTTCTGATTTTCTTTTCTTTGGTGGAGACACTGCAATAGAGAGTTAAAGCAGCATGTTTCACTGTCAGACACGTATGAATTCATAGCCACAATCAAACCTTGAACCAAGTTCTTAAACCAATGCTGGCTGCAATTTTTTCATCTATGTATTGGGAAGAATGGTACTTGGTTCACAGGATTGTTTGAAGGAATGGGGACTACATATGAAGCAAGGTACACATAGTAAGTGCACATGCAGTAAATGGTAGCTATTATTTCTTAAGTTTTCATGCTGACTTTATCTTACCAGTTGTAGATCTCTTTACATTCATGTATGATGACCACAATTCAGGAAAAAAAAATCAGAATATAGGGAGTAAGTATATTTGTGGATATTCCAACATGGAGCATTTAAGATTAGATTCTCTACAAAGCCATGAAAGGTAAACTTCTTAGAAAAGTGTATATAGCACATAGCATATATTCATATAGCATTTCATATTCATATAGCACATATTCATATAGCATTTCATTCCATGAAATGCTATATGAATCAAAACTCAGAGAAGGCCTGGAGTCCTGCTCAGAGGTTTATGCTCTCTAATCATTATGTTATTTCATGCTGCATTCTCAAGCTTTCTCTCTTATTTTTTCCAATTACATAATTATGAATCAATTTAAAAAGATAAGATATATTTATCAATTAACATCAAGATTGGTTTCATGTATCAGAGCCTCAGAGAAAAAGAGCCTTAAATAAAAGTACTGTATTTCTCTCTAATGAAAATTTCAGAAGTAGACAGTTCAGGGATAGTTCGGTAACTTAGTGATTACCAGAAATTCTGCCTCCTTCTTCATTATTGCTTTGAATGGTTGATGGATGTTTACGTGCTTCATGGTCCATCATGGTGGCATGAGCAAAAAACATCATATCTTCACTCCAGCTAATGGGTAGGAAGAAGGAAAAAAGATGGTGAGACTTTCTTCTAAGAATACCTCCCAGAAACTGTTCTTGATCTCATCTCGTATGCCGTTCACCAGAACTTAGGCATATGGTCATACCTCACGGAAGACACCAAAAATTCTAGTCTTTATTCTGGGTGGTGTTATGCCCAGCTAGGATTTAGGGATTTCATTGTTATGGAAGAAGAGAAGACCAGCTATTGAGACAAGTAGGACTATCTGTGACTTCTGAGCTTCACCAGAACTCTCATAATACGTTTCTCTTATGTTTCCTGTTACTTCTTTTCTTTTCTATACTAGATCCCATGCGTGGCCCAAGAAAACTGGAAGTGGTAGAAGTCAAATCTCGACAAATCACTATCCGCTGGGAGCCATTCGGATATAACGTAACTCGCTGCCATAGTTATAATCTCACAGTCCACTACTGTTACCAAGTTGGAGGACAGGAGCAAGTGCGAGAAGAAGTAAGCTGGGACACAGATAATTCACACCCTCAACATACGATCACTAACCTTTCACCATATACCAATGTTAGTGTGAAACTCATCCTCATGAATCCTGAAGGACGGAAGGAAAGTCAAGAACTCATAGTACAGACGGATGAAGATTGTGAGTACTTTTACATGATATGTTTATATGAAATATATATGCTTTCAGAAAAGCAGCTTTTATTTCTTTTAAATTGAGGTCTCTATAATGAAAATGAAGGAACCAGTAACTCTATTGAATAATAAAAATATGCTTCTGTGAACTTAGGCATTGATTTAAAAAGGAAAATGAATAAAGATGTTGAATTTTAATTCTTTATGAGTCATAGAGTTACCTTTCTATCTATATATAATTATGCTATATTGCTCTAAATAGTTCTTTATTCAAGTTTTATTATTATGTTAGACTTAGGAGTTGTTGCTTGGGTATTAGATTATTTATGAAATGTTTATTTAAATATATTTAAATAGCATTCTGAAACATATTTCATGGTACCGATAAAAATTTAGCACAAAATAGAGGCTACTCTTGCTTTTCAGCATAGTGCTAAGAAATTACTTCATTAGATTGGTGGCCTTGTAATAGATCATACTTTCCCATAGAAACAATATTGTAATTGGATATTACCTCGATAAACAAAGATTTAACAAATAGACAGCACATGTCACCAGCAACTCATGAAAAAAAAACAAATACACAATTGCAATAAACCTCTAAAATAATTTAAAATAGTAAAATTATACATTGAATCCAATAGCATAGACATAAATGAGATTTTATGTTGATTATACAGGTGACTCCCATATACAAAACATGCACATATGGCACATAAATACAGTGGTAGCCTATCGTATATTTGACCTAAAACCTATTTGCCAGGCATCAGAATAAGTGGCAAAGAACTTGAGAAGCCCATCAAATGAATACATTTACTTATTCCTGGGAAAAAGAGCTATTACCCTTTTTTTTTCTTAAGCAGCTGATTATGCAGTGATCCTTGATTACTGATTATAACATGCATTAAATGTTTACAGCACTTTACTGTTTCATTTAAAGAACTGACAAAGTATTTTTGAGTGTTTATTACCTATACAATATACCATCATATTGCTGTGAAAGGAAAACGTGGGAACAGCCAGGGTAAAGGAGGAACTCATCCCACAAATTCCTCTTCTTTTTTCTGGAGCCCTGCAGGTCCCACCTTGATGGTTGCTCTCAAGTAGTTGTCTTATTGGAGTTATTTTTATAAGGAATATCAGTTTGCTATAGGTCACCCAGTCAGGACTGAGATGAGAAGCCCTGTCTCTGCTTCTTCCAATTCTTCCTTATCTCTCTGATAAGTGAAAAGAAAGTGCCAACAATATGAGTTGGTCACTTCTGACTCTTCCCCACCTGCTGCATTTCTATGCTTACTTTGGTTCTAACTCCTATTGTTTCTACTTTAAATATTAGATTGTTCTTTTTTCTCAATTTTCATTACCTATATCCAGATCCTCCTATTTCATGCTGAAATTTCTAACCTTCTTTGGTGGTTTCCAGCTTTACCCCATTCTTATGTTGCCTACACACCCACAAAACTAATCATAAAAACACTTGTGTCTCTGTGGTGTTGGTTGCTATTTCTCCTCCTTCATTTCCGATTTTATTTATTTAAGTCCTGTCTCTCTGACATCACTTACAGAAGTATTTTTCTAGGTATGTCTCCTCTGGCAAGGGAAATAAAAGCAAAATTAAATTTTGGGGACTACATCAAAATAAAAAGCTTCTGCACAGCAAAGGAAACAATAAAAAAAAAGGCAGCCTACTGAATGGGAGAAGATACTTGCAAATGACACATCTGATATTGGGTTAATATTCAAAATATATAAAGAACTTACACAACTCGGTACCAAGAAAACAAATAATCCAATTTTAAAAATAGGCAAAAGACCTGAATAGATGTTTTTCCAAAGAAGACATCCAGATGGCCAACAGACACATGAAAAGATGCTCAACATCACTAATCATCAGAGAAATGCAAATTAAAACTACAATGAGGTATCAACTCACACCTGTCAGAATGCCTAAAATCAAAAACAGAAAAAATAACAAATGTTGGCAAGGATGTAGAGAAAAAGGAACCCTTGTGCATTGTTGGTGGGAATGTAATTTGGTGCAGCTGCTGTGGGAAATAGTATGGAGGTTCCTCAAAAAGTTAAAAATAGAACTACTATATGATCCAGTAATTCTATTATTGAGTATCCAAAAAATTAAAACACTAATTCAAAAATATATATGCACTTCTATTTTTATTATAGCATTATTTGCAGTAATCAAGATATGGAAGCAACCCAAGTGTCCACATATAGAGGGATAGATAATATATGGAATATTACTGAGCTGTAAAATAGAATGAAATCTTGCCACATGGCATGGGTGGGCATAGAGGGTGTAATGCGAAGTGAAATAAGTTAGAGAAAAACAAACACATGATATCATTCATATGTGGAATTTAAGAAACAAAACGAATGAAGAAAAAAAAAGGAGAGAGAGAGACAATCCAAAAAACAGACTCTTAAATACAGAGAACAAAAACTGGTGGTTGCCAGATGGGCAGGGAGAGAGGTGAAATAGATAAAAGGGATTAAAAGTACACTTACCCTAATGAGCACTGAGAAATCTGTATAGAATTGTTGAATTATGGTATTGTTCACCTAAAAGTAATATAATACCGTAAGTTAATTATACTTGAATTATAAAAAAATTAATAATAAAAGAAAATACACCTGCATCATGTCACTCTCTCCACAGAACTTTGAACAACTTAATTTAAATCTTAATTTTCAAGGTTTTCTGTATTCCTGGGTCATTCTTTAAAACCAGTGACTTTTCCTTCAGTGCAGCTAATTCTGCAAAGATGTCACCCGGGCGTCAGTGCCATAGGCTATGCTCCTTCCGTTCCAGGCTTTTTCTCGGAGCCTACTCTCCTCCACCTCCTGCCTTCCACCTGACTGCCTTCATTTCCTTCTCCTCAGCTGCCCACCAAAGGGCTCCTCAGCCTTCACGTCCTTCAAAAAGCTGCTTCCCACTCTTACAGCCCATAGCACTCTCATCCTTCTGACCTCCTTTGCACTTAATAAAAATCTTTAAATCTTTGGGCTTTAATTCCCTCATCTGAGAAGTGAGAATAGTAACAGTTCTCAACCGTAGTAGATTTAGAAGAAGTTTACATAGAGAGCTGTTTGTAGCTTCAGGGAGGGGCCTTTAAAAAGTGATCATTACTGTTTTAATGACTGAAAACAGCTCATTATGACCTTTCCCTGCTCTATCTCTTATATATAATCCTTTTTTTTCTAAACTATAAACTATAAAGAAGACACATTCTATTCCTCTATAAAAATAGGCATGATACTGAGTAGATAATAAAACATTCAAAGTATTTTATTACTCTTTAGATTAAACAATAAAATTTGTGGAAAATCATCTCATTTATGTTTTAATCAGCATTAATGTTTTAACCAATGATAGGGGGAGAATGACATGTGGTCATTTCTAGAGATGGGCAGGTGTGTCTTGCTCACGAACCTTCATGCATGAACCCACTCACCACTTTTGGGTTTCAGATTAAGAAAGGACATGAGCTAGGAGTTCTATTAAGTTCTGTCAAAACAGGAGATCAGAATAACTTATTGTTTTCTATTAGTTGTCTTGCTAGTCCCAGAAATAAGGGCATGCATGACTTCCAAATAAAAATCTATTATTTTCATTGCACTCTGGCATCCAGTTAATTATTTTTTTAAAGATTTTATTTATTTATTCATAAGAGACACATAGAGAGAGGCAGAGATATAGGCAGAGGGCAAAGCAGACTCCCCATGGGGAGCCCAATGTGGGACTCAATCGCAGGACCCCAGGATCATAACTTGGGCCAAAGACAGATGCTCAACCACTGAGCCACCCAGGCATTCCTCACTTCCATGTAGTTTCATATCGATTCTTTAAACCTAAGATAAGGAAATATTTGCATATTTATATATCATTTAGAGTTTGGATGGTAGTGATGAACTAGTCCAACTTCCTCATTTTAAATATGAGGCAGCTGAGAACCCAGGGAGGTTCATGAATTGCCCAAACTACACAGTTTAATCTTGAGAAGTGTCAAATCAGAACCCAGACCTCCCATCAGAATCAGTATTTTTTTTTCTGCCAAGCTATATTGAGTTCTATTTAAAATAACTAGAAAATTCTACATCTACCTCAGTAGCCCCTTAACTAAAAAAATGTGTGCTACCTGTGAGTGTCCTTTTGTATTTCTAGGCAGTCTTTCTAACCTGTGGAGATGTTAACAACCCTTAAAGGACTGTTCATATCCTCTAAAATATTCTCCAATCCCCTTTTATAATTTTATTGAGATATGTTTAACCATTCATGAGTTAGTGAACATTTGGGTTGTTTCCACTTTGGGGCTATTATGAAAATGCCGTTAATATTAGTATATTAATATTTGTGTAAAATTTAGTATTGATATTATGTATAATTTTTGAGTAGTATATGTTTTCAGTTCTCTTAGATATATACCTAGGGGTGGAATTCACATGGTAAATTTATTCATGTGTATCTATTTGAAGAGTTGCTAAACTGTTTTGAAGGAGCTGTGTGATTTTTATATTCCCTCCAACAGTATATGAGGGTTTCAATTTCTCCACATTCTCACCAATTCTTGTTATCTCAACATTATTAATATAAAACATATAAAAATAATAAAATTATGAATGTAAAATTCATCCATGAAAATATATATAGCTGTCACTCTCAATCATTTTTGTATTATATTGTGTGAATATAAAACAATTTGTAAGCCATTCAGTTTGTCTCCAATTTGTTATTTTTATTAAAAATCGTATATTGACATCTTACTATATGTCTCCTGGTACATACGTGCAAGAATATTACTAGGAAATATGCCTGGAGGTGGGATTATTAGGGCCTATGATACATGCCTCTTTAACTTCACTGAATATTACCAAATTATTTTCCCAAGTGACTATACCAGTTTCCACTGCCACAAGCAATGTGTGGGAATTCTTATTGCTCTATATCTTTCTTTATTTCCAAAGAATGTAAAAGTTCTGTTAAAAGGTGATTATTGAGCTTCATTGAATTGATTCAAACTTTAAAGAAAAAAGTGATGAAATTATTTTCTTTATAAGAACGGTGTAGCCAAAATGGTTTTAAATTTTAGATTTTTAAAAGAAAACTGAATGTGCCTTTGGACTATTAAATCTTATATCTCAATTAAGAGTTAAAAATCTAATATGTCTAGAAAAATCTAATTTGGAGGGGGGTGGTCTCTCAAACATTTATTGATTTTTCACCCTTTTTAGTGCCAGGTGCTGTTCCTACTGAATCCATTCAAGGAAGTACTTTTGAAGAGAAAATATTTCTTCAATGGCGAGAACCAATCCAAACATATGGTGTCATCACTTTATATGAGGTAGTGTATACATTCATTAGTAATTTAATTTTTCATTATAATTTATGTGATAGTCGGACTATCTAGTATTTAAAAATGCATAATGGCATCATGTCTTTAAGAAGTTCAACGCCGGGATCCCTGGGTGGCGCAGCGGTTTGGCGCCTGCCTTTGGCCCAGGGCGCGATCCTGGAGACCCGGGATCGAATCCCACGTCGGGCTCCCGGTGCATGGAGCCTGCTTCTCCCTCTGCCTGTGTCTCTGCCTCTCTCTCTCTCTCTGTGTGACTATCATAAATAAATAAAAATCAAAAAAAAAAAAAAAAAAGAAGTTCAATGCCTTTGGTAGTTACAATGGTTACTGCATAGAAGCAAAATAAACGTGAGTTTTTCAATTATGTATCATTTCAGGACATATATTTATAATGATTTGGATGTTTCTAGACTATATGTGATTATATGTAAAGACATAGCATAGTATTAAAAAAATCACCTGTATTAAAAACAGTAAGTATTTTGAAGTGTACATTGATTAGGAAGCAACCACATGATCCTATTCTTGCTAGCTATAAAATATTTTCCTACTGGATTATAGAAGAATGCTGATTATCCAATTAGCAAAGTCAATAGACATTGTCTCAGGGGTAACAATAGAATAATGACTTTTGGTTTCTTAGTATTAGCAAAACATCGTTTAGACTTCCTTGACATAGTTTTGTCTACTGAGGCATATCAAATAGTTGAATGATAGAGAGCAGAGAAGAATTTGATGAATTGTTCAAGGAAAAAAATAACAGCAGTAACAAGGGGTGACAGTCATCATCACATCTGTATGAGCATCATTTCACTGTACCTATTGTCATAGAAACAAGCAGGTGCATTTTTTTAAGCCAGCATTTATTTGAATGCAAATTTAACAAAATTATATGTTGTGAGGTTTCTAAAAATTGAGGCAATTCCTCCTCGGGAACCTCGGCTTGAATACCTTTCAGAGCTACTGACAAAAGCCTGAACAGATTAGCTGTCAGACAGTAATCACTGGTAAACCCCCTCCCTGACCCAACTAGCCTCACATTTATGTTTCCTTATACTTTTTGAAAATTGGTATTGAAATGCAAAAAATAATGTTTTTAATTGAAAGCTAAACAAAGTAAGAGAAAATATAGAAGAAAAAGTTGATTTAATAAGTTATTGATGCTGTTCATTGGCTGGCTGCTTCATTTTGAAAGAATTCAGTGTTATGAAAATCTGTAGTTCAGCTTTTAAAAAGGTAAGTTTTAAAATCAAACAAGTTCATATTTTTTCTCAGTGATCATAATTTTTAGTTAATATTTTTGGCCCCAAGACCATCTTCTGGTCTCAGTTTTGGAGATTCCCACCTAAGAATAACAGATTATTTTACTAGGAAAGATAACAGCCAATGTTAAGTTCCAAGAAGCATGTCCATCTGTCCTAAAAGCCACATGTTGATATCTAGACAGACAGAAAATAATAGCCGGATTCTTTCTTCCTGGTACCTCCGAACATACATCTTTGTATAATAAGTAACTTTAACGTGAAAACTATAGAAATAATAATTCAAAAGAGGAACCCATTGGGCAGCCTGGGTGGCACAGTGGTTTAGCACTGCCCTCCATTCAGGGAGTGATCCTGGAGACCTGGGATAAAGTCCCATGTCGGGTTCCCTGCATGGAGCCTGCTTCTCCCTCTGCCTGTGTCTCTCATGAATAAATAAATAAGATCTTAAAAAAAAAGAAGAAGAAGAAGAAGAAGAAGAACCCATTAATCTCTGAATTCAGCAACCAGGGTCTCCCAGTTGAACACTGATCTAAATGTGTTTTAGTGGGGATACCTGGATGTGTCATAAATCAGGGTTTTAAAACTCAGATATAGGTAAGTAGAGCAGTTCGGTTTATTTTTCTAGATACGTAAGTGAAAATGTTAAATGTGTGAATCAGGTTTCAGTGATTAAATACAAGTTTTCTGGCCACCACATCTTTCTCTCTCTTTCCCCCATGTTTTCCAAAAGTAGGAAGGGGGAGTTTCTGTTCTCTCTCAGGTGGCATCTCAGGAGGAGACTCTTCTTAAGCTAAGATGTACATGCTGTGCCTAGCCTATGCCAGAGTCAGTGACAGGCACAGGTTCCAGACTCAGTCCCCTCTGGATAACCACAGCCTCTGGGTTCTGATGCCATGCTAAGGAAGTAGAACGGTTGCTCCCCCCAAAAAAGCAGGGACCTTAGGAACAGTATGTTCTATCATAGAAACACATTTGATTATAGATAAAAACTGGAAGGTGAGATAAATGATCAGAGCTAGAGAAAAACTTAGTGATAAATGATACAGGTGTTTCTTTAGGGCAGGGAGCACAGCTGGATCATTTTTGCAAGGAGAAAAGAGAAGACAGGTTGGATGCTGTAGATGTTGTAAATGAAATGCTATGGGTTCAGGTTATTTTCAAGTTCTCCTTTACCTCTTGGGAAAGATAAACCAAACCTTTACTCATTGGAAAATGCTGACATCGTTTTCTGCCAGGAGTCATGGCAGTTGAGAGCATTAAAGCTTTCTTTTGATCTTATCCTTTGCCTTTCCTTTTCATTCCCCTAACAACCATCTTCAGTCTTCTTTAACCAGACTTTCCTTTCTGTTCTCCCCACCTTTGTTCTGGCTCTACCCCTTTCTGTCCCTTACCTCTCCATCAGCCCTTTATTTTGATCAGAGCCATCTGCCTAAAACCTAGACTGATAATTACAGCCTTCCTCAACAGCGATCAAAATTTTGATTTTATTAAATTAAAAATGTAATATCACTTTCTGAGAGAACATTTGAAGTACAGAAGTATTCAAAATAATATTCTTGCTTCCCAATTTCACTTTTCAGAGGTAACAACTGTTACAACTGGGTGCATGACCTTCAAGAATTTTACAAGGTAGAAATTATAGTGCAAGTGCATTTATGAATAGAGATCGATAACATTTAATAAATATTAGCAAACCCAGCATTTTTTGTAAGAATAATATGCCATATAAGACACACACATATTTCACATCATACAAAAACAAAAACCAAATGGATTCATGTTCCAGACACAGAATACTGGGCAGCCCCGGTGGCGCAGCGGTTTAGCGCCGCCTGCAACCCAGGGTGTGATCCTGGAGACCAGGGATCGAGTCCCGTATCGGGCTTCCTGCGGGGGGGCCTGCTTCTCCCTCTGCCTGTGTCTCTGCCTCTCTCTTTGCTCTCTCTGAATGAATAAATAATCAAATCTTTAAAAAATAAAAAATAAACACAGAATACTATAAGAAAACAAGGAAGATATTTCTGTAACGTATCTTACTAAAGCTTGACATAAGCCCCAGAAGTTATATTTTAAAAGATTGACAGATTTACTTATATAAGAATTTGAACTTTTGAACGACAAAAGATACCACTAGGAAAGTCTAAATACAGACAGAAGAAATTATTTTAAAAATTGGTAGCACTTAGTAGGCTGTTGGTCACAATATACAGACTTGATACAGGTTGATAAGAAATGTCCAAAGAATTCCATTAGAAAAACTGGGCAAAGAATAAGAGGAGACAACTCATAGAAAAAAGTCCAAGTAGCATTTGAACATGTGAAAAGATATCTACCCTATATTACTAATGATTGAGAAATGAAATAAAAAGAAGTGCTACAAAAAGTTTGTGTAATATCAGGTGTTAAACAATGATGTGGAGAAATGCATGTGTGCATAGACTACTGATGGGAATGTACATTTTGCATCCCTTACAACTGATGCATTTCCCCTAATAGACAATTTGGGGGAACCTATCAAAATTTAAGCATTGCACGTGAAGCTTATTTCTAGAAGTTTATCAGCCAGTAATACTTCCAAATACAGAGGAATATATGTGTGTCCAGGTATTTTCATTGTACCTCACTAACTTTATATGGCTTTCACTCAAAAGCCTAGTAAGTGAACTCCAGATTCCTGGTCATGAGAGTAATGCATCAGCAAGCTTTCACACACACACACACACACACACACACACACACACACATAATATTATATATTTTATATTATAATTTTATATTATGTATATAAAAGAGAGAGAGAAATAGACAAACCAAGAAAGAGACTCTTAACTATAGAGAACAAACTGATGGTTACCAGAAGGGGAGATGGGTAGGGGATGGGGGATATAGGGGATGGGATTAAGGAGTGCACTTGTCATCATGAGCACTGGGTAATGTATGAAAGTGTTGAATCAGTGTATTGTACACCTGACACTAATATTACACTGTATATTCACTAACTAGAATTTAAATAAATTTAAATAAAAACCATATATATATATATATGTATATAAGGTACTGAGAGAAGACAGAAGAACAAAGTACTGTACCTTCTCTACTAGAAGTAGCAATCCTAACAGCAACTAACTATAGAGAGAATGAAATAAGTACCAAAAGCAAATCACTTTAACATGTGAGGTGTGTAAAGTCCAGTGTTGTGTGGGCACATAGCAAAGTAGAATAGTCTGGATTTGTCAACTGATGGGGGCGTTCAAGAGTTGGAGACACCCCAGGATCCTGAGCCTGGATAACTGGGCTTAATTAATGACTATTGATTGAGATGGTAAGAATGTAGAAAGAAGTAGAATTTAAGGGCCATGTCAAGGATTTTCATTTCAGTATTCAAGGCCTTCCATAATCTAATTCCAATTTATTTTTTATTTTTTAAATTTTATTTATTTATTCATAGAGACAGACAGAGAGAGAGAGGCAGAGACACAGGCAGAGGGAGAAGCAGGCATCATACAGAGAGCCTGACGTGGGACTTGATCCAGGATCTCCAGGATCACGCCCTGGGCTGCAGGCAGCGCTAAACCGCTGCGCCACAGGGGCTGCCCCGTCTAATTCCAATTTAAATTTCTTACTGCATCTCCTATTATTTTTCTCCTAGAACTTAATGAGCTATACATATATAGAATTTTCTTTTCTCTGAAAACCTTCTGAACTATCACACCACATGCTCTTATTTCTTCTTTCCTCCTGATGCTTTTGCCTCCTCTCTCCTCCTGTGAGACCTTTGCTGCTCTCAGTTTTTCATCCAAATATCGTACTTTTCTCTGAAGTATCCTAGGTTCTTTCCTCCCCTGAAATCAGATTTCATTATTACTTCCTCCAATTGCTTGGCTCTCCGTTAAAGGACTGTATCTAACACTGGCGAGATTCCAGCCAAGTCCCACTCTGTAGAAGATTTTTAATCCCCTTCTGGCCCCAAATTGCATGTTATTCTATTTTGATTGTCTATGAATCTTTTAGTTCAGAACTTGAGACTGTAAGTAAAAGAAGGGAAAGTAATTTGAGAAAATTTCAGGCACCTACGTATGAATTGGAAATCATCCCATAAAACTGCAGAGGCCCAACGTGGAGTGTCAGTGTTCTTCATAGAGGCTGCATTAGAATTGCCTTGGCCCTCAGCCAGAGATACAGTGCAAGTGTGGAAGCAGTCCCAAACTTTCCTTCTGGGAGTTTCCCACTGCTTTACTTAATAGACATTTAATAAACATGCATTAAACTAACAAATGAAAAAATAAATGCCAAAGGGACATGGTACATTTGGGTGTACCCAACACCCAAACATAGAGGTGTTTTTTGGTGTCCTTTAGAACAGCTGCTCAGATATATGTAGATGGAGCATCCACTCTCACACAGGCAGTGGATTCTAGAGTGGATTGCTCCTCCTGTTCCTAAGGAACTTGTTTTTTTTTTTTTTTTAATTCCTGGTATTCAAACTCCGAGGGCTCTGGATGGCTTTGAGGAGGATCAATAACCATTCTGACATCTTGCGTCTGCATATGTACAACATACTGGCTTGTTAGGGATTTGTTAGAAGTGAGGGAGAGTAGGGGCACCTGAGTGGCTCAGGCAGTTGAGCATCCAGCTCTTGGTTTGGCTCAGGTCATGATTTCAAGGTTATGAAATAGAGCCCCACGTCAGGCTTTCTGCTCAGCATGAAGTCTGCTTGAGATTCTCTCTCTCTCTCTTTCTCTCTCTCTCTCTCTTTCCCCTCTCTCTCTCCCTCTCCTTCTCCCTCCACCCATCCCAACTCTCTCTCTCTCTCTCTCACACACACACACATAAATAAATAAAATATTTTTTTAAAAAGTGAAAGAGAGGATCCATAATTTTAAGAATGTCTAAATTAGTATGTATATGCATTTTTATGGGTTGGGGAGAGAGGATCTAATAATCCTAGCAAATTCTTGAAGGGCTGTGACTGAAACACCCATTACAGATCCCCAGTCTAGCTTACCCTGTATGACCATGGCAATAGGTGAGTATAAACCCATCAACCCTAGTGGAGCAACAGGTCCTTAGATAAAGCATTTGCTTTCTGCTCTATAGTCAGTGTGGGAGCAGCAACATCCTCCTTGCCATACTGTGAGCATTTATGGGAGCACATGCACACACCTCTTCTCCCCAGTGGCCTTTTTAGGAAAATAATATGCTGAGTGTCAAATATTTACTGATCACCTTGGGATCAGAAAGAAGAATAAGACATCAGTCACTCCTCAGAAAGAAGATACGATTACGTGAAAAGTTCCATTTCCTTTGGCATATTTAAATCATGATTTAAGACTACACAAGAGCTTTTACAGCACTCCCTGATGCATCGCCAAATGAACTATATGAACACAGTCACAACATCACGCATTCGGCTGATCCAGTGATTGTTAGGCCTCCTTTGGAAGCCTTTACTGAAAAGTAAAATGGGAACTCTGGCTTCAGACACGGGCAGGCGGACACATTTTGTTCCAATCTCGCCTGAACTCCCAGCGTCTTTGAAAGCATTTCCTTCTTAAGACACTTTTTTCCTTTCCTTTTTTTTTCTTTTGATTTCCATGATAGCTCTCTCTATTGGCATTTCTGGCTTCATTTGTTGATTTCTCCTCCTCCACCACTGATTATATTAAATGTCAGTGTTCTCTCTCAAATCCTTTCCCCAATGGCCTCATCCATTCTCAAATCATAATAGTTCAGTGCCACTCACCCCCACATCTCTATTCCTGGACCAGACCTCTCAGATCCCAGCTTTAAACCATGCACACCATGGCCACAAGCCAACAGCTCATTTCCCCTCATTCATTCCATTGCATGTCAGTGAGCAGGGCCATCTTTTGCTTAAGCCCCAAATATGCCACCTTACCCTTGATTCCTCCATCATTCCCTCCACATTCAACCTATCACTGACTTCTGTCCACTTTGACTCTCAGATATGCCACTTCTCTTCATTTGCTGCTCTCCCCCCTATGCTCACCTTCGTCCCAACCACTGCACCATCACAGGGTGTAGTTCCTCCGTGGTCTCTGCAGGAGTACCCTGTGACCTCCCTACTTGCCCACTGCCTCCTTCCAGCAAACCACTGCTCCTCCTGCCGTTAGTGTGGTCTTTTCATAAGGGAAGTTTGATCATTTGGTTTTCAGGCTGAAAAATGTTCAAAGGCTCCCCCTTGTATGCATCCTGACTTCTCATCTTAGGGTACGGAGTGCTGCACATATGGCCCTGCCCATTCCTCCAGCTCCTGTTCGAGGGACCACACTCACCTCACTTGCTAGGCTCCGGTCTCACAGGCCTTCCTTCTGTCCACTAACTATGTGCAGAATGCTCCTGCTTCACGGCCTTAGTCCATGCTCTTCTTTCCCAAACTCAAGTTCAAATCTCCTCAAATTAGCTGTCATCCCCTCAGTGGCTGCTTCTGCAACCATCTGTGGTAGCTCTACATGCATCCCTCTCTGCCCTACAATATTCTTTGCCTGAGCACCGTGTGGGTTTCATCTACTCAACTTTAGTATTTTAAAATGGTTCATTTACTTACCGTGTATCTCTCCCAGCTCCACCCACTGCAGTCCAGATTCTTAGCCACCTGAGGACATGGCCTGTGTCCACCCACTGACCGTGGTATTTACAGAGTCTGTGTTCACACCATCAATATCTGAATGGAATGAATGAATCTGAGTAGGGAGAGAAAACAGGGCACGCTGGCCCTGTCACATTCCAGGCAAGTGAAAGTTCATGAGTAAAAGCAGTGTCAGTGATACAGAAAATCTTTGTTCCCTGACCAAGACAGGAGGTAATGTAATGTCATTGTGTCGAGTATTCAGAAACAAATTTGGAGAAGATGTAGGCAGTTCTTAAGCCCAGAGGTAAGGAGTTTGGACTTTGTCTCATATACAGTTGTATCCCATTACAGTTTTTAGTAGGACAATGAAATGAACAAGGAAGTGTACCTAGCTCTGGGGTGGGCAGTGCTAGTCCTCATTTTCATTATACTGTATCATAACTGTTGAACTGCTTCTCTACTTCTCCACCAGATCGGTCCCTCCTCCAGGACAGGTACTATGTCTCATCCACCATGTGAGATCCCAGCTCAGAGCACATTGCTTGGTTCATTGGAGGCAGGCAATGAATATCTTGAGAATGAGAGAATGAATGAATGAATGAACTTTAGGGAGCAAATAAGCCCTCATAGCTTAGCTTAGATCTACCCTCTCTGAACCACCCTTTTCTATAGAAGTGTCAGAATGAGGACCAAGTAAGCAACTAAGCACACAGTGGTGACGATGCTGAAGTCCCTTCCAGAGCAGCTGGTGTAGACACTGTCTTGTCTCTGGACTCAAAGTAATATCGTGAGGGAAGTTAGCTAGAGGGTTAATGACAGAGATGCTGCCTAACTCTGAGAATGGCATGCACTGTAGTGATTAATATATACAACAAACATTTTCTTGCCAAAGCTTAGATGATTCAATCTAAATATTCTTTCAGAGAGGTCTCCCTAATTATAATGACATGGTATAAATATAAGAAGAAAGAATGTCAATTATCACTCCGTATAATAACAGTGTTAGTGTTCACGCACATAAATTATAAGTAAGTTTACCCATTTAAAAGCAAGAAAAGTGCTCAGTTTTGCAATTTAAAACTTCTGAATATGCCGCATTTAAAAATTATATCATTACAACCAGTAGAAGTTAGTAATCACCACTAAAATGCATGTTCGTGAATAGTTGATGAACTACTTATGTTGAAATTCTTTCAAAAATCATTTAAAAGGGCAAATTTAAAGACACCTATGATATATTTATTTTAACACATTCCAGGCTCGTCCAATGTGCCTTGAACACCTGTTATGTGGCATACATATGAGAGATTCTAGAGTGGTACTGCCTCAAATGGCAGCTCCTGGTCAGGCATGGTGATTTAAATTTTAGGGGTGTGCCGGTGGCTCAGTGGTTGAGCTTCTGCCTTTGGCTCAGGTCAAGATCCCGGAGTCCTGGGATTGAGTGCCCCATTGGTCTCCCTGCAGGGAGCCTGCTTCTCCCTTTTCTTATGTTTCTGCCTCCTCTCTCAGTGTGTCTCTTATGAATAAATAAATAAAAATTAAAAATTTTTTTATTTTAGTTAGCTAAAATCAAATAAAATTTTCAGGTCCTCGATCTCACTACTACGCTTCAAGTGCTCTGTTGCCACTTGGGGCTCGTGGCTACCATACTGAAGAGTACAGAATAGAACATTTCCATGATATTAGAAAGTTCTATCGGACAGTGTTGCTCTAAAGAAAAGAAGCAAATATGACCCCTCAGAGCACCGTGGTCAAGAACTACTGACTCGTGTCTAGGATTTATTTTGAGAGCAGATATCTTTGCCCACATTGATGAAAACACTTAAAAATACCCTTGTTTCCAGTAGACAGTAATCCTGTTCAGCACTAAATCAAACTGGCCCCTGGATGAAAGATGAGGCCTTCTCCTTGTCAGGTCCTTATCTGTTTGAGCTAGTTTTACATTGTGTGATGTCATTTTAAGCCAACTGTAATGTAGTTTTCCAAAGTGACATTTTGAAAGCAAACAACTTCAAGGTATTAGCTTAAACCTGAACTCATCCTTTATGTTCTAATCTACTGGCTCTCAGTTCCTCTGTCTATAAAAGTAATAACTCATAGCAGTTTTGGCTGAGTTCCTGCGCCCTTTCACCGGATCCAGGATTTGAAAAGTCTAAGTGAATAGCGGAGCTTATCATAAAGCATCTGACAGTGCATACATCACAAGGGTTTATTGGATAAAGATGTGATCCTAGTCCATCTGCTCCAGATATTTTATCACATTCTTATTCTCTTGCAGATCACCTACAAAGCAGTCAGTTCCTTTGACCCAGAAATAGACTTATCCAATCAAAGTGGAAGAGTTTCAAAACTGGGGAATGAAACCCATTTTCTCTTCTTTGGACTGTATCCCGGGACCACGTACTCCTTTACCATCCGAGCTAGCACTGCTAAGGGGTTTGGACCTCCAGCGACAAATCAGTTCACCACCAAAATATCAGGTATTAAACATTTGTGAGTTATGTCTTTTATCACAAGTAGCAGCTTTGTACTTTCTCATTCCCATTGTCAAGGATACAAACCTCATCCAAACTTACACACTGTTTTCAGATGAACACTTTGGCATTTATGAAAATCAGACTCATGGAATTGAATGAGATGCTCCAAATACTTAAAATTTGAGAGCTTAAGATCCTCCTGCATTAGGAAGTAGCTATGTTTTAACAGTTTGCATTGGAGGGCCTGAGCATGAGTGAGGGTTCTGGTCTGCATGCTCTTGCCCCCTTCACAGTTCAAGTTACCAGAGCAGCAGCTTTGGAAAGATCTCTGCAATGAGCCATGAATGATTGACTGCCCAACAGAAAGACAGCATTATATGGAGTCTGCTTCCAGAAGGATCAGCCATCCTTGGGACTTTCACCATTAGTAGTTGCCTGTCCTCTGCAATGACAGAGGGGTGGCAACAGGCACTTACAGCCTCCAGCTTTTTGCTGGTAGAGACTCAATTATGCCATCCAACCAAAGACATAATTCGAGAAGTATTTCTGGGCATGTGCAACTGTGCAGAAAATGTCTTTGTGCTTCGGACTAGAGGAAATGGAGTTGCCATCTGCTGTGGGATATATAACAGCAATAAACACAATCCCATGGACATTTCCTTTTTCCATTTTTCCCCCTTTGGGTATAAGTGGGGAAGTATTTGAGTTTTGGCTTTGTGTGTTTTGGTGGGGGGTAGATGAGCAGGAGGCAGGTGAGGGAAATAACGCTTTTAATCAATCGGTGTTAGCTAAATAATAGGCTTGCTTTCATATCTATTGTCCTCATTTCTAGTTTTTAGAAAGTTTTTGCTTAGAATTGGAGGCAGGGAAGTGCTTACAACAAGAGTACCTAAGCACTTGATTAGGTTTTCAGAGAGGGAGGTTTGGAATTTTGTTTTTAGGCAATTATAACTTCTAGGGAAATTTTTCATCATATAAGATTTTGTTTATGATCACAAACTCAACTTGAAGTCCAAAAGACACTTGATATTTCTTTGGAAGAGTTCAGTAATAAGAATAATAAGGAGAGTTGGAAGACGAGGAAGAAGTCCTTGGGAGGTTAGGGAAATGGCATAGGTCATACATTTCTAGACACTGCTAGACTTAAAATCAGAAAATCTGGCTTCTAGTTGTAGTTGTCCATGCCTTCCCTCTCTGATCATGATAAAGTGCATTGATACCTGGATGTGATTAAGATGATATAATCTGGTGCTTGAATTTATGATGGAGACTAAAGAGGAAACATTTCATATTTCATATCCTTGAAATATGGCTTCAAATATGAAGAGGATGTTCATTTAGAAAAGATAATTCATTTTTACCATTTCTGTTATATAAAAATTCTGGTTGATAGGAGTCTGACCACCAGCTTCATACAGTTCTATTCAAAAACAAAGACAGTTGACATTTTAGTTAGCCTGCATGGACTCATCAAAAATAACTATTTGATTTTTATAGTTCAGAGAAAATTACAGTTTATGGGCCCCAATTTTCTACTTTCATGGACCTCAGATAAAGAACTATTCTCTCTACAAAATGTAATTCTATGTTATGAATTGGAGTTAATTTTTAATAGAATTGGAGTTAATTTTTAATGCTGAGAAAATCCAATAAATGGAAATGAGATATAACCCATGTCTCTTACATAAAAGCTTTTTATATGTAAGAGATGTAAAAAACTATATATATTTGTAAAAAATAAAAATGATCTCTAGTGTTCTCATTAGGTACCTACACCTGTGAGTCTTCAAAAGACCATGTGCCTCCCACATCACAGCTTCATGAAATGATCTCTCTAGTCCATGGCAAAGACAAGATTACTGGAGAGCTTTGTCATTATCTTCTCATGATTAAGACTGAACTATCTAGAAAACAAAGAATGCCAGGAAATGGACTTGGAAATAGGATTCACATGAAGTGGGGGAAAAAAAGTAACATTTGTAGAATTATATTTGCCTGGCTCTATTATCTCTTTGAATTCCCATAATAACCCTAGGGGATAATTTCTCCTATTTTGAAAGAAGAGTAAATTGAAGCTCCAGAGACAATTCATGTGCCTAAGCTCTTAGGCTGATTAAAACAAAACAACAAAAATCAAACTCAAGCCTTTCTTGCTCCAATTCCTTTATCTTTTCCACCTTCCTGCTCTCTCTGAGAGCCCGCCGGTGGTCACTAATTTCAACAAGCCTTCTACAGGCACCTAAAGGCCTCTTCAGATCCTTAGATGGATCTGTGGCCCACACAAGTTTTCCTTATTGACTTAGATGTGAGAGCTGTAATGTTCCATTTTATGATATTAGTGATTATTTCTTACATATGCATTTAAAGTTAAAGAAAAGCATGCCTACCAATAAGTCTGCAAATTATAAGTATCTGACTTGATATATTTTCTCAAGCTAACCTACACCCATTTAGCAAGAATGCAAATCAGGAGACACAATGTTACTAACACCTCAGGAGCCCCCTCATTCTCTCTCCCAGCTTCAAATCAAAGAAGTCCACATATACTGGTTTTAGCGGTGGTTCCTGACAGTCTGTGTAGGGTGTATACACAAAGGCTGCCCGTGGTCGGTTCACAGCTGCAATTTAAGCTCACTGTGTTTTTCATGTTCTCCGCAAATGGAACTCACCATTTGATTTGAAAAGATCAACCAGAAATAATGAGTCTCCCATCTCACACATTTTTCCCCCAGCACCGTCTATGCCGGCTTATGAACTTGAGACCCCCTTGAATCAAACGGACAATACAGTGACAGTCATGCTGAAACCTGCCCACAGCCGAGGCGCGCCTGTCAGGTACCGAGTAGAGGAGGGGTGGACTGGCTCTAGGGAGATTAGACCCTAAAATCAAAATTGATTCATTTCTTGGCTGTGTTTTCTAGGGATCTGCTATGAACCTCAGTCAGCCTGTAAACCCATATTTTTATTAGCTCTAATTAAAAGAAATGACTCAGGAAAGGGAAAGTGCTTTGATGTGGGGTGATCAAGTATTGTGTACAGTTTGATTCTGATGCAAGTGGGTTGTTCTTTGAAGATAAGGAACAAATGCCTTAGTCTGTTGAGAGAGGTGGCTTTACTCCTAAAAAGTAATTGCTTGCTGCAATTTAGTTACCCAAGGGCAGATGCTATTTTTATCCTGAGCTCTATTCTTTAAATGGACCTTCAAGTTTTGCTTGTTTGTTTGTTTGTTTACCTGGGCTTTTAAGTCAGTTAACTTTTGGGAAATTGGCTTATTTCTCTGATGACTATGTGGTATATATTTACTTTTTTTTTTTTTTTTTTTTTTTTTTTTAAGAAACAGATGATTGGAAGGAGCACTGTGAAGTCTTTATTTGAACATATTTAAGTTTATTACCAACATGTAGGCCCCATTTCTCATTCCATGATGATTTATATAGCTAAGAAATTACGAAGTGTATCTTCTACGGTGAATGAATAAAATAAATTTATTCTTCCTAGAAAGGAGCAAAGGAATGCCTGAATAACTCTTGAGTATGAACTTGTCATAAGCTCATTAATCTATATAAATGAAATTTCTACTTGTTTCAGAGGGATTTAGATATTCTGTGCTATAAGAATAGATTCCCTTCAGAATAACCTTTTATTTTGAATAGCATGCTCTGAGGAAACATTTTCATTCCCATTTAAGGCTATATGTTTTTTTTTTCTATATTTCTTGTTTAGAATTTTACTTCATTAACCTTTTGAAACTTGGCTCTATTTGATCATGTTTTCACGACAGTATCATAGGATAATCAGTTGGACTTCTTTGTACCTGATAAGATATGTACAAGTTTCATTTCACATAGTTAGGAGTAAAAACAGAACAGCATTAATTGATAATAAGGTCAAGTTAGGGTGGAATCACAGGAATTTTTATTTGAAAAATCTACAAAATTTAAGGAGACAATTTTTAGTTCACTCTATTGACTTACTCGACATAGTAGTAAGGGACTTTCATCTAAGGGATTTAGGATGGCCATTCATAAGTGCACTCCATGAGAAGACTATGAAATATGTAAAAGCTTTATTCCAAATTTAAGATATGTATCCACTGACACTACCTCGCCCCTTTGGGTTGACCTGTATGCAGCGCCCAGGGGTTGCCCTAATCCACGTGACCCCAGACACATACTCATTAGATGGCTGGCCAAGATCCGAGTGTATCTGTGGCCTTCCGTCAGACTTTTTCAGTCCAGAAAGCTGAAATATTATTAAGTGAAAATTGATGCTCTGACCATGGCCAGAGCATCATTTTCTTGTGACCAACTTAAGAGTCGCCTAGACTCAGCAATGTGAGCTGTTAGGATGGGAGTCAGGGTTCTCCTGCAGAAGTATCACGATCAAATGAAAGGGTACAGACCACTCACCTCCAAATGGAAGGAATCTGAAATCCTAACCATTTCTCCAAAACAATGGGTTAGTCCCTGTTCTACTTTATTCTCATATAAACTCCTTTTCATTTTCTGATCTTTTTGCCTCTTTCCTTCACACTCTTTCGGTTGGATTTTCATCCATGTCTGTGTATAGATCTTTCCAAGTCTGAGTTTTCAAATAATATTCCTTTGAGCAATCGACATCATCTCCCTCCCCAGTTCTCCTTTCCTTATTTTTTTAAAGTGCTTCTTGCATTCCAAACTACGATTGAGGAGATCCCTGGGTGGCTCAGGGGTTTGGCGCCTGCCTTTGGCCCAGGGCGCGATCCTGGAGTCCTGGGATCGAGTCCTGCGTCGGGCTCCCGGCATGGAGCCTGCTTCTCTTCCTTCTCCTGTGTCTCTGCCTCTCTCTCTCTCTCTCTCTCTCTCTCTCTCTATATATATATATATATATATATATATATATATATATATATATAAAATGAATAAATAAATAAATAAATAAAAATAAAATAAAAAAAACAAACTACAATTGATATTTTCTAAGTATGCCTTTCAAAGGCATCATCTTGATTTCTTTTCAAAACGTTACAGTTTTTGGAGACTGGAGCCTTACTGGTTATTTAATTATGGATATCCTTGGGCTTTTTATTCTGATGTTATAAAAATACTCTTTCAACTGCTTGTCAGAGTGTCCAAAATACACACCTTCACCACGTCTCACATCATTTCTTGAAGGCCAGCCTCTAACTCTGCTAAGGTTTCAGTTTATGTTATCACAGCTTCCTTCACAGCTGTCTTGATGCCTTATTTCCAACCTCACTATTGCTCCACTTTGATTAAACATTATCTTATTATTGGCTAAACATTCCTTGAATTTGCCAGAGTCGCTTTTCGTTCTGTCTTTATTATACCTTCTTAGAGCCACACTATTAGCATCTTGAAATCAATAAATGTACTATGTTCATTATCTAAATCTATGCTAGAATCCAGATCAGTTCTTCTGGGACATATTCAGAAAGTATTGCAGGCAGACCCACCACAGACACCACCTTAACTAGAAGGATACTTATCTTAAATGAGTAAATTTTATGGGTATAAATTTGAGAATGGAAACTATCTTGACCCCAGCTGTCAAAAAGTTGTTTTCTATTATTGTGTTTTGTTTTTTGCAGAAAGTGAATGTTCTTATCAAGGGATTTGGTATTACAGTACAACATAATAGGGCTTATTATCTATTGAGTAGATGCAAGACCAATATGTCTAGAAAGACTAGTTTGGAAAAAATGTCCATAATACTCTCAAACTAAATGAGGTATATTAAAATTTTCGGTTTCATTTAATGTTTAGAGAAATAAGAACTCTGATTAGGGAATCATAGGGACCTAAAATATAAAGCCATAATATAGATTAAAACATTTGAACACATCTGGAAATTTGCAAAATGCACATGTAATCAAACTGCAATACAAGAAAGCTTTTCCCAAATGATAAGATAAATACTAGAAGAAGGAGGGAAATGGAAGTGAACATCTGCTTCCTTTCCTGGATTTTGCACAGTATTATATGCTCAAAAATACTGTCATTGTGTGATTTCCAAAGCCAATTCTTTCAATTGATTTGATTTTTCTTTAATCCATAATCATTAGGTTTAAAATCTCAGTCCTGCTTCATTTATGTACTTCATGAAGTAAGGTGGTTCTGCACTGATTTCACTACAAAACACTTAGCATTGCTTAATGCAGATTCTTTAAATTGCACTAAACTCTCAATGTAAACAATTGTTGTCTTTTTATTGATCAACACATCAGCTCTGTCACATAAAATTATTTAAATCCTGAGATGGCCAGGAAGAACACAAATTCCATCATTCTGGCTAGTAAGCTAGCACCTAGGACGGAATTTTACTGTCTGTTCATGGATTCAATTTTTTTTCTTTAATAAGACAAGAGAAAGATTAATTTTCTTTTATTCCTTTAGAATCACCTCATTTCTCTCTTTTCTCCTTTCCACTGTTCGTTACACACAGACACAATCCAACAGAGAAAATCCTTGTAATTTGCCAGTAAAATAGCAGCTCTAAACAAAGAATGAATTTTCCACAAACTCTGTGCTTTTCTTCCACTAACAAAAATTCTGTCTGTGATTTTACACTTGTACTGTGGGCAGTGTCCCTCATTAACGATGTTTTATACGTTCTAATGGTCTACAGCACGAGACTCCATCACACTGTTGAGCCTTTAGGTGATGGTGTTTTCAAATGACTCTCATTTTTGTTCCTTAGGCATTGTTGTTTCCATTTATTTGTAAATGTTTTGGAGCTATATGTCTTCTTAATTAAAACTCAGTGCTTGAATATGTTAATTAAACATTCTGATATTCATTTCAGTGAAATGTTAGAAAATTACCATTTTAAGTACTCATTCTTTGATTCATTCATTCAGGAGAAACTACCGAGTGGGGAAAACATCTATTAAATTGCCCGTCCACGGGGATGGGAGGTGGGCACCAATCACAGTCAACAACCAAAACATTACAACTGTTGCCCAAGTGTGCGAATAGACTTTTAATGGATGGCAGCCACTTTGTTCTTCCAACAAAGGCAGTCCTAATTATTTTTAACACCGAGCTTTTCCTGTCATTGGTAACTTCTTATACTATGGTTGTCTTCACAATGAACGCTTCCTCAATAGTTATATTTAAAAAGCAATTGGCAAATAGTTCCGGTTGCTGAGAATCAGGGCCACAATCTTAAAACAAATAGGAACTTCACTACATCATGAATGCGGAAGAGATGAGGCTATAAAGAAGGGATGGAAGAAATATTTTGCCTTATTTTATTAAAAAGCATGTTCCTGAAAAGTAAAATTTCAAATGAGACGGAATATTTTCTGTTAGGAAAAGGCAGGCATAAATGTTTTATTCATCCAAAATACTTTTGATTTTAAAAAAAAAAAAGCCTTGTACCATATAAAAACTTCAGTTTCATGTATAAATCAAGAATTTATTTATTTTTATGTAATATGTTCAGATTTTTATTAAATAGATTTCACCTTGAATTCATTACCGTAGTAGACTTGACAAATGTATGCTGTTTTCATTTACTCCTTTTTGTCATTTTTGCCTGAGTTTCGTTTGCCTTAAGTAGGCAGTCAACAGAATGTGGATGGATCTGAAACCATCATTGTTCACTTCTATTTCCTGATTTGCCCAAACTACTAATTAAATATTATTTTGTAACAAGTCAGATATAAAATTAAAAGTGTATTAAAGGATACGATTTTTTTTCTCATAACTGAGCTCTTTGTCCTTTGAAAACTCTCTGCTATGTTCTTAGACCAAGGTTAAGGACAGGTTTTCTATTCCATTGAGGATAAATAGTCAGTAAAGCAATTGTATTTATCTTAAGAGAATTTGTTATACTTCCTAAAAATGTTTGATTTGATTCTGGAGCTGTATGGAAAATGGAGCTGTATGGAAAATGGAATTTGTTCTTTTTGCGGTCATCAGCTTGGACCCAGAAGTTCTTATTAAAGGGATTCAGGGGGGATCCCTGGGTGGTTCAGTGGTTTAGCGCCTGCCTTTGGCTTAGGGCGTGATCCTGGAGACCCGGGATCGAGTCCCGCATCGGGCTCCCTGCGTGGAGCCTGCTTCTCCCTCTACCTGTGTCTCTGCCTCTCTCTCTCTCTCTCTCTCTCTCTCTCTGCCTCATGAATGAATAGATGAATGGAATCTTTAAAAAAATAAAATAAAGTTGGGAGGGCGTTTTGAGATAGGGTAAAAGTCTCTAGGGAATTTGGAAGCAAGGTTTCCAAGACCTTGAAGGGCTATCATTATTAAATAAATAAATAAATAAATAAATAAATAAATAAATAAATAAATAAATAAAGGGATTCAACAGGAGAATGTTGAGGATCTATGAAAACTACCACCTCAGATGGGACAGTGAAACAGATCTTTTAACAGTAAAAGGAAGGAAAGAGATCATTATAATTTTCCTGTAGAAATTACACTTGTTGGCATATAATTCATTATGGTTTAGGAAGCTTTAGATTAGGAAGTATGGACCAGATATTAATTTTTAAAAAGTTATTTTAAGGCAACGGCAATCCATTTGATTGTCTGCCATCAGTACATCCAAGGAAAGACATTTTCATTCCCTGAAAATCACCAGCTTGGGCATCCCATTCTCTTCTGAATATGCAAGGAGCCTTTGAGCAAATCAACATTGTGAGGTTCTTCTAAGGATTAAAAGAGGTAGGTTTTTTTTGTTTGTTTAAAAAAATACTCCAAACCATATTTTACATCCACTAACTGCTGTATAAGTGTTTTTTTCTTATGGTAGCACTTTCAAACAGTGTCAGTAAGTGGTTTGTGTTGTTTTTCTTTTCTTCATAGGACTAACTCTGGTCCTCTAGATTTTCCTTTGTTTGTTTCGTTTTATATATATTTTTTAAATATGATATCACAAAAAAACTTAATCTTACATGAAAACTAAATTAAGAATTTAACAAAGGTGTATCAATAAAATCATAAATAACAGAATTCCAGTAAATTCTAGTATCTCTACTACATTTTGAAATTTGATTGCATCTGTTTCCTATATGTTTCTGCATTTGCAAGTTTTTAGAAATTGATATTAAAAAATGGTAATGAACTCTTCCCTGCCCCCATTCTGTAGTACAGCTCTTTAAAAAAGTTAGATGTTTCCCTGTTATCTCCTGAATCATTAGCTAATGATGGTTATGGTCATCTCTACCAAATAAACTAAACTGTAGAACAAAAGGAAACCGATTTTCTGTTTATAACCATCCTGAAAGTGAAATTCATAAGATGATTTAGTGGAGAGTCGGTGAGACACAGAACTTGCTTGGCTCGAAGAAGTCTAATGTTCTGTTCACCTTTGAAGAATCTGATTCTTCTAACCATTTCTTTAAAAATATGTATATATATACATATATATATGTATATATGTATATATACATATATATACACACATATATATACGTGTATATATATATATGTATATATACTTGTGATTCAAGTACAATTTTATGGTCATTTAATCGTTATGTTAGAATTTATTCTCTAGATTCTATAAATTATCATTTTAATCAGAACAGTTTTCTCCAAGAATTTGATCTTGGGTCAGAGGAACCAGTTAAGTAGTGGTTGGCAAATATTTTTTATTACTTATTCCCCAAAAGTTTATGCCATTATTTTATTTTATTGTTGGAATGACAGTATTATTCTGAGAAAGGAAAACTATAGTGTAAAACCTCACAATGCAGAGTTGGCTTTAAGGTCCAAAGATCCTGTAATATAAATTTAAAGTAATATAATTTTAAGTTAGCCTACTATAAATCAGTGTATCATTTCCCTATCTAAACAGTGCTTTGCTTGGCAGCCCGGGTGGCTCAGTGGTTTAGTGCCGCCTTCAGCCCAGGATGTGATTCTGGAGACCCAGGATCAAGTCCCGCATTGGGCTCCCTGCATGGAGCCTGCTTCTCCCTCTGCCTGGGTCTCTGCCTCTCTCTCTCTCTCTCTCTCTCTCTCTCTTTCTCTGTCTCTCATGAATAAATAAATAAAATCTTTAAAAAAAATAAACAGTGCTTTGCTTTAAATTAATTAGAAACTATTGAATCTGTCAATAATCAAGACCATTGTAGACAAAGACACAAGATAGTGTCAGGTGTCATGCATAGCCTTTTAGGCAAGGCAGGCAGACTCACTCTTTCCTCCTTTGGCATATTCTAGGGAAGATAGAGTAATATTCAAATAATTACTCTGTTTTATGGGTTACATCAATTATGGACCCAACTTTTAAAACGAGACCCAGGATATAGAAAAAGGACATAGTCTGAAGTTAAATAAACCTAATTTCAAGTCCCAGTTCTCTCAACAACTAGCTCTGTGACTGTTATTCATCCCTTTTTTTTAAATTTATTTTTTATTGGTGTTCAATTTACCAACATACAGAATAACCCCCAGTGCCCGTCACCCATTCACTCCCACCCCCCGCCCTCCTCCCCTTCCACCACCCCTAGTTCGTTTCCCAGAGTTAGGAGTCTTTATGTTCTGTCTCCCTTTCTGATATTTCCCACACATTTCTTCTCTCTTCCCTTATATTCCCTTTCACTATTATTTATATTCCCCAAATGAATGAGAACATACAATGTTTGTCCTTCTCCGATTGACTTACTTCACTCAGCATAATACCCTTAACATCTCTAAATCTCTGGCCCTTCATCTTTGCAGAGCAAGGTAATATGACCTTTTAACAGGGGTTTGTTAGGATTATAGTTATTAGGTACTAACTTGGTTTCCGGCACTGTTTTGAGTCCTGGGAACACTGCAGAGCCTGTCATGGGCACTCTTCTTCAGGAGTTAGCAATTTAGGTGCAAGTGACCAGCGTGTTATCTGGTACCCTATTGCAGGGATGAGGACTGGCACAGAGAGTCCAAGGGAAGGGGTTGTACACAGGAAGGTCAGGTGAGACTTAAGAAGAGCGCCTCTGGAGCCAAGCAGCTGAATCTTGCGATGGATATTGTCCAAGTGATATATGGGGAAGTATTTGCTGGGGAGGTTAGGTGTGTGTCAGGGAATAAATGGGTAAGACTGATGAGTTCCAAAAGAGCAGAGAGACCTGAGCAAGTTGGTCTGATCTGAGAATGAGAAGCATGTTAGAAGTAGAGTGAGTGGGGGGCTCAGGGCTAGATTGAGCAGCCTTATGCCCCAAGCTAAGTAGTAGAGATGTAGCCTTTAGGCGGAGAGTAGATCACTCAGGAGCTCTAGGCAAGGAAAAATCTATGAGGAAGATCAGCCCTGCAGTGGGGCATGGATGGGACAGGGCATGGGAAGAGCTTCAGAGGAATGGCGGCTGGTGGGAATACTGAGCCTTCCCACTGTTCCTTTTCACTGGGTCCAGTTAAGACATAGCTAACCTTTAGGCTTGAGGGGAAGAGATCTTGTAAGTGTCACATACTAATTTTTTTATTAGAGACAGGATTTAAAGGAATCAAAACCATTTAGTACTTTTTAGAGGGGAAAAATGTTTTGACTAACCCAAGCAACTGATGATATTAACTGTTTAGAGTATTGTTAAAGTGGACACTAGAACACTAGAAACTGAAAGCCTATCCTAGCAGTGACTCTCTATCTAGTAATTTATTGGAAATTACTAATTGTATGAGTATTTTTAAAATCTCAATTTTCATAAGCAGTAGAAATGTGGTACTATTAGTCCCTCTTACTGAGAAGCTTCTGGATCTGTCTCTTTTTTGCTTTTCTCTACCTTCCTTTTATTACATCACCCTAACCCCTTTGTCATGCCCTTGTGCTAGGTGCTTTTGTAATGATTATAATTTGTACTGGGTTGTGTATGCAGTGCCTGTTGAATGGACACAGTGTTGTCTTTGCCTCCTGAAAGCCAAGTGCTAAGGCTTCTCTGAGCACCAGTATGCTTAGTGGATGATTGGGGCTAATTCTGGGCTGGGACAGGGAAGACCCAAGTGTTTGATAATACTATATCTCCTTTCTGCTGTGCCCTAAAGAATCCATGGTTATCTCTGAAAAACTAGGTGTCTGAGATTGGAACTACAGATTACATGAAAGCCTTTGAGTATCCTGTACAGTGGAAGCCAAAAGTTATACATGACTATCTCTCTGGAGGTGGGAGCATGTAGTCCTATGCATTCCCTGACCAGACTGACCAGCCTCCCAGAAACCATCCATCCAGGTGACAGAGGTAGACATATAGGTTGGTCTCATTTTCCACTGACAATAGAGAAAGTGACATGCTGCTTTACCCCATCTATCTGGACCATCTGTGAATGTCAACAGTAGAATCATTTACGAGTAGTCTTAGTTGTAAACCCAGAGCGCCAGAAGGTTACAAATGCCTTGAACTGAACACTGCATCACCTTCATTATGAATCTCCAAGCTGCTATGCCCTTCGCTCTCAGGAGCTGCTGGTCTTCCTAATCACAGTTATTGATTCCAAGGAATTTAAGGGATGAATTCTAGAGGCATTCTGAGCTAAAACTAATAGCCTCTGGGAGCAAAGATCTTGGAAATTTTGACAGACTAATTGATTTTAACTACGGATGCCTTACTCTTAGGTTTTAAAGTGCTAAAATCATATATGATATGAGAGAAAAGATCCCAAATTCTAAGAGGCTGATCAAGTCACGTAAGGAGCAGAGAGGGCAAGTCAACCCAGTGTGTTACTTAGAGCCACACGCTTTCAGAGCTGAGGAGCCACACAGAGAGGATCTGACCACTTTCTGGCTGTGACAACACTTCTTAATCATATTGTGGGGGTGTGCATAGCCATATCATGAATGTGGTTTTCCGTCATCTTCTTCAGCAGAGCAGTTCATCAGCCAGCACTTAGAAATATGTTCAGTGAAATTGTTAAGGGTGATAATACTAAAGCACATAAAAATTCTGACATGCCTTCTGTTTCATCAGAAATAATTTTATTATATATATTATTATATGATGCTTGATGGTCAGCTGTCTTTGGTTTTCAGCTACTTAATTAATACTCAGCTCGTCAGCCTGTTTGGTAGCAGAACCATAGGGAACAATGTGCATTTTTCCATATCACCCCATGGCTTCTGTGTGGTTCTCTCTGTCCAGTGATTCCATTTCTCTGCTTTAACCTGAAGGTGTTTCCCTGACCAGTCTCAGTGCAAGTGTTTTCTGCTCAGTGAGAAGCAGTAAGAGCTCTCTGCAATTATTAGTATCCAGTTAAAATGCTCACCCTTTGTAACAATGCAGAGTGCCATAGGAAATTTCACAGTTGACACTTGGCTATTGTTCGTTCATTCTTCATTCGTTCACCAAATATCTACTGAGCACTCTTTAAAAAAGATTTATTTGTTTGTTTGTTTGTTTGTTTGTTTGTGTAACAGAAAGAGAGAGAAAGAAAGTATGAGATGGGGGGCAGCAGGCAGAGGGAGAGGGAGAAGCAGGCTCCCTGATGAGAGGCTTGATCCCAGGACCTGGGATTATGACCTTAGCCAAAGGCAGACACCCAACCGACTGAGCCGCCCTGGTGCCCCATCTACTGAGCACTTTTATGTTCAAGTAACTGTGCTAAGACGGTGATCAAGCTGGATAGAAGAGTCCAGAGTGCTCCAAGAGCATCAGATCGAGGACAAAATCTCAACCAGGGATCAGGATATGCTATTTAGGCTGAAACACGAAAGAGAATTAGGAAGTGGCCAGTGAGGGGCTGGACACACGTGTAGGTCCACCCAAGAGAGGGACAACCTGGAGAAAAGCCTAGGAGAAGAGAAAGTAAAGAGATGTAAACAGTGGTCATCTTAGTAAATACAATTAGAAACACACACATAGTAAATGAGGTTTGACCAGCACTCAGGAGTATTAATTAGATTTGTGCATTTAATGCCGAAAGTGAGCATTTTCCTAGGCTAATCATTATGTAAAGTGTATGTAAATGTGATAGGAACTGCAAAATGATCACAAAATGATTTTCATAATTTAGTTCCTGAATATCATTCAGTACCTCAAACCTAATTAAGTGTGCAATAAATGTTTATTGGATTGAACCTCATCTTTTTCTTGTGAGCAAAAGTAATTATCATGAAAACTTTTATAGATAAGGAACTGAAGGACAGAAATCTCCTTTTAACTAGTTGGATGTATCGGGAACAAGAAGGATTTCGAATTTATATTTTCATCCTTAAATAAAAGTTAAATACCATGTCCCATCCATATAGGATAGAAGCATGAAAGAAGACCCTACCTTTACCCTTGAATCAATTTGTTATTTTTTTTAATTAGAAGAGAATTTCAGAAAAGCAACTTCAAATAAGCTATTACTGCAAATACAGATTCCCTCAGGAAGGTCCCTATACGCTTGCACATCTGTACTGACTCCTCTGGAAGCTATCCTGCCTCTGATCTCTTTAGATCTCAGACACCCCCCCTTTTCTCCTTTACTTTCCATCCTCCCATCACTGCTATAGTTCATACTTTTATCTTTCTTGGCTCTCCAGTCACCACTGCACAGTGTGGCTGCAGGGATCTTTCATTCTCCTGCTTCATATTACATCAGGGTTTCTCCACTGCCCTCAGGATATATCCAGACTAACATGGACAGTGTGTATCATCCAGTCATTTCCTGGGTCAGCCTCCCCTTCAATCCTTACCCCAGGTAAAAAGACGTAAATTCTCAGCACTGAGAATATGCCAGTTGCAGTTGATGTGTTTTTAGCATGGAATTTTCTTTCTTCATCCTCTGCCCACCCATTACCCCTAACACACACAAATGATGGGACTGTGGGATATTTTAAAAGACTTTATTTATTTATTCATGAGAGACACAAAAGAGGCAGAGACACAGGCAGAGGGAGAAGCAGGCTCCCTGCAGGAGCCTGATGCAGAACTTGATCCCAGGACCCTAGGATCACTACTTGAGCCAAAGGCAGATGCTCAACCACTGAGCCACCTAGGTGCCCCAGGACTGTAGGATTTTTAATGGGGTAGAAATATGATTGCATTTGCACATTGGGTCAATCTACCAGGGCAGGGCCACAGAAGAAGGAAAATTGACCCATGAGGCTTCCTGGCAGAAAGTTAACAGGTCGCCTAGATGAGTGCTTCTGTCCATGGCCCCCACCAATCACAGGGGCTATTGGGTGAGAGGCGGCTCGCAGGTGCTTCTATGGTACACTGAGTTTTCTCCAAATGACTACAGTTTTACTTAGTAAAATCTGGTGTTTCCAATGTAAATCATTCATAGGACTTCATCTAATTAAAAGAACACTTAGCCTGGACCAGAAGCCTTGGGTTTGTGACCTTAGGCCATCCTGTGAACTTTGAGCCTTTCTTCAGTTTTAAAACTGGAGTCCAGTATACACCACCTATCTCACAGCCTTGTCATGAAGATTAATTCAGGAGAAAGCTCTTTCACTGAAGTGCTCAAAAAGGGTAAAACTATCATATCAGGATTTGCTTAACAAAGCATGTTGGTTAGATTGCTATAGTTTGGATTTATTATTTTATTCCCTGTTTTTGATAATAAACTTCAGATTTCTAATCATAACTATTATTTAATATTTATGCCCACATACTGTGATTATCACTTAAATAGGATCTATGTTTTAGAGGTGCATGGGTGGCTCAGGTAGTTAAGCCTCCCAACTCTTGGTTTCAACTCAGGTCATGTTCTCAGGATTGAGGATTGTACCCTGCATTAGGCTCCATGCTCAGTGCAACATCTGCTTGAGATTCTCTCTCTCTTTCCCTCTGCCCCTGCTCGCACTCTCTTTTTCTCTCTAAATCAATAAGTAAAATCTTAAAAAAAATAACAAGTAGGATCTATGTTTTAAAGGTAATCCATGAATATAAAAATAGTGAAAGGGAATAAAGGGGAAAGGAGGGAAAATGAGTGGGAAATATCAGAGAAGGTGACAAACCATAAGAGACTCCTAACTCTGGGAAACTAACAAGGGGTGATGGAATGGGAGGTGGGCAGGGGGTTGGGGTGACTGGGTGATGGGCACTGAGGGGGGCACTTGATGGGATGAGCACTGGGTGTTATGCTAAATGTTGGCAAATTGAATTCCAATAAAAAGAAAAAATAAATAAATAAAGGTAACCCATATTTTGAAAATAATTTTATGGAAGTTGTAAGAACTGTGTGTGTGTGTAGTATTAATACTGTATGTTCATCTCATAAAATCTTCAGTTTCGGAAGACCTTTTGTTCCGTCAACCACTGTTGGTTGGAGTAGTTGCAAATAACAGCTCTTTCCTGGGAAAGAAGATGCAAAAGTATTCAGAATCATAAACAGTGCAGCCAATCATCTCGTGCAGTTTGATGGTCATGGGTTTAAATCCTGGTACCTGTTTGCACTGAAACTTGGGCAAGTCATGTAACTTTTTTGAGTCCCATTCCTCTCTGTAAGGGATGAGTAATAATCTACCTCAGAGGACAGCTGAGAGAATTAATGACAGCAAAGCACTCAGTATCTAACACAAATACTTTCTGCTCAACTAGGAAAGCTTTTCTTATTTAGTATTGACACTATTCTCGCCTGAGAATATTGTTGTTACTGATGGCAGTAACAATAACTAGATGATGTGATGGCTCCTTTTCTTCTGCCCATGTCTTGGAAAACCTTCCAGGTACTCCCAGAATACTCCTGAACCTCAGTTATGATCTGAGCAGTTTGTCATACAGGAGTAATAATTTCGATAATAAAAAATGAATGATCATTGTGACTTGGATCGAAAAGCTATCATGTGCCAGGCCGATGCTCAGACCTTTATGAGAGGATTTCTAACTGTCAAGAGCAGACATCCTCATCAGATGCCGGCATTCTTCTGCACAGGAGGTCCTGGGACCCAGCGAGGTGAACAACAGCACTAGGCCTGTGCAGCATCATGTGACCAGTGATGACAGGTGCACATCAGACATGTGCTTCCTCCCAGGAGTGTCTCCCTCCCTCCTCAGCCCGCAGATCTCTTCCCGGTAGACTCTCTCCAGAACCCACCTGCTTACACCTTCCTTTGCAGACATGGGCCACATCACAAACTAGTATCTTCTCTTCATTGTCTCTCCTAGTATTTAGAAAACATGTTAACTGCACCTTTGATTTTTAGATTACGGTCATTGGAATCTTTGGGGTTTATTACTGTTACTTCTTAGAGGTTAGAAGGGATTATTTTTCTTGTTGTTTTTTTCATTATTATTTTGAAACCAACTTTTTTTTCTCTTTTTTTTGGTGAAGCCCAACTCCCATTACAATTTATTTAATGTTTAGCTTTACAGTTTTGAGTACTTGAAGGACTTGGATTAAACAAATGTGTTTAGTGTGCTAGATTGTTTTAATCGAATTAATCAGTCTTTCTTTGTTGACATGTATGCTCTTTTTCGTTTCTCCATCCTTAATAGTCTCCAGAGAATCAAGAAAAAAGATACCAGCTCTTTTGAAATGCTTATAGTGGTTTTTTAATTGCTCCCTCTTATTTCTTGAAGACATGTGAACTGCAGGAGCATCATAAATTTGGTGGGCTAAATGTTCTTTTGTCAGTGTTCGAACCTTTTGAAAGATTCTATCTGGTGCTAAAATTGTTTAAGGAAAAGAGCTCTAAATATCTGACTTCCAACCTAAATTTTTTCCTTTTTTCATCGTGATATACAGAATCAAAGACCAAAATGTCATTCAATGGTAAAATTTCAATTTTATATTACTATATTGGCTTGGATTTTTTATTACTTATTATAGCTGAATTGCAACAGTGTGTGTTAACAAAAGGTACTAAATCTCTTATTACCACCACCACCATCCTTACCCCACCTGATTTTAGGTGAATTTTATTGTATTAAAAAATAATACTCTGGATTCCTTTACTGCCAGGAAACAAAGATCATTTTTTTATTAATGTTGCTTCTATGATGACAATGTCAGTCATCTCTTTGAAAATTCATTTTGGAAACTAAGTTTGTTCTTCAAGAACCCTTGAAAAGAAGCTTTAAAAATGGCAGGGGAAGATAATAATAATAGAGTAGATGTATTTGAGCATTTATACAATGAAACTTAATTTAACTTTCCCTCAAACTCCATTTCAAACTTGCTTTTGTGCATGAAAATATAGTTCATAGCTTTCTTTCCCCTATTTTTCAAGTTTTCTTCTCTTCAACATAATCTCCTCTGAAGCATTCTATGTATTAGAGCAGAGCTCTGGTCTTATTACCAGGGCCTCCACAGTAGGTAGGTGCATCAGCAAGCACAGGCCCCCATGCTTAGGGAATGGCAGCCAACCTTCCAGAGAGCAGAGAGGCTGTCCGTGGACGGGGGACAGCTGGAAATGGCCCTTGGGGCCAAACTCTGCAAAAACCCTCACCCCCAAAACACAGCTGAAGTGTTTTGATGTGACCTTAATGATTAACATGGATATCAAAAAAAAATTTTTTTAAATTTAAAAAAGACATGGATATCATTTGAAATACTGAAATTGAGAAATTATGGATCTTGTAACCTGAGGATTGACTATATAAGACAGAGTAGTTCCAAATTTGTCTGACAGTGATTTGGAGACAGGTAGAGCAGAGCAGAGCCCAGGACTGGGTGTGAGTAGGCTTCTTTCCCCACCTGCCCACAGAGAGCAAAGGCAGCTGGGTTCTCGGGCCTCACCTTGGACATCACGGGTGGCTGTGGGGGTCAAGACAGAGAGCCCTGCTTGTCATACTCTCTAATGCAGTTTTACCAGGAGCTGACAGTATCAAAATTGTGAGGGAAAACCCTGCCACTTTGGGATTGCTCTTGGGGCATGCCTGCTGGAACTTCCGGATGTATCTGACCTAGGGCATAACCCATTATTCTGTACTATTGATAAAGGGTCCTTAGGGCTTCTTGGAAGCTGTCACAAGCAGTCATTAGTGAGTATGATGTTAAAGCTTATTGGAGCTTTGGTGGGGTTGTGTTAGCACAAGTGGCTGGAGAGAACGGGGACTATATAGGCAATATAAAGACATTAGCTTTTTTGTTTGTTGTCATACCTTTATTTTTAATTTGGAGAGAAAGCTGGTGGTCTGGGGCGCCTGGGCGGCTCAGTGTTTGAGCATCTGCCTTTAGCTCAGGTCGTGATCCCAGGGTTCTGGGATCGAGTCCCACATCGGGCTCCCCACAGGGAGCCTGCTTCTCCCTCTGTCTGTGTGCTGCCTCTCTTTGTGTCTCTCATGAATAAATAAATAGAATTTAAAAAAAGAAAGAAAGAAAAAAGAAAGCTGGTGGCCCTAGGCAGTACAGCAGTCTTCGGGTATTACTGGTGGTAAAGTTTAGACACTAGGTCCAGCCCGGATGTCCTCAATGAACTGATGCTATCAGAGACTGGCATAAACATTTGTCACTCCTCCCCTGCATTCCCCTACACTTTGTACAAACCCATTTTAGGTTCTCATCACAATAGTTCTCCGTTTGAGCCACCTATTTCTAGTACTCTTAGGCTGGTTTTCTCAAGGACAGGGACAGTCTGTACCTGCTTCCTCCTCTTATTCTTCCCCTATGCCTGGCACAATGCTTAGAAAGGGAGGAGGGAGGTTACAGGAATGAAATAATTTTCTTCTCATGTACTGATGTAGAGACTTGCCTGGTCTTGTGCCAGGAGTTATAAAATATTAGATCTTGAAAGGACCTTACTGGTTGGTCGATGATTTAGTGGTAAAGCTGGACCCAGTTACCTGTGTATGATGACTCTGAGTTCAGTGGTCTCTCAACGGCACCCCCGTTTGGTTCACCTGCCTTCCTTTTGGATGGTAGCATTTATATTCCAGCTCACCTAGTCTGCAGTATTGTTCCTGTTAGGGACCAAAAGACTCTGAGTTGAATATAACACAGACATGGAGTAATGAAAACAGTTAGTGTGGCTTCGATGGTATTTGATTTCCATTCTTATTCAAATCACTAGTGCTATTTAAGAAAACATACTTGAATAATAGTAGCTGACCTTAAATTATAATTTTTACAGTCTTGTGTTTGTTATGAAATTGTGATGATTAAATTATGATTAGCTTAAGTGAAATGAAATCTGCAAAGGAAAATGTCTTCATTTGTTAAAATGGGGAGAAATCATTCTAAAAGAGGTTCCATCTGAGATTAATTTACTTGAAATTTGGTGTCTGTTGTGAAGATTAATAACAGGTGGCCTTTTACAGAGCTTCTTAGCCTGAGTCTAATGTTTTAGTTGTTCTTTTATTATCCCAAACCTCCATAACTAAAGGATTTTTTTCTTCCTGCCCTTTGTTCACGATATGGCACTGTAATTGACTTCATATTTCTCACCCAACCTTTCAGCTGTAATTAATATTTTATTATATCAGATTTTATCACTAACTAGCTGAGCAGCAGGGTATTGGACTGCACGCTCAGGCATGCTTGCCCATGCACACGCACATGCATGCACACACGCATGGGCACCAACACACACTGAACACCAGTAACTTATGGATGCTAGGCAAGCTCCTTGTGATGAATTATGGCTGAGAGAACATAAAATGTATTTGTGGTGTCCCACAAAATATTCCAAAGCGATTTATGGCCAGTCTTACCTAGAACAGAGCAGGACAAAGAGAAATTAAAGTTGCTAACATAAAATATTCACACCACCCCCCACCCCATATCTATTTATGCTGTGCGGTGTGTTACCCATTGCCCACTATCTGTGTAAAACTAGTTATCAGTCGTCATTTGTGACTTAATGAACAGAACTGTATTAGGTCCACAACTCTCAGTGCTAGTGATACATGAAGGACTCTGAAGAATCCTAGTCATGATGATCAACATGTTGAACATATTGAACTGACCTTTTATCCCTGGTGGCAGTATTTTTAAAGGCAACAGTATTTTTAAAGCTTAGTTAAGTTGTACTGGGTTGTTTGAATGATTGGGGTGTCATTTCAGTAAGTGCTGACAGGTTTAGGAAAAGGGAAGGACCATACCAAGAACAGGAAGAAAATAAATTCTGTGCTGTGGCATGGCAATAAACTTTAATTACACATTTTTACACGCTTTGCATCTAATTTATACTTTCATTTTCTATCACCTCCCTCCCAAAAATAATCTTCAGGAAGATAGAAATACCAGCCTTTATTCTTTCTTTATACATATAGAATAGATAGTTTTACCAAAAATTGCAAATCAAACTAAAAAGCACTCTTAGGTACCATGAGATGAACAATATTCTAAGTCCTTGAATGATCAGAAGGGTAGACTTTAAAGGATTAGCCAAAGCAACAATGAAATGGATCATTAACTTCTCTCCCTCTCCCCCCCTCCTCCTTACCCCCTGTCCTGCTATCTGGTTGGATAACCCTCCAGTATTATATGCTGATAAGAAATAGAATAAGTGGATAAGAAAAATGAACTTACAACTAAGGGTTTAATCTTGAAATGAATTAAGACCAAAATTTTAGAGTCAATTTCAACTCTGCAGCAGGCTTCCCCTCAATGTCTTCAAAGTTAGAAAAAAAAAAAAAAAGTGTCTCATCACATTTGAACTTTCAGGTTTAACAGAGTACATGAAAGATGTTCCGATGTTCTTTTCTAAGTTATACTTCATGTGCTAGCCTATATAAATGCAGATTTCTTATTCTCCTTGTAAAAGCCTTAGAGTTTTGCTGTAGGAAAGCCTCGCATAAATTAAATTTTAAATTAAATTTCATTCCATAAGAAAGTAATGATATAGTGATGTCACATTTTTGGCAGATTCATCTTCACTATGGATTGTGCCTTCATACTGCAAATGCCGTAGGAAGATTTTATGTTACTTTAAATTCCAGAATATTGGTGGAATCAGGATAGGGATGGTGTAACTTTAATAAACAAAGGGAGTATGAGTAATACATTAAAAGGATAATAGAATTTTAATTCAGCTCGCTAAGCTAGAAACTTCTGCTTGGTTTTCCATCCTCAAGAACTTGCTCTTTTTAATCATCTTTTTAGAAAAACCATTCAGAGAGTAAGATTTTCAAAGCTGCTTTTTGAGACTGCATTTGTGGTTGGGCAGATTTTATGAAATTCACTAGCAAAGTGATATTATTTGCACCAATGAGAAATGTGTCAGAGAGTTCTGTTAAGGTGCCATTGACCTAGGTGCCAATAATGCGTTAATTTCCATCCGGAAGACAGCAATGTGTGGCAATTGGGCAGCAGATAGGATTTAGCTATTTTTCATTAGCGCTTGGACGTTGATAAAGGGGAATGGAAAAGAGCTGCTTGACCTTTCAGTGCTTAAATTATTAAAGAGCAAATAGATTTGAGGTCTGGATGCTTGCAAATCTAATTTCTCTTGTGGAGCAAGGATGAAAAGACATTTTGGGTTTGAAATTGCTCTAGTCAACTTAGTTCTTCCTTTAATATATCTGAAGATGAGTAGATGGTAGCCATTTAAAAAGTAATATATCTGGAGTGGAGCAAAGTGTATAACATACCAGCTGGCTCAAATGGGGGCCCTCTAAATGATCATTTAATTCTCAATTTTTCATCTAATCCTCACAAAATTTCTGCTTGGAAAAATTAATTTCCTTTCCCCATATTCACATAGATGGTATTTAAATCACAAAACAAAATTTTCTTTCATTAGAGAATGTCAAATGCTGTATTGTTAAGATAGGGCAATGCCTGATACATAGTACGTGCTCAAAAACATTTCTTAATAAGTGAGTAAATATACACACAACCCAGCACACATACTAGCAAAGTTGGAGAAAAGATGGATGGGAGGTAAGAGATGAAGGTGTGGGAAGAGGGTAGAAAAACAGAGAGGCAGCTTTTGATTCTCTCAGGGCTCTTTATGTAATCGTGGGTTATCTTGCATAAACTTACAATCTAACCAGCATCTTATCATCATGAAACCTGTTTCTTGATCATTTCTTCTCTTTGCTCTTGAGTATTCAAGAAATGAATACAAAATAAACCTAGTATTAAATTTTAGTTAAGCAGAGCATATTTGTGATCACCACTGTATTTCTTCCCTGCCACTACATATAATGTATATAAAATGGAAATTACTTTTGGATTATATTATGCTTTCAAAAATATGTACCTTATGGCTGACTTCATTTTAATTGTGCTGAGATAGAGATGACTAAATCATAGACCTTTCCTCTAGGAACTTGTGAGGTTTTTAAAAATACTGATAAATAGACAAAAATGAGTACTAGTCTTTACAAAAAATATATTTTTATGAGTGTGGGTCAGAGCAAGAGTACATCAAAATGGGGGAACAGATCATAAGCCCCTGATAAAAGGTTCATAAAAGGGTCTCAATCTTTTTGTGAGGGTGGGTCATCTGCTAAGAGTTGCAAAAGATTTCTGTGTGTTGGGGAGAACAGCATTTAAATAACAAAATTGGGTCCAGGCCAGGGTGAAGTAATAGAGGACAAGGTGTTTGTAATAGGAGAATTCAAGATGGTGAGATTGGACAGCCTGGAAGTGGTTGTGCTACCATTTCATCTGGAGGATCTGGAAATGAAAAATGAGTGATTACTATCCTGGTACCATTGGCAACAGTTTCTGGTTAGGACTGAGAGCTAGAGAGGATACCAGCCGGGCACTGGCCTCACTGCAGATCCAGGAGCTCCCTCCCTGGAAATTATTAATGACTTGCAGAGAGATAGGAGTATGAATTGTGGTCAAAGGTAAAAGTACCATCTATAGCTTCTTTGTTGTTTTTTGAGGGGCAACTGGGTGGCATAGTCAGTTAAGCATCCAACTCATGGTCTTGGCTTGGGTCATGATCTCAGGGTCATGGGATTGAGCCCAACGTTGGGCTCTCTGCACAGCATAGATTCAGCTTGAGATTTTCTGTCCCTCTGCCCCTACCCCAGCTCATGTACACTCTCTCTCAAATAAATAAATAATTGAATAAATAAATAAGTAAATAGATAAAATCTAAAACCCCAATTGTTAGCAGAATTAGGATTAGAGCATAGATCAATGCACATGCCCCTCTCCCCCCAACCCCTACAAAAGGCATTTCAAGAGAATAGTCACATTTTCTTAGTGCTGTTTCTATTTAGTGGCATACTATGTTAGACTTCTCCATCAATCAGCTATTGTCTGCGCTGTGCTTTTTTTTTTTTTTTTTTTTTTTACGATTTTATTTTTATTTATTTGAGAGAGAGCAAGACAGAGAGAGCACAAGCAGGGGGAGTGGCGGAGGGAGAAGCAGAATCTCAACTGAGCAGGGAGCCCAACGAAGGGCTTGATCCCAGGACCCCGGGATCATGACCTGAGCTGAAGACGGATGCTTCACCAACTGAGCCACCCAGCTGCCCCGCGTGGTGCTATCTTTTACTTTGACCTTGATCCCTTACTCTTGCTATTCTATGACCTGACCTTCTGTTTAATATTTGCTGCATATCCAACTACTCCAAACTCATCGGTTGAAAATAACATTTCTATTCTGCTGTGATTATGTGGGCAGCAAAGCCTTTGCTGGGCAGTCCCAGCTTGGGGTCTTAGGTCAGCCATCAGCTGAAGGTCAGTCATGTGGCCTTCCACAATGCCCCACGCACATGGCTATCAGTGATGCCAGTTGTTGGCAGGGAGCTCTTTGGGACTGCAGAGCAGAGCGCCTGCATGTGACCTCTCCAGTATGGCAGGTTCAGAGTCACTGGACCATTTATGTGGTGGCTGGCTTTTTCTTTTAGAAAGCTTCCTGGGGAGCCAGGCTGAAGATGCATGGCCTCCTCTGACCAATGCCTTGAGAGTTATCCATTGTCCCACTGTTACATTCTGTTGGTTGTATGTTGTCATTAAGGTTGGCCAGCCCCATTCCTGATGGGAAAAGTATCAGAATTTGCAGATACATTTTAAAATTGTCACATTTAACCATATATGTAGGAAGTCAGGGAGAAGGGGGCAAGAAATTAAAGTCCGCTTTATCTCAATATGTGTTCCTTGTCTTCTATAGAGGATGATTCTTCCTAAATACATCCTTTTGTGTCATATCCATCACACAGTGAGATTTCTACCAGATTGGGGGGAATGTCTTACATAACCAATAATATCAGGTCTGATGTTAGGAGGTTAGGAAGTATTTCTGGTTTTTATTTATTTAACTTTACATCATACTCGGAATTTGCTTTATCATTGTACTGTAGTCATTCTGATGTCCTACAGCAGGTGATTTTTATTTGGACAGAAATATAGACTGGGCAGCAGCTGCTGCATTGCATTCCTGTAATGGAATGTGCTAAATAGTTGTATTCCCAGAAATAGGTGATTTCACTGAGTGCACATTCGGCATTCACAAGAGCAAGACCCAAAGAGGGACCTCTCCAGGCCCTCCCCAGGCAGATAGGGATGTTAGGCACCTCTCTCTTGCTCTTCTTGGTCATTGATGAGTGTCTATATGAGCAACTCTAGGATTGCAGCATTGTTCCAGGGAGTCACAGTGCTTTTCTGATACAATGAGAACAAGATCCGTCTATTCTGGATTCAGTTCTTGAAAGCTGCTGTCAAGAGTTAGTTTTTGCTCAGTATTAGAAACTTTTTTTCCCCACCCAAACTGCACAAATATTCATCATTATGGTAAAATACATATCTTAGTAGAAGCATCCATCCCTTCAAGTTTTGTCCCATTCTCCTGTGGTTACTTTGAAATTCAGACATTGGAAGGGGACAGGGAGGAAAGGGGGTAGGTGCTGGGACACCTGTTCAGGCATCTTCAGAGCATGCTCATCCCCATCTTATCTTCATGTATGATTAAAGTGACCCAGTTCATGATCTACTCTTAGAAACTGCTTATAACTCCAAGGCCTTGGCTTTTGAAATTCCAGTCTCTTTTTTCTGCTCTCCTTACATCATCTCTTACCACTGATCTGATATGGTGAAGGGCAAAGGAATATAAGAAAATATGGGAAGTTAAACCTTAATTAAACATGAATCATTACATATTGTGTTTTTTGACTTGTTAATACTTCATGTGCATTCATACAGATGTCATTGAAGAAAATAGTACATTGCCTTTTAAAAAAAACTTACAGTGAATATAATTTATAATTTCATTTATTCACTCATTAGGTAAATTGAGTTAATTTTTCTATAAATTCATCTTCAATTACATGTGAAAAAATGTTAGTGTCCTGCTCACATAAACAGCAGAGATTGTTAGATAATTTTTTTGTAATTTTGATGAACTTTGTTTCCCTCAATACATTGTGTTTTGGAGGGCGGGGTGAGAGAGTTCTATGGGAAAATATTAAGCCCCTTCCCCCTCTTGTATTGAGCAAGTGTTAAGTGAGTATCCATTATGCATTAAGCACTTACTATTGATGATATCCAGTGCATTCTTTATTTTGGATATCCCATGGGCCCCATGCAATTGAAGGCAAAGGGTATCAGCCCAATTATCATAAAATATCACTGATAATACTGTTTTTTTCCCCCTAGTGTCTATCAAGTAGTTGTTGAGGAAGAACGTCCTCGAAGAACTAAAAAGACAACAGAAATCCTAAAGTGCTACCCTGTGCCAATTCACTTCCAGAATGCATCAATACTGAACTCACAGTACTACTTTGCTGCAGAATTCCCAGCAAACAGCCTCCAAGCTGCTCAGCCTTTTACTATTGGTGATAATAAGACATACAATGGATACTGGAACACTCCCCTTCTCCCCCATAAAAGCTACAGAATTTATTTCCAAGCTGCTAGTAGAGCCAATGGGGTAAGTTTTATAGATGGCTGTTTACTTAGGCTATTTAGAGTTATTAATGTGAACATAGAGTAAAGAAGATAGTAGTAAGAAATAAAGGCATGCTTTTGTATGTTTTTACTTGGAACAAATGTGGGTTTTGTTTTCTCTTTCTAAACTTATTTTCACCTAGAGAAATCTATGGAAAGAAATGAATATATTTGTATTTGTTTTGGTAGGAAGAGAATATTGTCAACATGATGGTTTTTATTTTCAGTTTTTACTTGTTACCAAAAGTTGGCTAGCAATTCTGCTTAGCTTACTATTTTGCAGGGAAGTAGTTATAGCTATAGCACATACATTCAGCTCATTTAAAATTTTGTGAGATACACAACATCTGTCTTTTCAGCCTATTCTGTCCCATTTCTTTGGTTTCACGAGAGTTTATGCTTCCTATAGCTGTGACTAAATTAGGTATCTTCAGTTTTTTTTCTTAAGAGAAAATAGTTTTAGAAAAATGCGATGAAAACAAAAACTACGGAGTTGTTCCCGAATTTTTTTTTTCCCCTCTCCTGTTCAGACCAACCCAGAACTCTGGTAAGATATTAAAGTCTCTTTAGAAAGAAGTGGGAATTTTCCAGATACCATGATGGTTTCCCTTCTTCACCACATGGGTCCAAGTATCCTCACTGACTCGACTTTTGCCAGTGAAAAGGGGGGAAATCCAGGACTCTGGAGTTATCCTCTAGTAGTATCTGCACAGAGAGTGAGCAAGGATCTGGAGAAGCCAGGGCCAAAAGGCAGAAATATTTTGTATGTAGCCCCTCATTCACCATCCGCTCCAGAAATGCCTACAGCCACCAGCTCTGGAGCTGGAAAATGTATCTGAGTGTGGTTTCTGTAATCATCATGGGAACTTGTATCTGAGCGGGGTTCCAGGAGTAATCACTGTGTGATTAACACCACACTCGGAACAATGAGATCTTTCCTTATCAGCATGTAAATAGAACTACAGATATTTTTATTCATTTTAAATAAAACACGAATAGTGATTTTTCCCCCTCTTTATTTAACACAGGAAACCAAAATAGACTGTGTCCGAGTGGCCACAAAAGGTAGGTTGAAATTGTGGGATGTTCTCCCAGTTTATGTCCCTTAAAAATTTAGATGGTATTTCAAAACTTCTCGGAATGTTAACTTTATTGAAAGAAGTGTGTGTGTGTGTGTGTGTGTGTGTGTGTGTGTGTGTGCATGTACTAGAGTCTTAGCAGTTAACATTGACTATTTCATGTAGATACTTTTTAAAATAAGGAATCATATTATTGCGTTCCAAGCAGTTTTCAATGGTTAGCTTTTTCAAAATTCAATAAAAGTAGTGTTTATGGATCTTAGTACATGTTTTTTTTTTAAACTATAGGACCAAATGAATACTATGACCAATGAATCTTGATGTGCAAAGTAGTAAAATATGACCTATTTTTAAGCAAGTACCTAGTGACAAGAGGTCTCCCAGGTGGAGAGCAGGTGCTTTTTTTCACTGACAGCGGGTCTATTGACCCAGTAACTGGGTGATGTTAGTAGATCTTTGTTTCCCAGGTCTGGTTAAAGTCCCAAGAAAATGTGATCAGGGACTGGATGTAGAAGTGGCTAGGTGAACCACCACAAGCTCACCACACACAGCCTCCTAAAGAAGAGAGTACAGTTGTGTGTGTGCTCGAGCTGTAACCTCATCTTCTCAACCTTGCAGCGTGGTTTTAACCAGCATATGGGACGTGTATGAGAAAATGCTTTAAGAAATGTAAAATCCTGCATTAAAATGAGGCATTATAAATTAACACTTGTACTTGAGCATACCCTTTCAGACCATCAGAGTGACCCTGAGCATGATGAAGTTCTGTGTGATTTAATTTAGAAATGATGGCATGAAGGCATTGTATGTCTGTGGTACTAGACATAATCGGACCATAGGCAATCACTTGAATTCTGTTGGATAAAAATACCATGTTTTTATTGCTTCCCTGTCAGGAAGCATAGTTTGATATGTCATGGACTTCCACCTGCATTTTCAAAATTCTCATTGAATTCTTATTTTGTAAAGATACATGACCTCTTTATTCAGTTAGCTTGACAAATATTTTTTAGTTTCATGGTATGTGCCAAGCCTTGTGTCAGGTACTCACATCATATGTATTTTGTTGGTCCTCATGGCCTCATAGTTCTGTTTCCAACAATCTATTTATATTGATTTTGAAACACTCAGTTTTTTAATATCATGATTGTACCTGATTAACTGCCTTTATTTTTAGGAGTAAATAAATAATAAATGAAATTACAGATATTGGTATGTTTTATAAACTGTAATAGGCTCTTAGCTATTATGTATTATGATATTATGAAGCCCTTCAATGAGGTGTTGATATCCTGAGACCTCCACACCACTGCCCGTGCTCCAGTTGCTGGAGTGAATTCTATGTCCCCTTGGGTTCAGAAAGAGTAAATCCAGTTCCACAGTGCCTAATTTATAATGCCTTACATTGAATATCATAGCTAAAAAAAATTGAAAACACTTTTATACACGCACTATCTATTTCTTCAATATTACTGTGAGAAAGGAGGCAGGTATTGCTATTTTTATTTTCTAAATGAATAAAACGCATATTTTTAGAGATGAACTGACTGACCAAGGTCCCTCAGCTGCAAATTTGTGAGTCAGGGTTTAATTCTAAACTTTTGAACTCCGATCCTCAGTGTTTCACTATGTCTCACAGCCCTTAATCCAGCAGAACTCTGGCCAGTTATAGTACTGCATTGTATAAGTGTCTGCTCTCCCCTTTATTAAATTGTGGCCCTGCCCAGTTTACTTTGAAAGTGGTGAAATGTCTGTCATCCTGTTCAGCTACATAGCTAAATAATTATATAAGTAACACAGTTGTAGAGACTTAGAAATCTGACATTGGCTGTTTTCACAATAGATTGAATTAGATGATTTGGATCATTTTCTTCCATCAGCTAGATTTAATCAATAATGTCATTTGTTTTTCAATTCACCCAAGGATGATTAAGTAATCAGATGACCTGATTGACTAAATATTCCCCACTCATATTTTCTGAGTCATTTACAAACATTTATATAGCAACAAACTCTATCCAAATCAACTCTTTTGGGGAAAGAAGGGAACGAATGTTAATAGTCATTATATAACATTGTCACTTCTATTCATGAGAGCATAATACAAGAGGACACTACAGGAGAATATCTCTTTGCAGGTGGAACTGCACTGTCCGGCACTATTTTATTTTATTATGTTCTACATTTACAGATTCAATGAACTTCCTTTACAGCACAGTCTAACGTTTCACCCCCACTACAGTCAGATCATTTTTCTTTATTCATACTAAAAATTCTTTCAGCAGTGAGGAAGCCATTCCATCTTGACTACTTAGTCAAAACAGAGAAATAGGCAGTTCTAATCATTCTATTGGTACCTTGCAGTAAAGATGCTTGAAATTTAAAAGATCTCAAACTTTTTGTGTTTTTGCCACATATGGCTGACAGTGTGGTGCATTAATTGAATTTCCAGGCACTAAACCACTAACCACTTTCCTAAGCAGCATTTTGAATTTACAAAGATGTCGATGTTCTCATGAAACAACTGTTGACAAGTCTCTTTAGAGAGAAAATATGGAGGTGGATTTGTTTTCACAGGAATCTAGTTTGTAATTTCAAATATGGCTATGTCTCTTAAAGATATATTTCATACTCTTTATAAATTTAATGTTGTGATTATTTTAATCATATTCCATGGGTATATTTTGACACTAATCATCTCAAATATAAAGCCTCATAAAAATTAGACATGGGAAAAATACCCAAGGTATGTTCCTACCTATTTCCATATGTGTGGGGGATTGCCTATATTTTCCTATACCCTTTAATTTATACATCCAGATTTCTCATAGGTATATGTGACTCTTTTTATTATGGGCTATAGGCAAACTCATCACAGAATATTCTATCTCTTGAGTTAAAAAGATAAAGACACCATGCAATAATAGAATATGCATGATGTTTGGATGTTACCCTCCATGTATATGGCAAAGTGAATAGAATAGCTCTTAGGTATTCTCAGATTCTCTTAGTTTTATTTTGATTTTTAATCACATTCACATTTTTATAGTTGGATTCCTTTCAAGACCACTTTGGTCCAACTGTCTTAGCGGTTAGTATATGTATTTTCTTTGACTTTTGCATACCTTATGGCTGCCTGTTGGTCAGTGGTAGGGCTGAAACTCTTTTTATGCTAGTTCTAGAAGGCTTTGTTGATTATCAATTCTAAATGGACAGGATACACTTAAAAATCAAAATCTGTCTTGTAGGAAGACTTCTCATATTAAATGAGGTATATCCATTCTAATTGACTTAATAATCAATTTAAAATGTATACTTTGCATCAATCTTCCATAAAATAATATTTTCCATAACATTGTACCAGCTGTCCTTCTCCTTGACAGTATAGCCATTTTGGGGCTTTCCTATTATAAATTTATTTTAAAATGTATGTGAGCACCTACTGAATGTTAGGAGATAATCTGTGAGACGTCCTAGTACATAAATATATCACTTCTAAATTTTTAAGGATTTTGAGTTCATAGATGTTTTGAAGGACTTTTTTGTTTGGTTCCTTTATTTTCAGTGTATGAGGGCTAGAGTCATATGTGTGTATTTATTCCTTTCTTTGCTATGATTTGGCTAACAGCAGTGTAACCAGAACTTGAAACAAAAACTTCATGAGAACACATACTAAATTCTTTCCAAAAGCATTATAGGAGTCAGACTAAAAGTCTTAAACAAACAAACAAACAAAAAAAACATTGTTCTAGTGTCATATTTTAAGGTGGATTTTTTGTGTAAAAAATGATTCACTGTTTTTAAGCTCAGTATTTTATTTAACTTAACATTTGTCCTACAACGTGCATATGCTTTGCTAGAAGACCTTCAGAAAACTTTGAAGGATTTCCATTGTCCTGATACAGTTTCTAACTAGATTCAGAAATTTGAATGTTTCTCTTTTTAATCAATAGGCTCTTTGAGAAGTTTCTGTAGACTGTTTTCCTGTTCACTGTTTTGTTCAAAGAAATACCATAGTTTCTAGGCCACAATGCTACAAAATGAAAACCCACCAACAAAAGACCTGAAAAGAATGTCTGTTGACATGCAAAGCTAATTAAGATTCTTTTTAATTATTCATATTCAATACAGGAGAAAAAAATATATAGTAAGACCACTAATCTATGCTAATATGTTATCATTTAGCTATGGATTTAGAAAGAGAAATATAGATATGATCTACATTTGTCATTCAACATTTTGTAGAGAAAATATATTCTTTGATTGATCTTAAATAGTCTTCCTAATGTACATCATGAGTATATCCAGGCCCCTGAGAAGTTAATAAGGAAAAGAAACCTGTTTAATTTTGTTCAACCCTATGTTTCCCAAATAATTTGACCCAAACTAATTTTCCAAGTAACATGAAAGTCATGCGAAAGAGTTTGATAAATACTGCTTCCTCACATTCCAGAAGACCCCATTACATGCAGCTGAAATGATGCTTCAGAAGTCTGATCCACTTTTTACCTTTCACACATACCTTTGGACCTAAAAGAGATCCTACATTCATCAGCTACTATCAGATATTGTCTTCAAAGCATAGGTTTAGGATTTCTTACTTTATCTTAACCAAATTTAGCAGTATTCTGTTTTTTAATACATTTTTATTGATATTTTAAGACAGGGTGCAGCAGATTTTCAGGTAAAGGGCAGATGGTAAACATGTTAGGGTCACAGACCTCATATGGTCTCTGTCACAACTTCTCAGCTCTACTGTTGCTGTGCAAGAGCAGCTGTGAGTGTTGTGTAAGCAATTAAGTCTGACTGTGTTCCAATAAAACTTATTTGCAAAAGTAGGCCTTGGGCTGGCTGACTCCTATTTTAAGGTATTTTGTAACAGAATCAAGTTTTTTCCTGGTAACTAAAAATAATAGTCACAAATAAATACTTCAGAAGGCAGAACATAGAGATCATATAAAAAAGTCCCTCCTGATATCTATAATATATACTTTTTCCATCGGGGTTTTGAGCCTCCGATTGCAATTTGCCTTTCACTTAGTTGTAAATACGTGGCTGCCCAACATAGCCACTCTCAAGTAACTTTTTGTTCATTTTATTTAACTTTTTTCAGTATTGGGTAGATCTCTGTTTTTGATAAGACATTATAATTGGTCTTGAAAGCAGAGTAGGTCACATTTTCCTGTAAGTAATGGAAAACCATACGGGAATGTTTCAACAATGGTCTCTGACCAAGAAAATGTTATATGTATAAACTTGGTATCAACTTCTTAATGAGTCTTAGAAATCACATTTTACTGTTTACAACTGACTATATCAGTATGCAAAATTGCATACTATATCCTACCCAGAAAATTATCTCTGTAGTACCTCGGGAGTCCTCCATCTTCTCCAACTGGTAGTTTATTCATCTTACTTAGCAAGACTAGGAAGTTTTCATTAATAATGTGTGAAAGATAATTTTCCCACTTTCGAACCCAGTTGCTACAGTTGTCTAGTTACAAGGAGCAGCACCGTTTGAATGGTGCAGAGGGATATTTCAAAATATTATGCAGCAGCAGTTTTGGGTTTAATTGTCTGCAGATGGTAGATGATCTATTTTCCTTACTCGCTGCCACATTTCTAATAGCACCCAGGCTGTTCCATGTAAATTAGTAATCTTTCATGTAAGCCTGTCCTTAATTTTCGAATATTTTTTCTTTGCATCATTTTCCAGCTGTATCATGTTAGAACTGACGTTTTAATTTTCTTTTTTTTTCCTCCCCAATATCTGTGTGTCATAAATGTTAACCATTTAAACACAACTGCTGAGCTGTATAGGCAAACCAAGAAGCCTGACTGGTCCACTTCAAGAATCTTAATCATGTCTTTGGTCATATGTGAACCATGACAACTATAGCAAAGGCAATTACTGGTTTTCCTTTTTTTAACCCTTGCTTTGAGATGCATTTTTTTCAGTCCCTTAATGTGACAAACTAAGGTTCCCAAATGGAAATGTTCTACACAAAATTTAGTTATCAGAGAAATTTCTCTACCTAAAACTGTTTTTAGTGAAAGAAGATAATGTGCTTCACAAAGGTGATTTTAGCAAGAAGAGGAAATACTGTGACTTCAGCAGCAGAATTTGAAGTAACCTAATAAATTTTAAAAGCCTAAAGTTGGGATCATCAGAATTAGCAAGGAATCATTTATACAGACACTCGATAACAGTCGGGAACACTATTCAGTCTTGAGTCTTGTTTAAGACTTAGGTTTGGTTTTTCCTTTTTTTTACCCCCTTCAGTTGATCTACCCAAAATCTCAGCCAAAGCTTGAACTGTGTCATAGTTAGAAATCTAACTGCCTGACAAAGCTTATCTAAGGGAAAAGAATTCTGAAAATTCGACACTTTGCTATGTTTTTGGGTTTTTTTGGTTTTGTTTTTTGGGTTTGTTTTGTTTTTTTTGTTTTTTTGTTTTTGTTTTTGTTTTTGTTTTGCTTTTTGCTTTTCTTCTCTTTTTGTCGTTGTTGGAACAAAGTTGGGACGATGTGATTTACTGATCGAGATTCTCCTTGCTAGCCTAGCCTCAGTTTGGCTTTTTCTTCCCTCATGCATGCTGACCTGGGGATCTTCCTTTGCCATAGCTGCGATAATCGTGACTCAGCTTACAACACCTTACATTCGCATCGCCCCTGCCGCAGGCGACGACCAACTGACAGGTCAGACGTTCAAGTATAGATGAGTCATCTTGCCCATTTCCTGCTCATTTTTCTCAGCTTTGTTTCCCCTCTACATTTCCTCCTTTGCTTAAGGCTTGTTTATAATGTTTCAGACTCTTGGTACAGACCTGTGCCCGCATTAAATCAAGTGATGTGCTTGGCCTCTTCTGTGTGCACATTTATACCCATGCATTACGCACAATGCCACTGCATGTTTTCATCATGTGTTTGTCTGTTTGTGTGTCCCTTTCTAGCCTAATGTTATACAGAATGAAATTTTTGGGACTTGCCTAGCAATACCATCAAGCAGATTTCAATCAAAATCCATAAAGATGGATGCCCATTTATGCAAATTCACCTAAAAAGGCTTTGCAATGTGAGGGTGAGCGAGGTTTGCTTTTCACCCTTGTAGGGTCTAGTTTGCACGCCCATGTAGCAATGCACAATTTTGAAATGAAAGTCACCCGAAGCTCTTTGGGGTGACACTGTTCAAATAGTTTTTCGTGTATGTACAACTGGAACAGAACTGATTGCATTCCTTATAGATCCTTGTTTCAAAGCCAAGTGTTTACGTAAAGCGGTGGCACATCTGCAAGTCAAATGCACTGAATAATTTAGGGACGTTTTTTGAAAAATTGAATGGCTTAGAGTCATAGACTTGAACTGTGTGCTTCTTTATAGAAGAAACAGCACACAGAAAGCAAGCTTAGCTAAGAGGTATTAGCTTGTCCATCCATACTATCTCCAGAGGTGTATGGACATCTACACAAACTCATAAGAAAAGAGCCCAATAAATGACTCCAGATTGAAGGTGAGTGGCCAGAGAACCCCAGAAGACCAAGTTTTGTCCTGTAATAAAAGCAACTCATTGTCAAGATTTCCTAACATTATTACATGGGCAGGATTCAAATTCTGGTTTCAGAGGCATCATCGACATCATAGTTTGTGGCAGGTAGTACAGGCATGGTTCAAGCTAAGAACATTTAGCTACTTTCCATAGAATTTCCACTCCAGCAATTGTTTTAAGTGTGTGAAACGAAGGAATGTACTCTTAAGGTTTAAGGGGAAAAAAGTATAGCTTAACTCATCGTAAGAATTCATAAATGTTTAAGTTGTTCTGTGAGCTTATTATTTTGGAAAATAAAAGCAACCGAGACTTAGGAAATGTACAGGCTGAGTTTTGTAAGGTGAAGAAATGTAGGCTAATTCTACTTCTTCCTCTGGTGAAATTCTAGCCTAATGTTATATATACATATTTTCAATCCCCTGTTTCAGGGCCCAAAAGCTATAGGGTTATTATTAACAGTGCTACTTCTGTCGCTTCCAAGCACATTTCTTTTACTGATGGAAGTTCTACTCATTACAGACTCTTTGTTATCCAGAACTTCTAAAGTGCTCTTCCCAACAGTAGAAGTCCTTACATGATAGTGTCTTTCTTAACACAAGTCCTCCGCTCTGACACCTTCATGTTGAAGGATGGGCCGATGGCCCGGTTAGGTGTCCTGAAGATGACCTGAGATGCTTGAGCAAGTCTGACCCCCAACTGTGTCTAGGCTGGCACCAGTTGTTGTCAGCAAACTTTAAAACTGGGTTGGCCCCATTATCCTAAAACAAGTGCTTATGGGAAATGTAGCTAAATAACCCCCTTCTCAGGCTTTACCTCTACCTACTACTTCAATATTAAGCATGCTATTTACTAGGCATGAAATAAGTGAAACTTCTGAACACAGATTTCTCTCTAAAACTTGCAAATTAAGAAGCTACCTCATAAATCAGCCGCCTTCATGATGCTTTCAGATCCAGTGTATCTTGTTATTTGGGAACTAATCTGTGAAGGACACATACATTGCTGTGGTGTATGGCTGCCATTCTTTTAAGGGATGCAGGAGATCTCCGTCATTTACTTTGGTTTATTAGAGATTAAAATGATGGAGTGTTAGAATAAGCCTCAAAAACCAGTAAAGAACTACTCCTGAGCTTTTCTCAGTGTTTACTGCTGGTTTTAATGATGGTTAATCTAACCCAGATAAATTCAAAATAAAGTAATATTTCTTTTGCATTTTCCATTTGTATCAGCCATCAACTTTGATAGCAGTAACACTGTCTTTTTAATAGATTTATTCATGAGTCATGCTGCAAGCTTGAGACTTAATGCATTTAATCACTTACCTGACATTTATTGAGCACCCTCTGTGTGCCAGGTATAGATCTACTAACTCTTATAAAAAGCTTTACTTTGTATGGTTGCCCAAGCTCTTGGCATCAGGCATTTTGCATTAGTCACATCAAAACCTACATACACACATGCTCTTAGGAATGAAAAATTACTATCGTGCTCGTCATTTAGCAGTTAGGACAAGACAACAGTTTTGTAACTAGCAGGCGAAAGGGACATGGATCTCCAAACCTTTCTTGTCATGTGGAGCAGCTTAGGAAATGGTCATTAGGACAATTCTGAACATTGCACATCTGTGCCCCATTGAACAGTTGTGGTTTTGCTTATTAGATCAATATGGTCCCTTCCAGAAGCCAATAGGAGACACATGAGGGATACATTCTGAAGTGCCCTCAGCAGTGTTTTTGTTCATTTTGTTGTGACTGTGCTGACATCATGCTCCTCCAATTGCTACTCAAGGCTGTACTTACACTAGGAAACCTTGGTGAGATAGTCCTCTGCAGCATAGTCCCTTTGTCCCAGAATGTGGCCCATGCTTCTTGTGTTTCCCTTGGCATGGATGGGACCTCCCTTGCTCGTCTAACACCAATGAATACATGCACCTGATTTCATCACCAGGACTGTCCTGGACACAGAAAACTGCTCATAAACATTAGCTAATATTTATTATCTGATTCATTGAACAAAGGCAGATCAGATTACAGAATGCTAGTGTGTAGGATGAGCAGGCCTGTCATTGCACTGGGGAGTGTTCCTTAAAATTTTTTGTCTTCAGCCAACCTTGAGAATGCATCATTATCCAATACACACAATATTCATACACGTTTATTTACCTGAAGCTAAGGCATTAGAAGTCAAACTGCCAAGACTACTCACTGAATAAGATTCACTCTGATTTGGTCTATCCCGGTCCATCTTATTTTGTTTCATTTTTTAAAAATTCTTATCACTACCTACTAAACTGATTTCCCACTATTGGGTTATAACCTGCAGATTTAAAAAATGCTTTACTAAACCACTGGATTTAGGAGATTGTAAAAGGAAACAGAATATGTAACTGTGATAAAGGCCCTATCTACCTCAAAACCACTCTAAAGAGTGCACACAGAGAAAGTGCTGGAAACTGGAAGTGCTTCAGGTTTTTACTTTGTTCCTTTTATTTTGTGGTTAATTTTCTCTGATATAGTACTGCTTTGGGAAGAAAATTAAAATCTGTGCACGCTAGAAATTTCTCTTTAAGATTTTTAGTTGATTTTTATAAATATCTCTAGGCTGTTTATTTTATATTAAGATATTTCTGTTTGTGACTTAATAACCCAGCCAACTCTGAAATCCTGTGGAGAATGTTTTCCTTAAACAAATTTTTTATCATCCGTTTTGGTTAATACATACATCTAATACGATAAGATCTGTATCCTAGAATATTTATAAACAAAGTGACTTCTGGGATTCAAGTACAGATCAGATATATCAGAGCATGTAGAATTACTTGCTAGATATAATTAGTAATAAAAAAAGAGAGAGAGAGAACTAGCCAAAGATTACTCCCACACAATTTCAAGTTTTGAAAAATGTATATGTAGCATATGTCTGTACTGTCAAAGATAAACACAGCTGGACATTAAAGCTGTAAAAACAAATTTTATGCACCAACTACTGACTATAGAGGATAGAGGTGGGCTCCATTTTGATTTGCACAGAGGGGACTGGCGTTTTAAAGGGAGAATGAAAAAAAATGAAATAAATAGATAAATAAAAATAAAATAAAGGGAGAATGAGGGGGAAGGGATGATGTGAGCAGGGGCTCAGTGGAGTCAGGGTAGTAAAAACTTATAAGAATCAGGAAAGGTGTATTAGTCCATAAAGCACCCATCTAGTTTGCTAACCGGCATTTATCCAAGTTAGGCTGCTCCCCTCTCCCAAGGGGCTGGGACACAGGGGCCCTGTCTTCAGATGTCATTGGAACAGACCATCAGTTCTTTGGGTAGCCTTCAGTTTTCTCAGGCAGGCAGATTAAGGGGGACCAGGTCACCTAGGGATGCAGCCGGGAGCAGTTAGAAACCATCAGGATTCAAGTCTTTACAGGCCAAGGTTGAGGCGTAGGGGAGGAAGGGCTCAGAGGAGTCTGGCCAGAGTTTGGTTACAGAGAGAATCTTTGCCAGTGTGTAGACAAAGCAATCATGAAATATATCTCAAAGTGTTCCTTTTTCTCCTTAATGTGGCTCTTAAAGCAAATAAAAATTTTTTAAAATTAGTTTTTAAAATTTATTTAGTTATTTTAGAGAGAGAATGCACATATTGGGGGAGAGGCAGAGGGAGAAGGAGAAGGACAGAATCTCAAGCAGGCTCCTCTTGGAGGCGAGCCCAACACAGGGTTCACTCTCCTGACCCTCAGACCATGACTGGAGCCGAAACCAAGAGTCAGATGTTTGACCAACTGAGCCACCCAACATCCCAATAGAGTTGGTTTTTTATTTTATTTTATTTTATTTTATTTTATTTTATTTTATTTTATTTTATTTTATTTATTTATTTATTTATTTATTTATTTATTTATTTATTTATTTATAAAGATTTTATTTATTTACTTATTCCTGAGAGACACAGAGAGAGGCAGAGACAGAGACAGAGGGAGAAGCAGGCTCCCTGCGGAGACCCTGATGTGGGACTTGATCCCAGGACTCCAGGATCACGCCCTGGGCCAAAGGCAGATGGTAAACCACTGAGCCACCCAGAGATCCCCTATTTCTTATTTTTTTAAAGATCTTATTTATTTATTTATTTATTTATTTATTTATTTATTTATGAGAGACATGGAGAGAGGCAGAGACACAGGCAAAGAGAGAAGCAGGCTCCATACAGAGAGCCTGATATGGGACTCAATACCGGGTCTCCAGGATTATTCCCTGAGCTGAAGGCAGCCCTAAACCACTGAGCCACCAGGGCATCCCAAGAATCTTTTTTTTTTTTTTTTTTTTTTTTTAATGTACAATCTAAAACATGGAAGTCACTGAACTAGATCCTACTGAGGCAGTCAAGCAACTGAGTGTGTATGAGAAACTTCTGCGTTCTGGATGCTGTGCTAGAGACTTCCACAGGCAGTATTTCACTAAGTCTCGCAACAGCCACCAAGAGAATGTTGTCACACTTTTCAGTTGACAAAAGAAAGCTGAAAGGAATGAAACACCTCCACGGGCCCCAGGGACAAGTCAGGGAGCAGAATCTGATTCCGGGCTTTGTGACTTGAGCCCTGGGCTCCTCTGACCTCTGAGTCTGTTTGAACTTCTCCCTTTGTGCCCTCTGTGCCCTCCATGCTCTCCTTTCTCCCCTCCTGTGCCCCTCAGACGTCACTTGCATCCCATCTGGCCCTGGCACCCTGTGCAGCCCTTTCAGTTGGGTTTTATGGACACCTGGACCCTCTTGGCCCCCTGCCACCTTGCCCTCATCACACATCATATACTGGTCCCCAACCTGAGACAATCCCATCACCTGCTTTCTGGGCTTCTGCTTTCATACTTCTGGGTGTTACTTGACAAACGGCAGAATAGGAAGATTCACTGTACTTGAGATGTGTGCTTTGCCCCTCGCCTTGGTATTTTCCACTGATCAGTGTCTCCTGCATTTACCATGATAGAAAGATGCCCTCCACTCCCACCCAGCTGTTCTCTCAGGCTGAGCCCTCAGATGGCTCTCCCAGACCTCCACTTCCATTGCTGGGCCATCTCTACTAGGCAGGTAGCCCTTTGCCAGCCACAGCATGATAGGCCATCCTGACACCCCTGGGGGTCCTAGCCATTGGGTCACAGAGAAGGACACCTACTTCTCAGGAAGAAAACCCACAATTGAAGTTCACCAGCAACAGCCCAAGGAGATTTCTTGGACTCTCTCTGATGAGTAGGTCTGTAGCAAATACCATATTTAAGTATACCCTAAAGCCCTAACACCATCTTTCCAGAACACGTTTATCCTGCCATTTTACAAAGAATGAAAGAGAGCGCTAGATGCCACATGTCTCAGCTCATGAATTTTGAGCCCTAGGCGAGGTCTGACACTAGGCCGGCACCACAAATTAGGATGTAAATTTGGTGGTGACTGTGGGGGGGGGGGGTACATTGGGAAAGGCAAGGATCTCAAATCCTTCATCCCACAGATGCTCATTAGTCAATTGCCAGAGAACATCAGCATTGGGAGCCCTATAAATTGTTTGGTCCAGTCATTCTTAAGCAGTGCTCTGTGGGGTTCCATGGGAAAGCCTCAGGAGCTACATCTCACACAGGCCTTTCGGCTGGCGACAGTTTCACTTAAGAACAGTTATAGGTAGCATGGCAGGTGGGAACACAGGCTCTAGAATTAAATCAGTCAGGTTCAAATCTCAGCTGTGTCACCTGTCAGCAGAGTGACTTTGGGCAAGTTACTTCAAATCTCTGATCCTCAGTTTGCTCATCTGTGAAGTGAGAGTTATAGTTTTACGCACAGTAAAGTTGTCAGGATTAAATGAACAAGTAAAGTACTTTGTAAGCCCTGAATAAATGTTAGCTATTAGTGTTTTCCTTCCTTAACACATTCTTTTCACTTATGGGAATGATGCAAACCTTTTTATTTGTTCATCGATTCTTGGAGCACGTATTTCCTGAGTGCCTACTATATGCTAAACCCTGTGCTAGGTAGGCTCTTGGGATATTTCAATGAACAAAGCTTATAAAAAAAAAAACCTCATATATACTGAAAAATTTTATCCCATGTCTAATACTGATCTCATCTCCAGCCCCTATAATAGCTGTCCTTCTCTCTACATAAAAATATACAAATATATTCAGATTTTTCACCACCATTTGTATACTTAACTCTGCTACTAGCATTTTATACTTACTGGGTCATGAATTCTCCTTCAAGCCAATACAAATCAATCTCAGACATTCTTTTTCCTAGTTCAATATTGTTCCTCTGTAGGGCCGTATGATGGTCTGTTCACCCAGGTCCTTGTTAATGGATATTCGGATTTTCACCAGTTTTTTTTTTTTTTTCCTGCTAACAACAGTCACCACCACAAACTGGAATAAATAACCCTCTGTATATATTCTTTCCATTTTAACATTTCTTTTTTAATGATTCCCAAATATGGGTCAAAGAGCAAGTTCATTTTTTATGAACCACTGTCCATATTCCTTTCCTTCCAAATTGCAGCAGCTCATTCTTCCACCCAGTACCTGCTAAGTGTCCCCTTTCCCATAGCTCCACCTGCACTGGATGTTTACCTCCTCATGTTTCTAGTATCATGCATGAAGGTGGGATTCTCCTGACTTTTCCTGAAGCTGAGCATCCTTGCTTCTGTTTATTGGCCATTTGCATTTTTTCTTCTCCATTTGTTCATACTTATTCCAGTCATTGCTATTCTTTTTACTTCATTGTGTCTTTTGGCATCAAGAAGTTGTCATTTTCAGATAACGAATATGTTCCCATTTTCCTCTATTTCTCCAAGGTTTTTATTTTGCCTGAGAAGGGCTTCACATCTGTGATTATTCAGCCATTCTCCTGCATTTCAGCTCTTGAATCCATCTAGAAATCACCACCAATAGAGTGTGGTCTATTGCCAAGGGAGAGGTCTAGCTCTTTCCAGATAGACAACAGTTAGACTGGCTCTCATTATTAAATAAACCATTATTTTCTCACAGAATTGAAGCACCATATTGTCATATATTAACATACACGTATAGATTTTGTTAGGGTCTTCTTAGGGTCATCCTACGTTATTATCATCATTTTTTATTAAGCTGTTTTTAATGATATTTTATTATATGATAAAACTAGAATTCTCTCCATATTCTTTGTCAAAAATCCTTCACTGCTGATTCCCTCCTTGTCTACTTATCAGTTCTTACGATGGCCTACAGCCTTAGAGGACTGCCCCATTCCCCTGATGAGCTCTCCCTTCCTCCCTCTGCCTCATTCCACACTAGTTGCCCTCACCTCCCTGTGGCTCTTTGGCCACACCAGCCATGCTCCCTCCTTTGACCTTTCACTCCCACCTTCCCCTTACTTAGGAATATTCTTCCCCAGATACCCACTTTGCCAACCCTCTTGCCTCCTGTAGTCCTTGTTCAGATTTACCTGCTCAACAAGTTCTGCTCAGATCTACCTTCTCAACTCACCCTTCTTCACACTGCAGCCTTCCATGAGACCTCTCCCCACCCTCTCCACACAATTTGTCCCCTTTGGCTGCTCCTTAGTTCCTTTTTATAACACTTCTCACCTTATGTGCTATTTATATTTGCTACTATCTTTCTCCCCCTCCTAGAACACAAGCTCCTGAGGGCAAGAATCTTCATTCGCTGTGTTCTGATGTATCCCAGGCACTGAGAAGGTGGCCAAGCTCACACCAGGCAGTCAGGTTCCAAAAATACCAGTGAGGTTCTCATTGGATTTTTATCAAATTTATACATTATCATGACTATAGAAATATGATAAATCTCTCCATCAATTCAAATCTTGTTACAAAGCTTGTGATACAGATTTGGGGTTTTCTGCATTAGCTGGCTTTGTCAGGTCTCCCTCTAAAACATATTCTAGGTTCTCACCTTCTCATCGCCAGCACACCAGCCTAAACCACTGCACACACATTCTGACTACTCTTGTGGCTCCCTGTTGACCCATCTGACACATGACCACTGGACTGACTTTGGGAAACTGAAGTCTCCTTCCATCACTCCTCTTCTTGATGCTCTTGAGTAGCTTCCTACTGCACCAGCGTAAATTCCAAACATCACATCACAGCAAAGGGACGTGCAGGGTCTGGACCCTCTCACACCCGGCCCTCGCCTTCTATCGCTTCCTGCCCTCCACACTGATCTCCTTTCTCTTCAAAGGACCAAGCTGGATCCTGCACCAGCAATTTGCATTTCCTCTTCTCTCTGACTGCAACTCTTCCCCTGATCTTCATATTTCCAGCTCCTTCTCAGAGTCCAAGACTCAGTGTAGAGGTACTTCCTTCAGAGAAGGCTCCCTAGACCACCATCCTGAAGCGCAGGTGTCTTGTTGGTCCCCGGCCATTATCCTGCCCATCACTCTGCTTCTTTGTGAAGTTGCCTGATGACTGCGTGCCTCCTCCCAGAATGTGGGGGAGGCAGGGTTCCATCTGCCCTGTTCCCAGTGTAGCGTGTGGGCACCTCGCAGGTGTTCCACATTATTTACCAAATGACTGAACAGTTGATGACCTTTCTTGTTAAATTTAGTGCTAGGTATTCTGTAGCTTTCATCATATCGTTAGGAAATTTTGAATAAATTTTGATGAGGACAGGAAGCTTTTGTGTCTTTTATTTTTCCTACTTTGGACTGATTTTATGTTAGTTGCAAAATTCATCTCTTCTTTAAAATATATAAATATATATTTGATTCAGTAGACCTCTACACTGCAAATAAAATAGACTCGTGATTTTCCAACCCATTTTTAAACAGGACAGTTTCAATCAGCCATTTATTTTAGCACGAACCATAAGAAAGGTTTAATTTAAATTTAATTGTTTTTGAGAATGGCCTGCCCACTCACACCAACGTTATCTGCTTCCTTCCACTCCCCAGACTGCATCTGACCACTTCTCTCCCTCCACCCGTCAGACTCAGCCAGTGGATCGTTGGTACTCTTTAGGAGCAATAAGCTGCGACAGGCCTAAGCACAAGGCAAAGCATTTGCCCTTCTGTGGACTGAGGGTTCTCTATTTATAAAATGAAAATGTAATTAAAATCATATTTTAGTCATACTGAGTGTCTCAGTGGACTGGATACAGCTTGAAGATGGCATGATTGTTTACTGAACTTGAGTTTAGTCAGTGGCAGGAACAGCAAGTGCAAAGGTCCCGTGGTGGGAAGTGGCATGACCAAGAATGAAATATTTGTGAAAAAGACCATCACGGGGAAGCCTGAGTGGCTCAGTGGTTGAGTGTCTGCCTTTGACTCAGGGCATGATCCCAGGGTCGGGGCACCAAGTCCCACAGTCCCTGTGGGGAGCCTGCTTCTCCCTCTGCCTGTGTCTCTCTGTATCTCTCATGAATAAATAAATAAAATCTTTAAAAAGAAAAGAAAAGAAAAAGTCCATCATGGCTGGAGAGCAGAGAGCAAGAAGGAAGTATGAGTGGTCAGATTGTACAGGTGGGCAGAGGATGACCAGGACCTCAGAAATTACCTTAAGGACTTTCATGTTGATCCTACAAGCAATGGGCAGCAATTGAGGTATTTTCAGAGGTGGACAGGTTTAAGTTTGTACTGTACACTCCAGCCACACTAGAAACTTTGGAGGGTGGATGAAATAGATCAAAAGACTGGAATAAAGCTCTATGAAATGAAAGTTTCGTAGACAGAGGGAGCAGGTATGAACAAAAGAGCTAAATGCCAGCAAAATGATACAGCTTAAGTTCCGGCCCTGGGGTCTTGATAATCTGCAGTCAGCACGGCAGAGCACAAGGTAAGGAATTTCAGGGACAAGTTCAAACATAGCAGAGGGATACTGTATGTACCTTCGAGATGGAATGGTTTCATTCAACCTCTTGCCTGAGTTATCCACTTCATTTATTTTGAGAGCTATTTACTGGGGTATTCATATGAATCAAAACTGACAAAGAACATAAAGGATAATAAAACTCAGCAGTGTTGTTTGAATATATGGTCACTCAGATAAAATCTCAGCACTGTTAGCTGCAGACAGTTATATTTTGCCCGTTTTGAGAGTTGAGTCATTAGACTCATAAAGTCTTGTATTGGAGATTGTTAATTTTGTTGACTACGAAATATGTGTAGAAATATTTTATCTACCACTACAGGGGCTCTATTTCATTTACCCTGATACTTCCCACAGCCTGCCACTCAGTGCTTGGCACTTGAAAGATGCTCAGAGACCAGCTATAAATTTCTGATGGGATGAATTCAGGAACTAATTTCCACACCCTTTTTTGAGGAAAAATAGTATCTGTACCACAGAGGCACTCCCAACTATGACCACCATCAAGAGGAGTGGGACTCGGGGGGAGGGGGGTGGAGTAAGCATCACATGACCATCCCATGGTCAGCCTCAGTTAGGAAGTAGGACATATAGTTCCATTCTGACAAGACTAAGTTACAACTCTGCCATCCTTGAAACATTTAGCTTTAGGGAGATAGGCTCTGTCTCGCTCCAAACATGTTCACTGTCCATACTTTAGGAGAGAAGCATCTCTCATTCATCCCTTATGTGAAGAGCTTCTCGTCTTGTCTCCTTGGGAAACTTGATGTGTAATAATTAGCTCTATGTTAAAAGATGCAGAGAATTTAAAGAAGTGTACTGTGTACTCTTTGCTCTCAAGCAACTTATACCAAGGATCTTCGCTAAAGCCAACATAAACAGTTGACTAAATATTCCATGCCAACAAAATTTACTAACATCTTGAACCATTTGTAATAATGATAAGTGTGTAATGAAATAAGTTAGCATATATTCAGTTGTGCTCCAGAACATAGTATCTGTATGGTATCAGAGTCCTTCTCGGTGTCACAAGAGCTTTGATTAAATCTTTTGAGAAAATTTGGGTGAAAATAAAGGGAAGATAATGTCACCATTAAGCTTTCTCATAAATTAAAATAGCCAAACTCTTCATTGAAGCTGATAATCTATTTTTTTGGAAACAGTGGCTGAATTAGAGCTACTATTTTCCAATTAATTAGGTATCCTGATTTTTCAGGTGCATTCTCATATCAATATGAATGGTTAGCAATTCACATGCTGCCCTGTCTTAGGCACTTTTTGCTAAACAGTGAAGGGGGGTTTGTGTCAGTGCTACATATACTTTCGCCATAGAGGCCAATATAGAAAGTTAGTGAGGGGAGAATTTGGTTGGAATTTCAGCATGTCTTATAAGTATTGCTTGAGGATTCTAAAAATTTCCTTTTCAGCTGCAAAGAATGTAAAGTGAGGGGAAATTTTTATTCTTTCTGCAACACCAGCTGAATGCATTTTAATGGGCTGTAGTGTCACTGGTGATTTATTACCCCTTTTTGTTCTTTTATGTGTTATATTTGTCATTTTGCTATGGCAGTTTCATCTATAAAACAGTATAGTTACAAGGAAATGGTGAGGGGATACAGGACTGCCATGGGAGATTCTGTTGCTTTTTCCTTGTCATTTTGGGGAAGGAAATACTAAGTCAAATGTTAAGCATTTAGTTTCAGAAATAATATATTTTAAAAGATGTATATTGCACCAAAATAGTATTGTTTTCCACTTATGCTACATAAACTTAAGAATTTCTATGTAACAGTTTTCAATATCAGAAAACAACTACATTTTTTAATATCCTTTTTTGTTTTCCCTTCCACCAGCAGAGTGATAAAAGAAAATAAAACAGTGTATTTAATGGTCTTTTTAGCTTTCTGTCTTGAAAAGCACAAATTGAAATTTTATATTTTAGGAAATCTACCTTTTAATTTCAATATTAATATGATGCATTGTACATGTCCAACACAGATGCTGCAAGTAAAGCTTAGAATTCAAAATAAACCAAACTTTTGGTAAAAGATTCAATATACTGTGAAAAACAAAGTGCCTACAGTTTACAAAATGGTTTAAGATTTGTGTGTGAAAGATTTTATATTAATGAGTTAAATTAGTCTTGCCTTTTTTAATAAGGAAAGATATGTTTACATTTTATAGTAAAATTAAATTAATTCATCCTTGATATGAGTAACATGGAAAAGGCCTGGATATTTTTAAAATATTTATCAAGATTGAGTGACACTATCTGTTTCTCTAGGTCTTTCTCTTCATCCAAGTGTCCAGCATAGAACCAGACACATAGATGCTGTTCAGCAGTATCTACTTGTTGATAAATACCAATCATGATATTTTGATTTTTGTCCCTTGCTTCAGAAAAATGTCACTACAATTTAGAATATAAGGCATCAAGATTGATTCTGACAATTTTAGGTCTAAGAAATCCATGAATCTCATTCAGAATTTGTAGGTAAAAGGCCATGTGCTGCTGTTGTACAGTTAACTTTTTTTGTTGGCTTTGGACTAGTCTCTTTAGTAAATAAATGTTTTTAGAATACTGTAAAATACTAAGTATTTGTGAGAGGGTTTCTTTTTTTAGGTACTTACAGGTGTGATCTAAGATATGCAATCAGGATGGGAAGGACTCAGAAATTCCTTCATGATCTTGATGCAATAGGGTATAGAAGAGGCAGCAGATCTAGAATAAACAAATCTCCTTTTTTTAAAAAAGAATTCTTAAATATTTTATTGACATTGTAAAAGAATCAGGGGATAGTCAGGATGGGCAAGTGAAAGGAGAAAAAGCATAGTCCTTTCAACAAGGACAGGTTTCATTTCCTATCTTGATAATGCCAAGATGTGTTCATTAGTGACTCCAGTGGGCTGAAAGGAAGGCCAAAGGTCTTTAAAATGATGGGCTTCTAAAATTCTAGCATGTTAAAATTCCCCACTCCATCCCAACACACACACACACAGCTTCTAGAATTGTCATCATTGCCAAGGTGAAATCTCGGGGGATACTTGATTCGTTCTCAAACCATGGCATTTCTAGCTTAGCTACCGTATATTCTTTTCCTTTCACTATTTTTCTGGGCAGGAAACACATTTACTTTCTATTTGGAAATAATGTCAGACTTCAAACTGCAAACTTAAAAAATCACAGAGAATGCTGGTATATCCTTTATCATATTCACCTATTCTAAACATTTTACTCTACTTGTTCTATCATCTGCTCTCTCTCCTTACACAAGCATGCACACACACATATTTTTTTTCTGAAGGATTTGAGTATGACTTACATATGTCATGACCTTTCACTCCTAAATATTTCAGTGCATACTTCCTAAGGATAGGGATATTCTATTAGGTAATCATAGTACAGTAATCAACCTGATGGATTTGCTTTAACTCAGTACTTTACTGTTCTTGTTCTAGTTTGACAGTGAACCTAAAATGCCCTTTGTGACCTTTCCCTCCACTATAGGATCTAGTCTAGGATCAGTTATTCTATTTGATTTTTATGTCTGGCCAGCCTCCTTCGGGGTAGCCACTGTATATTCTTCATCGGGTGGCCGTTCTCTCTCTGGGCAGGCTGTCTTAAGGGCCAGGGGAATAGATGTCACTCTCCTCCATGAAACTGTAGTGTTTGTGTTGCTTCTTTCCCATCGCATATGCTTGTCAAATGGGAATCCAAGGGGTATCACTTTACTTGATGATAAATCATTCAAAACAGTAATTTTATTAAAAATCAGTATGTCCCAAAGTAAGATGCAACATTTGCGTGTTTTTTTTGAAAAGATTGAACAACAGACTTCAATGAAATTTCCTGCCAGTGGTTTGCCCTGGTTCTTGCCCTTTCTCATCTGCCCTTATATGTACACACAACAGAAAGGTGTAAGAATCATGAGTCCCTTTGACCAGCTCATGGGGAACAGTGTATTGAGGGCCCTTGGGTGTAGAGTCCAGATCATTTTCAAAACCACGTGATTTCCCAGGGTCGTTTTTAAACATATCTGGTGAGAATCTAGGCCCAATGAATCTCTGCATCAGATTTTAGTAGGGTAGTTCACACAGGAACTCTGGATCCCGGTGCACATAACGTAGAAAGCATATCATAACATAGAAAACTTTCGTTTTTGTTTGTTTGTTTGTTGCATTTACTTCAGATAGAAAGTAGTGAGTCCAAGGCCCAGGCTTTTTGGGCAAATCCATCAACTCTAAATCTCAGTTTCCCTATCTGCAAAATAGAGAGATTACTTTTCTTAGCCTCATGGTAGGCCTTGGGAGAATAAATACAGTGACAGATATAAAGGACCTGCACAAAGCTGGATCAGGGTAAAGGGGAGAAATTCGCAGTTGCTAGAAACTTCTTTTGTAGCTCTGTTGTTGTTATTTCAATAGAAGATTGTTTTATGGCCCTCCGGTCTTTCAAGAGAACTAGGTAATTAATCCGGGCCACCTCCACGCCCCAATTTGAGTGTGGAGGCCCTTCTGAGTGGTTCAAAATTGAACTTCCGGGGAAAAGAATGGATTTCTTGATGCTATGGAGGGTGTTATTTACATGAACACCATGTGCATGCTGTGGGCTCCAGGAGCATCAGAACATGAGAGGAACGTTATTATTCCATCATATGTCAAGACCTGTAATGAGTCCCCCACAGATGATATTTTCCATTTGTCTGTCTTTGGGATATGAACTGTATCAGCATGACCAGGCTATTATCTTGCTACTGGCAATGATGGTGATGATGATAATGATGAAAAAGTTACTGCATTTTCAAAGACAACTACTTTATTTGAAGCAGTAATAGCCCAAAGCAGTGTATAACCTATTCTCCTCTTCCCTGTAGCCCTGCACCATGGAATAAAATGCTGGGCTCCCTTTGTTGTCCTGGCCATTTGGGGTTCCTTTGTTTCTCACTATCCTTGATTTAAACGTGGACACCTCTCTTTGATTACATCAGTTCTCGAAGGGGGCACGAGAGGATTCGGTTTAATAGAACTCCATTAAGAAAGCTTATAGATTAGCTCATTGAATAACATTTTTAGACATTAAATATGAAGTTGGAAAAATACAGAGTGTTTCTCAGGTTTTCATTCACATGCTGTTTTCATTTAGGAGAGTAAATAACTGTCTCTGAGAAACAATCTTTGCAAGTAAGCCTGGCACCTGCCTTGAAGTTAAGAAATGGCATCTGTTTAGCCCACCTATCAGATCTCTGATGAGTTTTCCCATTCACTCTAGTAAATATTCAAGCAATACATCACTTTAGCAATGTAATTGATGTTCAGTTTAATTTACTTATTGCTATTGCTAATGATGCAATTATTAATTATGGTTTATTATTAATTATAACAGTTGACTCAATTGGAGCTCTTGGTCAGAGCTCATACCAGCATATCAGCTTTTGCCTAGGATCTTGCTGGTCTTTGCAATAGTCTAATTTTACTTATTTACTCAAGATTATATAGGACTTCAGAGTAAATGTGATAAGAAACAAAACTATCTTTAACGTTACCAATTTGGTAATAGTGAAAGGGAATAGAAGGGAAGGGAGAAGAAATGGGTGGGAAATGTCAGAAAGGGAGACAGAACATGAAGACTCCTAACTCGGGGAAATGAACTAGGGGTGGTGGAAGGGGAGAGGGGCAGGGGGTGGGGGTGAATGGGTGACGGGCACTGAGGGGGGCACTTGATGGGATGAGCACTGGGTGTTGTTCTGTATGTTGGCAAATTGAACACCAATAAAAAATAAATTTATTATTAAAAAATATTACCAATTTGGTGGGTTCTCCTTGTATGTCTGAATAATTTCCTCAGATACTGGTGTATATTTATGTACGTATGTGCTCGCACAGACAAACATCTAAAGACCTCATCAGAGTGGGTTACATGTGTCTCTTAGCCAAAATAGAGGCTTAATAAAGAGAATTTTCAGATTTCTTTCTTGTTTCTTCTATGAGCAACAAGGAAGTTAAAAAATACTTCTAAAGCAGGATCACAGGAATGATATAACCAATTATTAAATCCAATGATTCTCCATTATTCGAATCATGTTAGCCTTATCTTAGCAAGTTTCTCTCTCTCTCTCTCTCTCTCTGTCTCTCTCTCTCTTCTTTCTAAAAAGCCCCAGACCATTGTCATTGTTCTCCAGCAGAAATTTTGCCTAGTTTAAAGACTTCTAAAACAAATTCCATATATGATGGTGAAAAATAGTCTATAGCTACTTAATCATTACAAGTATTGAGTTCATAACACTTTATTCTTGACAGATACTCATTTCCTGTCTCTCTGATATGTACCCAGTTAACTTTCTCGTCATTGATGGATATATATTTCACTGCTTTGGTGCTGAAAATATAACATTTTGCCACTAGTATTTATTTCCATGCTCTTTCTTTCTATTAATCTCATTTTATCATTGGTGAAAGTTTGGTCAGTAAATTTACAGGTAAGGACTTTTATCTGTCATCAACATACTGAGAAATACTCTTCTTCTGTGTGCTAATGGTCTCTCAGTATACTCAGTGGCACCAGTGTTCAGACGTGTTCCTTCTTTCTTGGGATATTGTCTGGATGCCCATGGAAGGTCATCTGAAAGTAGCTGCAGATGCCTCTTTCCTTTGCAATCCCCTCACTACATCCTGGGGGCCCGTGGAGGAAAGACCAAAACGCTGGGCCAGTTGTTGTCTTTACTTACTTCCACTTCCACTTTTTTCTTGTTTTTATCCTTTTATATCCATTGTGCTCTCTGAGAACTTCAACATAAATGGGAAAAGAATAGGCAAGTTATGAATAGAGTGTGATTCAGAATGAGATTAATCATGAGAGATCTTCAATGCAGCAAAGGTGTTCTCACAGGTACTGTGGGTACATTTTAAGATACTAGGCCAGGTCATACGAGCACCAAAAAGTCAAAACAGCTTTATCCCAAGGAACTGATGTTAGAATATAATGTAAAGAATGTACCAAAATAACTGAACTGAAGGTAGAAAGTATGTTCTGTGCAAGAGGGGTAAAGCAAGGTTCTATAGCAGTTCAGCGGGACAGGAAATACTTCCTACAAAGGAATCAAGAGCAACACTTGGGCTAGGTGGTCTTTGAAAGATGGGTACAATTTGAACCTATGAAAAGTGAGTAGGGGAATGTTTCCATGGAGAAAGACCAGGGAGTCCTGAGAAGGGGAAATGTTGGATGTATGGGGAAAACTGAACATGTCCATTGGGCTTGAACGTAGATGAAGGAAAGTATAAAAAGAACGTATAGTTAGGAAAAGGAGTTGGAGTTAGCTCATGGAAGGCCTTGATTACCTTTTTAAAGAAACATTAGGAAACTCTTGGGGTTTTTTGCTGTGTTTTTAAGTGAAAGAGAGGCCTGATTAGAGCAATTCTTTGGGAAGACCAGTATGGCTACAGTGTGTAAAAGAAACTGATGGAATGTCTATCCAGGAGTCATGTACAAAACTCCAGAAAGGAAATAAGCCAGGTTCATAGCAACGAGAGTGGAGAAGACATGAAGAAAGTATAGCTTTCTTTTTTTTTTTTTTTTTTTTTTTTTTTAACTTTTCAAAGATTAGGTGAGGAGGTAAGAACTGACCTGTCAAATGTCAGGTACCTATTCTTCAACCCAAGGATAGAATGCATAACCCTCCTTGGTAACATATTTCATTTTTATATGCTGAGGGTTAAAACACCCTTTATATACAATCCAAACTCATTTACGTTCTCTGACAAATGTTGAGTGCATGCTACATTCTAGGCATCTAGAGAGGAAAACATACAGCTTTTCTCTATAAAACCTTGAGCTACTATTCTTATTCAAAAAGATTCCATGTACAGACACAGATCACATGTGGTCATGATTCTCTTTATAAATGCCTCCTATATGTTTTAAGACATCCATTCAGTAAAGCCTTACTAAGTGTTACTAAAGCATTGTGTTAATCACTAGAAGTCAAAGGTGGATAAGAAATATTCCTTACTTTTGAAAAGCTCCAGTGGAAGACTGTATCAGGCACCTACTGGTCTCCTCTGTTAGATAAATGATCTAAATTCCTTGCCTCTTTTTGTGTCATCCTTCTTTCCTCCCCTATTGGTTGTGTCTCTTCCCTTTGATTCCTTTCCATTGTCTCTACCTTGACCAGTGTATTGTGCCCTGGAAGGGTTATGTGCATGTCATTCCTCTGATTCATTTAAAAAATCACATGGTTTGTATTACCAGGACTTTCTTTTCTGCACTTAGGCCCAGGAAGTCACATGTCCTCGTATATTTATCCTATTCTTCTTTGAGGATTTTAATTTTCCTTATTGCATTATTCTGCACCTCTCCTTTGTTAATTTTCATTCTTTTCTTAGGCTCTCGTCTTTACACTTTATCAAGATGATTTTAAACTCAAGTCTTGTCATTCAGAGTGTGAGCAATAGTCCTCTGTGTCAGCTGTGTTATTAGGGAAAGTTACAATGCAGTGAAGCAGGAGTGGGCTTCACAGACACCCCTGGACTCAGCGTGTAACTCCTTCACCTTCCTTCTCACTGTCTGAGGACAAGCTACCTACCCTGGTTGCTTCTGCTGCCTTAGTTTCTTCATTTGTAAAATGGTACTGATTATACCTCATGGTGTAATATTAAATAAAGTTAGGTAAGATAACTGGTACATAAAGTAGGACTTCTAAAATGTAAGCCTTCTTCCTTCCGATGGACTGTTGTAGTAGCACCTGGCATTCCTTAAATTCTTTTACAATTAGGAATCTCTACCATTGTGGCAACTCATAAAACTAGAGTTTGATTCTATGAGGTTTGCCTCTTAATCGGGTAAAAGGATCATTTAAAATAGTACACTGAAATAAATTTGCTATTTGATAAAATATTAATATATCAGAGGTGTTTTAAAAATAACAAACCAATTAGATATTTTTCCCATGCTGCCATAGTCTGTGAAAACCTTCCTCACAGATATTTAGGACCAATGAGGTTCTCAAGTGGGATTTTTTTTCTTATGTTGTGCAGGTAATCACCTAGGGTGTTACATATAGGTTCTTGGGTCCTACCACAGACCTTTGATCCTGAATCTTGGAAAATCTAGTCATCATCATGTTTGAAAAACTCTCCAAATGTTTTTAAGCTATCTATGAATGGAGAAACTATTCTAGAAAATATTGAACAAAATGACACAATTAATATAAGCCTTGTTTATTAAAGAACTTCATTGTTTAAGGAAAAGTTGTATGTTTACTAAATGAGTATAGAGGGAATTATATGACCCCACTCTCTCCTGAAACCCCAGGAATCCTCATTACGTTTCTGAGGGTTACCTTTTGGCTCTGTGAAAGACATACCATGTTTCTGTGTTCAGTTTGCTAGACTCTGTACATTTTTTGAATCTCAGAAATACTGATTCTTCTAGCAACCATATAGAATTTATGAGGTACACTTACTTCTTGATAAAATAGTGAATGAACAATTTTAGCAGCAACAAAAGCTACAAGGGGTTTTGGCAAACAGCTACTACTTTGTTCAGGAAGCCGTAGTAATTCTCTCTCCCACAGGAATGATTTTTAAGAGCCAAACATAAGCTAGCTAGATCATGACCCAAGACACAAAGTCTGGAAGAAAATTAGAGGGACAGGAGATTTTTATTTTAATGCTTTTAAAGTTTAGTTTCAAGCAAAACTCACTCTTAACAGAAACATCCTCAAAAACATCACTCGCATTCCCTTTATGGATAATTCACTTTGTATGAAAAGTGAGCACAGCTGATAACTTATTATTGACAATTTGTTTCCTCACTTTATTACTTGACTATGATTTGAGAAATGCAAATGGAAAAAAATAAAGCTATTTCATCAGAATAGTAACAGCACTAATAATTCTCTTGAAAGTTTTAGTGCCCAGATAGTAAGTGGTAAGGCTTTGATAGATCATCTTACCCACAGGGTGTTGGCCACATCAATAAATGAAAGCAGTAACTGTCATGAAATTAGAACAAAAATAAAAAAGTAGATTAATTTTTTAGAGACCGTATATATCAAACAATCCAGTATCTCAGTTTTATATGAGAAATTATATTTCTGATTATTACTTGTAAGCCGTACACACTCTGCATGCCCTACAGTGGAAATTAGGGACAAAGGAAGAGTTATAAATTCAAAAGCATAATCAGGTTACAAATAATACATAAAATGTGAATGTAGATTATTCCAGAGTAGTGATTGACTTTGCATTTCCCGGAAAGAATAACAATGATATGGAATTTAAATGAAAAATCTTGGAGATGTTTCTCGATTATGTGTAACATTAAGGTACAGCTGAAAAAACTAAAAACAGACTGCAAGGAATTCTAATTCTCTGAGCAACAAGACATGAATGAACTGTCTCACAGTCATGCTTAAAACCAGGGCATTGCTATTTTTAAGAAAAAGAAAAGAAATCTATCTGCGAATGGTAAAAACAAACAAACAAAAACAAAAACAAAACCTATAAAAATTAATTAAAATAGCTTCTGTAGTCCATAAAGTCATAAAAATGCTAGCATAAAGTGGCCGAGGCTTCCTCAGTTGATGCTTCAGAACATCTTTTGGGACCCGAGTGCAGGAAGCATACTTGGGGAGACTGTCCTCTTACAAATGTCCACACCTGCCATTTTATTTTTCGTTTTTATTTTTCCTCATGACCTCATCTTTTAAGGTGTCTTAGCCTCCTCAGTTTCTCTTGTTTTTTGTTTTGTTTTGTTTTGTTTTGTTTTGTTTTTTGACAACACCAAATGTTGGAGAGGTTTATTTTTTTTTATTGGAGTTCAATTTGCCAACATATAGCATAACAGTTTCTCTTGTTAATGGTTCCCATGGTTGCTGTCTCCAACTTTTTTTCTCTTCTTTGCCTCCAAGTACCAAGAGTAATATTTCAGTGTTCGGTTTGCCACTGAAACCGTTTGTGTGTGGTAGGAATGAAGCATTTTGTTGCTTAGATTCAGTTCAAATATTGAACCCAGACACATGTTTTCCCTGGCAGGAAACCAACCACGTACTTGCATGAATGGCCCCAGCAGCCACCCAGCACTGGGCATCTGAGACCTGTGCGCACCCATGTGCAGCTGGCGGCGTGCCTTTTGTGATTCCCTCGTCCTCATCTTTCAGGTCCACTCCCCACTTTAGATCAGACTTTGAGGCTCCAGGCCCAGGTGAGGCAGGAGCCTTCCTGATGGTCCCCAGATGCCTGGCCTGTCCTTTCCCCCATGAGCCTGTGTAGTGTCGCCCACTTACTCCTCTCAAGGCACAGCTCCATTGTCTTCTGTAGCTCCTCGTTTCTTATATTTGGTATAAGCTGTTCTAGCCAGTAAGCAAAGCCAGTAAGGAAACCATAAAGCCTCAGTTTCCCACGCCTCTCCTCCACTACTCCCTGACCTGCACCTGGGCTTCAGCCCAGCTAAAGGAGTATCTGATCACAGAGACGTCTTTGTGCTCTCTACCTCTCTGTCTTGGCTTATGAAGAATCTTTCTATTGGATTCCTCCCCGTCCTTCATGCCCATTCGTGCTACAAGCTCTGGCAAGGAGCCTTCCCAAGCCTTCCTGTCCACTGTCCCAACATTGGGTTCTGTAGCTCCCCCATGGCACTTCACGTGCCTTCAGGTATTGTGCACTGAAGATGAGATGTTGGTCTTCTTACTCATCTCGAATCCCCTGCAGATGCAAGTTACAGCACTTTGAGCATAAGAGGTACTCAGTAAGAAGTTGTGACTTTTGGGGCACCTGGGTAGCTCGGTGGTTGAGCATCTGCCTTTGGCTCAGGTCACAATCCCGAAGTTCTGGGATTGAGTCCCATGTCAGGCTCCCTGCATAGAGCCCGCTTCTCCCTCTGCCTGTGTCTCTGCTTCTCTCTCTGTGTCTCTCATGAATAAATAATTAAAATCCTAAAAAAGAAAAGTTGTGACTTTGAAGTTTATGAAAACCAAGATTCACTCTGACATACTCAAGCAAGTGTACATTCCAGAAATGCTTCCACCATTAATTCCTGACCACTTTTACATCTCTCCCCACCTTTGGGATATAACTGAGTAGTGACATCCTCTGCCTCTTTCTCTTCCTCTTCCTCTTCTTCATCCTAGTTATAAGGAGTGAGCTCTGTGTTCCTGGATCAATGCTCAGCCCTCCCCCAACCCTCCCATCTCACCATCACATTCTGCCTGGAAACCATGAGGATTCATTGCCTTATGCCTTTCTCAGCAAGCTCAGGTATCTAGCTCTCCCTTCTTCCCCTGGACTTCACTCCTGTACCACTTAGCATATCCCCATCTCGTTACTCTCTCTGCTGCTTGGAACCCTCCTGTGTCCTCTGGGACTCCGGGTTAGTCACTACTCCATCCTTCACCCGTCTCCTTCCCACTGTTACTGGAAACTATTTCAAAACTTCTCCTTTCCCCAAATTACCCACACTTCCTTCCTCATGCACAGTCATACCTTACCATCTTGCTTCCTCCGTCACTGGGAAAATGAAGCAGTCAGAAGAGCACAGTCAAATGTTCCACCACGGGACCCCCACATCTGCTCACCCTCAGGCCTCTGGGCCTGTGCTTGGTTATCTCTCCTGTTTCTCTGGGTGAAGTCTGTCCTGTGGCTGAAGCCAGCCCCTCCCTGGAGCACTGGAGACCATCTTCTCCTTCCCCTCCAAGAAAGGACACTGCTCCAGCAGTCTTCTTTCACATCAAAATTTCTCTGTTGGATCAGAAGCATTAGCATTCAGAAATGGTGTGCATTCCCCCATCTTCAAAGCAAACAAACAAACTTCCCTTGATCCCTACTTCTTCTCTGGCTCGTCCACATTGACACGTGGCCTAAAAACACAAGCCAGATCATGTCACTCCAACACTCAGAATCCTCCCATAGCTCTCTCACGCGGAGAAAAGGCCAAGTCCTCCCGGTGACCTAGGAAGGTGCCCCCAATTCTGACAATGTGTCCCACCATCTCCCCAGCTCAGTCCACTGCAGACTCACCTCCATATTCCACGATTTCATCTTGTATCTTTTAACTTTTTCTTCCCATTGCCTAGAACACCCCCCTCTGGGTGTCTGTAGGGCTCCCTCCCTTCTCTTTTTCAGGTCTCTGCTCAAATATTGTTTTCTCAGCAGTTCCTTTTCTGATCCCCTTTTTCCCTGTCTCAGAGCTGAGTAGCACCTGCCTCACCCTCGCAGTCCCCACCCTGAGGTGCAGGTTTCTCTGCAGACCAGCACTAATTAACATCCTGCTGACAATATTTGTTTCCATCTGGGTCTGACCTTCCCCACAAGACTAGAACTTCATGAGGACAGAGGTTTTTATTTGATCCTTTTGTTTACTGTTGTATTCCTACAATAGTCCATGGCACAGTTGGGGTACTCAATAAATTCTTGTTGAATAAATGAAGACGATTGCTGACTTTCTCCCACATTCAAGGACAGCCTAGCTCTAGTCTCCACTGCACAGACATTCTGGGCAGCCAAGCTGCCCCTGGGTTATTCCCTGGGTTATTCCTAATCTTCACTATTCCTGTTAGGAAAGCTTCCTGTTTTCTCAAGGTTAGGCAGTCCTGCTACCGTGGCCACTATGGTTAGTAGCTCCAGGCAGCAATGATGGCTTTCCTGGCCTTCGGGGCTTGCATTCTTAGGTCTTCTGGAAAAATTTCTGTAGCCAGTTCAGTAGTCAAAAATTGGGCCCAAACCTCAAACCAGTGGCTGAGTACACCATGTTCTCAGCCTGGTCTGCTGCTGTTATTTAATTTAACATGGGACACTGGGCCAAGAGTCACTGTTTTCTACTAAGTTGAAAACCAACCAAATACTGTATTGGATTCCATTTCTTTTGAGATTTTTCACATTAGAATGTTATATCCGTAACCTTACATAGTGCAAGTTCACTGAAATACCATCCTTTTTTGGGACACCTGGGTGGCTCAGCGGTTGGGTGCCTGCCTTCAGCTCAGGTCATGATCCCAGGATCTGGGATCGAGTCCCGCATTGGGCTCCCTGTGAGGAGCCTGCTCCTCTCTGCCTATGTCTCTGCCTCTCTCTCAGTCTGTGTCTCTCATGAATAAATAAATACATTAATCTTAAAAAAAAAAAATACCATCCCTTTTTAATTTTCTTGGTCGTTAAACAAAGCAAAACAAAACACCCAAAGCTATCACTAGGAGTCAGCAGAGAGGGCATCTGTGAAGATTATGCTCTACAGTTTTAGCAGCCTGTCACCCCCAATCTATGAAATATTTATCTTATTCATCATTTTAACGAATATGTTCAAGCCTAGATAATGCCTCCATTAAATGCATATATTTGAATTTATTCCCTTTAAAAGGATCTAAATGTGCAGTAAACTCTAAACAGAATGCACAGTAGAAGAAGAAAAAACTGCCTTTCCACAAAGAATTAGAATTTATACAAAAAAAAAAAAAAGAATAAAAGTTCATACCATTAGAAACCTGGCAAGAAAATAACAAGACAGAGGGGAAAATATTATGAAAACAACTCTTTTGCCAAGCAGTTTGTAAATTATACTGTTAAATTCATAGATTGGGGTGTGTGTGGGGGGAAACAAGCTATCATTTGCAACCACGTTCTGTCACAAATTATCCTCTGTCCCAGGCAGACTGACAGCTCACAACCACATGTTTCCAAAAAAACAAAAGTGAAGAAAAGAGCATCCTGTGGAAGGGAATCCATAAAGATACCCATTTCAGGAAAGGCTGGAGAGGCAGGGCAGGCAGACAAAGGCGGGAATGGCGGGTTGGGTACCCAGAGTGAAACTGGAATTAATGACACACACCTCCTGTGAGATTATCTCAGCGTGATGATTTATTTCATCCCGATGTGTGTTTACATTGATGCTTCCTGGATTAGTCCTAAACCCGGACATTCCAATCAATCCCTTCATTCTGGCTCTGTCACAGCGATCTGGTTGGTGGCTGTGTCCTGCTGCAGGCAAAGGGAGGGAAGAGAGGGTCACTCGCAGACAGCTCAGGGCCACCCTCCTCTCTTTTCTGAGTTGCTCTCCCATTCTGCATGATTGCCACCATAATCACATTGCAACTGTGTCCTGCAGAGATAGAACATTTCATTTTCTTGACCTGCAATGTGAAATGAGTTAAAAGTAAGTGCTAAAGAATAATAATACCGAGCTTATGCTGGCTGCATAACAATGGTGCTTGTCTGCTTCCCAAGGGGAATGAAAGGCTTCCAGGGGGGTCTCTGTTCCTAACTCAAAGATGTGTAGAGTATTCACCAATCTCATGGAGCTCAGACAAAATTTTAGCTAAAGTAAAACATAACCAGTTGTTTAGTTAACAGAAGCGAATGTGACCATTAACACGATAGACTTGTTCCTTACTGAGTGTTTATGATGTATGGGTTGTGTCCATGTTGTTTTTCACATTTCAGTATTTTAGGCCAACTAAAGTTTTTTGTATTTCTTTCCCAGGTGTTGTATTTACTGGCATAATTTAGTTACAGAGAAACTCAGTGAATCAGTTATTTAGAAAATATATTTGGAGCACTTGAAATCTATTAACTAGTGAGATTAATGGAATGGCTCCCAATATGCCAACATTTGGAAGAATAAAACCAATTTCATTTTGTTTTTTTCAAGTTAACTTTTTCTAATTGAACAGAGGAAATCAAAGTTGAAAAACACTGCCCCCTTTTTCACTTTTTTGAATTTTAAATGTTTATTTTTATACTATTTTTTTATTTTTTTATAACACACATTTTATCTTTAAATCTTTCTTAGCAGTTTATTTAATGTATCAATATCCTGCAAATCCACCACTTGGTAGTATGTTCCAGTAGCATAGTGGAGTGATATACTTAAGATGTAATTACATTAAAAAATAGTAAACATGAATAGTTTCAAGGTTTATCTGGATAACTAGTGTGAGGGATATTCATTCAAACAAAATAACAGGATATCCTCCTGAAGTTATCAGAAATTAAAATGGCCTAAAATAGGTTATGCAGAAGGGTTTATATTTAATAAGGAGTGACTTTTTTTTTTACATCATAACTGCTCTCATTGGTATTGTCACTTTGGAATGCACATGTAGATGGAAACTCATCTCTGCCTTGTGTTTCTTCCCAGTCTAAACCAGCTTCATCAGTTTGGTGGCCATAGCTGGGTTCAAAATGCAGCATCTCATATAAAATCTTGACATGAATAACTTTTGAAAGAAATGTAGTTTATATGTTTCCAATGGGAACAGATGGAAAGTTAGAGCTTGACACTCCCTGTTCCCTGAGATGACTCATCTTAGAATTAGCCCAGTCTGAAATGCACCAGACACAAGGATAGCTAAGTTTTTTAAGAAATCAGGTGAACCATGAATGGAAAACCCAATGAAAGGGAGTAAGGGCTGGTATCAATATTCAATTTTAATTATATTTTTTTACCAACAAAAATGAAAAAATCCCAAGGTGAGAAATTTCAACAGAAAATCCCTACTTTCAGAATGGTCTGTCCTGACCCCCTAGCGAAGGTGGTGGCATGATGGCTCAGACACTCAGCACTTGTCACGTTCTGATTAAAGGGGTAGAAACCCTTTAAAAAAATGGATTCTGCTTAGTGAATTGAACATTACATTCCTAATATTTTTTTTTCATCCTTCGCTCATTTAGCAGAGGAAATGGATATTTCATCAGACATGGATTTGACATTCCATCACATTATACCGTAAACAGGACAAATGATGTTTTGGAAATGGGAAGGCAGGCGGGCTAAGACAGTAGCCACTGTAAGGCTCTGGTTATCTCATTTAAACAGATATTAAATGTGGGTGCCAGTAGTGTGATCATCAGCTGCTTCCCACTTTGTGAATAAATTGCTTAGAAGGAGTCTTTTGCCTACCAGATGTGACCTAGATTTAGATTTCCAAAGGCAGGGGAAAAATCTCTATTGTGTTAAAAAACAATTGCTGGTAAAATGCATGGTAAATGAGCTTATCTCACTTTTCCAGGTGTTTGGGCTAATATGTTATGGAATTACTGCTTCACTTATGAAAAATAATTGAGGAAAATGTTCCAGCAAATCAAATTTGGATAAAGGCTTACGATAGCTATTGTGTTGTTAGCAAGTTTTTAAATGGCAGAAAGAGCAGGGAGCCAATAGAGATAATAAAATATAAAAAACTGTTTGAGAAGAGTCTCTTATAAAAGGGTCAGGCGTGGGTGTACTATCCAACTTTTGTTATGGTTTCGTAAAATATTGAAGAACAATGTGAGCAATTACCCTCCTTTCAGTGCATATGAAAGCTGTTGAAAAAAAATCAAAAGCTTGTCTGTCTGCTGGTTCTGATAAGTCTTCTTACTCTGCTAAATGCAGCAAAATTTTTTAAAATGTAACATCTTTATTCTCTTACCCACCGTCTGTCCTTTTTCATTTCTTTCCATCTTCAGGAGCTGCCACCCCAAAGCCAGTCCCAGAACCTGAGAAGGAAACAGACCATACAGTCAAAATTGCTGGAGTCATTGCTGGCATCTTGCTGTTCGTTATCATATTCCTTGGAGTTGTGTTGGTAATGAAGAAAAGGTGAGCTCCTAGCTGTTGCCAGGGATGTGATTCTGTCCCATTGTTTGCCAGGTTGCTTCATGTGTGTGAAAATATTCAATTATTGGGTTGGCTTTCAAGACCCACCCGTGACTCTGATTATCAGTGTTTTTCCTCATACAGCATTCAAGGTTTTCAGACAAAATTTAGAGTAATAGCTGTGGTGTTGTATGGCTATGCCAAGCATACCATGCCAAGTTTAATGTAAGACTATGTGTCTTCCCACACAATGGTACATAAAGCTTTGCAAAATCTTTAGACATTTACTAATCAGAAAGTTTTTAGTGCTGATTACTGATGTACTAACACATTTGATGCTCTCAAAGACATGAGAAAGAAGAATTTTCCTGCTCATTATAATGAAGATAATGGTGATGATAAAATTTACTGAGCCCATGTTGTGTTTAGGCACCATGCTAGGAATTTACAACACCCCATGAGAAAGAGACTCTCAACAAACAGCCTTACAGGAGCACAGGCCGTGATATGACTAAAGACAAGAACTAAAGCACATTGGGTGTTGTCGGATTGCTCTGTCTAGCCAAGGGGTGGTTTGCGGGAGGAGAAAGTCTAATATGGCTGTAATAAGCAATCCTTGCCTCCCACACTTGAAAAATATACAGTGTCCTTTGTGTTGTGGAAATGAGGAAAAACTTACTTAGTGGTACAGTGTTCAATTTATATAATTATCAACATAAAAATATAGATAGTAAGTGATAGCTTAAATTTTCCCAAACAGAAATAATACTCAGATCTTAATCCTTTTCTCTGTAGTTTTCAAAACAATTACAGAGTGGGAGTAAGGGCATGGATGGTAGGAGGTGAGGATGGAGAAGTCAGCAAACCGAGGTCATGAAGGTCTTGTCTGTCATCTGAGGAGGCTGGACTTGGTACTAAGACCCAATGATGGCCTTCAAGTAGGTAGTAATGTGATGTCATTCTAATCTTAGAAAGATCACTCTGATGTTAGGATTGAGCACCATGAAGAGGGAAAAGAACTCAAGTCAGGAGGAGTAATTGGATGAAGAGGGGGCAGCTTTAGGAATAGTAGGAGGTAAATTTTAGAGGCCATTTGGAGGCAAAAGCCCAGGGAGAAGAAACAACATAGAAAGAACCTAGTTACTGACTTAGACAACTTTGTGGAGATATTAGTATTCAGAAAATGCGGAATAGGTAAAGTAGAACATATTTGGAGAGTGAAGATTGGAGAGGTAGATGTTGCACTTTTTCAGTTCACTCTTCCTCTGAGATTCAGTGGAAATGTCCACTGGGCAGTTGGATGCCCTGGTAAAGATTTGGAACAACATTTTCCATAGTCCAAGTCATTGGCCTTGGCCGAGCTGAAACCCTAAGTTTGGATGAGGCTGCTCAGAGTCACTGTAGAGTGAGAAGGAAGTTAAGGATGAAGAGAAGACCGTGGGTAGCACAGTATTTAAAGGGTGAGTTCATATCCACATGGATGCATACATATGCATCTTTTCTTGTTTTTTCCTTCACCTGATGTTTATTGCTCTACCTAGGCCTCAAGACAAACCATCCCTCTGTCCCAGCTGCACGTGGCACTAATGGGCCCCCATCGTTTGAGTTATTCCTTCCCATTTGCTCTACATCCTTGATTCCTTTCTTCTTTGACCAATCATTTCATTTCTTTACTTATTTTTCTTTCCTTTTTTTCTTCTTGTGATGAGAGCTTTGAAGATCTACTCTCTTAGCAACTTTCAATAGGCAACCCTGTATTGTTAACTATGGTCACTATGCTGTATATTAGATCCCATGACCTATTAGTTGTATAATGGAAGTCTCTTCATTTTTAATTCTTTTTTTTCTTTTCATTTCACTTCTCTGTAACTTTCTTTTCTTTATCCTTTTTTCTTCTTCTCTAGCTATTTATCTCTTTAGTTCTTGCCTCCTCCATGTTTCTCTTTTTTTTTAATTTCTTATACTCTTACTTCTCCATCACCTCTTAAGTATTTTTCTCCTGGATGCTCTACATTGCACCCTAACTCAGTGCTTATGCAGATAGTTTATCTTTGCTACTTGTAGTTGGTCCTGTTTTTTTTTTTTTTTTAATATTACTCAATATAAATTGGAAGCAACATCAGGCCTTTCTATGCCTGGATATTCAAACTAAACACTTTGAAGAGATTTATTTTTAGTTAAGGGAATATGTTGGATTTTTGTGTCATCTGGCAAACTCCCTATGAGGAATATCCTGAGACTACTAATCCAGTTGCCCTGTGACCTTAGCTAAATGTCATTTCATCCTCCAGGGGTCTATTTCTGCTGGATTAATTCATTATTCCACCTAGATCTCTCTGGTAGTCATGGAGGTAATGTTATAAATTATGCATTTGAAGAGCTTGCCTACGTTAACATGTGATCTTGATATATTAGACTAAATACCAATAACTCCTATCAAATTTACATGATTATTTACTAGGTACTAATCTTAAAAGGATTGTTTTCACAGCATGTACCGCTTTTGTATTTGCTTTTTCTGAAATACAGAATATGTTTTCTGGAAGGTAAATTTGCCAATATATCATGCCCATAAATACAAAACTTGTAAAATTTAGACCTGAACAGTCATGTGGTGCAAACTTCCATATTCAGTAGGAATTCTTAAAAATTCTAAATGTTGGGGGTTTTTCTCCAAAATTTTAGTCTAAATTTTAAAAACTGTATTTTTAAATCATTAAGACATGATATTAATCATGAACAAATTGCAGGAGTATCATTGATATGTAATAAGCCACATTGTTTGGTTAGAAGAACACTGAATTGATTTTTTATTGAGGCCTAACTGCCATATAACATTACATTAGTTTCAGGTGTACAATATCATGATTCAATATTTGTATATATTGTGAACTGATCACCATAATAAATTTAGTTACACCTCTCACCATCTTTTGATCCCCTCCCCCACTTTGCGCACCTCCCAAGACCCCCAGGAGAACACCAACTTCAGATTTGGAATTCCTAGACCTGTATTTTAACTACATTTGTGATATACATAGTTCTCTGGGCCTTAGTGTTCTCATTTGTATATTGAGAAAATTGTACTGGATGACCTCTGAAGTTCCTCCCACTTCCAAAATACCAGGTTTTCTCTAAATAGCAGCCTCTGGTGACACTGTATGTGTGTCATTCTAGAAGTACAGTGGGTGGCTTCATTGCTGTATTTCATTATTTAAACATAGCCTGTAGTTCTTCCAAAGGCTATCTTTGTTCAGTCAGCTCCAGTCTAAAAGTATGACTTGGAGAACACTTATCTTTTTAGCACCGTTTCCCACCATCAGACTGGAGGCATTTAATTAAAAGAAGGGAGTGGGAAGAAAAATGAAAACAGGGAAGGAGAGAGAGAGAGAGAGAGAGAGAGAAGGAAGGAAAAGAACTGCCCCAGGTGTGGGGTTCTGTATGTCATGAGTCATTTTTGCTGGTTAAAGCCTGATGCTAATCGGACTCTGAGTTCCATTCCTGCATATTAGCCCACATTGCTTCTGCCCACAGTGCTCTGCGTCAGCCAACACCAACATGTGCCATTGGTCATAAAGACAGACTGGGCCCAGGAGAAAGGGTGGTGGAACACACTCATCAATATTTCTGGAAATAGGGTTGGAAGTCTGTCCTGATGAGGAAAAGTCAGTGGTTACCATCTGTGTTTGATGGCATGCCAGGCCAGATGGGCCTGAGCTCCCTGGAGTCAGAGGGGACAGCATATTTAATTGGGAAGCATTGCCAATTATTAGCTAAGACCGTATTGCTTTCTGAAGGACTGGCCATCTACAAAAAGTAGTTGCTGAAGGTAGACCTCCAGTAGAACACATAAAATCTGTTCAACTCATGCTAACTCATGAAATTCTTTTACATATAGACAATAATGACTAAAAACTAAGAGAATCATCAGTTTTAGTTGGCTATTCTGTCTTATAAACCTATCACAAATGAATGTTGTTAATTTGTTTACAATTTGAGCCATGCTTGATTAATATATGAAACCAACTTTTCCTTAAAAATTTTTGCAAAATCTTTACATTTATTTTTATTTTTATCTGATAAGCAAAGCAACTTATTATTTTTTCCCCAAAATATGTATTCTTTTGAGCATGCAGTGTTTTGTTGCAACAAATGTTAAGAAAGGTCTAAGATGGATATGAAATTAAAGTTTCATATAGAGTCATATGACAACATACAGTTGACTCTTGAACAACGTGGAGGTGAGGGGCACTGACCCCCTATGTGGTCAAAATTCCAAGTATAAGGGCTCCCCCAATACTTAACTATTGAGAGCCTACTGTCAATTGACAACATAGTCAACTAACACATACTTTGTATGTATTATTGTTGTATGTTTTATATACTGTATTCTTACAATTAAGTAAGCTAGAGAAAAGAATGTTATTAAGAAAATCATAAGGAAGAGAAAATACATTTATGCTACCATCCTGTATTGAAAAAAAAAAAGTGTAGAAGTGGACCTACCCAATTCAGTGCTGTTCAAGGGTCAGTTGTATTCTCAAAATTAATATAAAATAAGTTGAGCAGGAGATACTTAGTATTTATCATTTTTCATCCATGTATAATTAAATATATTTGTGTAAATGAGAATACCTGCATTTTCAACATTTTTCATAGGGAATAATTTATCTCAATAACATGTTTGACAGACTTTAGCATACAAGCACCATCAATTTTACCCTGATTAATTATATTTACTATTGTTTCTAAAATTGCTATAGATCTTTTAGAAATTTAAGGACATTTGTATTAATTATAGTACATTCCTGTCTCAGCTATTATGGTAAATAGAAAATACAGAAGTTGTGTCCATATGAAAATAATTAAAGAGATATGCATTCTTGGTCAAAATAGCAAATGTTAGCTTTTCAACTCATGAACACCTGTTACAGGTAAATGTGACTATTTTAATCCTGAAGCCCTATACCTCTCTACCTCCTTTCCAGAACACATTTTAACAACTGTGCATTTTGCAAATGCAGCACATATTATTAAATATTTAAAACCTATTCTCTTATATTTAAACAATACTGATACTGAGGGGAAAAATCTTAATAAAAATAGGAAGTATTTCTGAAGACATCACGAAACAAAAAAGATACGAGAAAATTTGATGAAAGCCCACTTTTCAAAGAGATGCCTGCAGCATGTAGCTGGAGGCAAGTTGACATTATCTATAGTTCTTTTGCTTTTGCTGTTTACATTTGGGATAATTTTTTTCCACTATAGCTCAGTGTGAGTTTTATGCAGAAAATGTCCTAAGTCTGGGTGCTCTATTCAAAGTCTTGTTTCAAAATCACATTTTCTGAAACCACATCAAGAAAGTCATATGTAGACATTTCTTTGTGATTATCATGTAAAATACATGTGCTTGATATGCTGCCATATAAATAACCGAATTCTGAGACTTTTCTACTCCAGCACATCCTTCGGCATGCATGAAAGTGGATATCTGGGTATACACAAATAAGTATGGATATGTCATCCTAATCTATCAATCAGCTAATGTTCTTCAGTTTTCTAGATGATAACTGGATGGGCTTGTGGGACAGAGGCTAAGTTAAACAAACTGAGGCCTCCTCTAACCCAGACTTTATGTGATTATCCTAATAGCTCCTATGTTAGCCACAATTTCTGGATTCAACCTAAGGTTTGATTATGTTCTATTATGTTCTATAAGGGTTCTTTGGGAGCTGTTTATAAGGAAGATTTTATTTAAACAGAATGGTGGAGAATAAGAACACCCAAGTTTTTGTTTTGTTTTTATTTTAGAGGAGGAAAGTGTCAGAGAGTGGTAAGAGGTGGCCACTTGGGCTTTAGAATCTTACAGACCTGGTTGGAATGCCAAGCTCCTACTTTAGCAGAGTAAACATGGATGAGTCACTTACCCTGTCTAAACTCAGTTTGCAATGGGAAATGTAACGATGCTACTTGGTCCTTCATAGGGGAACACAAAGGTTGAGTAAGATAACTCGTATACATGGCTGGTGCATGATAAATAATAGCATAGGAGCCCAGAAGTTTGAAAAGTTGTTCAAGGTGGTGTCCAAGTACAGGAAGAACCTAGCATAACTCAAGCTTGTCTGATTGTTCACCACTCTGCTCCACAGCTTACAGCCACAGCACTCAACTCGGAGGTGCCTCTTGCTCTGTTAAAACTCAGGTAGTGTCCAGATCCATTAGTTGGAAACTGTAGTTTGCTGCAGTTTACCATTGCTGTAAGTGTGCAAATACTTGAAACTCTTCCATCATGTTTTAGTGTTCTTTTTGAGCCATCATGGGAAAATAGCTAAATAAAACCTTTTCCACTTCCTCCTTCACAGATGGTTTCTGTAAATCCTTTCAAGTACGTGTATTTCATGTCATTTTCTCAGCTGTTACGTGGAGCTCGGATAACTCACAATAGCAAGGGTGTTCTGTCCTTGTCTGGTTTAGTGACCAAGAGAACTTTGTTAAGTTTGACAGCAAGTCATGAAGCAAGGGGGTGTTTACTCCTGCCCTTCCTCCTCAGAGACAAACTTTGGAGTCTGGGAGCCAAGTGCAGGAACCAGCAGTCCCTAGTTCACCTGCATGCATGCAGGCCTGGGCTCTATGGCTTCCAAGCCATGTGACCATGGGCACACTGCTTGGCTTTGTGTCCCTCAGTCTTCCCAGGATACTGAGGGCATAACAATAGTGCTTACTTTGGAAGAATGTTAGAAGAAAATGAGTTCTTACCAACAAAGGACTAGCCCTGATAAATATTAACTATATTAATAATATACATGATCTGCTACTTTTGTATATGAGCTCTAGCTGACCATCCGTACATGTTTCAGAGTTCTTGTTTCCATACACGAAAGACAGGCCAGGACAAGGGGCTGTTTCTCCTTTAGAGGGAGTCCACCTCTCCTTTGCCCATGGAGAACATGGATCTTGAATCATGAGGGTAGCAAGGGAACACAGCTACCAGGAGTAAGGCAGCTCAGTGTCCTATTGTCAGAAGCTGGGCCTTCGTGCAGGATGACACAAAGGAAAACCGCTCTTGGGCTAGACTGGGTGTATTTTCTGCTCAGGCCCCTGCTCAGTGGAAAGGAGGGCTGGCATACGGCTTACACAGAAGGAAGCCAAAGTCTCGAGACATCAATACTACCGCTCTTGGAGATTTATCCCTGAGCCCCAAATTCTTCTGAGTGGTCATGGCATTTAACACAGATACTTTGTGGACCCAGACCTCCGAGACCCAGATCCAGGGAGGGACCCAGTGGTCTGCCTCTGGGGTCAGAACAAAAGGCCAGCATTACTCTCTTCAGTGTCTGAATAGTACTGTACATCTGTGTGGACTCCCTGCACCTGCCTTAGATCCTGCTCAGCCAACTACCTCAATTCCCACAGGTTAGGGTCAGCTTCTGGAGCCATATGGAGTGTGGACCCTCTTGCCTTGTTACCAGCACCAGCTCCAAACCTGCACACAGTGAACAGGGTGTTTCACAGATCTCTCAGGGGACAGTTGTCCTGCTGATTTCTATTTTTGATGGCCATGACTTTCTCACATAGCACATTTTTGTCCTATGCTCATTAGCATAGCTTCTTAAAACTTGTTCTTTTGGTCTTTCTTGCCTCTGAAACTCAAGTCTCACAGAACCTAGAAGGGTGTTAAGAAGGGGTTGCATATTTACTACTAAAATGGACTGTTCTCCACAGCTGGTGTCCCCAGTGGTTCACGTGGATTGTCCCCATTGAGTCCCACCCCAGCTCTCCGTGTTCTGTAGATGGTGTATATCTCCAGTTATGTTGACATGCCTTCACTTTCTGGTTTGTAGAGTGGGAAATACTAAGGGCATGAAAGCTCAGGATAACTTTAAACCTGTCACCTTGGTTAGGAATTCAAACTTAGTGTAGGATCTCTTCTTCAATTCTTTCTGGTTTTGTTTTGTATCGATGAGTGAGACAATAAAGAAAAATACCTAGAGCATAGGAGAAATAGACAAACATATATATATTTTTTCAAGTATGCCATTGTCTAACCTGACTTCTTTAGTCAAGATGCCTGACCCTTGTTCTAACATAAATCTAAATTTTTTTTTACACGGAAAGGTGTCTTGGACTTAGGTTCATTTGTAGAAAACTACATAAAGTTAAATTTTAAAGAGGATAGAGAGGGACGACTCTCCTTCTTTCCTTTTAATGAGGAAAAGAAAGAATATCTCACTCTCTCTCTCCCACTCTCTCTCTCTCTCTCTTTCTCTCTCTCTTTATTTTGGGCAGACCTCAGCATTACAGATGCAACACTGCATGAAAGAGTGTATCAAGGTGAATAGGAAAGGGGTGGTTTTGCCCAGGGCCCCCACAGAGTGTGCCTTTTAAAGCACCCAGGACTTCCCCAGACCCACTGGAAATAGTTTTTGTTGCTGTTATTCTCATATATGCTGTTTCCCTGTCGGCACCTTCTGTGGTAGAACTGAAGTGAATGGGTTTTATTGAAACAAGCAAAACCTGCCTTCCTTATTAAATTCAGCATACTTCTATTTATTTGTGAAAACAACACAAACAGAAAATTGGCAAAAAAAAAAAAAATGTATCCCTGGTTGTCGTATCTAAGAATGGCCCATTTTACCGCTCAGACGTTCACGCAGACGTTAACGCAACTTCCAAAGGTTAAAATCATAGTCCCCAGGTGGCTTGAAGCAATACCTGCCTGAAAGTCAGAATTCCAGTTTGGAACCTGGGGCTTGGTGCTTCCCTACTCACCCCCTCATTACAGCACTCACGTACACTCTGCTTGCATGCAGGCTCTTGAGTTACCTGGGTCCCATCTGTCTTTTCTATTAGATTATAACATATTTAGGGCTGTGATATGTTGTTGTTTTTTTTTTCCATCTCTGACACCTTGCTCTCATGCCCTGCAAGATGCTTTGTGATGTTGGGTGTGTAGTATATTTAGCAATTAAAAACAAAAACTCCTATTTAATGCAAGGCCTTTGCAGTGAATCCAATTCACTGGACTTTGAATTGCTTTGGTTTCTTATTTATTGGAGGAGATATAAGTTTTATGATAGCATAAGATATTTTTTAAGTTTGCTATGTAGGCAATCTGTTGGCCAGATTCCCTATTTTGAGTAGTTTGAATAACAATTATTTACATTGTTGATTTGATATATTAAAATAGTTTAAATGGATCAGGGACATATTTAAATTCAGATACAGCTTAATTAAAGCAAAGATGGATCCATAACTATCATTAGCTTAAATTATTATTTGTTTTTAAACCACCTCTGAAACATTCTTTATAAAGCATGTACTCCTTTAGTTTTCACAATCAACATCAATATAGATAAAAATGATCATATTCAAAAAATGAATAAACAGCTTCAGGATGATTTTCTTTTATACTATGGGCATGTCCTAAGTAAGTTAAAATACACTGATTTGTTAGGTCTTTTGTTCAGTAGGTTTACAATGAAAATGTTCAGGCTCCTATCTTTTGTAGCTAAGCCAGGGCATTCATTCGGGTTTTCTCATTTGCAGCCCTTGGGCTCCTAATAGGTCTCCTACGGCCTCCTTGTATGGAATTGTGTGTCGCCAAGGAGTGTGTGTTTGATAGGAATGTGTGTATAATAAACATTGGTTTACTCTCTTTATATCAGAAAGAAAACATTAACAGAAACAAAATCAGGAAAAAGCCATTTACTGAACAGGTTAGTGTAAGCATATAGTTACTGGGAACTCTCAGAATGGCCTTTATTTTTTTCCTAATTTGCCTAAAAGCCTGGGTGATAGATTTGGCATCAGCATCCTGTCCTATAAGAACTGGCCACTCCTTAAAGAGAATAGGTCAGGTATCAGTGCCTAATTCTCAGGGATGGCCTTAACCTTTACTAAAAGGGATGGGAGGGAAATATCAGAAATATATTAAGATTTTGAAAATGAAATGCTGACATAGCATTAACTGAAATTCTTAATTCAGTGGCTGTCATCTGGGCGTAGTATTGCCCCCTCAGGGGACACTTGGAAATTCATGAGAGTGTCTTTGCTGAGAATGGCTTCAATGAAATTGCATCTGTTGATTTGTATAGTTTTGTAGATACAGTACTTGAGGTTTTTCCGTTTATTTGTCAAGCTAGGGTTGACTCAGAGTTCTGGTCTTAAAGATCACAGTAGGTATAGTTTAAGAGTCACAATGGGCACTGCCTGTGGGGCCTGTAAAGATGACCCCGGTGAGTAAAGGTGAGGCCCTTGGTGAAGAGTGTGTTTCAAGAAAGCACCTGCCTTCCAGGTTCGGTCAGGGATATTGCAGCGACACACATCTTTCTGCTCTTTCCAACCCACAGGGAAGCAAGAAATCTTCATTTCTTTTATTAAATCTTCTCATTTTTTTAATTATTAGCAACTAATCAATTTTTAAACTTTGGCTAAATAAAATGGGTACCCGGTCACCAATTTATGACTCCTGATGGTAAGATAAACCAAGCAAAAGACATTTAAGGACCACATTTTAAAATTCTTTATCACCTGTTTCTGGCTATAGATATTGTTTTACATCAGAAAAGGACAACAGACTCCTTGCCCACCCTTTTCTCTGCCCACGTTCTCATTAGTACCTGTGATGCCCTCAGATGGTGAAATTGGCCTGCAAAGGATTTTGTGAGTAGGTAGTTCCTACTTGGAAACACACAATAACTTAAGCTTCCCTGGGCTTGTTGGTGAGGTTGCCGGGTGGTGTGCATTCAGTATGCCCCCAGTTTATAACTAGAACCTGTTCCTGCTTTCTGCACTTAGAATACTGTTGACTCCAGCTCACTCGCTTGAGCTCTCTCTCTCTCTCCCTTTCTCTCTCTCTCTGTCTCATCCAGGTTTGAGATCTTTGGACTCTAGATGAGCTGCAGGTAGTCACATCTTTTAGAGTGTTTTCACGAAAAGATTGCACATTCATCATCTTTCTGCTCTTTTAAAACCATTCGCCCAGTGTAAGAAAGAGTACAAGACTACCCCCTGCAGTGGGTTCTTGGGAAGGAAGCCGGCCCACATGAGCAAGGCCTTCCTTCCTAGAGTGACTTCCTGATGGAATGTGCCCTGAGTGCTTGGGTTCTCCTGCTGCTTAGTCCAGCCCAGGTAACAAAGCCAGGAAACATGGATATCATGTGAACAGGCTCTGTGGCTCCATGACAGTATCGCTATTGATTCCCTTATGCTGAGTTTGAGGAGTAATACTTAACCAGTCTGCTATAATCTGAGAATAAGGAGATAGTAGATGTCCCCTATATATCATTGCTCGCTGCCCCAGGACACACACACACACACACACACACACACACACACACATACACACACCCCTTTATAACCTGTATTTAAGAAAGAGAATCCAAATTTAAACAATTTCTGATGCCTTGTAGCTTTTGAGGCACCCCCACATCCAGTCCACTGCATGGTGACCCCACTTGGTTTCAACATCAGGCTATAGTTATGAAAACATTCTGCCGCTTTTGTCTGCAGTGAATACCAGAGCCCCCGTGGCACATCTAGCAGGCCTGCCCCACAGCCTTGCCACCCCCTCCTCGGCCTGCACCTAGCACCTTCTGAGGAGCCCACAGAAGCCTATGTGCCACATCACAGCCATGCCACAGCTTGCTCCCAAGGGCCGGGCCAACCTACTTTCACTCCTTGGCAGGAAATTGCTTAGGTGCCTGAGCTCCACTGACTTCACTTCAAGAACAATTTAATTTTCTATGTCCTAATTGCTCTGCTGGTGCCTGGGCTTAAATGACCCATCCACTTGGATCTCCAGATAGCTTCTAACTCTTGTCCCTAAATTTCTCCCTATAGTCTAAGACTGATTTTTTTTTTTTTTAACTTGGAACTTCAGCAAGTCTAGCTTATTGAGTGTCCCCTTAAGTACGGACATACCTATCAGGATCTCAGTGGTGAGGTTCAAGCTCTGTTACTCCACAGTCAGCTTCAAGTGTCCCTCAGCTGCCCGCAGCTGATACCAGGTTGTTAGTGATCACTCCCGAGGGAAGCCTGCCGAGCACAGAGGCCCTGACAATGTTTGAGCAAAAGCATACAGCAGAAATAAATGGTAGTTATTCCGTGTGGTTTTTTGCCTTTTTGATAGACATTGATATACAGAACAAGAGACGACAAAACCTAACTGAAGTTGTAAGTTGCTAACAGAAATAATAAATCACTATGTGAAGGGAGAAGCCAACTATAGGAAGAATGTGGTTGATTAATGAACATCATTAACAAGTTCAGTTTCAAAGGTCAAAATTATAGATCTGATTATGTGCAGTGTGACACTCTTTATTGATGTTCAGGTCCTTTTGCTAACACAGAGAGCTAAAGGACGTTACCAACAATTATTGTAATACCATGTGTTCTATGACTTATAAAATTTTGAATTCTCAAAATATCTCTTAATTACTATCCTGACCAGAGCATTAGCTTTATCATTTTTAGTTTAAATCGAGGGCACTTGGCAATCATTTCTCATTCAGAAGTTACACTAATTGTAGTGATAATATGTGAAGAACTACAATCAAACTGGAGTTCTGAGCAAGTAACAAATCAAGTTAAGCTAAGGTAAATGAAATAGCCGTAACAAAGACCCATAAATAAAGAGAGAAACTAAGTTGAATAGAGAAATACAAACTAGATTTTTGGATTCTAACATGTTGTGTATTATGATGACTTGAGCCCACTGGAAGAAGTCTCTTCCTGAGTTAATTTTGTGATTTGGCAGGCACAATCTGCTAAGCTTATTTCTCTAGCAACATGCAGTCCCTTTTGGAGGTGTACATGAAATGGAAAATGTACTAACTGGGACCCAGAAATGCAGCCCTACTGTTTCTATTTATAAAAACATCTTCCTCGGTATATACCCAAAAGCCCTGAAAGCAACTCAAACAGATATTTGTATACCTGTATTCATAGTAGCCTTATTCACAATAACCAAATAGGTGGAAACAGCACAAATGTCCACCGATGGATAAATGGATAAACAAAATGTGATATATATATCCAATGTGATTTACTTAGCTTTAAAAAGTAAGGAGATTCTGACACAGGCTACAACATAGATGAATCTTGAAGCCATTTTTGCTAAGTGAAATAAGCCAGTCAAGGAGGACAAATACTATACAATCCCACCAATAGGAGGTATCTAGAACATTCAGATCATAGAGACAGTATGGTGGTTGCCAGGGGCTGAGGGGAGGAAGAATAAGGAGGCATTGTTTGATGGGTACAAAGTTTCAGTTTGGGAAGATGAAAAAGTTCTGGAGATGGGTGGGGCTGCTGGTTCCCCGATGGTATGAGTACACTTAATGCCACTGACACTTTAAAATAGTAAAGTTAGAAAATGTTGTGTTATGTATGTTCAATCACAATTAACAGTGTTTGACTATTGGTGGAGAGAATGATGGGTAGGCAGGTCTTGAACTCAGCACCACCCTCACCATTCTAATCAGTGCTCAGCCTCAGAGCACTAGCCCACCCTACAGCATTGCAGATGTGGCTCATAATGGAGTGTCAGCCTTGCGGGCTGGAGGGTGGTTCCTCAGTGCAGCTCATAGCTAGAGAACACTGATACCATTCCATTGGTGCATGTCTACCTGACGCTCAGGGGCCACAGAAATACATCAAGCCACATTTGAAGTGTGCAGCCTGAAGTATCCCAGCATTTTTACTTACAGTGGTGACCGTGAAAAAACCATGCCATGCCTTGGAAAAATGGTTCCTTTAACTGTTGCCGGAATACCCCTGACTCAAGGAAGGATGGCCATCGACCTGGAACCACCCAGGGCACATGGCCCCAGATCACTGTGCTGCACTGGGTATTTCTCTTGTGAGTGAAGAAAACAATATTCCCTTGCATTATCTTTAGACGCCATAGAGTGAAATACGGGTAGTGCCAGGCCAGTGGCTTACATGACTGTCAATTGTTTTATTTTCTTTACTAGTCATGGTGCTATGGCAGAGATCACCTACAAACAGAATGTGTCCAGCATTCTAGAAGCTAACAGTGCTTCTAGTGAAATCCACATTGCTCCCCATAGACAGGCCTCAGAATTTGTGTAATTTCAGTCTTATGGATTTTATTTAAAAAAAAACAAAAAAACAAAAAATAAATTCAGTTTATGTTCCCTAAAACTTATGGCTAGGGTTCCTTTTGGTTAAATGAAGCTTAATTAGCAGATCCTGATTTATTCTCTGGTTTGACTCTTTCTAAGCAGCCTTTCCAAATGGCTGTGAGTTGACTAGAGATTCTCTGAGGGCAGGAACTGTGGTTTAATTATCTGCCATTTCTAACTATATAACTGTCTGTGGATCATTGAATAAATGGGTAAACAGCAGGTCCTACCATATGTGAGCCTCCTAGTGTTCTTCCTACCAAATGGCCCAGCCCCCCAGCTTCTAAAAGAGACTTGGCTGACTCCACACTTTTGCTTCCTGTTGTTACTGAGGGAAGAGGCAAGGCCCATTCTTGCTTTCCACTCTCTTTTCCCAACAGAACTCCTTCTCCTGAATTCCTTGTACTAACTGAAGTCACCATGACAAGGACAGAGCCCTATTCATGGGATTTTGCTCAACTATCTTATTTGAGGCACTATATGTTTACATATATGATGTGTGGCATCTGTAAGAAACTTCATACAGAGCCTGTCTTCCCTGGGAACAAGCTTATTAACCAAAAGAGATGATTGTGATCCCAAAAAAGATCAAAACAATTTGCCTTCAAATATGTAAATTACGATGAACACATCCATGAGTGAACATGAGTTGACTCTTCGCAGCAGTCATTCCATTTGTATTACTTGTTACTTACGCAATAATAATGACAACAACAGCGATTATAACAATGATTATTAGCCAATAGATGTTCAGCATTTGCCTCATACTGGGCACCACTATGAGTTATTTATGAGCATTAGTACAGTTAGGGTCGTAAAGGCTCTATGACATATGGACCATGACCCTGTTTTTACAGTCCAGGAAGCTGACACAGAGAAAGTAAGTTGTTTAAGGTGGCAGGGTCAGTAAGCTATAGAACCAAGAAGGGAAGCCAGGCCACCTGTCTCCAGAGCTGCCGTTCTGAGCCATTATGCTCTTTAGTCAAGATGGAATAGAAATAGGAAAAGATGGACCTAGTATTTACCCACTGAGCTGGAAAGAAGCCACAAGAGAATCACCTGACCTCTATTGTACTAGTATGTCTCACCTCAGATTTTGCAAAAGAAGAAAACCATACCTGTGTGAAAGAGGAACCTTGCAGAGCCAGGCAGGCAGTCTCAAAGCTGCTTCCAGATATCGGCTCTGCTCAAGGAAGGTTGGGAAGCAGAGAGGGGACTTGCACACCTCAGGCTCCTTTAGACGCCTTTGACACAGCAAGCATCTCCACAGGCTTGAAATACACAACAAATGAGTGGTCGTCTTCATGTGTAACTGATTTCCAAGCCCCACAATACACACATTGTGAAACCCAAGGTGATTTGGCAGCCTCTCTCACCCAAATGCAGTGACTACTCGGTATGGAAATCCTGATAGTTCCCCCCCACTTCTAGCCCTTGTGTCATAAAGCCTGTCACTCCCACAAACAAGACCTGTTTTTAATGCATTTACACTGCATTATCCAAGGGAGCCAGGCTCCTCACTTCTCAGCATGACCTTGATCAGGTGGGCTCACCTTTAGGACTCAGAAGTCTATAATTAATAAATACCCTCTTTCCAACCCACAGAAAAGACTGGAACTTGAGACTCCACCTGTGTCTTTGTCACTTCTTACATGCTGACTTGTTAGATTCTGAGAGAAGAAAGTAAGGCTAACAGGCTGTGGACAGAACATACCCCAGCTCTGTGTTTCATGAGAAGACTCTCTTGCTTGAGTTGCTAGAGGCACCTGTGGCAAGAAGTTTAGTGCCCTGGCCAAAAAGATGCGGTGTGGTCTGAGGTTTGAACTACAGCAAGCTCTGGACAGGCTTGGGGACTCTTCCTGAAGGAACAGGCAAGGCTGCTTACGTGTGGTTCTCAAATGTGGAGAGGTGCATAGATGAATGTGATACAGCAGCTCTTCTTTTTCTCTTTTTGTCTTCGCTGACATAGTATGGCATCTGACACTGAGATAAATATATCTTCCAATGATGTAGGGAAATAAGAAGTTAAGTCTTTGAAATGATTTATGCTTTGCCATTTTGGCTGGCATTGGGGCCCTGCACTGATTTTCCTTCCGGGTCTGTGCCCTTCCTTGCTTATTCCCAGTTGTAAATACTCCCATTTGTATCCTCCTCTGCTGGGCAGGAAATGGTCTCAGGTTCCCAGCTCTGAACAGCACTGGGTATGTTTCTAGCACTCAGTTAAAAATATTTACTGGCATCTGTATGCTTTTTTTTTTCATCTATTTCAACATTATATTATAGAATTTATCTTAGCCTGAAAGGTATTTCCTGAGAGCTACTAAGTATTTTTAAATGAATTTGATGAGGACATATTTTCATCTTTCATCACATCTAAATCTTAATTTTTTGCCAAACTGTTTGGTTTTCACGTTAAACCTGGCAGCCCCAGACTGCTTTATGGCCAAGACTAAGTAATAGGAAACTATGATAGGTCTTCATAACATCTTTTGTTATTCTTACAAAATGTACTTTGAAGTATCAATGATAACTATTTTAAATTAAACTTAGCAAAAATAAATGCATAGACTACATTTAGTGTGTGGTACTCTTAGTTTTAATTATCTTTCCCTCTTTCTCTCACTTGCAAATTTGCTAAATTTGGTAATTTGCAGACTGTTTCTTTTTCATTAGTGAGAAAAATAAGTTAGCTCCATATCCATTTTTCTTAAAATAACTATTTTCTAAAGTTCCCTTTATGAGTAGAATCAACACTCAATTATTTGTGTTAATGGGGGACGGAAAAGATCCAGATAAAACAATGGATAATCACAAATTGTTTATATAAGGGGAAAGTACTGAATTTTATAGAACAAAGCTGATTTATGGACCACTTACCCCTCTCTTAGTAACACAAATCTACATAACAACAAATCCTTTTGCGTTGAAATTCTTCGCAGTAGAGCCTCTGGTCAGGCATCCAGCCTCACCATAGTACAGATCCCCTGTCACCACAGTTAGTTTATAGACAGGGGCGTTTGCTTACCCATAATCCAGATTCGCTGCAATATCACACATGTAAGCTCTACCTAGACTCCATGAGAGAAGTTAAATAAAATATATTGCATTCCTGTTTGACTTTGGAATTAAATTTCTCTATAAATATCGTATCAACCCCCTTAGAGATAGTTTCCTTTAAGAAATATTCTAAGTGTATGGGAAGAAAATGAAGACTAAAAACGGTAAGTGTCATTGAGACATATCACAGTGAGAAACACAAGAGACAAGAGTCCAATGTTCCCATACCATTCTATGTTCATTATTTTCTCTCCTTTCCCCAGAAAAATTAATTTAGGAAGTTCTGTTGCAGTCTATGACAGACACATGTAGCAGTGGCTACCCTACAAGTGACAACCTCAAAAATACCATGTCGAAGAAGGCAATTATCCCTTATCAAATTAAGAAGACAAACTTTTTATTTGTTGAGGAGGTGAAGCAAGGGTAAATGTAGTGGATTTATTTAAAGGTACTTCCCTCAACTTCCCTCGCTGAGTGCATGCGCTGAACACTTCATAAAGTGTATCTCCGTGTAACTTTCCTGGATAGCAGAAATTTAGACATAGAAACAGCATTAGCAACGATAAAGAAAAAAAATCTTAAATGTCTAATCTAGAGCTATCATGAGATTCCATATGATTTGAGGATTGGTAAGAATTTCACCCGAGGTAGGAACCGAGTGTGGTACATGGATATGCACTTTTATTTAGTCTTGAGGAATGATATGGATTGGTTGCGAATGTCTTTTTTTCTGCAAAGCTTCTATATTCACATAACTGAATGGATACTAATTCCTTGAAATGTGATTTTTTTTTTTACGTTGGGTCCTTTTTTTTTGTTTTCTGTAAGTGCTTATTCCTGAAACGACAGCATAAGTAATTTGGAAACATGATTTAGTATGCAAGTATTCACTTTATATTACTATCATTTGGAATGCATTTAATGCACAAGATTGTTCAAACTAAATGATGCATAGAATTTCAAGAGCCACAAGGAGCCTTGGAGTTCATCTCTTCCTAACCTCTCATTTTATAGATGAGAAAACAGAAGCTCAGATAAGTTAAATGCTTTGGGGGGTGGGGGGGTAACCACAGCTGTGAATCCCAATTTGCAATTTCTGCACAGATTGCTTTAACGTGACTTTTCTGGAGACTGCTTAACTGAATGATGTCAGCTATGCTAATTTCCTGACATGTCACTGACAAAGCAGGGGCCACGCGATTAATTTGAAAACGTCTGTATTTTTCTAGTGCAGCTAGGTGAGCTCCACCAAGCAAGAAGTCTTAATCTGTGACAGGCCCCAGATGCCTGGAGAAAGTGCTCAGCCCGGAAAAGGCCAAACTGTGATTGATTGCTGTGCCAGCCACACAATTACAGTCAGTTACCAGTGTCGGCTCCCTCAAACTACCGTGCAATAAATTCGTGCAGGAGCTGAACATTCTCGTAGTTCTTGGAGCTTCATTGTACTGTTTGCTCTACACAACAAACTTGTAACATTAAGCTCAGAAAAAAGATAGCAGTCTTCAAAATTACTTATTGGCAGTCTTGGGGCTAAAGCTAGCTTGTTTGGGGCCCGTCAAAGTAATACACAAAGGTTTGCTTACCTTTTCATTCATTATCGCAAATAGAAGTCCAGACTCGTAGCCCAGACTAGGAGGAGAAACTCATTAAAGCAGAAATTTACAGGGAGATTCCTGACGAATCAATCTCTGGGCCAGTCCAGGTACTTTAATTTTGTCTGTCCTGGGATTTTTATTATAAAAAAATTCAGGTCCCTCCTGAGAGCCATCTAAGGTGTCCATTGCTTCTAGACTCTTCAAGTGGCAACAACATTTGCAGGTGGTGTGGACTGACCACTGATTGTCAAAACTGGTCCAGAATGAAACTGTTCATCCAGACTGACTTCTAAGTCACATAACTTGCAGATGCCCTGAAGCAACAATAAATTAGCTCTAAATTTTCTGTTGAGCAGAGTCTTCAATGGGGCCATCGTGCTAATGCTCTTCAGTCATTTTGCTCAGGGCAAAGAAAGAAGTGGAAGATCTAGGGCTACAGGTGCCAAAACACGCTCATTCCCAAGAAAAGAGCCTACATTAAATTCCTGGATAATTAAGGCAAAACAGAAACTGTTCATTCTACACCTAAATAACCTTTTCTTGCTAAAAACTTTTTTTTTTTTTTAAGTTTCAGAGTTTACTGTCTGAGGGAGGCTTACGAAGGCTATGCTTCCTGAATCTAGAATGTGCAGAAAGTCTACAGCTATAAATGTCTCCACAGCAAATGGGCTGTGTGGCGTGCTACAACCACAGCCTGCTAGGTAATTTATGTTGCTTAGGGACTGTACTTTTCTAATAGATTGAACTGTTAGTTTTCAGGAGGATTTAATGAAATATTGAACCAGATGCCACTGGTCTGCCATGAATGTGGGACTATGAGAAATGAGGAAATGTTGCTTGGTAAACAGCTAGGACCTCTGTGAGGGGGGAACACGTTGGGGCCTCAGTGAAAGCAAATCACAGGCAAGAGAAACATGGCAGGCTTCGTATAAATGTGTCTGCATCCACGTCCTATGCTCATTTAGAATAATAGGAGGCTGTGTCTAGCCCAGGGCCCTTTTGATTTTCCAGAAAAATCATCTGAATCTGGAGGTAGGGAATAGGGGCTGAGGTTTTTCTGGGTCATTACTGTTGGCCAGTGTTAGTCCTCTGACTGGCCCTGTAATTCCACTGGATATGCTTTTGCTGTATTCCTGTTTTCAACAATATTATCGGATAATTGGCATCAGGATTGAACTAGCGGAGTTTTGCGAAGAAAACAGTGTCTTCAGAATGAGAATCTTACGTGTCACTGTGAGAGCCCTGACAATTAGACTCCTTCTTAACACTTTAGAACTCTTACCAACTCCTCCCCCCCTTTTTTTTTAATTACCAATGTCAGGACAAGAGGTTGTTTCTCAAGGAAAAAAATCTGCAACTTATAAGTTCAAATTTTGATTTTTCTCATTAGGAAAGACAAGTATTGCTAGAGAAGTTTTTTTTCCTCTTCTCTATGAGCAATTACTTCAACTTCCAACACTTTCTTGAGTATCATCCAATTTATTTTGCTTAAGATTTTAAAAGTTAGTATTTTTTTTAAAGTTGGTATTTTAAAAGATATCTCTAGTTGTCCTGTTTTATCTATTTTTTCTAGAAAAAAATACTAGTTTCAGGTGTACAGGGCAGTGATTTGACATTTATATACATTACAAAATGCTCACGGTAAATGTAGTTACCATCTGTCATTGTACAAAGTTATTACAATATTACTGACTATATTCCCTGTGCTATACTTTTCATCCCCGTGACTGATTTATTTTACAACTGAAAGATTGTACCTCTTTATCCCCTTTGCTGATAAGACAACCTTCTAGTTGTCCTGTTTTACAGAGCTTTCTTGTTTCTGCATGGCCCATCCTGACCAGTGCCTAAGTGCACTTGGCCAAGAGCCACGTGCAATGAAAAGGGGCCTGGCATAGTTCTGTGCAAATTTATTTGCCAATTAAAACAAAATTTGTGAGTTTAAAGATGAACAGTCAAGTCCATAAGGATTCATGTCCGTGGGGATGTTCTCTGTCGAAATAACTAAATGTCCAGTGTAACTTGGATTAACTTTTAACAATGTGAAATTGAAAGTCATCAGCTCCCTCTAAATACTTTTGGAATGGAGTAGGTGATATCACTGGAAATCTTGTTTATGTAATTCTTTCTGTCTGGCCCCAGGCCAGTCCTTAGTAGCTGATCCTAGAAAAGAAGCTGAAAGCTAAAGGAAAGAAGTGATACCTCTTCTTGTCAAGTTAAAACCATAGTGACTGTACATATTTACTTGTACCCATTTTATAGGACAGGAGTTTTCTTGCAGGTCATTCAAGGGAATCCTAGTGGATAAAAAACTATTAAGCTGCTTCAGAAAATGAGTAAGCTCATCCTGGTTTGGAAGAACAGGCATTGAGTTGTGTCTAGGGCCTGGGTTTTAGCCCCGGTAAGGTCACAGTCATCCATGACCTCCGGCAAGTCATAGAACCTTTCTTGGCCTCTCTGTTCAATCCACAAGAACTGCAGATAATGTTTCTGGTTGCTTAGCACTGCTGATACCTGATTCTCACATTACCAACTCTGATCTTCACAACAAAGAAATAGATTAAATAAATTAAAACACGGATAGCTCCTATGAGAACTCTAGACCAATTATTTGATTTGTTCATTTCTGTGACACTCACTCCAGCCTGTCAGATCTCTAGCCTCAAATGAATAGGGAAGCTTGTTTCCTGTTATATAAAGTCCACATTTTGGCTACAAATAAAGTCTGGAACTTGTTTTAGTCTCCTGTACACCTGCTCTTGCCCTCAGCTACTCCTTTTAGAGAAGTAAGGATTTATTGCTGTTCCAGCATAGTGCACATCACATCATGGGCTTAAGGGAAAACATGATTTAATAAACAAAGATTGATAAATACATTTTCAGATATTTTTCCTCATGTCACTCTTATTTATATGATGGATAAGGATAGCCTATGGGAGCAGAAGGGAAATTTCAAGGAAACCTGTGGCTCTGATTTTCTGGTACTGTGTGACCATCCTATCGCAAAACACCTTTGGTATGTCAACAACTAGTCTTGAATGAGGCCCATATGGACTCACTTGACACTGTCATTAATTGTACCAGAGCATGATGATACATAAAACAAAGCCCTGCATATATGTGTGTACATATATGTATGTATATATACACACTAAGCACAAATACTTTTTTCTTGATTTATGATGTTCCTGTTTCATCATTCTTGATAAGAGATTGTACTCAGTTTGGGGTTTAGGAATGGTAGAGTGACATATTGAATCATTCTGTGAATACTTGAGTGTGTGCTTATTCGGGGCACACACTAGGAGTTGTGGAAGCAATACATATCAGACTAACCCAAAATCTCAAGAGCATTATAGGCTAGTCAGAAACAAAAGCCATGTACATAAACTCAATATTAGGTTGAAAATGATAAAACACCATAGAATATGTGAATAAAGTCTTGGCAAATTCCGAAGGAAAACTTCCTTTCAGGTGGAGGGATTATGAGAACTATAAGGAGGAAATGGCAAGATCTTCAAACATAAAAAAATGTAAAACAGCATGTGTTGAAGTATTATTATTAATAATGATCATTTTCATAGTGTTTCATAACACTTGCTGTAACAGAGCACCTAGCTTGCTCATTTCATGTCAGTATGGGTGCAGAGTGATTAAAACGGGTCAGATCAGAAGAGTACTGCTTTCCATCAGGGAACATTGGTCCATTTGCAAACAATCAAAATGAGTGTGATTGGGGAAGTGAACTTAAAGATTGACGCAAAGACAAGTGGGTTTGGGTTTCGCGACATCAGAATGGGTAATAGAGTTAACTTGATGAAAGAAATTATCGACCTAACAGTACAAGTGTAATTCCACAGAGCATAGGAAACTCTTCAATGCAGAAATAGTAAGGCAGTAAGAAGAGGGGAAAAATACCCTAGGAGAAAGTGCAATTTGCTACCCCTTTTTAAAATAAAAAATGAATTGCTCCATGAGTAAGAATGAACGCACTTTCTTATTAAAAATAGGTTTGTCTTATGATTGCCTGTTACTGTTTGAATCATAACTTCCAACTGCTGGTTTCATTCAAAAGAAGCCATTAAACTCTCATACTTCTTGAATGTGCCCAGTGTGTGAAAGCTTTAATTAAATCTACAAGGAGAGCCTTAAAAGAACAAGAATCAAATTAATTGCAACATGGGCCACGCATTTGTTTCCCTGACAGTCCCTGTGCTTTGGAGAGAAAGCAATTCTGGGTGCCTCTATCTGAATTAGTAAACTCAGTATCACTTTCCATTAGCATGGCCGCTCAGTGCCATGCATCTCCTCTCTGACACTGTTTACATGTTAATGCCTGCACAAATAGAGTTTGTTCCAAATGGTTTGCTATAGGATTCCAAAGCAGTAAATCCATGAGGTGGAATAAGTGGCCTTCTGCTTTCTACATCACCCGCTTTCTGAGTTCCTCTCTAGACTGAGCTTCATAATTAGACTGCAGAGTAATTAAAGAAAATTCAGCACATGCAAACGGGCAAAGGATTGCCTGCTAATTATGGTGGTTATACCATCGTCAAGAAAAATTAATTTCTAATATTATTCTCTGGCTTTTCAGTGACCTAGAATGTAAACTAAGGAAATGATGTTTTGTGCCCGAGAAGGACTTATACAACGGAGTTAATCAGTATTTGTCCCATCAGGAAATTAGATATAAAAGCATATATTTGAAATTTTAGACCTACCCCCCCCCAAAAAAAAAAGACTCCAGAATTCCTATAAAAACTTCAGTGTGTAATCACTTTGTTTTTATTTTTCATGTTGGTTTTGGAAGATGTTGTTTTTTACTCTGTCAATAGTACAGTGTAATCACACCAGCAATCTGAAATATTCCCTCCTGTACCAACTTGCGACATTTACAATTGGGAATTTAATTAGACAGTGTATAATTTTCTTGTTTTAAGGTCTTCCACCTATTAATACCTTAGGCCAAATGTTTAAAGCCAGCGAACTGTGACTGGTTATATTCAGCTTTCTGTGAAGGAAATAGCCCTAAGCAAGGTGGCGTGGTTTAGCATGCTGAGTCAAACAGGTATCTGAAGGTAATTTTTTGGTTGCACATAGTTTAGAATTAGAACTGAAGGGATTTCCACTTTGAAACATTGCATATTTTAACATGGATTGTTTCACAGGCTGAGAATTACATTTTCTCACTGAAACTGTAAAGCAGATTTATTTGTGAGTTGTCTGCCTTTACTGCTACATGTTTTCTTCCTTGCTCCTCATTTCTGTAATGCCAAAGACTGAAAATACAAGCCTGTGTTATTCCTATGACGGAGAAGGGGGGGATCCCCACATTTTTAGAATTTGGAGCTTTGCATGTTAATTAAGAGAAGGAATATTCACAAAGTATTAAAAATTAAAGATTTAGTCCATCCAGGGTCAAATGGGAAATTTAAAAATGTATGAGTTTATATTGTTAATAGTTTCCTAAGGGCAAATTCATCCCATATTTGAGCGATTAATGAATTGCTTGTTGTGTGGCAGTATAATAGAGAGAAAGAGTACAGTTAGACATAATCTAGAAGTTCTTTTTGGAAACAAGCTAACAAAGGAGGCTGTGTAATCTCTATCCATTGCAACTTCTAAAAATAGGTTGGATAACCATCTATCTTGAGGGACTTCAGAATGATATGCCCAGAGGCAGGGAGTTAGATCTGGAGACTTCTTAAGTCCCTTCCATTTTGTAATTCCCATAATTATTCGTGCAAATATAAATCCGGACCACATGATTTTCTTTATTCCAGTTGTCATTGTGTGAAAAAAAAAAAGATCCCCAATTCAGCACTTCCATTATAGAATGTTGCTGTCAATTACTAGGCTTAACCCCAATAATAAGAAAGGGAACCAAAGTGCACATCATCACCAGTAGGATGGTAATTTGTGATGTCTTTTGAACTTCCAAATGACTGTTGCATAAAGGGCTAAGAGAAAGGTCATGCGAAGCTTAGCTTCAGACATACCCTGTTGTTCCTCAAAAAAGATTTTGCTCTGATTTAGCAAAATACCAACGGCCAGTCGGGGGAGAAAAGATCAAGGCCAATAACCTTCCGAAAGGGAAGTTAACCTCAGCAATAAATGATGGCTGTTGCCTTCTCTCAGTACTACACACACATACAGAATTGATTAATAATACCCTGCATCATGGCTTCTTGAAAGCCTCGTGATGGCTTCAGTTCTAATTACTTTTGGGTCAGATTGATCTTTTCTTTCAGATTTTTCATCTTTTCTTTCTACCCCTTCTCGTTTCTGCCCTTTCTCTGTACCCTGACTTCATTATTTTGTACTTCTTTTTACATTTTTTCTATCAACTCCATATTCTCCCGCCTTTCTGAGGGGAGATGTGTTTTCTTTTTACTCATTCAAATACTGGTAGCCTTGGGGAACAAGAAAAATTATTTTAAGTTTTTTTTTTGTACCTTTTTAAAAGCATGAAAAGCTTTCTTAGCCTTGTGGTGTATGCTTCCTTCCTCAGCCCATCATCCACTCAACAAAATAAGCAGTTTCCTTAACATTTCATTACAAAGTTTTCCATGCCTCTTGATTTATTTATTCATTCAACAAATTGAGAACCCATTACATGCCAGGCACTGTTCTAGACATCGAGAATAGAGCGGTGAGCAAAATAAACAGAAATCTTGACCCCTCTGGAAATTCAAAAATTACCTTAGAAATTTTACAATAATAAGTAGTAATCAGGGAGGAAAGAGGAAGAGTGAAGAGGGCTTTTGCCTTTCTCCATGCATACCCCAATCTTCTTCCTTGTGGTGGACGGTGGCTACATGACCATGGTCTGCAAAGACCAGCCCATAGGAGGCACGGCCGTGGTGAGAGGCAGAGATGCATCAGAGTTTCTGCAGGGCCGGCAAGGAGCACAGATGCAGGAGCAGATGGGACAGCAGGAGGAGAAGGCATCCTCTGGCAGAGCTGTGCCCCCGGCCCCAAGCCTGTTGCAAGAAGGCCGAGGCCTCTGCCGATGGGGATGTAAGAGCTGGTGACCCAGAGCTGAGCTGTGCCTCACTGGGAGATGCAGGGGGCCCGGCGGAGGCCTGGAGCAAGTAGCCTTCCCAAGTGTACCAAAGCCTGGACTACAGTGCAGAGGGGCAGGGAGGCTGAACCAGACTAAGTGCAAAAGGCAGCCGACCTCGTGCCAGAAAGGTGACGGCCTTGAGCAGCCGTGATTCTGCCTGAATCAGGTATTTGCTGCTGCTCGTGCATCGCAGGAAAGTAACATTGCATTAGGAAATATCTCCATTGGCTACTTCCCGTGACCTTCGGCTGCATCAAGCAAACCCAGGGCCCCACGGGAAGGTGGACCTGCCCCAGGTTTGCCCCACGTTACCAGTTCAGGGCCCACTTCCCTTCATCAGCGCCGGCAGTGTTGCAAAGATCGCTCTCGTTGCAGAGCATCTGAAAGGTAGTTCAGCCTGTCAGGATTTCCTAAGGGGCACCTGGGTGGCTCAGCAGTTTAGCACCAGCCTTCAGCCCAGGGTCTGATCCTGGAGTCCCGGGATCGAGTCCCACGTCAGGCTCCCTGCATGGAGCCTGCTTCTCCCTCTGCCTGTGTCTCTGCCTCTCTCTGTGTGTCTCTCATGAATAAATAAATCAGATCTTTAAAAAAAAAAAAAAAAAAGATTTCCTGCAAAAGAGGAAACTGTAAATCAAAGGGAGCTTATTCTTTTTAAAATGTTTTGATTCAATTTTAGAATGATAATGAGCGGCATTAGTTTGGGGGCTTTAATTATACTGGGTCTCTGGCTCACCTTATGAGCTGCCTTTGATAGTTTTAGTCCTTATTTTAATTTAATTATGTTTCCTGTGCTGTGATTACATCATGAAAGGAAGGCCCTTGGATTTGTTCATTGTAGTGCAAAATTGAATAGGGTGGGTGGACGTATTTATAGTTGCTGAATCTATTAAAGAATCACACTTATCTGATTTATTTTAAAGAAGTGTTCACCTCCGAGGCAGGGATAGAGCTCTGAGATTGATTTAGCTAAATTCATGTATTTTAAACATTTTAAAGTTAAAATGACCTGTTATGAAAATTGCACCAGTTAGAGTTCTCTTTTCTCTTGAATCGTCTTGTTGCTAGATTTATTTCCAAATGAGAATCATCTAAGGGTACACAGATATCTAGCCCCTACCTTAAGTTTCCCCAAATAAAGAATAAGCAGCGATCTTTATTTTTTAAAAAGCACCTCAGGTGATCCTGTTTGGAAACTGCTATCTACCCAAAAGCACATGCTAGACACATAAAATAACAGATTACATGATGGCATTGATAGCTTTCTCATCTCTAGAAAGCTAACCCATGTGTAGTATAAAATATTCAGAGAAGGAAAGCACCATGAAAATGGGAAAATAATCTAATATCTTCCCTCCTACCCCCGAGTTCAACGATTATTCTGATGGTCATCTTTTCATACATCATCATGTATGTGCACACGTATGGGTACAACATAGCTCATTTTTTTCACAAACCACCTTGCCACACCAAGAGTTAATTATATTCAACAATTTCATTGTAATCAATGACCACTCCCATGTGTGGCCCACAAAGTTGCTCTCCGTGGACAGCTGTCCCCTCTGTTTCCACATCAGTGACACTAGTCCACCTCCATAGGAATATTCTGTAATCTTTTAGAATTCCCTAGAAGATCATTCATTCAGCATTTTAGATGGCTTTAACGATAGTAACTGCAGTAGGAGAAACGGTGGTAGGGGCAGGAATAGCAAACAATTCTATAAAACTATATGCTGGGCATCATTCTAAACCCTTTAGGTAACTGTTTAATCCTTAAAACTCTATTTTTATTCCATTTTGCAGCTGGAGAAACTTAGGTACACAGAGGTTAAGTGACTTTCCAAAGTCACAGAGTTGACAAATGATGGCCCTAGCTCTTGAACTGAAGCAGCCAACTCCAGAATATCTGGTTAGCACCATGTTACACTCAACAGGCGAGGCACAATGCAGGGTGAAATACAGTGAAAGCCTAAGGTGGCCTCATGCCTGCCTTTGTGGGCCTCACACTGTAGTTGAAAAGACAGGTACTAATAAACTAATCACAAAATGAACATGCAAATGCTCTGTGAATGATGTACCAGAAAGCGAGGCACGGGGTCTTCTATCTACAACCCCATAATAGGGGGAGTGACTTAGCATGATCTCAGAAGGTTTCACTCAAGAAGAGACTCCAGTGAGATCTCCAAGTTGAAAGGAGTTAATGAGATGAAGTTGAAGATAGAGCATTCTAAGCAGTGGAAACATCTGCCATGGGCCCCGTGTCAAGAGGGAACATGCAAGTCTGAGTAACTGGGAAGAGGCCAGGTTGAGAGAGGCTTCTCTGGGAGGGAGGCAGAACCTGGCAGGCAAGGAGGCTGGGGTGGCAGGGTGGAACCACTGCAAGATGCCTTCTAGGTTGGGGGTCGGACCTGGAGAGTTTTCATCTCTTCTGAAAGGGAAGGGAAACCACTCTTGTGTTTCAAGTCAGAGCATCATGCAAACAGATTTGTTTTCAAAGCAGTCTCCGGTGATGGTGTGGAGAGCAGATTGGAGTGGGGCCAGTCTGGCTTGGAGAGTCCTGTAGGGAACAGTTGCAAGTGAAAACAGAAGCCTACACCAGTTGGCAATGAGGAGCCGGAGAAGACTGGACAGATTTAAGAGGTGAAATAAACAGGACTTGGATAGAAGGCAGCCAGGGCGAGGCATTCGGAGAAGGAATGTCGGTGCTGTGCACCAAGCTGGCCAAAATACGGCAGTCAAGTCGCACACCAGATGTGGCATCTGTGCCCACCTGGAGAGCGTGTGGACTTCAGGGCGGTTGTCATGAGAATCACACACGTTTCTTTGTAAGCCGCTTTACCCTTGAAGAACAGCTCTCCTGTGGGCATTGAACAATACATCATGCTTTATTCCATTTGCCTTTTGGAGATTTGTATGCAGATGGCAATTTCAGATGCTTATATTTAATATCCTATTTTTTTCTGTTTCTTTCCAGCCATTCTTGAAAGCATACAAGCTTTCCATCTCATGAGCTAAAAATATATTTCATTACAGAAACAGAAGAAACTGTCCGAAAGTGTAGGCTTCTAAATCCAAAAAATAAATTAAACTTGCTAACATTAATTATTTCCCAGGTATTTGTGGAGAGGTAGAAAGGAAATGTTCAGCAGTGTCTCGTTTTTAAAAGGTAAAACAAAACAAAACAAGTCCAGGAGGCACGCAGTTATAGCATAAAGCTAGCCACGGTTGTGCATAAAATTTGAATACTGTATAGTCAGAGGATGGTTCCTCCTGCGTTTTATACAAAGGATGCACACAGCTGGGATTTTTACAGTCCTTCATTATAACAGCAGCCAACATTTTTCTGCACACTATAACTCTGAAACAACTCATAATTTTGAAGCAAACTCTGTACGAGATATTTAAGTGAATAATGCTGTTCTATAATGAAAAGAGCACCTAATGCGTCCCATATACAAGTCAGTGCATTACCATAATGTTAAAGAAATGCCCGTCTTCAGGATCTGTCCCAGGTCACCGGGGTTGGCATATCTATTGTTTACATTGAGCCCTTGAAAGCCAATGGTTAAAGAATGCTCTGTTTGTTGAAATTTGGTGAGCGCAAATACCTTGACAGTAAAGACTATTAAGCTGATGATCTTCACTGTGAAATTTCTCTTAGTTTCACTATAGCCAATTTAATGGACAAAATGTGATTTTTCTTAAAATGAGGGGGTGTACATCGGAAACACCGTGAGAACTTTTTCTTTTTGAAACAGGTTCATACGGCACCCCTGACTTGCTAAGAATCTCCAGGGATAGTGCATAAGCATGTTTAAAAATGTGTAACATAAAAAAAGTTACACTGCTCCCAGTTAAAAGCCACCAGATCAATAAGACAAGAGGTAGTGGTCACAGTCAAGTAATCTTTCAGAAAATGCCTTTCTGAAGATTGCTAGGTATAAGTTATTTTGGTTTTGTTCATTCAAAGATCTCAGAATTGAAAGGGAAGTGAAGAAAGCATCCCCTGTTTTTTAGAAATCAGCTCACATCAGGGGCGGTCGCTGATACTTCTGAATGTTCAGGACAAGGATGTAGTGACTGCTCTGTAGACATCAGCGTGGACGGTATCGTGTCCACTCAGTCCTCCTTGGGAGAGCTAAGGCATTTCTGCTGCAGCCAGTTTTTTTTTTTTTATTGGACCCTCAGCCCCAAATGAGATCATAACAAAGCAGTGTTTGAGAACTGTGTCTCTGCCGGAGATTGGCATCCCTCAAAGCTGCTGTGTGAGGCCTTCATTTGTTCCTTGCTTGAAGTGGAGCAGAGGAAATGTAACCCATTGCCTGAGCGGTGTGGAGGCTGCCACTGCCCATGGGTCACCTCTTCAACTGCCCTGCCCCCAGAGTGACCAGGGCAACTTGCTCATCACCCAGACACTTTAAAGAATTCTCTTTTAAGATGCAGTGAGATACTGTTAGTAAGTGTGATTTATTGGCATATAAATTGGTTGTGTTATAAATTGTCAAGAATATGTCCATCTTTATTTACAGTTGCTTTTTTACCTTTGTTTACTTAAAAAAAATCACAACTGATAATGCCATATTTGAAACACATACTCAGTCCCAACCCTGTAAGACTGGGTTTACCTTATCTCGTTCTGAAACCTATAGCACAGTTAGAGCCACTAACATACTTTCTCTAGTGTCTGTTCTAGACTTCCTTGGATTTCAGAAAGATAAAGATAATACAGTGTTTCTAAGAATCAGTAATTAAATTTTATCTGAATCTCTTATATTTCAGTCCACTCTGTTTGAAAATAATAAATCCATGTTCTCCTTATATGTAGTAACTCCCTATAAAGTGCAATTAATTTACAGATAAATCAGACTTCCAATACCTAGATTTCAAAGGTAACATACAAAATGATTGCTTTATTGAGGACAGAGAATATAGGTGGAAAAATGTGAAAAGACTCTTTAGTCATGGCAGATTTTTTCCTACAACAAGACTTGAGTTTCCTCTTAGTGGAAAAGAAATGGTGTGCAGGAGGCAATGTCACGTGGAACGGGTCATACCTTAACCCTCAAAGGCTGGCATAGAAGAGACTAATTAATGTCTTCTTAGGTGGATGCCTACTAAAAGCAGGAAAGCAGGCGGACCTCTGAAAAGGTCTGCCCTTGCCAAGTAAGGACGTTACAGGGAGGCTGTGGGCTCTATGCAAGTGGCAGCAGTCACACTGAGCTTATTTACAGGTTGCCAGCCAGCCAGGTGGCCACCCTGAGTTCACCTGCAGCCCTGGTGTTGGTAGGACACCCTTCAGGTTGCTGGCTCTTCGTGTAGGCTGTGCCACTTGGTACTGAATCAGGGTGCCTGGAGGTGGAGTTTAAGGTAGAGGTTGGTAGAACACGGGAGGATGTCTGAACACATACCCGGTATTTTCACCTTAAGCATCTTGCTTCAAGCCTTTTTGCCACCAGGATTTTCACCACGTAACTAATTGGCCATAAGGCAATTTTGCTATAAGAGATAAAATCATGAAAAATAAAAGAGGGACAGTCATGAAAAAGGGCATAAAGAAATTGAAAAGTTAATGACAAAATTAAAGACTACATGGCAAAATATAATGTATTTGAATACCGTACGTTTAAGATGGGTATAGATTCATGGCAGTCCTGTGCAGATACCCAACTATATTTTTGTGGGTTGTACCTAAGCACTTGTCTTCAAAGTCTTTCATTCTTTTTTTTTTTTTTAAGATTTTATTTATTAATGAAAGATGTCCTGAGCCAAAGGCAGACACTCAGCCACTGAGCCACCCAGGTGCCCCAAAGTCTTTCATTGTTAATACTATGCAGTTTGGGGTTTTTTGCTGGTTGATCCATCTCTTCATTCACCATTGCACTTATTTTCTCACTAAAATTTCTTCCTTCATTGAAAGAGATACCAGTTTCCTGGGATGCCTGGGTCGCTCAGAGGTTGAGTGTCTGCCTTCTTTTTTTTTTTTTTTTTTTAATTTTTATTTATTTATGATAGTCACACATTGAGAGAGAGAGAGAGAGGCGGAGACATAGGCAGAGAGAGAAGCAGGCTCCATGCACCGGGAGCCCAATGTGGGATTCGATCCCGGGTCTCCAGGATCGCGCCCTGGGCCAAAGGCAGGCGCTAAACCGCTGCACCACCCAGGGATCCCGAGTGTCTGCCTTCTGCTCAGGGCATGATCCCAGGGTTCTGGGATTAAGTCCGGCATCAGCCTCCCCGCAAGGAGACTGCTTCTCCCTCTGCCTGTGTCTCTGCCTCTCTCTCTCTGTGTCTCTCATGAATAAATAAATAAAATCTTAAAAAAAAAAAAAGATACCAGTTTCCAAATACTAGGGAGCATATTTGTGACTGTGTATTGCACTGCAAAAGCCTACACTGTTGTTTGTTCTTGGTGCATCTGTCACATGTCCCTTGATAGACATTCCAAAGCTCTGTGGAAAACGTGGGTTCAAAAGTATGTACCATTCTATAGACCATTACGACAGCTGCTTATATAAAAAAATGGGAATACTACAGCAAGAGCAAAATGGAACCAAACTGTCAACTAGTTGATGAAACCAACAAACTGCCAGGCCAAACTGTCAACCAGTTATTTTTTTTATCTTTAAGGCAAAATTGCCTTAAGGCCAAGTAGTTATGCAGCAGCAATGCTTGCAGCAAAGAAGTTAGTGGTGGAACTTTCTAGAACCATCTGAATGGTGCATCTTATTGAAAAGCTGTGAGAAACTGTGGTATGTACATTATAGTGCTACACAGCTAACAAAGCGATGGAAAACTACTTCTCTGAACAGAAGGCCCATGCAGTGATTTCCAGAGGAGACAAACAGAAGAAAATCTTATCTTTATAGAAGGATGACAGCCAATAAAGGAGGAAGGGATGATAGGATTAGAATGCTACCATTTTGAAAAGGTCAGTGGAAATAAGGCTCAAGTGATTGTATATGGAGTGATACCTTCCAAGTAAGAAGAAAGGAGAGTAAATAAACGTGTATGTTTGTCTATTAGCACAACACACACACACACACACACACACACACAATTATTTTTACAAAGAGAACTCGAGAAGAATAAGCCCTAAATACCTGAAAATGGTTACCTGTATGAATAGGTGAATGGCAGTGGGGCAGAAGAGGGTATAAAAGATAATAAGCAAGAGACTTTTCTGAGAATAATTTGTATACAGTTTTGCCTTTTGAATCATGTAAATATTTTGCATAATCCAAAAAAATTAAAAATATGAAGCAAGCTAGGCCTGAGACTGAATGTGAATGGAAACATATGATCTAAGTATATATCAAATTAATAATTTACCACCCAGAAAGAAAAAGAATTCAAGTAACTTTGAACACAGCTCTGACTATATATTTTTAGTGGTATATAGTCTAAGGATGAAAAGATCTGGGATCCCTGGGTGGTGCAGCGGTTTGGCGCCTGCCTTTGGCCCAGGGCGCGATCCTGGAGACCCGGGATCAAATCCCACGTCGGGCTCCCGGTGCATGGAGCCTGCTTCTCCCTCTGCCTGTGTCTCTGCCTCTCTCTCTGTGTGTGACTATCATAAATAAATAAAAATTAAAAAAAAGAAAAGATCTAAAATGAAATCTTACACTTTTTTAGTAGATTTATTTTTCATAGTAATACTGGTATTGTTATTCTAAAAAAATTTATATGCAGCAGGATAAAGCAAAGAAGCCAATATATGAATGTAATTAGGATCAGAGTTCTCACTGCAAAAGAAAAGATGCAGAGACTTTTAAATTTTTTTTTAAGATTTAATTTATTTATTCATGAGAGACACAGAAAGAGAGAGAGAGAGGCAGAGACATAGGCAGAGGGAGAAGCAGGCTCCATGCAGAGAGCCTGACGTGGGACTCGATCCCAGGTCTCCAGGATCACGCCCTGGGCTGAAGGCAGCGCTAAACCACTGAGCCACTCGGGCTGCCCAAGATGCAGAGACTTTTAGAAAAAGAAAAGAATCTCTGTAATGTTAAATTTGAGTTGGAAATATTAGTATGATGTCATATTAGTATGTCATAATTTAAATATATACAATATATAATACATATAATACATATAACATATCCCAAGTTTTATTCACTCAAATGAGCTAGATACAATAAAACTCCCAATTGTTATGGGCATTCATAACACCAAGATCTTGATTTCTAAATGCTATTCCCCAATTTAAAGAAAAACAAAAAACAAAAACTAAGGTTTCTTGGAGAAATGACTATTTCCAGATCTAGGTCAGGGAAAAATCAGTGAGCCTATAGCATCTTATGCGAGAAAGCAAGGTTATATTAAAAAAGATGATGTCAAAAGGAGACAAGAGCCAGCTTGAAAGGGCTGCCACAGGCCAAATTAAGGATAATTTTATATCCAAAAGAATGATGACAGTAACTGGTTATAACACCTCAAATTTTTTTATAATTCATGCATCTTTGGTAAACTTTTAAAAAAACAAAATAAATACAAAGGAATAAACAGAAAGGGATAAGGGAAGGCTTTCTTTACAGAGTAATACCAGTCAGTAAATGTAGAGGTGAGAGGAGAGATCACTTTCTGCAAAACCCAGTATAATTGATTGAGATGAGAATCATCAGTGCTTCTTGAAAAGACTGGGAGAGAGGGAGTCTGGGAGTCAGAATAGTCACACAACCTTAAATTGTCACCCTGCAGATTATCTCACTATAGGGGAGATGGAGCCTCCTCAATGGAAAGATCTGGTGATCGATGCTTCACTAATCAAATTAGCAAAGTCAGTAGTGGCACCATCACCATCTGCCTCCTAATGTGATAGTTAGAAGGGTCTAGGGTGCCTGGGTAGCTCAGAGGTTGAGCGTCTGCCTTCAGCTCAGGGCGTGATCCAGGGTCCTGGGATTGAGTCCTGCATTGGGCTCCCTGCAGGGAGTCTGCTTCTCCCTCTGCCTGTGTCTCTGCCTCTCTCTCTGTGTCTCTCATGAATAAATAAATAAAATCTTAAAAAGAAAAGAAGGGTCTAGATTTCACCTGTGTAGCAGTTATGATATAAATGTTTAACCTGGAAACAATAAAAACTATTTCTCTAGAAGGAGAGATATTCTGCAGTACAACTCACCTGGACTCTTCAGAAACTCAGTGTTGTTGAAAAGGAAAAAAAAATAAAAGCTGGTAGATTATTCTAGATTAAGGAAGGCTAAAGAGACATAACCAAAAACAGTTTTTGAACCTGGATGCAGGATTTTCCTAAAAAGTCATTTGGGTGACAGATGGAGATATTGAATGGATACAGGCTACATATTAAATGACATTATAGAATCGTTATTTTTCTCATTTGTGGTGATAATAGGATTGTGGTTATGTAGAGAATGCATTCTAGGGTGGTACTTAGAGATAGAAATAATATCCAAAACTATCACATGCTTCTGGGAAAAAACCATATAAGATGCAGATACACAGAGATTTTGAAAAAGCGAGAGAAAGCAAATGCTCACAACTGCTGGGTCTGGGTGAAGAATATTCAGATGTATATTGTACTATTCTTTTGCCTTTACTATAGACTTGAGAATTTTCAAGATAAAAGTTGTAGGGGGAGAAAACCATCGAATAATAGTCATAGAGCTGCATTTTCTCTTCTAGATGATTCTAAATTGATTTCGTGCTATTTTTATTCTTCTTTCTGGTTTTATGCTTTCCAGTGTAAAAGTGAAGTCCACGAAATGTGTGTACCTCTCAAACCCCTTAAAAAATCTGACCAGATGACGGGCCAAGGGTTTCCTTCCCGCAGTGAGCTCTGGGGCAGAGGTAATGAGCATAAGCAGTGCCTCGTCCCCTGCCCTGCCCTGCAGCCTGAGACCAGCTGCCCTCCCCAGCACCTCTTCTTGTGCAGACTCAGGGTGTTTTTGTCATGGGGGCCTGACATGTGGGGAGCAGGGAACAGAAAACAGGAGTGCACAGCTGGCAGCCTTCTGCTTTGATTAAGTTGCAGAGGGCAGGGAGGGACACAGGGCTTCTTGGGTTAGAAACCAGGGCTGCACCCCAGGATTTGGAAGGGTGGTCCTGCACCAACTGCATTCCAAACTCAGGCTGGAGAGGCAGGGCCCTCCACCTGTGGCCCACTCGCGGCATCTTGGCCTGCCTTACAAGAGCACTGTGGGTTCTTTTTAAGTTGTTGCAGACATACCAGATCTTAGATTTTGAATTCTCACGGGTGCCATAATAAGAAAGGCACCAGGTCATACTGATCCGGTAAAACTGGTTTGTACTGACCCTGAACATCTTCTCTTGGGGACCCTCTGTAATGTCACACTCCTACAAATTTCCCCTTCATTCCAAAAGACTGTTCATGAGACCGAGCGACAACTTTTATTTCCAGCCATTCGGCCTGCCAACCTTTCCCCCTTATTTTACATGTCTAAACATCGCAGTTAAAAACATATTTAGAATATTTGATTCAGCATGAAAACTTATGGCTTTCTCCTTCTCCTAGTCTTTCTGTCCTTATGCCCATCCCCTCCCCTGGCACTAACTCCCCTCCCCTGTTTCCGAGGCTGCATACATCCCTAATGGTCACACAGCCAGCATAATAACCTTTGGTGACCAATCTATGGTGACCAATGTGAGAAATCTGTGGTGTTAGCCAGTGGTGTTTTGACATTGATGGGATAAGTATGAGAAAATTGTTCAGGACAGAGAGATAACATGCAGAAAGCAAGAAAATTTTTAATAAGTGTCTATCTGTCTCCAGAAAGTTCTGTCTGTGGAAGTTTATTCATAAAGGAAGGCTGTGCCCAAGGCCCTGTAAGAGCAACACACAAACCACCCCTATAACCAGCAGGAAATTCCCGATTGGTCTGGGGTGTTCCTTCATTAGGTCATATTTATTATCGTGATTGCAGTAGCAACGTGATTTATGGCGTAGGCCTCTGGAAACGACATGAGCAGGAAATAGTGTAGCCACAGCCGCCTTCATCCAACATATCCAGTCTGTTCAAAATAAATGTAGAAATCTCCTTCTCAATGACATTTTTGTGCTGCTTTTTTTTTTATTTCTCTTGCTTTTGAAATACTGTGTTGTTCAGTGCCATCCTGTTTGAGAATGCCATGTCCCCAGGATGAAATTGTGTTAGCCAAACCAAGATGTGGATTGTGTTTCTCTGTTTGGTCAGATCTGAGCTGCGTGGGCCCTTGTTATCACTGGGGCGGGGGGAGATGGGGCGTACAAACCCTTCCTCTCCGGAGGCAGGATCTCCTGGGAGGATCACCTGTCGGCCACCTGAGGACCCAGTCACCCCAGGACAGGACTCCGCCGCTGAACACATTCTGTTTTGACTCTGACATTTCTGCACAGAAATCTGTCAGGGGCCACGGTGCTGCTACCCACACTTGTCCAGGGGCCCTGGGAGGTAGAGCCAGGATGGAAAGAAGTCAAAATTCTCAATTCTCAGTGCTTAGAATTTCCTTTTTAAAAGAAAAAAGATGGGCAGACCAGGTGGCTCAGCGGTTTAGAGCCACCTTCAGCCCAGGGTGTGATCCTGGAGACTCAGGATCCAGTCCCATGTCGGGTTTCCTGCGTGGAGCCTGCTTCTCCCTCTGCCTGTGTCTCTGCCTCTCTCTATCTGTGTCTCTCATGAATAAATAAATAAAAATCTTTAAAAAAAGAACAAAAAGATTTTATTTATTTGTTCATGAGAAACACAGAGAGAGGCAGAGACACAGGCAGAGAGAAAAGCATGCTCCCTGCAGGGAGCCCAGTGCAGGACCAGGGATCACACCCTGAGCCACTCAGGTGCCCCTAGAATTTCCTTTTTTTGATGTGTTCCAGGAAAACCAAAAAGCAGAGGCCTTTCAGATGGACCCCGTTAAGCAAATTCTGGTCTCTGGTGGCAAGAGTCTGTTTTGCTTTGTGGCTCCCTTGCACATGAAATGAGCATCAAGTCAGCAAAGGGTGACTGCCTTTGGACAAAGCTCAGCCTTTGTTGTGACGCGTAGAGGCACTGCCAGCACCACACCAGCTCTCCGTTTTGAATAGGCAAAAGGGACAGTAGAGAAAAATTATGAAATCAGTCTTGACATTGTATGAGAAAAAGTGAAAAGGGCACATTTGAATCTTGAGCTAAGCTTGAGTAATTTCGTGTTACTAGCTCATGTTCTTTTTCTGTTAAGCTCTTTGCCTGGCTTTGGCTGACTTTGAGGAAGTCCTTCAAAATCTAGAATTACAGAGCCTCTGCTTGCATTGAGTTGGCTGTCGTCCAGAGTCTGGGCTGGATTTTGGGTTGGCCAGCACCAGTGGTCGGCTTGTCGGGTTACCTTGTACTAGCATCTCTTATGAACCCTGGGATGAGGCCTTCCATGTGACGCCTTCCCACAGAGTGTAAGTAAACCTGCCTTAGGATACTTGGGGCAGTCAGAGGTCTTTACCACAAGCATAGCAAAAGGTGTCAGGTCCCTCTCTTCTTGGGGGTAAAGCTTTATCCCTCTGTTCTTGAGTACTCTGACCGTGCCGAGGTGGCAGGAGGAGGGAGTGAAATGAGTAAGTCTTTATCTCCTGGGAGAAAAGTGCTCTGTCAATACAAGGGAACGTCAGTCCCATGAGTGGACGACACCCCGGCACACTGGTTCTGCGATACCCAGAAAGTGTCCTGTTTGTACACAATGTTTGCCTACAATGTTCATCTATCTAGGATGAGTGTCCAGTAAGGGGGTTGACAGGAAAATTCTCATTCTAGTTGGCTTTCAAATTATTTTTCAACTTTGATGGCAACTATGATCCGAAAGACCATTAGACTAATGTCAAAAAGCAGTCTGAGGAAATTTTTGTCAGTTGGAGGGACTTGGGCACGGATATTTCTAAACAATGTGCAATGTTGTCCTCCCATACTGCACCTGGGCTCCCCTATCATTAGTTCAATTAGAAGCCACTGTCCTTCTGAACCATGACATCACTCAGAGAACACTCCAGGATGGCCATGGGCACTCAGAAATTCAGATCTGCATGAGGTGTGTGGTGGGATTAATAATATTTTTTTTAATTTTTATTTATTTATGATAGTTACAGAGAGAGAGAGAGGCAGAGACACAGGCAGAGGGAGAAGCAGGCTCCATGCACCGGGAGCCCGATGTGGGATTCGATCCTGGGTCTCCAGGATCACGCCCTGGGCCAAAGGCAGGCGCCAAACCGCTGCGCCACCCAGGGATCCCTGTGTGGTGGGATTAAAAGAGCCCTCAGCATATCTGTATCACACCTTGGACAAAAATTTGACCTGAGCATATGGAAACAGGCAAATAGGAAGGCCATTAGTAATTCTAAATTTTGTTCTTCTTCTAAGTAGTTGATTGGAAGTATGTTAGCCAGAAAGCCACATAAATGCCCAGTCAAGCACTCTAAGGTATGAACAATATTGGATTCTGATTTATTTTGAGAGATTAGAATAGTTTGTGCCCACAGAAAGCACGCAAAACTATTTGTTGATTATTTGAGTGAATATCAAGGCATTAGATAATGTTGCATTCATGGGCTTCTTCATCAGCTTAGGCTGATGTCCCATCAAACAAGGCAAATCCTTCAAGGTTCTTATGTGTTATTTTAGGTGTAATGTTCCTATTTACCCAGCGTATGTTTTCATGGAAAATAGTGTGCTCCACAGATGCTGTGTCACTAAGTTAGCCATCTTAGAGTATCATTGATAATCACTCAACTGACTGTTCCATGTAACTTATAATGTGGTCAGCCACCCTTAAACTATTAGAAAGACATGTTTACAATAAAAGGATGGGAAAACTAAAACTATTACTTTTTCTTGCTTCGTGGAATTTCATGAGTCCCTACTTTGGCACTTTAGTTTCTGTTTATAGGACAAGGTTAAGAGAAACAGAATTAGGAAGTTGCTTAGGAGTAAGCTTTTCTGTTTATTGGGAGTTGGTACTGAACATTCATAAATTTATAATCTGCATTATGTTCCAGCAATATGTTAATGCTGAGTTCATGAGATTAATCAGGCCACATGCTGTCCTGTGGTTTCACTAATATAGTTCTGAGTTACATCAGCATTTTCTCTTTCACACCACACGCAAAAAGCCTTACAGAGCAGTATGTAAGCAGTCCTAACAGGCAAATGTTCAGACATAATTAAAGATGAAGTTTAGCTTTTCTGTTATGGTTGGTGAACAAGATAATGTTCTTTAACTCCACGATAGGAAAATAGAGCCAAGGCATTTGACTGCCAAACACATTCTCACTGAAACTTCACGCAGGACTTCACCAATTGCTGGCAGCTCATTCCAGGAATTCCAGCCTCCATGGGATCACTAAGAAGTCTGGTAGAATGAGAACATTCCAGGTCTAATGGGTGGAAACAGGTCATCCCTAAGCTTTGCCCACATTTTCCGATATGTCCATGCTGCTTCTGGAATTTTTAGTAACCAAATATCCACTGGAAGATTGGTTCCTTTGGCTAGACTGCAAATTAGGGAGATAAGTGCATTCGTTCCACTAAAGTAAAATTTTGCCAGTGATTATTAGAAATTGGATCATAATTTTAAACTGAAGTTGTGTCTACTTAATTAAAGACATGCCTCCAATTTATAACAGAATAAACCAGCCATAATAATCATTCATTCAGCAGATGTTTCCTGAGCACCTACTTGGACTTGGATGTCTGCTTACCGCTGGTTCAACACTGGTGAGAGGAACAGTCTACACAGAACATATCCTGAGGGGTTATAGCTTCTGAGTAGTGAAACAAGTGCTTTCTGCCTTGGCCTTATGGCCATCACTCCTTCGACAGCCCGCTGCCTCAGTATCTCTGTTGAGTATAGCATGGCCCACCCTGTTAGATAGGCTCAATTACTGACAGCCTCTAAAACTGCCAGATTCCAGAATCAATTATAAATAAAGCATTAAAAAATAACAATAAAATAAAGCATTAAGTTGGAGTATTTACCTAGGCTGACTGGACTAACTTGTTCAAATTTACCATTAGTGGGTTGTGTAAGGATGGTAAGCAAGAAGATGTGAGGCACCTGTGCCAGCTATGTGAAGGACCCCCGGGGGTCAGGCCGCCGGAGAGGTCAGATGAGACATACTCCAGTTACCTTCTCCCTCCCCCAGCAGCATACTCTCTTGATTATTTTCAATATAGTAATAATAACAATCCTACTTTTCTGATCCTTCCATGCAGTGCCTCATAGTCACATTTTTAAATATGATACAAGCCTGTTGTACAATAAATATTTTGAAGTGATATTGAAGGGGAGGCCCTTCTCTATGCTGTGTTAGATTTATCATAGCCTCTTTATTTTGGATCTATTTATTTGAGAGAGAGAAAGAGAACACAGACAGGGGGAACAGCAGAGGGAGAGAGACGGCAGACTCCCCGCCGAGCAGGAAGCCCAATGCAGGGCTCTATCACAGGACCCTGGATTGTGACCTGAGCTGAAGGCAGATGCTTAACTGGCTGAGCCATCCAGGCAGCCCTTTTTGTGTTGGATCTAATTTGAACCCCAAGAGGCCTGAATGGGCCACCTGTGTGGCTCAGTCCATTAAGCATCTAACTCTTGACTTTCGCACAGGTCATGATCTCAGGGTTGTGAGATTGAGCCCCATGTCAGGCTCCTCATTCAGCGTGGAGGCTGCTTGAGATTCTCTCTCTCCCTCTGCCTCTCCCCCTGCTCATGTGCATGTACTTGCTCTGTCTCAAATAAATAAACAAAATCTTGGGATCCCTGGGTGGCGCAGCGGTTTGGCGCCTGCCTTTGGCCCAGGGCGCGATCCTGAAGATCCGGGATCGAATCCCATGTCAGGCTCCCGGTGCATGGAGCCTGCTTCTCCCTCTGCCTGTGTCTCTGCCTCTCTCTCTCTCACTGTGTGCCTATCATGAATAAATAAAAATTTAAAATAAATAAATAAATAAATAAATAAATAAATAAATAAATAAATAAACAAAATCTTAAAAGAAGGAGGACTCAATAATGTACATCCACTAAGCACCTCTACTTTTTTTTTTTTGTTCACATGCAGGAACTGGTCTATATACAAACCCACACACACATACACACACGCACACCCCAAAAAACACAGGCTGGTATATATCTAGAATAGTGCTGGCCTTTAAGATGCTTATGTTTGGTTTCAGTCAAATTTATAATTCTTCCTTTATGTTTTCATTTCTTCTCTTATTATCTTGGAAATGATAAGAAATTGGCAGATTTCTCACCAATCTTCCGACATTTAGCTTGCTGCTGGTAATTTATGTAACCTGTCTGCCGTATCAGTTCCTTGTCTTCTAACAGCATTTTATTTCTTCCAAGATCAAGACCGTCATGCTATTATTTTAAGGATTTTTCTCCTTGATGCTGTCTCAGCTGTGCTGTCCTTCCCCTTCTCCTAGGCGGTCTCCTTATCTTAATAAAACATAATTAAAGCTGCACATAATTCTGGTCAGCCTTCGTTTAAACCTGAAAAACTTCCCTGTCTCACTTACCATACCTCTCCCTTCCTGAACACCAGTCCCCTCAGGATTCCTCTGCCCACGTGAGGGACCTGCTTACCTCTGACAGCACATAGCTGGGATTACTTTCCTGTTCATCACCCCTAAAGATGAGCTTGCACTTTAATTTACAAATATTAAATATATGTATTTGTTTACAGTGAATTAAATCAAATGTGCATCTGTGTAATTACTGCTAGTTCAGATGATTTTGGGGAAATACAAGGAGGAGCTCCCATCTGATGCGGTTATTTGGTATACAGCTCCTAGTATAGCACCGTTCTCAGATTTTGAAGGTAACACAATGCAACCGGTATTGGAGATATTAACATTCATGGAGTTCCTTTGCTCTCTTAGATAACTGGAGCTCAGAGAAGCAAGGTACAAACTACTATAGAGTGAATTCCTCAATCTATGTCATATTTGAAAAAAAAAAAACAGGTTCTAGGAAGCTTTTATAAAACAACTGATTTGGATTCTTAAAAAGATCGTGTGAGGTAAGGAAAAAAATTTAAGGGACTGTTCTAAATGAAAGAGACTAAGGAACATGACAAGTAAATGCAGTGCATGATTCTTGATTGATTTTTAAGCAACAAAACAAAACAAGCCAAAAAAAAAAAAAAAAAACAACAACTATAAAGGACACTATTGAGATGATTTGGAAGGTTTGAATATGCATATATAGAGATAATATTTTTGTATCATGGTTAGATCTCTTAAGAGTAATAATACTAAAGTTATGAAAAATTCCCTGTTCTTAGGTGAGCCATGCTGAAGTAGTAGGGTACATTGTCATAATGTCTTCGACCAACAGGTCGAATGCTTCAGCAGGATAAGTGTATATTTGTATGTACATGTGTATACATATGCTCATATGTATGCCCTTACATAGAAATTCTTATCATTCTTTAATACTTCTAAATGAGGGGAAGACTGGTTTCTTAGTTAACTTTCCTGCTGATAAATACAAGATTTTTCTTATACTTCAAGATGCAAACTAAAGGGTGTGGCAGTGGGGGAGGCCAGCACACCTGAGACCTTATCTTACAAAGTGTGGGTGGAAAGTCCACCCTACCAGCCTTCCCCTGCATCCTCCACGGTGTTGATCATTTCACGTGTGCAAAATTAAACCAAGCCACCAGCTAACTGCAAGAGGTTCTCCGCTATTTCTTGACAAAATGAACCCAAGAAATGTAAATCACTTGACACCAAATGCTTTAAAAAATGTGGCCAGTTTTTGCTCTGTCACTCCCTTGCCTTAAACAGAATGGAATGGGGGAAAGGTGAGCTGCATTATTGTACATCCCTTACTTCCCGGAATTTGGGAAGAGCAGTGCCCCTATGTGATGCTTTTTATTTGTCATCACTTCTCACACTTTGGGAGGTCGTTTACCCTCTTCTTCATGTGTGTGTTGAATTGTGTGGGAAGGTGATTTGACTCTTAGCATTTTAAAGTAAAATAGGCTTGTCTTCTTTGTAAATTCCTCTAATTGTTTACTGAAATAGTTGAGTGGGATTTAATTGATACGTAAATAGAAAGAAGATTAGTTTTGAAAACATCATGCCATCTTAAAAAATACCCCAAGAAGGGGAGAGAAGAAAAATGAAGCCTATGTCTTGAAGTCAGTTACAGCTTTGGGGAGGAAGGGAAGGGAACCGGCCCACAGCCTGACAACCATCTCCACGTAGGTCAGCTCTAATGCACCAGGGTGAAGTTAGTGTGGCAGGAGGGCCATTTTGCCTGTACTTTGCTTCACTGAAGAGTTTTCCCAAGTTGCATTTGGACTTCATACTGAAAATGACTGGACTGAGAGCTCTTCTTCATAAGTAGTCCTTATGTGGTAACTTCAAAAAAAAAAGTAATACTCCCCATCATAAAACCAGAAATTTTTTTGAGAATTTATATCCTCTTGTTTTCTCTCTAGTGTATCCAGTTTCGTGATTCTTCTGGTCAGAGGGTGGAAAGAATTTGGGTTATCAGAATGTGCCACACTCTCTTTCATAGGCATTTGCGAACATAAAGTGGTATTTTATTGTGTGTAAGTTGTGGTTAAATGTTTAGATTTTTTTATAGAGTTGCTCTTACATTGTTATCAGCCAAAATATTGTGTGGCTAAATGCTTTCAGTTCATCTAATTTGCTTGAGAATTAGACAACCATTCTAGCCTTGGGAACAAAATATGTTCATCATAAAAATATTAAGAATGTGATCTAAAGTTCAATGCTGAAATACTAAACTACTTACTGGAAAGTTTTAAGAATTATGCACTTAATATGCAAAGAAACAGTCATTTCTTACTGCTATAAATTCCATTCCTGTCCATAAAAGGAAAATACATCAAGTTTAACTATTTGATACTAAAAACAAATTCCATTAGGTCACCGTGTAGGTTCTCTAAACATCCTTATTTTTCCTATATGCATGAATGGTCTTAAGTTATGCTTATATTTCAGTTTTAGAAATGTTTACCAAACATGCATATGATTTCCATTACTAGGAATGAACTACACCAAGTTCTTTGGATTTGCCGTCTTTCTTCTTTATTATATGTTTAGTTATGTACTTTATAACTTTCAATATTTTGACATTTTAGAATACAGCAATATGTTATATTGCTGTGATCTATATATAGTTATATTTGGAATTATATGTTATGCCTGAGTTATAAAAATAATTTGACATATCCACTATGTTCAGTGGATATCATGTCTGCCAAAAATATTACCATTTACACACTGCTAGCTTTCATACATAATTACTTACTTGTTCATCTCAGGACATAATGTCAGCTTGTACTATGTAATATAAAATAATCTCATCTAGATGCATAATGAATTTCTATTATCTAAGAGTTGTTTATATTTGATGACATTTTCCTTCTTTGGGAAAATATACTTCTGGGAGAGGAAAATTATAACATTTTTAAAATCCATGCCTTTCTTTTTTTATGGCACTACAATATGTTTGAGTGCCCAATGATTAGGATCACTATTGTTTAGTGGCAATGTGCTAAGTCCATAAAGTGCGAGAAATGGTTTCTGACTTCATGGATCTCATAAGACTTCCTATATATTGGAAGGCAATTAATTAAGACAGGATGAGGTGAGGATGATGATTGCTTTGGAGGAAGGAGACAAATGAGGTCACCATGGATGAAAAGATCAGAGGCATCAGGGAACTGAGCCTTGAAGGATGGGAAAGATTAGGTGTTATGGAGTAGAGAGAAAATGCATAGAGAGATGAATGGAGAGAGAGCAGTGGAGGCAATGAAGACTCCTATGCAAGTTGAACATTTTGTGAGCGATGAATGTCTGATATTCCTACTGCAATCCGTTCACATCCATGAGTGATGTACTAATACTTTAATAGAAAAGTGGGCAAAGAATAGGAATGATCAGTTTATAGAAAGAAAATGCAAACCATCAATATATGTACTAAAAGCTGTTCAATGTCATTAATAAATAATAAAATGCAAACTTAGAAAATTACACACTTCTTATTTTTCATATCAAATTGACAACCTTTAAAATCCAGTAGGGTAGGGTACAAAGGACACCCTCACACATTTTCTGGTGAGAGTAGAAATTGGTAAGCAAGTCTTTTAAAGTAGTTTGTAGTTGGCATCACTGCTATTTTAAATGAATGTGACAATTAACACAATGCTGCTTGAAACTTCCTCTAAGGGAATTTTTAGATTTATAGATAAAAATGCTCATTATAGGATTATACATGACAGTGAATAATCTGAGAGCTACCTAAATTTCTAATAGTGACATAAATAAATAAATGTCACTTTAGTAAGTAGTGCTGAGTCATTAAAACCTATGCTTTCAGAAAAATTTTAGTGATATGCGAGAGTCATAGAAATTAAATGGAACAGTAAAATCCAAATTTTATTTAAGATAAATGTATGGTTTTTTGTTTTGTTTTTTTAAAGATTTCATTTATTTATTTATTCATGAGAGATACAGAGACAGAGGCAGAGAGAGAAGTAGGTTCCATGCAGGGAGCCTGATGTGAGACTCGATCCCTGCATTCAGGGATCACACCTTGAGCCAAAGGCAGATGCTCAACCGCTGAGCCACCCAGGAGTCTCTAAAATAAATATATGTTTAAAAAAAGATTGGATTAAAAGATCTCAAAGCATTAGTAATTGTTATTCTGAGTGCTAAAATTATGAGTGGTTTGTACATTCTTTAACCTTCTATATTCTAGATTCTGTTTAATGAAAATTAATTATCTTTAGAAAAAACATGTTAGGGAATCCCTGGGTGGCTCAGCAGTTTAGCGCCTGCCTTTGGCCCAGGGTGCGATCCTGGAGTCCCGGGATCGAGTCCCACGTCAGGCTCCTGACATGGAGCCTGCTTCTCCCTCCTCCTGTGTCTCTGCGCCTCTCTCTCTCTCTCTCTCTCTATGTCTATCATAAATAAATAAATAAATAAATAAATAAATAACTCTTTAAAAAAAAGAAAAAGAAAAAACATATTAAACTTTCATCTATTTTAGCAATTTATTGAAACAGGACAAATGAGATAGTTAGGATAAGGCCTCAAAGAGGGGATTTTATAAATCAGTAGATGTCAGTGTTATCCCTGGACTCGTTAATGAAATGAAGTTGCTGAATAAAAAGTGTGTGTGTGTGTGTGTGTGTGTGTGTGTGTTGATGGAGATCTTGTTGAAAAAGATCTGGGTCTTGTTCACAGTCTGGAGGCCAAAAAGGCACTTAAAGAAGAGTTTACACACCCAGGCCAAAAATGGTAGTGGGGGTTGGAATAGTATAGGAAAGGATGTACATAATTTGCAGGAACCAACATGGTTTAAACTATCTAAAACATTATAGAGAAAGAGCTATAATGGCACCAATCTTGTGTAGTAAGTGTAGGAATTATTTTAAAAAAAAAACTTCCAAAAATAAATGAATAAATAAATAAATAAATAAGAATTGAAAAAAACTTCCCATCAGGTATTTACACGCAAATTATTTTCAAATGACTTTGTAAGTACTAAGAACTAAATGCCCTTTTCAGAATCATCTTTGGCCCCTGCACACTTGGCCTGAGCTGCTAATATGTCAACATGTGACCATCACATCTCAACAGTTGAGAACATCAGTGACTGATGAAGTTATTCAGGCCTTTATTTCAGATCCATTGGTTGCTTTTAAATAGTTATCATCAAATATCAGCAGATGACAGATGACAGATGAGTGAAAATCTCTTTGGGGGCTCTTCTGGTTGAAATTCTATCAATTACTTGAAATATACCTGTATATTTATTATAAAGAAGGAGAAAATGACCCTAATTAATGATTACTGTGAGCCTTGCCAACTGTATAAACACAATGTTCAAACAAATAAAAACTAAAGGAAAACCATAACTTTAGGATAAAACTTTTCATTTTTGCTCTAGCAAATGTTTATAAATAATAAAATGATAATAAGCAGCACAAAATTTGAATATTTATTCCATTATTTGGTTTGCTAGCTTTTGCAACAAATAAAAAAAGTCATAGTAAAAAAAAGAACCTTTTAAAAATGCTTAGCAATTTGAAAGATATGTATATGATCAATAAATATTCAGAAATTAGATATTATGTCTAAAAAGCTTAAGCGTTATCCATGGGAGGGAAAACAGAAAATGCCAAGCTTAGAGGAAATGAACAAGGAGTTAGCACCTAAACAAACGACAAATGCTAGACCCACAATCACAGGCCAAACTCATGCATGTCCTGATCTCACGTGTGCTCATTTGTACAGCTACTTCATTCAATATACAACACATTTGCAGTGCAACTGAGTCATATTAATTCTACAATAAACACATTCACATTGGCAAGTACATATGTAGATGCTAAATATGTGTTCTTTATTCATTTAACAAATACCAAATGAGCAGCTGTAATGAGCCAGGCAGTATTCTAAGCTCTGCAGACCAGAATTAACCAAATTCCTTCTCTGTAGAGTTTGCTTTCTGATGAGAGAATATAGACCATAAAGAAAATAAATAACTTATCTGTATTCTCAAGGAAAGTAAAGCTGGGAAAGAAGACAGGGAGCAGAGGGGAGAGGAGAGAAGTTGGAAGAGGTTAGACATGTAAATAGAATGGCCAGAGAAGGTCTCCATTTTGAGTGCATGACTCAAAGGTGAGCCCTGAAAGTGTCAAGGGAAAGAGACTTAAGGCAGAGAAATAGCTGGGAGACCAGTGGGGCTGCAACAGAAGGAGCAAGAGGAAGGATGTCGAGAGACAAGATCTGAGAGCTGATACACAAGCTAATGGAATCATGCAAGGCATATTAGGGATTGTGAAGACCTTAGCTTTTATTAATTTTTTAAAAAACAGTGATGTTCCATTTTTGTTTTAAAACAGAAGCATTGGGATCCCTGGGTGGCTCAGCAGTTTAGCGCCTGCCTTTGGCCCAGGGCATGATCCTGGAGTCCTGGGATCAAGTCCCACGTCAGGCTCCCTGTGTGGAGCCTGCTTCTTCCTCTGCCTGTGTCTCTGCCTCTCTGTCTCTCTCTCTCTCTCCCTCCTCTCTCTCTCTTTGTGTGTGTGTCTCTCATGAATAAATAAATAAAATCTTTAAAAAATTAAAAATAAAAAAAATAAAACACAAGCATTTTTCTATACTTCAGTTTCTTTTTAAAAACTAAATGTAACTGCGATATTAAGAATAGACCATGGGACTATGGACATTTTAATGCTATTAATTCTTCCAGTCCTTTAACATGAAACGTCTTTCCGTTTATTGGTATCTACTTTCATTTCTTTCAACACTGTCTTATAGTTCACAGTAAAAAAGTCTTTCACCTCCTAAGGATTTTATTACTACTCCTCATAGCTCAGAATGTGACTTTATTTGAAAATAGGATCTTTAGGCAATCCAATCAAAATGAGGTTATTAGGGCGGGCCCTAATCTAGCACTACTGATATCCTTCTGAAAAGAGAAATTTGGGCACAGGCTGATAGAGTGGGAAGATGATGTGGAGAGACCCAAGGAGGGGGCCACGGGAGGACAGAAGCACAGACTGAAATTCAGTGTGGGGTTTTGGGATATGATGGAGGACCTGGGGAGCCTAGTGGCTGAGTTCATGAGGAAGCCATTGTCATGATGGCTGTGAGATGTGACCCAGCTCAGAAGGGAAGTGAGGACATGAAAAGATATGAAGACCTTGTGGAATGAATAGGGAGAAATTTTTTAAAGAAAAAGGAAACTGCCATCTCAAACAAATCATAGTCTATTGAAGAAAAGAATCCTAAAAACAAAACAGTTGGCGCTATGAAAGAGGACCATGGAAGAGACAATGGGACTGTTCCCATTGGAGGGAAGGTCTCCTATGCCAAGGGGAAACAGGGACCAGGAACAACTTCAGAAAGGAAGTCATAAAGAATGAATGGAAATGTGATAGCAGGTACGTGGAGAGAACAGCATGTGCAAATGTGACCCCAGGGATGACAATGAACGTGTGGACTGCAGGCAATGCATTTATTAACACATCTAGCAACTACCTCCTTCACTCTCCAGGATTATAAATAATAATACTGTATTGCTTAATTACAAATGTAATGCTTCCTAACACTCTCCTGTATCTATGTTCGTGTGTATAATTTGTTGTATGCACTTTCTATATAAAAATTTACTGTATAAATTATATATATATATGATTTTTAACTTGCATGTACGTCTTATAAATACAGAGGAAAAGCACATTGTTTCTGTTTCCCCCTCTGCCCACCAGCCATCATCATTCCAACTTCCTTTCCCTGACGTCTTGAATGTTCTTCCTAGCCATTTTTTGACTAATTTTGCATCTTCTGGCTTTTAAGTGACTCTGTCTGCCAGTATTCCAGGATGCCCACTTGAAAATTCAAAACTCAAACTCTGCTACGTTTAGCTTGGGTTTCAAGTGTTGGGGGGCAAGAATCTCCTGTCCCCTTCAAGGTGTTTCTAGCCAGACTAAGAATCAAATTGACATGAGACAGGTTAACAGGAGAAAATAAAATTTAATCTCCTATGTATGGGAAGTCCACACAGACATAGGAATTCCAAAGACAGGCACAGTGAGGTATATATGTCAGTCTGAGTTAGGGGCCTGGGACTTCAAGGGCAAGGAATGCAATTCATAGGAAGATGAAAGAGTAAATAATGCCTGGTAAACAAATGTTTGCTGGCCTACTCAGAGACCATGGGACACAGACTTTGATCAAACAGGGCTTGCTACCTGTCTACCCTATCTAGTTGAGGATGGTCAGACTCTCATTCGCCTAGCATTCATTGAGCACACATTCTGTGGCAGGGCTTTGACAAGAGATTTCATAAAATGGATTCCTTGTCAGCATTCTTTTGATACTTCACAAATGACAGGTCATCAACAAGAGTCAGATATTTGTCACCCAGGTTTATACTACTTTTGACCAGGTTAAACTGTGAAATGGAGATTAGTCATGCCTTATTCCAAATCCAGGCCCACAAAATGGTGGGGATGGAAAGAGTTTCCAAAGTCACTGGGATTCTCCCACACTTAAAATACCAGCCCCCAGTTTCCCATTGAGGGTTTGGGGGTGGTGGCAGTTGGCTCATTAGGAGCCAGAATCCTATGAGCACAGCTTTTCATGAGAGGCATACAGAGGCTCTCAGTAATGCAGAAAGTTGGTCCTCCTATAGTCGCTAGATAAAACTATAACCCCTAGAGTCCTATAAGAAAGGGTCTGCTTCTGTTGGGTGGTACATTTGTAAGGACACAGTGACAATATTAATCAGCAATAACATTAGGTAGCGGTTTCTGAACCACAACTTCAAAAGTTTGAGTAATGGTTGTTTCTTATTTCACTTATTAAACTTATTCACTTATTTCACTTTTATTAAATTAAAAGATTTGGTTATTACCCATGATGGGAAAAAATACATTCTGTCTTAAGTGATAATTTTGGTTATTTTTAGCACTCTGTGTTCTCTTTTTTAATTGATCCTTTTTTTTTTTTTTAATCTGCAGTAACTCCATGTCTTTAGACTTTTAAATCCAAATTCCAATTGAGCTTTCAATGGTTGGTTTGTATTTTGTCTATGAAATCCAGAACATCTTTGTTAATGATTTAAACAGATGTTTCTGTAGGATCAAACTTGATGTTCTTTAATGACACCATTTTGACCACCTCATTAACCCTAGCAAATAGGATGAAATTTGAAAGTTATGCTGTTTAAAATTTTATCTTGTGGTTAAGGAACAAGATTAGGAACCAGTGGGAAGAGGTGACCTATGATCCTTAAGAGAGTTATATTTGGTATAACACGGAAGCACTACACAAATGGACCATCAATTGTGTAAACTTTTTTAAATAGTAATAACCCATATTATGCAGTAATTGTCATTTACCATCTCTTGCTCCCCAGGAACTTTCCAGGATCTACCATTCCCCAAATTTCCTGAAGATACTCGTAAAAGCATTTTCCCTAATTCCTGGGAATATGCATATTAAGAGCCATTGCCGTACCTGTCAGGCATTATAGACAATTGTTCAAAACCTTTCTGATTTTAAGACTCACTTATTCTCTCCTTATTTTAATACTTCCCTCTAGCCTACCTCCTGCTTCTTGTCTGGTTACCTGAGGTGCAGAGTAACTTGGCTGCTTTCAATGAAAAGAGCTTGGAATAACCTTTGTGTAGCCTACAACATGCTTCCCATGACCTCCCCCGATCTGTTAACCATGGGTACTCAGCCTCTGCTGAGGCACATGCCAAGGGTGCCCCCTTTGCAGAGAGTGCAGTTCTGTGGCCCTGCTTTCTTCCTCATTTTCCTCCATGTTGATTGGTTTTATAGCAAAAATCTCTGTTTCTGCTCCACTTTTAACTTTACCTTGGATTTCTATTTCTGACCCCAAGTCTCTCTCTCTCTCTCTCTCTCTCTCTTTTTTTTTTTTTTTTAACTTATTCCTGGTAGGGTTGTCTGGCCATTTGTATCTACTGTCTGAAATTCTCCCCAAGACCTCAGATATTTGGAGATAGAAATTTCGGTGAACTAAAATTTTACATAAAGAGAATTTGTGGTTGAAAAGAGATCATGGCATCCTATCTTAATTAACTTCAATAAATAAATAAGTTATTTCTAGAACGACAGTCATATCTATCCAACAGTAATAACAATTCAGATACATCAAACCTCACAATATCCTGAAGGTAAAAAAGACATATTCTGCTGATTCTTTTCTTTCTGACACTCTTTCTCTGATGCAGTGTGATTGTGTTGATAATCTACCTATTTCAGTTTGTTTTCACTCATTTTTCATGTTTTTTTTGGGTGGATGGTTTTGTTTTATGTTGTGTCATAACCTGAACGGCCAAATCCCTCATTTGGTTACTGTTTTCCAAAATTTCCTTTTTAAATAAAAAGTACATTTTGATTTAATTTTTCACCCAACTGGTTTAAAGACTGTCTCAGAGTCATATGGTGGCACATTATTTCCACGGGCATTCCTAAGCGCTTTGAAAGAAATTGCAAGCACTTCATAGAAATGGCTGGGTTTTTTTTTTTTTTTCTTACCAAGAAGTAGCAGAGATTTTCATTTTGAATATGCTATCAATATTCATCAGGAGTTTTCAGCTAAGATGGGATGCTTGGGAAAATAACCAATTTTTCTCTGGAAAAAATCGACCAGGAGGGCCCTTGCCTACCCCCTGGGAGATTGGAAATGGATGTGCTTCATTCTAGAGCCATGTTGTTTATGGAAACAGCTTTGTGTGGAATGTTTGACTCTCAGGCCATTTGGAAACCTTCTTCCTTGGCAATATATGTATCTTTTTCATTTAATGCTTTGGCAAGGTTAATAATATTTACACATACTTTTCTCCATGTTGTGAGATGTTAGTATAAGTTGGGACATGCTGGCTTGTCGTTTTCTAAAGTGAATCAGTTTATCTTTGGTTTAGCCTGAAATTGCACCAGAGAGTACGCTTCCTCCCGGGATCTGAATGCAAAATAACTGAAGCAGATTGAAGTTGGCAGTGACTAATGAAGTCTCGAGCAGAAGTCGGCAAGCCAGTGGGTTTCTGCGTATCAGGCAGGAGGAGCGGGAGCAGCCGAGCCTCTCTGAGATGAAGGCATTTCTTCCTTTCCCTCTGAGCCCAGCTATGATCGGGGAGGGGGCTTCAATATTCCTCCTACATTCTTTCTAAAGACATCAAATTCATAGTATACAAATTTGTTACATTACTGATAATCCCCAGCTAGCTTCCTTGTTTAATGAGCCATTTTAGCTGCCTGAAGGTATCCTACATACAATAATTTTAATCAGTCACATAAAATTTATGAAGCTGAGATTCCAGTGAAAATTAGCATGAATTAGAATAGTGTTTCTCTGAGAACTCCTTCAGCAAGCTGGCCACCTCGTCCCACCTTGGGTGTTCTGGAAAGGGCTTTGTGTCTGTAATGGACATCATAGTGACTCCCTTGCTCAGTTTGTCTCAATGTATTGCACAATGTATTGTGGCTTTGTTGTTTGGTTCTATGTGTGCTCAGTATCCACCTCTGCTTCCGTGTATCTCTTACACATCCACACCTTTACTTTAGAAAATATTAGAGTAGTTTCTCTGTTTCTCTCTTGAAATGTTTTATTTTTGCAGCTATTTTCTTACAGCTATAAAATCGTTCTAGGAATCCGTGGTATCACCTTGCATTTACTAGCTTACACATACACAATTTGCTTGGTGCATTTAGAAATATGTTTTGAAAGAAATTGGCGTGCTCCCTCCCTTCGGTTCATCTCTCACAGTCCATGCCCACACGGAGAGCAGCAAGATTTGTGTTTTCCAGCTCATTAAACTGACAGCAGAAATTAGTTTGTGGTATTAAAAACTAAAAAGTTAAATTACAGCTACACGTGTCCTTTATGCAATGGGGCGTGTGGAAGATGTTTGATTTTAATGTTTGCTATAATGGAGAATTTAAATTACAATGTTTGTCAAATCTCTAATCTTTGTTACAGAGTGGAATATTAATTACGCTTTTAACTATGAGAGGTAAATAAAATGAGCATCCACTGCACGCCCAGGGGTAAATTGCAGATTACCGACAACGTGACATAATGCTCTAAATGTCAGTTTTGTCAAACAAATTTAGAGGAACAGTTAAACTATTAGCTTCCTGTTGTTCCAGGGCTTTTCTTGCAGCCAGCGACTGTTTTGAGCAGCAGGGACACTGTGCCTTATGGAAGACTAAGGGAGTTAAATTGAATAAGCAAGATGAATGAGGAGACAGCAGCACAGACGCACTCAATTAGTTCATAACTGTCTATTAAACTTCTCTAGGTGGTTTCGAATAAACAGCAGATAAACTGCTGCACTTTTGTGGGGGACATGGGGAGATGTGGCAAAGGGGCAGTGCGGTGCTCCACGAAAATAACAATTTTCTGGTTCTCATTTTCTTCTGTCTTCCACGTTTCACCATTTTGAATGTGAAGCTTCGGGAATGGCTGTCAGGGCCTTGTCCCAGTATAAAGGAAAAGCCCTAAGGAGCAGAACAGGAGCACCTGTTCTGGACCCACCCTGGTCCTTCTCTTGGCGGTTCTCATGTGGAACAGTGGCATGATTATTGTTCTCCAAAGAATATGCAGAACTCCAGCCCCATGAATCTGTCCTTGGGAAAAGAGAAATGACAATCAGCCCTTCGAATTCAAGAAGGAAAAAACTCTCCATAAAGTATCAAAGTCAGGAGTTCCTTCACCATGCTGAGAGTGCACAAGGGCTGCTGAGCTCTGGGCCTCCTTGCCTCATCAAGGCAATGTGGATCCTCACAGGATGTTTGAACTCAGCCTTGCTTCCAGTGAAGGCATTATTTCTCATTTCAGTTTGTAGACACTCCTGGTCTTTAGTTGCTCAGCTTGTACAGCTTTGCAGAAGCATTACATGGTACAATCATTAGATTGCTATGAAGAAGAACTGTGAAACTTAATATGAAATTATTAAAGACAGTGTGGATTAAAGGGGAAGAGGGAGGGGAAAACAAGACCAAGAAAATGTGGAAACTGTGAATAATGAATTCAGGAGCTTTAAAGTGTTTCTACTGTTTCTGAACTTATGTCCTTCAACTATGCATACCAACTTGCTTTTTTGGGCATGCAGACATTACATAATGCCAGCCATTTATCAGAATCCTTTTATATAGCGCAGGGCAGTCAAAAAATACTCCTGCTTTTCATTATACACGCATCCAGACACTCATACATGCACACATGCACACAAAGAGATCCATTTTTCATTTTCTCTTTTGAAAAAGCTAAGAAATTTACACTGGAAGCTCCCATTGGCCAGGTTGGGCATTTCCCATGGAGACCTGTCCCATTAAAAGTAACGGTCAAGAGAGAATTAGGGGGACTAAAACAGCATGTAGTAGATGGGTTCGCTAAATCCATATCATTTTTTATTAGGACAGCTGTAGTTTCTCCTGAATAAGACTCATTTGGGGGAAAAAGTCAAGACTTAATCTAGCCTGTAGATACCTGTTTTGATACCTGTGACCGTAATTACTGGTTCACCATATAGTAGGAGTGTTTTCTTTGATCATCCCTGAGTTACCTATCCAAAGATCATTAATGCTTTTAATACCTAATTTTACTTTGTACTAAATGTAAGCACTTAGGTACTGATGGATGTTATTAAGCACTACATCACCTTTATAGTCATTCACAAGAACCATCAAACTGAGGGCAATTTACTCATCAAATACTTCCCCAAACCCTTAGGATAGTAGATCCCAATGAACAAAGTAAGAATAATCAGATGAAGTAATAATCAGGTGATTACCTTGGAGAATTGAGGCATTTTGCTTACCTTGACCTTGAACTCTTTCTTTTTTTTGTATTTCTTTTCTCCCTTTAGCCACTGCTGTTTTGAGATGATATTTATTCTGCAAACTGCTATCAGGAGAATTTGCCATGGCAGAGTGGGAAAGGAACGGACAGGAAGGAAAGCACTATCCAAATGATAATCCAGAGTATATTCCCTCATTTTCCTGTGTGCCTTGATACTTGTTGGAGGCTGTATTATGACACGTTTTGTTGGTTGCTGCTTTGGCTTTTTCCACATGCCCATCTATTCTAGCAGCTGCATGTTTCTCTGAAGCAAAGACTCTCATCTTTACTCTGTCTCCTAAGAGGTTGGCACCTTTCTAGGCTAACAGAGGGTGTTTATAAAATGCTGAATGAATTAATGCTGGGAAAGAGTGAAAGACATCTCTTGTGGATAGCCAGATATCCACGAAGAAACAGTAGTATTACATAAACAGTATTCAGCTGTTAGAAAAGGGTTTGGTCTCATTTTTCCCTCCTATTCATTGAGTCCTTAGCAAATAAGTAAGGGTGTTTTACAGGTATTCTCATTTAACCCTCTTGATCACCCTACAATGTGGCTGGTATCCTCTCCCTCTCCCTATTATATATGGGGAAACCAAGACAAAGTTTCTGTGTCTTTCACATGGAAAGTCAGAACTAATCAAGTATGTATAGGAGGAGGGGGGCTGTCCTCTGGTTGCTGCTCTTTGCTCAGTGAAATAAGAAGCATGCATCTGACAGGAAGGCTAGTGGAGGTAGGAGGAGATAAGAGAAAATGAAAGAATTCATTTTCCTAAAACGTAATCCCTATTATATTATTTTCTGCTCCGCATAACTCTTTTTGTCTAAGCATTACATCCCAACTTCTCAGCTTCACCTCCAAAGCCCTCCACAGAGAGACTGCAGGGCTTCACCGTAAGCAGCTCATCCCTTATGTGTTTTCCTGAAAGTTGGTTGACTTTCTATAAATGAGCTCTGAAATTCATATCCATAAAATAGCAATTGTAACAATTAATTATTGTATCTTGTCAGAATGAAATGTTAACAGGGCTTCAGATCATTGGCCTTGAGTTGCTGGATAGAAATTTAACCATTCTTTCCAATGGATAGTTTAGCAAAAGGATTCCAACTCTGTTAATCTTAATATATGGGTCACAGATATTTTTCACATAAATTTTTTAGTTCTAAACGTCATTGGTGGAATGACTTCCTGAGGATTTTCCTTGACTCAGTGAGGAGACCCTTCACAGAAGAACACAGCCTTGCACGGCCACTAAGCAATCCATAATGACATGATTGAAAATGAAATCTCCATGTAATGGGGCCCATCTTTGCTGTATCCTCCACCCCCAGGGAGTCTTAACTATTCAATTTACCCAAGACAACACTTCATACATTTGGGACTTATGTCAAATGTCAATATATGTCTGCTGTCATGCCATTTAATGAAAAGGGGAAAAAATAAAAACAGTTCCTTTAGAAATTAAACAAAGCCACGATTCTCTTCTCTGTATGTATAGTATGTGCAGGAGAAGCTTTCAAATACCTTCTACCCAATGTCTACTCCCCTTTAACTCTTTGATGTGAGTGAAGAGCGACCTAGCACGACAAAGACAGGTCATTAGTTTCAATTAGTTGGGGATGCAGAGGGGGATGGTAGAGTTTTTCTCTTTGCTTCAAAAATCAAAAGGAAATACAGTACCTGCTGGGTATACATCCCCTGGATGTTGCCAGCACTGTTCACCAGACAGCTCCCAGATAAGCAGATGGCTTCTTTAATGATTAAACTCAATTTTTCTAAAATGCTAATTAGTTAGAGAAAGATAATTTGAAAGTCTGTTATACATTTCAGGAAATGTCTTTCATGTCTGTGTTATTTGCTCCTAAGAATCGCACAGCTATCACCTGAGTAGGCTCAGTTTCTCTCTTTGTTTTTAAATTGTGTGACTGCTCGATCACAAGAAAAGGGGAAAAACAGTGGATGAGGAAAAGGAGAACACCCTTTCAGGATGAAATGCTCAAGTAAAAGAAGAGCTATTTTTCTGTCTTCAAAAATCAGGCTTATTGTTACTTTTGGAACCCTGCATTTGGAACAATCTGTCTATTAGCTTCATATGGCATGTGCATCTCAATTCCTATTTCTACAGATTTCCATTAAAGCATGGAGAAACCAAACTGGCTGTATGAAAGTTAGTTCTGACGATGAGCTTGTCAAGCTCAAGGTCTTGGTCAGAATGTATTAGAAACAATAAATCGAGATAAGGGAGACCTGGATATTATTCTGGTCACCTAGCTTTTCATATATGTGATTCCTCATTCAGAACATAGGTTAATATGTTATACCCTACCCTATTTGTTTGCTGAGTGAACCATTCATCCCATAGAATTTCCCACTTGTGAACTTGCTGGTGTATTTGGTAGTGTCATTTAACATGTTCTTTTATTATCTGTAGTTCCTATGAACTGGAGCAAGAACTAGAGGCTTCATTAGATTTGGGTTTCTTGTTTTGGTAAGAATTGTTTGTTCATAGGTGATGCTTTGTAATACATTGCATCAGGAAGTACATAACTCAGATTGATTAGTGGGAGGTGCTTTTGCCAATCTGACCCATCCATTATAAAGTTCCACATCGTCCTGTCACTTAATGGTTTTTTAAGCTGCTGCTGATGATTGCCTAGATCTATTATTTTATTAGAGGTTTCAAAATGGTGACATCCTAATTCTATCATTCTGTCTGTATTTATTAAGTGCCATTCTCTACTTAACTGTTTGCTTACCCTGAAATATAGTTCATATAGGAACTCAAGATAAATGTTTGATTTCTTTATTTTATTTTCCAGTTTCAGAGTGAATTGGTGTCATAGCAGTTGTGTACACTGGCCAACAGTATCACTATGGACTCGAATTTTAACATGTTTGATATTTTTTACTACTTCACAGTAATTTGTGTTTGGAAGTTCAAAGTATCTGACCTTTGGCCAATGGAAGCCCCTTCTTATTGTCTCTTGTGTTCTTTTGAGATTACTCCAGAAATCTTTGAGAATTCCCCTATTTCCTGGCATGACTGGGTGTTCTCAGTGCATTTTATGCATTGTCTTCCCCATGCCTGGAATCAGCCAATTTTTCAAGAAACTCTGGTTTCTTTTAGTAGGAAATGGCATTTAGAGACCACAATCTGGCTGCAAAGGATGATCACTGAATCAAGACAGCTGTTGCTTCTAGATCTACATCAACTCCTTTCACCACCATCTTTAACCCTGTTGTCAGCTTATCTTTCTACCATATCTGACAAGCCAACATCTAATTCATCCCCTTTGTCTTTGTCATTAGGAAGAAAAAGGTTGTCGGCATCTAATAAAATATAGGAGAATATCTTCATGACCTCAGGTAGAGAATGCCTCAAAACTATAATAGATATAATTGATACAATTGAATATATCAAAATTATAAACCTGTGTAAGCCAATAAACACATTTTAAAACAAGCTATAGATTTGAAGAAAATATTTTTAGTATTTATATGTCAATATACTTACTAGAGGCCTAAATATTTTTAAAAATCTGTATTTTTGATAAAGCAACCATCATATAAGTTAATTAGAAACTGTACGTCTGGGTTGAGAAGAATGATTGGTAAATATATGTTTTAGAAAAGCCAAATAAATGGTCAGTCAAATGACCTCAGAAATGCCTGTAGTATTATTTAATAATTTTATAATATTTATAATAAAATCCTAGATGCTGATTAAATGCAGTTATATTATTCTCCTATTGCTGCTATAACAAACCACTACAAGGTTGGTGGCTGAAACAACACAAGTTATTATCTCTCAGTTCTGTAAATTAGAAGCCCAACAGATCTCCTTGGCCTCAAATCAAAGTGTCAGCATGACTGCATTCCCCTCTGGAGACTCTAGGAGAGAATCTCTTTCCTTGTTTTTTTCAACTTCAAGAGACCACTTAATTATTTGGCTTGTGACCCCTTCCTTCAAAGCCAGCCAGAGTGGGTAGAGCTCTTCTCGCACCACATCTCTTTGACCTACTGCTATGTAAGATGTCCTATGATTACATCAGGCCACCTGATGTAGCTAATTAGCAGCCTCAATTTCATCTGCAACCTTAATTCTCTGTTGCCTGTAGCGTAACACACATTCATAGGTTCTGAGATTAGGAAGTGGACATCTTCAAGGGGTCATTCTTCTTAGGGAAAGACATCTGAATCCACACACAGGGGGACATCCCTTTCTGGATGTCCAGAAGCTAGTGCTTCTGGAATAATCTCTTTTCGTTGCTCGGTTCCATGATGGTTGCTAGAGCCCTTAAAGAAACAGCTTACATTTAATTTTCCATAAGTCAACCAGCAGCTATATTTTAAACTTGGAATAGAATGATTTTGTTCAAAGTTTTCGCATGTGTATAAATGAGCTTCTTGGGTAATTAGTTCTGCATATTCGAGGGGTCACCTGGTTTTTGTGATGACGTCACTGCTTAGAGTATAGAACACACAGTTATCTTTTTCCCTGGTCTCTATTTTCCCTATGTGCAGACACCAATGGCATGCTCTGTTTTTGTTAGACAGAGGCATTCCAATTTTTTAGTGAGCTTAACAAACTTCAAGAAGAAACTGGAGGTACTATTCCAATATGATACACATTAAAAATTTCTCTTTCTCACTTGTATTTATAGTCTGATAAAGGATCAACAGTACACCAATTTAGTCTTGCTGCAGAGTGACATTTTTGAAACCATTAAATTTCGAGATAATGTGCACACATGGAATTCAGCAACATAAGCTGGCTATGAGTGGGGACCCACCATCACTAATGTTACTTTATTCCCATTTTGCGCTATTGTGGATTATACCCGTTTCATATTTTCTGTGCTATACTGATTCAGTCCCTCTGGATCCATATTGCCCTGATAGGAGAATAAAACTAAACAAAATATTACTAAGGATGACAGATACTGCATCTATTATTTTTACTGCTGGCTTTTTTTTAGTGTTTAAAAACCTTACACTGGTTTGGGAAATTACCTTAGGTGCTCATAGGAGCTGTGAGTTACTCCCAAGAGGTGGATGTGTTTGTCAGGAGGGTGCTATCCGCAGGTGGATGTTAGAGAACAGAATGCAAGTGTGTGTTGGTCCTTACTGCAGCATGTGTTCAGAGCAATTCAGCTTAAAACACAAGTCAGATGATTACAAAACAGGAGCTCTCACCATCCAGACACGTGAGCCAAATATAGAACAAGGCGGGGCACATGGGGGCCTGAGGAGCTCACAAGGAATTTCTTGGATGGGAAAGAAAACCTAGGGAAGGGACACCAGGGTGGTTCAGTCTGTTAAGCATCTGCCTTCTGCTCAGGTCATGATCCCAGGGTCCTGGGATGGAGCTCCACATCAGACTCCTTGCTGAGCAGGGAGTCTCTTCTCTCTCTCTCTCTCTCTCTCTCTCTCTCTCTCCCCCTCCCCATCATTCATGCTTTCTCTAGCGCGCTCTCTCTCTCTCTCAAATAAATAAATGATACTAGCCCTTTATCTGATACGTCATTTCCAAATAACTTCTCCCATTCTGTAGGTTGTCTTTCAGTTTTGTTGATTGTTTCTTTCTCTGTGCAGAAGCTTTTTATCTTCATTAAGTCCCAATAGTTCATTTTTGCTTTTGTTTCCCTTGCCTTCATGGACATATCTCGTGAGAAGTTGCTGTGGCCAAGTTCAGAAAGGGTGTTGCCTGTGTTCTCCTCTATGATTTTGATGGATTTTTTACTCACATTTAGATCTTTCATCCATTTTGAGTTTATCTTTGTGTATGGTGTAAGAGAATGGTCTAGTTTCATTCTTCTGCACGTGGCTGTCTAATTATCCAGCACAATTTATTGAAGAGACTGACCTTTGTCCAGTGGATAGTCTTTCCTGCTTTGTTGAATATTAGTTGACCATAGAGTTGAGGGAGCATTTCTGGGTTCTCTATTCTGTTCCATTGTTCTATGTGTCTGTTTTTGTGCCAGTATCACACTGTCTTGATGATCTCAGCTTTGTAGTACAGCTTGAAATCTGGCATTATGATGCCCCCAGCTCTGGTTTTCTCTTTCAGTACTCCCCTGGCTATTCGGGGTCTTTTCTGATTCCACACAAATCTTAAGATGATTTGTTCCTACTCAGTGAAGAAAGTCCATGGTATTTTGATAGGGATTTCCCTGAATGTGTAAATTGCCTTGGGTAGCATAGACATTTTCACAATATTAATTCTTCCAATCCATGAGCATGGAATATTTTTCCATCTCTTTGTGTCTTCCTCCATTTCTTTCAGAAGTGTTCTGTAGTTTGTAGGGTATAGATCCTTTACCTCTTTGGTTAGGTTTATTCCTAGGTACCTTATGCTTTTGGGTGCAATTGTAAATGAGGTTGATTCCTTAATTTCTGATTTCTCAGTCACATTATTAGTGTACATAAATGCCACTGATTTCTGGGCATTGATTTTGTATCCTGCCACACTGCTGAATTGCTGTATGAGTTCCACAATCTTGGGGTGGAGTCTTTGGGTTTATTATATAGAGTATCATGTCATCTGCAAAGAGGGAGAGGTTGACTTCTTTGCCAATTTAAATGCCTTTTATTTCTTTTTGTTGTCTGATTGCTGAGGTTAGGACTTCTAATACTATGTTGAATAACGGTGGTGAGAGTGGACATCCCTGTCGTGTTCCTGATCTTAGGGGAAAGGCTCCCAGTGCTTCCCCATTGAGAATGATATTTGCTGTGGGCTTTTCATAGATGGCTTTTAAGATGCTGAGGAATGATCCCTCTATCCCTACAGTCTCAAGAGTTTTGATCAGGAATGGATGCTGTATTTTGTCAAATGCTTTCTCTGCATCTATTGAGAGGATCATAACACAAGTCAGATGATTACAAAACAGGAGCTCTCACCATCCAGACACGTGAGCCAAATATAGAACAGAATATAGAATAGAATTCTATAGAATAGAATTGGTTTTTCTCTTGTTGATGTGATCTATCACATTGATTGTTTTATGAGTGTTGAAAGACCCTTGCATCCCAGGGATAAATCCCACTTGGTCTTGGTGAATATCAGATAAAGGGCTAGTATCCAATATCTATAAAGAACTTATTAAACTCAACAGCAAAGAAACAAACAATCCAATCATGAAATGGGCAAAAGATATGAACATAATTTCACCAAAGAAGACATACACATGGCCAACAAGCATAGGAGAAAATGCTCCACATCACTTGCCATCAGGGAAATACAAATCAAAACCTTGAGATACCACCTCACACCAGTGAGAATGGTGAAAATTAACAAGACAGAAAAGGGATTAAAGAGGAAAGGAGAGAAAATGAGCGGGAAATATCAGTGAGAGTGACAGAACATGAGAGACTCCTAAATCTGGGAAACGAACAAGGGGTAATGGAAAGGGAGGTGGGCGGGAGGATGGGGCGACTGGGTGATGGTCATTGAGGGGGGCACTTGACGGGATGAGCACTGGGTGTTTTGATATATGTTGGCAAACTGTACTCCTATAAAAAATATACCAAAAAAAGACAGAAAACAACAACAACAAAAAATTAAATAAATGAAATCTTAAAACAAAAAAAGAAGAAAGGAAAGAAAGAAGAAAGAGAAGAGAAAGAGAAAGAGAAAGAAAGGAAGAAAAGAAAGAAGAAAGAGAAGAGAAAGAGAAAGAGAAAGAAAGGAAGAAAAGAAAGAAAAGAAAAGAGAAAAGAAAATAAAAGAAAGAAAGAAAAGAAAAGAAAAAAAAGAAAAGAAAAGAAAAAAGAAAAGAAAAAAGACCTAAGGAAATGAGGAAAGTGCCTGAGCAGATACGTAAAAATGAGGGGGCATGATAATATAGTGCATTTCAGGATTGACCCAAAGGCTTTTCCTCCAAGGTTGTTATAGGAATAATGTTAAATTCAAGTCACTTTTTAAAGTTGTGGGTTTTTTTAAATTCCTTTTCACGACTTAGAAAAAGGTAAAACATCTACATCCATGAACTGGCTGTGTGTTTAAAGCCATGAGAAATGGGTCATCTGTAAGCTCTAACCCAGGAATCTTCAAAATTATTGAATATGTATCAGTTTCTCTCTCTCTCTCTCTCTGTCTCTCTCTCTCTAACACACACACACTCACAATTATGTTCATCCTGTATTTTTATGATCAGGAAATTATGATTAATCAGACATTCAAAACATTAGGAACAAGTAGAAGTATTTGTTGAGTGCCTACCACATATGTCAGTCACAGTTCTAGGACAGGGACTATACAGCAAACAGAAGAGGCAAAGCCCTGGCCTCAAGTAGCTCACACTAACATTTGCCAAGAAACATAGGAAAATACCTGTTGGCTGAGTCATAAAAACAGGTTCCCAAACCATATATGGGTAATGCTTTCTAATCAGAAGTTCCTTTGAAATTCAAGGCTGAGAGAAACTTTACTTTTCATCAGTTGAACCTCTCCTCTTCAAAAACTTTAGGTACTCAGTCTCCCTCCAGAAAATAGCAGCCTCTATTCTTAATTTTAATTCCAAAAATAAAAATTGTTGAATATGTAAGGATATTGAAAAATTTGTTTTGTTCCCATATGTTTTAATAACTTAGAAGTCCCTGCCTCTTGTTGCAATAAATAATGTAAGAATTCTGATTTCTTTATTTATTATAACTCATGATAATGGCTCTCATGCCTGTCATACAAAAAGGTCTAGGTCATGATTTTGAAGTGATCTGAGATTGTAATTCATATAAGTTCAACTTATTTTAGAAGGAAGTCCATCTTTTCCAAATATTACATTTTCAACACCTAATTTTGGGAGAGAAAGACTAATTTTTTATTAAATTTGTGTATTAGAACCCTGTTCTTTGAACCGCTTCAACATTCAATACATATGGCTATGTGCATATGCTTGTGTATATGTTTGTGTGTGTGTGTGTACAAAGATCTGGACAGCTACTTGTCTAAGAGATGAACATTGTTTTTTACTTCTCTTGCTGACATATGTTCCTTTGCAGCTGCCCTCACTTGCCAGGGAGGCATTTCTGGTCTTCTTCACCACTAGGTCACCCGAAATAAAGCTGTAAGCCTAAAGTGATGTGTTAGTACAATTCGTTTTCAGTTCCAGGGTAGGAAGATGAGTATGTCAGACAAGTCTTACTTTAGCCACGTTGGCCAAACATCTTATCTCCTCACATAGTCAAAAGGCAAACTCTGAAGAGACCCAACAAAGAGCAAAATCTTGACTTGTCCTAACATGAAACTGTATTCTTTGTGATAAACACATGCCATGTCTACTAGTCAATGTTTACTAGCCAATGAAAACCAGAAGACACCCAGGGAGGCAATGAGTATACTTTACAGTACTATGTCTATTAGGGACAGATTGAGTGCATTTCTCAAATGATGATACAGTTAGCAGTGTTGTTGGAAGAACACTCTTACCTCAGTCAACAACTATAAAGTCCCAGCTGGCAAAGTAAATAGCCTTTATTTTCACCATCCAGACTTAAGCAACAGATAAATTTTGATCAGTGATGCCAATGACACTCTCATGGAGGTGATTTTATGCCGCACAGGTGACCTTGAGCAACTTAATGCCATCATGCCTCAGTTTCCCCCTCCCTAATATAAGAGTAATAATAGTAATTTCCTTACTGGGCTGTGTAAGAACTAAGAGACTTAATGAACATAAAATTCCTAGCTTCTCTAAAGTTCTAATAAGTTTTTATAATTATTGTCTTCAGTATTTTGTTAGTCTTCATACTGCTAGTTCTTTCGAATTGAACTAATTACATTTCAGACCACTATTCTTTTACTCTTAATTTTTTTTTACCTTTATAAACAACATTATCTGGTAATTCTCACAGATCCATCTTTAAGGAGACAGCCCCTTATTCGCTTAGGTTTATTCAGCTGGATCTTAGCAATTTGGTAAAATCTATGCATTCTTTGACTCAGCCAATATCTTTTTCATACCTACTGTGAGAAAAATTAAATACTTCTTCTTGGTTCCAGCCTCTGCCCCAGTCCTTAATTAAGTCAGAGCACACACTTAATTGTAGAAGCCAGGACCAGAAAGCCATTTTTCTCTTCATTCTTATGTCTGTATGCAACTTGAAAATCCTCAAGCTCTGCAATCCCAGTAGACTTTTAAATGACAAATAATTTAAAAAATGAAGACATCTTTTCTCTAGCCAACAATTGATCTTCAAGTGAACAATGACTAAGTCATTTCTCAGTCTCCATCTTTGTTGATATAACCCAACATGGCAGGGTCTGTAATAGGATTGGGAGAGGTAGCACCATGCTATCTAGTAAACCATGTCCTACCACCCTGAGTCACAAAAATCAGAGTGGCTGGGTCCATATTGAGGTTGAGCCTTGGATTCCTTCCGTTTTGAATTTGCTTGGTACCTGTAACAACATACCCTTCCATCCTGGTGATGTGTTCCATCTCACAATTTCCAGTCAGTTTAGTTTCAGAGAGGAAGAGTTATTTCCACTTTGCAGCCATGATGCGCTTGAGTCCTGACTGGCAGCCATTCTGTAGGACATCGCTAAAGAATTCATTCACCACATGCTTTCTCTACCAGTTCTGACTCATACTGTCACATAGTTAATAACTTGCCAAGAAGTTTTCTGCCATTTCTTTCACCCCTATCCCATGGTTTTTTTTCTTATTTTTATGCCAGGAAATGTAAGAGAAATAATGGAATATTTCTGAATGAAGGACCATCCTTTTAATTTGAATTCATCTCACATTTCTCTCCCTCCTAACCTTTATTTTAGGGCTCTAACATTTTTTTCTCCTTCTAATTTTATTCCAGGCATTATTGTAAATTTTTTTTAGAACAGTTTTAGGTACAGCAAAATTGAGCAATAAGTGCAGAGACTTCCCCTATACCTTCTGCCCCATACGCATACTACTTCCTCCACTCTCAACACTTTGCACCTGAGTGGTACACTTGTGACAAATGACAGACCTACATTGTCCTGTCATTATAACTCAAAGTTTACAGATTACATTAGAGTTCACTCTTGGTAGTGTCATGCTGTCGTTTTAAACATGTGTATAATGCCATGTGTCCACTCTAACAGTGTCATATGGAATAGTTTCATTGACCTAAAAATTCTCTGTGCTCTGCTTAGTCATGGATATTCCTCACCAACTCCTGACAAACACTGATCTTCTTATTGACTCCACAGTATTGCCTATTCCAGAATGACAGATAGTTGGAATGAGAGAATATGTGACCTTTTCCTGATTGACATCTTTCACTTAGTAATGTGCATTTGTTTCTTCTGTGTCTTTTCATAGCATGATAGCTCATTTCTTTTTGGTGCTGAATCACATTCCATTGCTGGGATGTGCCACAGTACATATTTGTCCATCTACCTACTGAAAGTCATTTGGTTGCTGCCAAGATTGGGCATTTATAAATAAAGCTGCTATAAACATCTGTGTACAGGTTTTTATGTGGACATAAGTTTTTACCTCTATTGGGTAAATACCAAGAAGTATGATGGCTGGATCATATGCTAACAGGATTTTTAGTTTTGTTAGAAACTGCTAAGCTACCTTCCGAAGTGGTTGTTACCAATTTCCATTCCCACCAGGAACGAATAAGAGTTCCTGTTGCTCCACATCCTCATCAGCATTTGGTGGTGTCAGTGTTCTGGATTTTGGCCATTTGAATAGATTCATAACAATATCTTGTTATTTTAATTTGCAACTCCTTGGTGACAGATGATGTGGAGCATCTTTTCATATGCTTATTTGTGATCTGCAAGTCTTCTTTGGTGAGGCATCTGTTAGGGTCTTTTGCTGATTTTTTAATTTGGTTGTTCTCTTGCCATTGACTTTTAAGAGTTCTTTGTATATTTGGACTTAGATCTTTATTCCTTTCTAATATTTACATCCATGCCAGAGATTTCCCTCTGGAAATTTCCCTCTGTTGCATCCAACAAATTTTGATGAGTTGTGTTTTCATTTTCATGTCATTTAAAATATTTTTAATTTTCTCCTTAGATTTCTTCTTTGACTTATGTGTTAAGAAGAGTGTTCTTTAATTTCTATGCATTGTGGGATTATGCAGCTATCTTCTCTTATTGATTCTTAATTTAGTTCTATTATGGTCTGAGAGCATACATTGCATGATTTCTGTTCTTTTGAATTTATTAAGATGTGTTTTATGACCCAGAACATGTTCTATCTTTGTGAATGTTCTCTGTGAACTTGAAAAGAATGTGTATTCTAATATAATGTCAACTGAAGTATTCAATATCTGTCAGTTATATCAAGTTGATTGATGATGCTATTGAGTTCAACTATGTCCTTACTGATTTTCTGCCTTATGGATCTGTCCATTTCTGATAGAGGGGTGTTGAAGTCTCTGGCTATGATAGTTGATTCATCTATTTCTCTTTGCAGTCTGTCAGTTTTTGCCTCACATGGGTTGACACTCTGTTTTTAGGAACATTAAAGAGAGGGTGTTTTATCATTATTGAATGCCCTTCTTTACTTTCCATAACCTACCTTGCTCTGACATTCCTCAGTCTGAAATTAATGTAGCTTTCCCTGCTTTCTTTTGATTAATATTAATATTGCATATCTTTCTTCACCCCTTTACTTTTAATTTATATGTATCTTCATTTTTAAAGTGGATTTCTTGGGATGCCTGGGTGGCTCAGTGGTTGAGCATCTGCCTTTGGCTCAGGTCGTGGTCCCAGGATCCTGGGATCAAGTCCCACATCAAGCTCCCCGCAGGGAGCCTGCTTCTCCCTCTGTGTCTCTGCCTCTCTCTATGTGTCTCTCATGAAAAAATAAATAAAATCTTTTTTAAAAAATTATTAACATATAAAGTGATTATTGAGATTGTTGAATTATTTTCTACCATACTGTTACTGTTTTCCAGTCATTGCCCTTCTTTTTTGTTTTTCAATTTTTTTCTGTTAGTAGTTTTAAATGAGCATTTTCCATTTTCTTTCCTTTTTTAAGTTTCTTTAGCTCTTTTTAGTGTTACCCTAGAGTTAGCAATATACATTTACAACTAATCCAACTCCACTTTCTTTTATTTAAGATTTTATTTATTTATTTATTTATTTATTTATTTATTTATTTATTTGAGAGAGAGAGCACCAGTAAGGGGAGTGGGGGAGTGGCAGAGAAAGAGAGAGAAGTAGGCTCCCCACTGAGCAGGGAGCCCAACATGGGGCTCAATCCCAGGCCCCTGTTGTCATGACCTGAGATGAAGGCAGATGCTCAATTGACTAAGCCACCCAGACACCCCTCCAACTTCACTTTCACATGACATTATACTTCATCACAGATGGTATAAGTACTTTATAATAATAAAGAATTCCTAATTCCTCCCTCCTATCCTTTGTATAATTAGTATCATCCATTTATCTTATACATAAACTATTGTCAACTATATTGTTGCTATTATTATATTGAACTGTTATTTACTAGATCAATTAAGAATATGAAAAAGATAAGTTTTTATTTTACTATCATTTATTCCTTTTATAATACTCTTCCTTTTTTTATGCTGATCTGAGTTTCTGATCTATATCATTTTCCTTCTTACTGAAGAACTCTGTTTAAAAATTCTTACAAGGCAGGTCTACTAGCAACAGATTCCCTCAATTTTTGTCTGAGATAATCTTTGTTGTTCCTTCCTTTTTAAAAGATAATTTCACAAGGTACAGAATTCTAGGTTTGTTTGTTTTTTTCTCTCTCTCTCAACATTTTAAATATATCACTCTGCTATCTTCTTGCTTGCATGGTTCCTGAGGAGAAATCCTATATAGTTCTTACTCTTGCTTTTGTATAAGTAAGGTGTTTTTCCCTCTATTGGCTTCTCTCAAGATTTTTTTCTCTATCTTTGACTTTTTCCAGTTTGACTAGGTTATCCCTAGGTGTAGATTTGTTGGCATTTATTCTTCTTGGTATACTCTAAGCTACTCAGATCTCTTTTGGTGACATAATTTGGGTGAAATTCTCTATCGCTCTTGCTTCAGATATTGTTTCTATCCCTTTCTTCTTATTCTGGTTTCTCATTACACCATTTGTAGTTGTTCCACAGTTTGGGGATATTCTCTCTTTTTTCAGTCTGTTTTTTTTTTCCTTTGCTTTTCAGTTTTAGAAATTTCTATTGTCACATCTTTCAGCTCAGAGATTTTTTCTTCAGTCATCTCTTCTCTCTGAATGAGCTCATCAAATGCATTGTTCACTTTTATTACAGGTTTTTTGATCTCTAGCATTCCTTTGGATTTTTTTACTTAGAATTCCCATCTCTGCTTCTGCTATCCATCTGTTCTGGCATGTTGTCTATTTTTTCCATTAGAGCCCTTGGCATATTAATCATAGTTATTTTAAATTCCCAGTCTGATAATTCCAAAATCCCTGCCATCTGAGTCTTATTCCAATGCTTGGTCTGTCTCTTCTGTGTTTTTTGCCTTTGAATTTGCCTTGAAATTTTTATTGACATCCAGACTTGGTGTACTGAATAAAAGGAACTGCTATAAATAGTCCTTTAGTAATGTGATAGTAAGTACTGGGGGAGGAAAGGCATTCTACAGATCTGTGATTAGGTTGTAGTCTTCTAATAAATTTGTGCCCTTGGGCTGTGACCTTCACCATGCTTCTCAGTAACTAGCCAAACCACTAAGTGAGACAGGATAGCTAGAGGAAGCTGGAGTTGGGTATTTCTCTTCCCCTAGACTGAGTTAGGCTTTGATAAAACCCTAGCAGGTTAGGCTATAGTGATACTTCCTCTTGAGGGTGAGCCCTTACAAGAAGCATGGAAATGGGGGCAACTGGGTGGCTTAGTGGTTAAGCATCTGCCTTCAACTCATGTCATGATCCCAGGGTCCTGGGATCTAGCCTTGCATCTGGCTCCCCTCTCAAGAGGGAGTCCGCTTCTCCCTCTCCCTCAGCAACTCCCCCTGCTTGTGTGCTCACTTTCTCTATTTCTCTCTCAAATAAATAAATAAATATTTATTTTAAAAAAAAAAGCATAGAAATGCTCTGTTCTGGGTATATTTCAAAATGGCTGACTTTTGCCTCCTTCTACTAGAAGCTGAAGGGTTTTGTATTTTTTTCCTCCAATCTTTACTTTGAGGACCTGATAGGGCTCTTGGGAATAAAACTCACAAAAGGATGGGGAATCCCCCAAAGACTTGATGCCCTCTAGAGTTTTTAAGTCTCAGACTTGTCTACCTGAGCCTCCAGAAACTCTGTAGGAACCTACTGAGTAGGTTTTCCTACTCTGGAGCTGGTTCTCACAGAGCTTTCTGCTCATGGACTTCTGCTCTGGTGGATCATGATTCCTTATATCACCTGTTTGTCTCTGGGGTCTTTATTAAGTCTTTATTAGGACTAGCAGCAGCTAGTCTTGTGACCTCAATTATCTGGCAAAGCTAAGAAGAGTTTCCAGGTTTCAATTTGTTCATCTCTTTACTTGTTAGAACAGAGTGATGACTTCCAAGCTCTTTACATGTTGGACTGTAAACCAGAAGTCTTCTAATTTTTATGATCCGTTTTTAGATATTGGTAAGAATTTATCATCATCATCATCATCATCATCATCATCATTATTAAGGGTCTTTGAGGTTCATGCAGTCCAAATTTGGAGACTGGAAATTGAAATACATTAGGCAAACAATTTGTTAAAAATCAAATTGGAACATAAATTTCCTTGTATCTTTAGATAAGATTGCAAAGAGAATTCCGTTCACTTTAGGGGTTTCCCTGCACAAAACACTTTATTTCATTATGTTCACAAAATTTTTCTCACAGTTTTAAAAGTTTTCATTAAAAAAATACAAATCTGAAACACAAAGCTTAAAAGAGCAATAGAAAAAAGAGAAAGTGAAAATTTCCATTTATCCACAGTCATTCCCAAGCCTCAGTTCTAAATCCAGCATCCCTCAGCCCTCTGTAATTATGGGCTACCACATTTAGCTGTGTATAAGAACAAATGACAACCCCACAATGACTCAAAACCTCCATAACCAAGCCAGCTACTTGTGATAAGCAGCTTGTAGAAAAACTCTCCTTAATAATATTGTGGTATGATAATGATTAATTCGGTTAACAAGCATATTGAATACCATCTCTTTGTGTAAATGGCTAGGTGCTAGTAAATTAATCTTACTTTTTCAAAGCATAATTCTCAGTTACGAGAAGGTAGAGTATTCATATAATTTGGTGGTAATTGTAACTTGTAAGGAAACATAATGTAATGAGATACTTTACTGGAAATAACACATTGTTCTAGAATGAATGTCTTTGAGGTCAAGAGATCTGAGAGTGCCATCTCAGCTCTACCATATGGACACATCACCTTTTTTCTCTGAGGCCCATTTCCCTTATCTGTAAATTAGGAAGTAGGAAGGGCTTTTACAAGATTACTAGGACTAAGTGAGATAATACTTGTAGAGTACTGTCACTCACTATCTGTTGCACACTCCATGTTAGTTTCCACTCACATCCCAATACTAATTAAGTACCTAAGTGCTATTATATTAATGAAGAGCAGAAGTACCATAAACATGCTGTTTGGGGACCACTTAGCGTGTTAATAGTTTGAATTTGCATTATTTAACAACACTTAAAAATTAAAGAAGTCCACATAAAATCGGATTTCTATTTTTTCCTGAAATTTACAGTGTCTGTGACCTCCAATGGGGGATCCATCTGCTGGAACTTTAGAACATGGTAAGCCAGGTTTTGAAGAAGGTTCATGAACAGAGTATGTGCTTAATATAAACTTAAAGCTATAGGTCTCTGCCAGGACCTCTGATTTGAGCAGGCTATCTTGGGTCCTTAATGGGCTTCTTTGGGGGCAAAAATGAAGTGTATAGTTTGACATCACTGAACTTCACCCAGATGGAGGATTAGAAAGGAGATAGAGCTTTTCCAGGAGATTAGATTTTATTGGTGCACACATTCCCCTATCCCCCACCACCTCCCACCACCAACACTAGCAGCACATTCACTGTCCTCTCTAACCTGTAAGGATCGGATTAGAACACAAGCAAGAAAAGACTAACGAGAGAAGTCTGGTGAACTTAACGATGCCCTTGTTCATAGGCAGAACAAAAGAGAATGTGGAGGCAGACATCTGCATAAATCAGTCCAAAGCAAATCAAAGAAATTCCAGCAGAAAGGGGACTTTTTGCCTGAATTGTGGAGCTAATTATCTCAGCCCTCCACTTCAGTGTTCCTGGAGAGACCTGGCTTAAAAATGTTTTCCCAATGAGCTGGCGGGTTCAGAAGTGGAGAGAAAATGTGTTATTGTAGCCACAGCTGAGAGGCCTGAGCCCGGTTGCTGCCTCTGTCCAGAACACCTGTTGAGAACATCCAAGCTCAGACCAGCATGGCTGGCTGGAAAAAAAAAAGCAAAGCTGAAAGGTGGTTTCAAGAAGACCATCGTGGTCCACGGTCCGCATGCTGGCAAGAGAAGAATGCCAGCTCTCCAAGAAGCTACTCTGGGTTGCTTCTTCAAATCTTTACAACGTTAACACTGTCATAGAAGTTAGAGATGATTTTCACTTTTCTGTTTAAAATGTATCTTTTTTAAAAAAACTTTTAGTAATAAAAAGGGCAACTTATTAATGAAACCCTTCTGCCTTCGAAGTATGAAATTAAAAGATTATTATAACTACAGGCAAGAAAGCATTTGGATTATGTGGCATTTGGAAATGACAATAAAGATTATCCATATGGTCTAATGTTGTCAATGTCTTACATTGCATTAGCAATCACCTAATATGGGCGTGATTTTGATTATGTGGCTCATTTTAAATTCTGTTGTGTCCTAGGTCAATCAGAGTCAAGATGATTTACTAGAAATGGCTGCCGTAGTCTTTTGTAAATGCCACCAGTGCTTTGCCAGAATTAGAATGTTTTAGGACGTAATATTTTTGGCATTATGGTGCAATAGTCTTAAACCTCACTGTATAGGTTTTCCTTAAGTGTCTCTCATTTTATTCTTGGCTGTCCCAGGTACATAAAACAACCTCCGGTAGTAAGAGCTAAAAAAAAAAAAAAAAAAATTGCTTTATCTTTTTATTTGTATAGCAGGTATATTATGTTTTTAGGACTTTGTCCAGGTATTTATAACTTAAGATTTTGAGTTCTTTGTGGTCAGAGAGCAAGATTCAGAGGCAAGAGTTAAACTGTGTCTCCAAAAGAATTGGAAATCTACCTTCCTTGGCCTTTTTGCATTCTTTTCAATGGAGGGAGGAGATATGGGGACTTACTCCTCTGCTAAACTCTCCAAGGGAAGCCAACAACTTGAAATTTCTTTACCTTCTGCTCTGCTGACCAGCCTAGGTGAGGAAGTCCTCTGGGGTCATGTGGCATTAAGTCATGTCACAGCTCCCTGAGAAGTCAGGATATACCGTCCTGTGCACCTGAGGCCTGAGCCCCTTTGCCCTGGGTAGGCTGTCTGTCACGGCCAGCTCCCTTCCTGCACATCTTCCATTGATCCTACTTTCTTCACTTCTTGCCTACTTTTGTTTTTTTTAGTTCTACAGTATGCCATGGAGATGCATCCTTGGATTATTCAGTTTTTGTTTGGCAGATATTTACCAGGGGAATCCACTCTTTGCCACTGGTTGTAGAAAATAATTTAGTGAAATTTAGAAGCTTATCAATAAAAAGATTGTGATTGCCTTGGTCTAGGGCCATTGGTCATTTTAATCTGGCATATAGTAGGAGAAACAGAAAGTCTTATTTTAGGCTGTACATTCCTAATATCTCCATGGGTTTTTTGAGGATGGGCAGTGGATGCTTTTCATCTGTGGCTCTGCAGCTGGCAGAGGACCTGACCTTGAGAAGGCATCATAAATAGATGTTATGGATGAATAGGAGTAATTCAGTAGAAATCATTCTTAATCATGACCCAGTACATGTGTCGAGGCCTCACTTACCATGTTCATGCATGTCTATATAATGAACTCTTTGTCCTAAGGAAACTAGCCAAGAAGCGGAAGGAGACGATGAGCAGCACGCGTCAGGAGATGACCGTGATGGTGAACTCAATGGACAAGAGCTATGCCGAGCAAGGCACCAACTGCGACGAGGCATTCTCGTTCATGGACACGCACAATCTGAATGGGAGATGTAAGTGCATGCATTTCTTAGCTTCTCATACATTTCTCTGGTTTTCCAGAATGCTGGATAGTTCTGGGGGATTGAAAAACAGAAACCTCCTGAAGAATTCTTAGGCCCTGGTGGTTTCTCCATCCCCTTCAGCAATTCTGAAAACTTCTCTGGGTACCTTGAGTTGCTTAGGAGAGGATGATATGCCTGAGATGATAGGGCCAGCCGAGGAGCACTGGGGAAGCCACAAGTAAGTTTCTGTGAAGCCTTAGCATTGCCATGAAGGCTTTTCTCTTCTTAAAGACGAAGGCACCTGCTTCGCATCATCCTTTTTGCTGTTGAGATCCTGTTTATGAGCTAGCCAGGTGTGGAACTACACAGGGAAGCCTGTTAGAAAACAGCTTGCTAAATGACAGGAACAAGTTAATTGTTTATTTGTTTAGCTCACAGGTTCTGCCTCTATTATAGGGCTATTAGTGGCAATTAATAAGTTAAACTGTATTTCCGCTTCACACGCCTCACATCTCACACCAGGTTTGTAAACCAAACTCCAGCTAATGCCTTCCCATATTGCCACCTGTGCTCCAGGTACCAGGCATTATTTTAAAAAGCTAACAGTTTGATTTAAAATATGAAGAACAAGACAAGCAGTTCTTGTGTCCCTGGTGATCTTCTCAGAGACCAGAAGTAAATCCATGTGGGTGCCTGATTCTGTGGTTCGTGGCCACGGTGGGCTCAAGGGCAGAGGTTTCTTTACTTTGTGAAATCCATGCCCACAGACTTCCACTGACCCTAGTCTCATACTTAACATGTTGGACAGCAGGAGGATGGAACAAAAGTGCAGCCATCACCATCATTAATAAAAATGCAGAAAGTCTGGAACCGTGACCAAGTAGCCCAGAAATCGGGTTTCAGGGGTTGGGGGAGAGGGCTGATACCAGCTTGGACAGTGTGTGCTGTGTCCTGACCACCAGCTCGGCCTATTCTTTTACTGCAGCCCCAGGCACCCCATCTGCCCATCCTCTCTCTGGTCTCTACATGGTCAGTGTCCCCCTCTCCCTCATACTTTGCCCTTCTCCTGCATTCATCCAGGCTCCAGAGAGTTTCTGCTTTCTATTTTTGGTGGCTACAGATGCCCACCTCTTCCTACTTCGAGGCACTACATTCATTCATCTATATGCACAACTGGCCCAATGGAGCAAGAGTTTAGCAAACACTAAACTGTCACCCCAGTGGGAAGGGTGGCTCTCTTCATCCTTGGTCATTGCTCTTTGCCCTTTGGTGGCATTTTCAGTGTAAATGACATAATCTTTGGTACTCTAGTATCCCACAAACTACATCAAATATTATATGTGTATATGTACAATGCATTTAATGGCCAAAATAAAGCAACTTATGATACACTGATGTGGGCTGGAGGTGGGGTGGATAGAAAGAGTCCTGCCTATCACCAACAGGGTTAGAATCTTGGTAGAAGTGGTTACTTCTTTAACATCATCATGGAAGGGGCCACACAGATAGATGTTCTCACTTTCTAGGATAACCCATTAATCTTCCAAATTTCCCATTTCATGGTGAAATTCCTCACACATAAATTTACTAGGAATTACCTCCCCAGAGTAGAAACCTACTTGAGTAGTTTCTAGGCTTTTGAAGTTTGAACAACAGGGAATATTTGCCTCTGGACAGGAAATTCAATTTGGCAGTTACTTCTTAAAGTAACTTCTTAAAAAGTGAGCGTATCTGTGGAAATCCAAAAATGCTCAGGTTGCTGCAGAAACCAGCATCAGCTTCCATGGCTCATCTGCTACGCGTCATTATTTTATGCCTCCCATCAATAAAGCCGATAGAGGAAGCACAGCAGTAGGCGTTCCATTTTCCTCCCCCTCTGTGAGCAGTGAGTAGGTGCCATCCAATCCCCAACCCTCAGGAGTGCCCCTGATGTTAAACTTTATCATAGTTACTTTCTTAGTGCCTTCAAAATAAGAGATGAGCTACTGGGGAAGGAAACATGCAGGAGAGGGGTTCATTAGATCCCTGAGCTTCCAACCCTGAACCTATTACAAGTCTGAGTATGTGTGAGGCCTTTTAGGGTTGGGAGATAAGTATCTTTTAGAAATGAGACAGTGAGAAAAATAAAATTGAAGAATTTAAAAATAAGCATGGACATATTTATGAAAATGGGGAATAATCTGTTCACTAAAGCAAATGGGAGTCATACCATCTTCTTTTAATACATTACACAAAGGAAAGGAGTAGATATGTAGAGAGGGAATGGGTTTAATTTTTATACTAAAGATCAAAGCATTTAAAATATTTTTTAAAGGATGAAAATAAACATAGCTATTTTGTATCTGCTTTGCACCCTCTTACCAATGACATAAATATGTCTGTAGATAATAGACATTATTCTTACTGACCCTAGCATGTTTTATAAGTACTCAGGGTTTTTGTTCTTATTTTCATCAATTGCTCTCTTTTTTCCTGGCCATTGACCATAAACATGCATTATAAATATGATATCTTTCTATTTCGGAAAAATATCATATGAATGACAGGCAGACTGGTTTCTGGTTCTTCATCTGTCATTTATTAATTCTACATTTTAAAAATATAAACAGATGTAAAAAAACACTGTCATAAAGGAACTTCTCCAGGAGAGCTAAAATATATTAATATGTCAGCAGAATAAAGGTAACATACAATAGCCACAGGGATTTGGTACTTCTTCCCATAATAAAATGATGTAATTGGGTATTAGTGTCCTGATCCAGAACTTTAGCATCAAATAAATTGTATAACTGCATCTGAAAGTTAGGATTTAAACTTATGTTTAACCAACTTGAACACTTGAGCACATTTAAATCATTTATCCTTCCCCTTTAATGAAATTAAGGTGATTTTTAAAGCACTAATCAATTAAGATGTTTAAGAGAGTTCACAGACTACTTTTAAAAAAGGAAATACCTACATTCATTGAAATCAGATTAATTGGATGGATTGACTTTCCCTCCCAATAACATGAAGGGAGAAGAGGTCTAGTAGTTAAATCCTGAGTCTATCAGAGGAGTATTTCAAAGAAAAATGAGCATCTTTATAAAGACTGAAAGACTAATAGAACAATATGTAGGCATGAAACTTTCACCTTAAATACAGTGCACATGAAACATCACCTTTATTTTTTGTAAACCAGGTCATAACATTATAGGAAATTCTCAGAATATCCAAAATAGGACAAAAGAGAGGAGTTGGCAAATTGCAACAACATCAACCTTCAGAAAATTCTCCAAAAAGTGTAGACACCTTCTCATACCCTTAGCCATAAAAACAAAGCAAACAAACAAACAAAAAATGGCATAATACTAGAATTCTACAAGCATAGGCTAGAAGTCTAATGAATTTCTCGATTCAAAATGGCCGCAAAGGTTATGGGGATTTTTCTTCATGTGTAGGGTAAGAAAATCTTTTAGGGGACAAAAGGGTACTTGTTCTCTGAAGTACAAATAATTCCCCAGAGACAGTGATGAGTGATAGCATTTACCATATAGATTTCAATAGATGTAAGCCGTTTCTTCAGTCAAGTCTCTACCAGCATGGTGTCCTGAGCAACATCAGAGGGCAGGATTTTCAGGTACTGCCTCTCCGTAACTGCTGACTAGTCCTTTTCTCTTTTACAGCTGTGTCTTCACCCTCGTCCTTTACAATGAAAACGAATACACTGAGCACATCGGTGCCCAATTCCTACTACCCAGGTAACAGATTTTTCCATTGTTCATGCGTTCATAACCCCTTAGCAATCAGAATCTATCTGCGCTCTCACTTTGCTGTCCATGATGCTTGAAGAGCTTAATACGTTTGATGTGTTGTAACACGATGCTTTCTATGGCTTTCTGCGGGAAAAGTGGGGGGGCCTTTCATCAATCATTTACTGTTCTTTCTCTTTTTACTTTCTCTGCATTGACCCGCTTATGATGTATGACAGACCCATTTGTGCCAACTGCAATTTTAGGTGAGAACATTTCCCTTTATCACAGTTTATTGCAGGAGTAATTTAGAAAGTCATTGGCCACTCTATAGAAGCCTGGAGTTCTGTTCTGTATGATGCAGTAATTGTAAGCAGGACAAGGGGGTGGTGGGTGGCCTGGGGGGAGGGCATAGTTAATAAAAAGACTTTCTCCAAACAGTCTCCATTGATAAGAAGGGTTTGCCTCGTGTATGTCAGAAATGATACCAAGGGTTCAAATGAACTATCCTGGTTCTAGTATTTTCCCTTTCTGTGTTCAGAATTTAAAGTCAGATTTGATCCCAAGGGAAAACACAGTATGTCATCACTCCGCTGTGTACTTCCAAAAGCTGAATTCTGTAATGTGACAGTCATAAAAGTAAAAATTGCTGCTGCTTATTTTCACTTACCACTAAGCACTAAAAACTTCAATTTCAAAAATAGCATTTTTCTAATTATGCCAAATGTTATGCAGAAAAAATGATCACAGTGGAGTTTGGGTCCCCCACCCCTCCTTAGAGCCTCTCAGGGCACCCCAGCATTCCCAAGTGTCTGTCACACAGTGGAATTTCAAAGGAGCTGATGTTCTCAGCAGCAAAGTGACAAGATGGCACTTTATAATCACATGGTTTATTATGTGTCAGATGTCACTAGAAATGAAATAAAATGTTAGCCCAGTGGTGCAGAACACATTGAAAATGCGAACTGTTCCCTTGGGGAGCTGAAAGAACTTCCGTTTGTCCAATGTAAGAAGGTTTTGGGGAAATGGCGTTACCTGGCTCTGATAATCAAACAAGCATGAGCTGCTGTTGCATTTGAGATGCATCAATAACCCAAGTGTATCACGGCTATGTTCTCTCTCTACTACTAACCTTACCGAAAAGGAGCACAACACAAACGACTTCAAGGTATATACCAATTCATCGTAGCAAAAGTTCCATCCTCAGCTCTTCAACTCCTGCTTCCTAATTCTCTTTACAAGGGTTGATATCTTTGCAACATAATTTTTCCCCCTGTGCTTCTCTTTTCTCTAAGTTGTTACGATTTTTGTACGGAGGGTGATGTGTTTTCCTTACAGTGTTTTCTGACCTTAAGCAAGTTTGTTGCCTGAGTTACAACTCAACTCAGACAGAATGGACATAACCCTAATTTTTAAATTTGCATCATTTTGCAGGCTAACAAACAAAGCTCACTAAAGCCCTCCTCCCTTTTAATACCAGCTAGATGGAGGAAAGGCTGCATTTTTATTCTTTTCGTAAGTAAAGGACACAGGCTAATTTTAGGCACCCGAACAATGTCATCTACATGCAGATGACATTTGCAGCATCTTTTGATAGGCAAAGATTTGCGATTTCTTTGTGTGCCACGGCATTCATTCTACAGCTCCTCTAGTAGATATTCTGACCTTGGGGAAGCTGGAGTGGGGAGGGCTGAGATGTGTACTGTCAGAGGGAAGAAAATGTTCAGATTGCACAGCAGGATTAAGATAAGCTTATTAAACAAATATCATTTTTTAAAGTCGCTGCTTTGTTATTATGAACACTAATGACATCTTTTAAATTTGGTTAGGCTTCTTTACCGAAAGGGAATCACTTGAACAGACAATTCAAGTAGCAGAAATGATGCACATTTGTGAAGAGTAAGTCAGCCAGATTGACAAATAACTGTTATCACGTCTGGCTTATAGATGTACCAGTGCAGCAAATGGCAGTGCTCGGGAACCGTTCCTCCCACGGTGTTTGGTGCAGATGTGAATCTGTATATTGCATAGTAAGGATTAATGAGGTGATCCCTTGACACCATGGGAAGAAGATAAGCTGTACATACATCTACTCTGGCACTTTTGGGAAACAGCACTATTAACAACTTACATTAAGACAAGAGCGTTTTATTGTGACTTGGAGCTTGGCACCCTTAAATCCTTTATTATCTCCACCTTTTATTCTTATGTGTTAAGGTGCCAGCCTAATAATGTAAAGAGCTTTACCGTGCCTTTACATCATTTTCTTACCCCAAAAAAGGGGGGAAGGAGAGAGAGAGAGAGAGAGATTAACAAGTAGATAGGGTAGGTAGGTAGGCAGATAGATAAATAGATGTTGATAGATATTTATAGATAGGTAAATAGAAGACCCCACACACACCTCAAAAACATAGCACTCTTTTCAATTCTAGATTTTTCAGCTGGTTTGTTGAGAATTGAAGATAGTCTATTAAAGAATATAGGTTCACAAATTCTTCAAAAACCATCAGAACTGTGAGAAGCTTTGTTTCTGATTTCCTTCTAGGCATAATTTTTAGTGGAAATAATTGTTGGTAACTTTTAAACAAATACAGGAAGTCGATGACAGATGATATATTTTATCAGTAATAATTCTTTTTAAGTCAGATTGAACTGATTAATCACTAATTTTGGTGGAATCCAGAATTTCTAATAGTGTAGGTGACCCAGTTTCATAGAACAGATGGCACGAGAAGCCTTCTATTCCCTCTTTGATATCTATGTACTTGATAATCGCACTCATGTCTTAGATGGCCTCAGTAGTATTTAAATGCTTTAAGATGGGCCCTGCACACTAGTAATGAGGCCGAGATCATAACGCAGCGGGGTGTGCTAAGTACGATGGGAACAGTGGTGGCCACTCTGGGAATTAAACCTTCCAAGAATGCCTACCCCTAAGACCAGAGCCCTACCAGGTTGTGGTGTCTCCACAAAAAAAGACCCAAATGATTCATTTAGGGGACGTTTAGAAGGTCAGTCCACAATGGAGGGCATTTAATTATGTTCATCCCAAAAGGTACAAAACTGAGAGAATGAGAAGAGGCACAGGGGGGAAACTAATTAATGTTCCATTTATTTTAGTATAAAGAACAGAACTTCTTGATGGAATAGCTAAAAGCTCAATGGATTCAGTATCCCATTTTATGAGCTTGGCAGTTGCCAGCAAGCAAACCTGATGTGGAAATTTCCCAGTTTATTTGTGACTGTTATAATAAGATGGGAACATATGAATGGCTAATTTCAAAGCAAATCCAAATGAAAAACAAAATCATAAAATCAACTTACCACTCTTTTTTATTTTGTCTTTGTGTCTTTAGCCACCTTGTAGTGATACAGGTCCCATTTCAGCAACAGCAACATAGCTACACACTTGTGTACCACCTTTCATACCATGCATCCCCAGGTGCTTTGTGATGCAGATAGAACTGAGGTTTCAGATAACAGGCCCAGCTAACCAAGTGTCCTTGAACTAAATTTCCCTTGGAGCTGAATCTCTGTGAGAGAGATTGAGAGAGAGAGAGAAAGAGAGGAAAAGAAAGAAAAGAAAAGAAAAGGAAAGGAAAGGAAAGGAAAGGAAAGGAAAGGAAAGGAAAGGAAAGGAAAGGAAAGGAAAGGAAAGGAAAGGAAAGGAAAGGAAAGGAAAGGAAAGGAAAGGAAAGGAAAGGAAAGGAAAGGAAAGGAAAGGAAAGGAAAGGAAAGGAAAGGGAAAGAGAAAGAGAAAGAGAAAGAATATCCATAGCTGAAGTCCCTATTGATAAACAATCTGGTAATTTTTAAAAAATGAACATACACTTTTTAAATAATTTTTAATTCTGTATACCTGAAATCAATTTTGATTTAACATTCTCATTTTAAGTGAAGTTAACATATTTTATGTGACACATCCTCAATCACAAAACAGCTAAAGGGATTCAGCATTATAATGAGCTAACCTGTAGCATGTGGAACTCTTAATCTAATAGCACCTTCCTGCATAAGATATTTTTTAATAGCTACAATTTCTGCAGTTCATTAATCTAATTTGCTAGGAGTCTTCCATTAAAATATAGCCTCTTTAGGCTTTTTGACCAAATTTTGACATTAGTTTTGTAGTACAATTTGGTTGACTTGTTCAGGAAATTTAAACAAGAAAATGTGTCGAATACAAATAAGACTTAGTTAGTCATTACTTAGTTCATGGGGAATGAAGAGCAATTATGATACTATTTTAACCTCCTTTTTGTTTTTGAGTGCTTATATTAAACACTCCCATCCCAAGGTGATGGAAGAATTGAGGCCTTGACCTCTGAGCACCTACAGATAGAAAACTTAACTATCAAAGGAAAGCACAGACAAAAGACTACCTGTAATTATTCACACGGTATTTTTGCTTATGCCCTGTTTCCTTTTTCTCCTCTTTTCTCCTGATATGTACCTTCTTAAAAGTGCCAATAAATGGTAAGTTCCCCCATTCGCCCATGGAAAAGGTGTGAAGGGAATGAATGGGAGTGTGTGTCTTATCTGTAGATTCTGACAAAGCCAGCTGGTTCTGCTGTGTGTCGGCCTGCATGTTAGCTCTTGTAGAACATTCCATGTGTGATGTGCTGGTCCCCAGTCTTCTGTCAAGCTTTCTGACACTGGAGCATGCGAGTGACTCATCAGACCCAGTCTGTTTCCTAGTTCTGCTTTCCTTGGAGTTCATGTGTTGAGCCCACATTTTCATTGCTAGCTTTATAAGCCAACCCATTTTGTGCACTTTTCTTTTGCTCACAGAACATTTGTACAGAGTTTATTACTTCATCATACAAACTAGTTAACCAATCTTTGGAAGGATACAAGGCTGGTTTGGGGCCAGGCCTTGGTGAAGTTTCAGACTGAAACTTCTATAAACTGGAGCGCCCAAAGGCTAAAGGGTTCTTACTGACTAGCTTTGTGAAACCAATATATCGTTTGGACTGCTTTGTAAAAAAACAAAGATTTCTGCCTCATTCCTATCAGTATTGCCAATCCCATTCAAATTTCTAAACATTTTAACTTTTCTTTTTTTGCTGAGCCACCGTAGGGATTATTGAAGCTGTAGGTGGAGGGGGTTTCAGCAGCAGCTTCTTAGCATTCTCAGTGACCCCCACGTAGCCCATGGTCCCCCTCACTTCCATCATGGCCTTCTTTTCCTTAGACGAAAGCCACACGATGGCCAGCGACACCAGCAGCTTGGTGCAGTCGCACACTTACAAGAAGAGGGAGCCGGCTGACGTGCCCTACCAGACTGGGCAGCTCCACCCTGCCATCAGGGTGGCAGACCTGCTTCAACACATCACGCAAATGAAGTGTGCCGAGAGCTATGGCTTCAAGGAGGAGTACGAGGTGAGCACGAGCGCCGCACCACAGCTCCTTCTCTGCCATCCTGGACGTGATGCCAGGGATGGGCTCCCAGCTCCTGCAGCTGACCGGCGGGACCTGGGAGGGCTGCCAGAAAGGGACCAGGCATGTCATCCTGGGGTCTGTTCCCATCTGGCCATGAGATTTATTACCGGGAAGGTAACGTGCATAAAATGGAAAAAGGAGGCCGAATTCACCTTTTCCATTATTCCTCATAAATATGCAATGAAACAGAGGCCTACCAGGCTCTTTCCTCACTCATGATTATGCTTCTTGGCTTTTTCTGTAATTATGATGTTAAATCCTAATAGTGTTGTGGTAGTTATCCAGGAAGAAACTGTCCACTTAAAGCAATTACAGACCAACCAGTGATGTCATGTGGTGGAGATTAGTTCCCTGTAAAGGGGCTGGCTAGTGTCACGGCTGTGACAGCTGTTGTCCTGCCAGCCCAGAGAGAGTGCGGCTATACTGGGATCTAGGGTGGGCAGCTCTCTGGGGCATTTCCAGGCACAGCAGTGTTCTCTCACCTTTTCTAAAATGTAGGGCTCACTTTACCACCTCAGTCATTAGCTAATTCTGTTGGAAAGTCGTTCAAGAACTGGAGAGAATTAACTGATTTGAAGAAGTCTGATTCAAAGACGTGTACCATCACTTGAGTGTGTGCATATGGGCGAGGCCAGTGAAGGGGAGGAAGCGAGCAGGGCTGGACTTCTTTTTTTACCTTATTAAATAAAATTAGTTCATACTCATTGATGAAGAAAAAGCAGCTTGTGTACAGTGAAAACAAGATTATATAGATGTGTAGCTCTTGACATTTTAGAGTGTGTCTCTGGCACTACATCTACCTAACCAGCTCATGATTGGGAAACATTTTGTCTGGAATTAAGAGTATTTTAGGGAGTGCCTGGGAGCTCAGGTGTTGAGCATCTGCCTTCAGCTCGGGTCATGATTCCCTGCTTGGCAGGGAACCTGCTTCTCCCTCTCCCTCTGCCTGCTGCTCTGCCGTCTTGGGCTCACTCTCTTTCTCTTTCTCTCTTTCTCTCACTCTGTCAAATAAATGAATAAAAATCTTTATTTAAAAACAAAATATTTTAGGGCAGCCCGGGTGGCCCAGCAGTTTAGCATCACCTTCAGCCCAGGGTGTGATCTTGGAGACTCAGGATCGAGTCCCGAGTCAGGTTCCCTGCGGGGAGCCTGCTTCTCCCTCTGCCTGTGTCTGTGCCTCTCTCTCTGTGTGTATGTCTCTCATGAATAAATAAATAAAATGTTTAAAAAAAATAAAATATAAAAAAAGTATTTTAAAAATCAGTTCCTACCACCTCCATACCCTACGAGTTTCAAACTCTGCTTCTTTCTCCTCTCGGGGACACTCATGATACTTCATTTCATGCCCCAGATGCTGCATTGTCTTGGGTTTAGCTCCGTTTCTGAGCCGAATCACCAAAGAGTTCATTACAGCAGTCAGAGCTGCAGCACAGCTATGCCTCTTTTAAGACTGGGTCTTTAGGCCAGCGGAGACATGCTCTGCTCTGCTGACCGGAGCATCCTCCTGTGTTGCCTATAACCTCGGCTCAGAAGGCTGCTGCGCCAAGGAAACTAAGGCCTCTGGGGTTGGATTTCAGTCCAGGCAATATTTTCAGATGAAGTTCTGCATTTTAACAACACCCAACTTCTTAGATCTACTGTTAGCAATTTAGCTTGTAATTTGGTGAAACTGACTGCCTCTGCATATCTCCTCATGCACTTTTAAAGGCTAGCTTAGGAATTAATAGGATTAAGAGTAAGACTTCCAAAAGCATTAATATCTTATGAAAGACAAAATTAGGTTAGTGAGAAAATATAAGCCTAATGAATAGAAATGATGTCTTAGTTCTATCCAATATTCTGAATGCAGATATTGCTCAAATGTTTATTAAAGATGTTCATGTCAAAGAGATTAGTTATAGGCTCAAAGAACAATTCATAAAATCACCTGAGTCCAATTTTTCATGGACTATGTAAAAATACCTTGAGACTTCCTATAACACACTATAGATGATGCGTATTTGAAAGCATACCCAAAAATCATTTCCCATTCATATCTCCTGAAGAAATATGATTTATAAGTACAAACTAAAACAGTTTATATTCATTTGAAGCATATTCTAATTGATGATTTATTAAGGGTTATTACACTGAAATAAAATGTATTAATTATGTTTCAAAAAAACTCTTTTTTCCATCCTAGCTGTTCAGTGGATCGGAGAAGACTATAATATAAACATATACCAATATCACATTGCACACCTAAAACTGACAAAATGTTACATGTCAGTTATATCTCAGTAAGCTGGGGGTGTAAGTGCTTTTAAACACCAAAACCATTATCAGTTTGTTGTTTTTTTTAAAGAGGAAAAGAAGAAGAAAGGAAAAAAAACTTAAAAAGAACATGTGCTAGAAAGGAAAGCAGGAACAAACAGGGAGGTTAAGAGGAGAATTATGAAATGGAAGATTTTGTAGGGATTAATCCTAGTGCTCCACACACAGCTCTATGAACCTGGCAGCTAAGTGTGCATCCTTTCATTTAATCCACACTGGAAGTCAGGAGTGCCCTGACTGTCTGGTGTGGTGTGAATCTTGTGGTGGTTTGGGATATGGAGTCTGATCCCAGACTGCCCATATTCCAGCTTAGCCCTGCATCTTCTATGCTGTGTGACCTTGGGCAAGGTGCCTAACCTCTCTGGGCCTAAGTTTCCTCATCTGTAAAATGGAATACCTATAGTGTCCACCTCATAAGCTTGTTGTGGAGATAAACTCATTTAGCTAGAATTGAAACTCATAAGTGCTAGAATTGAATCTGCATTTAGTTGAAGTGTTAACTAAGTAAAAGAGGAAAATACGATAAGATCCAAGAGAAAAGTTCACACCATGTTCTTTTCGGGGGAACTGTGTCACCTTGTGGTTTCAGTACATCTCTGTCATTTCTTGTTCAGCACTCTGAGGATAGAGTGAGCCAGTCATTTTATGGCTCCGTACATTTTTGCTTCATCTAAAACACTCGATGGTTTCCTTGCCATGCACCTATCATCAAAAGTTCCCATTAATAAGTAACTTAAATGGGTAGATACATTTGATTCTGTGGACAAGGAGTTTGAGAAAATAAGTATTTCAAAATATATTCTGTCCCCTTTTATTGCTAAAAGAATATTTTCATATAGAAATTAGGAAAGTCCTAGGGAATGTTATGTGACTGTCGACCACCAAATACTGTTTATTTCTTAAAAAGGTTCTAGGGTGTCTTGGCAACAAAAGATGGAGGAGAGGTAGTTAATTTAACAAGTTGCTATGCCCATTAGTCCACCAGTGTGTACTAAAATACATGCTCAGAGTCTGACACTGCTGGGTACTGGGGAATGCAGAGAACTTTCTGCCCTGCCCTCAACCTCAGAAAGCTCGCCCCACTAGAGGAAGCAGCCGTACAGGGACTACAGCATGCCTGTCAAGTTAAACCCCACGTGAGAGATTTGCAGCAGGACTTTCAAGGCCACTGGAGGCATGTTGGGTAGTCTGTGGCACCAGACTGAGCTAGGATGAGCTAGGGAGTTGGCCAGGACAATGTAGAAAAAGGCAGATTCCAGGTAGATACAAAATCTAGACAATGGGATATACTTAGAAATGGCGGTAGTGCTGTGTGCCTGAATCCTAGGTAGGGCGAAGGGTCATGGGTGGTCAGGCTCGGATCACACAGCATCACACCAAGAAGTTTGAACGTTACTCTGGAAGTCAGGGTAACTGAAGAAATACAGCTAACATGGGTCTCTCCTGTATTTGGATGGAGACTCATACCTGCACTACTTAGCAACCATCTAGTTTTTTTAAACATTATGTGTATGAGGCACACAGGAATTGCTTGAAAGACAATACCAGCACCCAGAAAAGTAAAGGGGAGAGGGAAACTATTCACTGGAAAGCATAATGTGAACTACATTGCTCCATTTCCATTCAAAAAAAAAAATGCTATGGAATGCTTGGCTTCATGACTCACTGAAGCAATGAACGATGTTACATCTCGGAGGATAAAATGTTAAGAAAGTCTCCAGTGAGTGCCGTGACACACCAGGCTCAATCAGTTGGTCTTTCTGGTTTTCTTCAGTCCGTGTATATCGAGAAAACCTAGCCATCTACATTGTAAAATAGTTTTGAAATAGTGACTTTCTCTCTGTTGACACCATTTCAACCAGTCTGTCTTTATCTATTCCAAGACAGAAATGTCTGAAAACTGTCCTAGGCGCTGGAAGGATTCATTACCATTCAAGTAGCTGACAGAAGTGTGTCCAAACAAAAGGGAAAACATGTGGTGGGGACGAGACTGAGTAGCACTGAGTGCAAATTTTATATTTGATTTTGTTCTAACAAGATCGTCATATGGCATATCTCACCAGGGAGATGCAGTAATTTGATTCAAAAGAAACTCAGACATGAATCACAATAAAAAAAAGTAAACATGCTGAATTGAACAGAAAATGGCAGGTTGTCATCGGAGAGTGGATCAGGGCTCTCTGGAGAAAGACTGAGCAGAAAGGGCAAGTTTGTTTATGTTGCTGCAGAAGAGGAGGTGTTCTTCCTCCCAGCAAGCAAAGAGCAGTCTATGCTAGCCTCTGGGGGAACAGCTGTGGTTTTACCAAAATTGGGAGAAAGGAGATAGCTGCCCATGAGGAACACAAGTCGGACGGGGCCATCCTGCCCCCAGAGACTTGGGCCTTTGTCCTCTGGAGTCACGGTGACTCTGCTGCTTCTCCCTGAACTGATGGGCCCCATCCTAGATGCAGGTGTCTGGGGCCCTGTCCCTTCTCACTGCGCCGGCAGGTGGGAGCTACAGGCTGCTGCGTCCTGCCACGGGGAGCCTCAGGGGGGACCCTGTGGGCTTGGAGAGCAAATTCCTCCCCCTCTGGGGTCCCCAAAAGTCTTTCTTGCCTTCTCTATTTTATGACTGAAAGTCCCTCTGGGGATCCAAGCAGAAAAGACGTTAACCTTCCGTAGGACCACAGTCACTTAAATCTGAAAGAACACATTTCGTGATCATTGTAGAATTCAGATAAAAGGACAGCACGTCGAAACTACTCCCAGATAGGGCATCCTGAAAAACACAGATGGCACTGTTTCATTAGCTAATAATATTGCTGTGGGGCACAAAAATTTATTTTCCATTTGCTGGAACTAGAACTTACAACCTAAGTAACTCTTTGCAGCCTGCTCTTGAAAAAAAATAGTGTGTACATATATATCTAAATACGTTTAGAAAAGTATTATTCTCATCCCACTTACTTTTCTCCTGTATATTTCTCAAGGGTACGAGCACTGGTGATTAATTGTATAATTGAACATGGAAACTGTTTTGCAGCTCAATTTAAACTGGGAAATTGAAGATATTATGCCAGAATCTTCGGGCTTAAGTACAACCTATGCATTTTTCTGAAACCCTGATTTTCTTTAAACATGTCCATCTCCTGGTAGCAAAGAAATGGATGGATTAGGTATTCTCCTCTCTCATCCTTCCCCCTCTTTTCTAAGTAAAATAGCCAATTTTGTTAAATGGAGCACCATGTTAACATTGGATGCGTGTGTGCATATTTGACGAAGTTGTAGCAAGTGAAGAAGGAATTATTATTAAAACATCTCAATTGCCCTTCCAAGTCTGTTTTTTGCTTACTTGCGTCCTACCTCAGGAAACCCAACAAAACTTAAAGAAAAACCACCCCCTGAAAGCTGCCTCCACTCTGTGGACCTTGCACTTGTAATTCCTCATTCTGGTTCAGATGTCTTTAGACAAGACAGACCCTTGGATGGGAAGACAGACGTGGATGCTCAGTGGGGACACCCGCAGAGCGTGGGGAGGACAGCTCTCCCCAGGGGTGCCCATCTCTCCCCTGCTGGAGGCTAGCTGGCAGAGGGAGAACTGTACATACTTCTAGAAAAGTTTTAAGAATGGCGTGGTGCGCCACAGCATCTTTGTTGAGATCTGAAAACAGAGGAAGGGGCAGGTGGAATTAAAGGTACTTTGTGTTACTTAGCTGATAGAACCATTGCCCGACACAGCTGGTTCCGTGCTTCTGCGCGCAATCCGGGGTGGAGGCACCCCCTTCCTGCTCACCTCCAGCCCACACACTTTTCAGATGTGCTTTTCAGTTCCCATTTCATATTCTGAGGCACCAGCTGAGTCAATCAATTGCCACAATCAGTGCAGGTTATTTTCTATTCCACAGGATACAAAACAAACAAAGCACAACCATTGAAAGCTTAAGGATGCGGAGTTAGAAGGAGCGTTGGCAAGCACTGTAAATGCATTAAGAATCACAACAGCTGTGGCTCCAATGGCTCTAGCAGCCAAGTGAATTTTGACATGTTTCTTCCTTTAATTATTATGGTGATGCTGAGCTGGTCCAGGAGAGAATGATTAAAAAAAAAAAAAACACCCTTCTACCTGAAATTTTGAAGTTGCTCCAGCTATTTGGGGCAAGTCAAGTGCATGTGTTGATAGATACTTTCTTAGTAAATAAAAGTTTCTGCATACTTTTAAATAATGCAATAGAAAGGGTTGATTTGACTGAGTATTTGGTTTATTTTTTTCTGAACTGTGAATATAAAAGTGTCTGTTCTATTTATTGCATGCTCCATGTTGTCCTGCTTGCTTTCAGGACCTCTTGTGTGTTAGCTGGCTTAATTCAGTTGCTTTTTGCCCATGCCCCTGATAATATCACGTACAAGCTCAAACTTCAGAAAATTTGGTTAAAGATTGTTACTTCCTACAACACTATGTCTTCTCTCTGATGAGAGTTGATGGCAGTAGACATTTACCAGTTTGTTTGAAGCGCCTCTGGTCAGCTGTCTGGTTTCCATTTGGATGCTGGTTGTTAGAATTTTCTACCCTGGGAGAAGTTGAGTACTTTTCCCACTTGTTAACATGCTTTTAGTGTCGGATGGCATTAGTCACAGGACCTGGCCCAGAGGGACTGTAAATGTGCCTGTGTCCTAGCTCTCGCTGACCTCGTCTGTTTGGGATCAGTTGGATGATGTTGCCACCCACGAAATTGGCCTAGCAAGCCTCCGCAAGGCCATCATTGCCACCTCCCTCACCCTTACCTCCCCATCAGCAGCTTACAAGTCCAGAATGTTCACCCTCCTGATCATTCCCAGTTCCATCCCTAGGAATCCTCTCTGACCCCACTGCCTGGTCCTCTCACCTTGCCTGAACCATCATGACAGTACCAAGTTATCTCTCCACATTTCATGTCCTGTCTTCTTCTCCACTCTGCAATCAATTTTCTTTGTAAAACATAGATGTTATCACATTTGATGCTCAAAACTCTGCTGTGGATTCCTTCCAAAACTAAGAAACTCCTTAGCATAGTATACTCAGACCTCCATGACTCAACTCTGGCCTGCCCTGCAGGCTTGATTTGTGACTGTGGCCACCTTCTACCATGTGCCTTATAGTCATCTCTCATGCCCCAAGAATCTTCATGTCTCTGGCAGTTCTTCACCTTGTGACCTCTGCCTAGACTGACTTCCAGCTCCCTCTTCATGTGACTGATTCTGTTAGACCCAACTCAGATGTTACCTCCTCCAAGAGCGTTCCCGGTTCTCCCATCAGAGACAACCTGGCCCTCCACAGTCTCATGGCTCTGAGTTCAAGTAACATAGTAGGCAACACATCCATTGGAAATACAGCAGGCAGTAACTTAACTGATAATACGGTAGGCTATCTATTAATTGATTCAATAGATGTTTGACAAACACTACTAAATAGAAGTTACTTTATATTTGCTAACTTAATTCCCATGTATTTAAACACATATACCCTTAGAAGGGAAGATGAAATTAAAGATGGATAGAACTACAACAAAATACTCGCCATGATGTAAACCATCACCCAGGATCAAGTGAGTTAGCAACAGCCAATGAGAAAAAACTGTGCTGACCAAGTTGGACTTTACCAATAACCGATCGTATTAAACTGGTACTAATGGATGTGGGTCTAGCTAATCAATCATTCTACTCACTGAACGCCAACCATGTGTTTGAAAATTTTAGGATCATATTTGTAAACCACGTTTGCTTTAAAATTCTTATTTAATTTCAATAGAAATAAAGTAGAATTATTTAGGTGAGGCTTTTTAACATGAGTGTTCCGAGAGAGAAACTATATGTCATCATCATACACAGTTTGAAAGCTCATAAAAGTAATTTGTGTTGCCGTGGACATATTTCAGCAGGGAGCAAGGTTTGGAGGAGCTGACTTTTCATAAAGTCTTAATTGGCTCTGAGAGTTTTGATCATGATATTGATGGTACCTACTTCTGTCTAACACCTAATGTGTTCAGCACTGTACAGAGACGCACATGCACGCGCATTCATGCACAGGGATATTTCTAACCACAAAGCTAGTACATCATTATCATACCCATTTACAGACAAGGAAATGATGCCAAATTTAAGTAACTTCCCCAAGGCCATCCCGCCATCAAGTGGTAGGATTTATCCCATCTCTGTTGACTCTAAAGCCCATGTTCTTTCCATTGTGCCGTCACTGCTGCATGCAGCACCACAGAGCTACAAACCTATGGAAATTAACCTTGTGTTTTATTGATTTGACTTGTGATTTCATGGCAGGAGTGTTATTTTTCCTCTCTGTGTTTTTGTTTGCTGTGAAGTGTTCTGTCCTTTGGCAGAGAACCCATCCAGCCCTGGGGTCCCCGCATCAGTGCCAACTCTGTGTTTCCTCATCTCGGCAGAAGCAGATGCTGCCCATTAATCTCGCTCGGTGCCCCAGCTCTGAGAGTGAGGTCACTCCAACATTGCCCCTCTCCTGCTCTAGTTTTTCATTGTTGAGCAATACAGGAAACTCATTCTGCAGATATCAGGCAGCCTGGCTCAGTGGAAACCCACCAAGACCAGCGATAAGCTAAAACCACAAACAATAGCTCTGGAGATCATGGATTTTATATGCTGTTTCCCTGGATTATTACTGCCATCCAACCCAGTAGAAGTAGGAAGGGAGGGAGAAAATGAATGTGTAAACTTGAGTTGTGTGTGAAAGCCCAAGGTTTTCTGAAAGATCCTTTCTGGAAGATGTTGAATCTCTTGTTAATGAGATGATACAGCACAAGGATGACAGTGTTGTTAACTGGCTGTCTGACCTCCAGGCAGAACCAAGATAACACCTTTAAGCTTTGACTACATAATATGAAAAGTCAATCATTTTTTTTCCAAACAGTAGTGCTATATGGTAGAAAGCACAATAGATTTCCAGTCAGAGGATATGGATCCCAAGCCTTTGACCTGTCACCTTACTGAAGAGTCAGCTGAGACCCTCATGCTGGAACTTCCAGCAAATGACTCAACTTCCCTGAAGCAACTCAATCAGTTGTGAAGACCAAGTCCTTACTCTATGTCTCTGACATCAGTAGTGCCATCACTCAGGGATGCCAGACTTCTAGTTTGGTTGACATATTTCCATGGGTGGAATGTTTTCCAGTGGGCAGCACTGACTGGCAGCCTAAGAGCCACAGCTGGCAGTCACTGCTGTATAGAGTGCCATTGCTCAGGATCCACAGGCAGTTCTCTGGCTCTCCCCTGCCAATTGTGAATTTATTCAGCATTTCTGAATGAGATGGTTTCCATCCCAACAGGACATTTCTATCTTTTCCTCCCCTCCGTTCCTCCAACTCAACCCCTTCTCACTCTTCTAACCCCACCCCATTTCCAAAAACTGAGAACTTTGAATTGAGAGGATATGGTAACAATATTAGTACACTTTTCTGTCAAGCCCTCACATTGTCTGAAATGTGTTCATGATCATAATTCCAATATATCTTTAATCCCCACTGTCCCAGTTTTTTAAGGATCATGGATAATAAGGAAATATATGGATTAAATGTTCTGAATTACTACATTTATTTCACATTTCACATTGTTTCATTTCACATTATCATTCCATGTATTATTCAGACCAAAATAATATTGAATCAGAGCCCATAATTTTTTTGACTTGCCATATCACTGAAAAGAAAGCAGATGTGCTAACTTTTCCAATTTCTTCTTTTGCATCTTTTGAAATAAAAGTGATTTGACATCCATGTTGGAATTTGCCCATGTTACTCAGTATCTTACACTTTTAAAATTTTTTCTCACCCTCTTTATCTTTTATTGCTGCCCTTTAGCGATACCTTTTATCTGTTTACTTTTAGGAAATTATATGAGAGATACTGAATGGTTATAATGTCTTCATTGTTAATTATAAATATACAGTGTATGTTTTTATATGTATTGCATTTATGTACTTTAGGTAATTATGCATTTGAGTTCTTTACCAATTTTATAGCCAAAGTATTTCACTTGGCTGATTACGATGTGTATTTTAAGCCTATTTCTCAAAACATGAAAAGAATGTACTATAAATCCAATTAACATAATCTATCTGCCTAAAGAGAAAGCTTGCTTTTATTTTTTCTCTATTTTAATGGTGAAAATAGTTGTAGGATACAGAGTAACAAAATATGTTTTGAAAGGTTTCCAAGTCCTGATTTTATTGCTGTTTTCCTTTAGAAGCAATACAAGGGCACCTGGATGGCTCAAGTGGTTGAGCGTCCAACTCTTCATTTTGGCTCAAGCCAGTATCTCAGGGATTGAGCTCTGCATCCGGCTCAGTGGGAAATTTGCTTGAGGATTCTCTCTCTCCCTCTCCTTCTGCCTCTCCCTGCACACATTCACACTCTCTCGCTCTCTCAATCTCATAAATAAATAAATAAATAAATAAATAAATAAATAAATGCAACACATACTTTTTGAAAGAAATTTGGAAATTTTAAGAAAATTGTAAAGAAAAAGACAATAGCGCTCACCCATAAACCCACCATCAATATTTAGTCCTTTTCCGCACAGAGTATTTTAATGCATTAAAATCATTATATAGTTTCTTTTTTTTTTTTAATTTTTATTTATTTATGATAGTTACACACACACAGAGAGAGAGAGAGGCGCAGAGACACAGGCAGAGGGAGAAGCAGGCTCCATGCACCGGGAGCCTGACGTGGGATTCGATCCCGGGTCTCCAGGATCGCGCCCTGGGCCAAAGGCAGGCGCTAAACCGCTGCGCCACCCAGGGATCCCCATTATATAGTTTCATACTGTGTTTTCCCACTTAATATTGTACCACAAATGTTTCCAAAGTCTTTGTCTTGAACACTGCTATGATTAATTCCTTGGGTTTATGTCCATTGTCTTTTTTTTTTTAAGATTTTATTTATTCATAGAAACACAGAGAGAGAGAGAGAGAGAGAGAGAGAGAGAGAGAAGCAGAGACACAGGCAGAGGGAGAAGCAGGCTCCATGCAGGGAGCCCAACGTGGGACCCGATCCTGTGGTGTCTCCAGGATCACACCCCAGGCCGCAGGTGGCGCCAAACCGCTGCACCACTGGGACTGCCCCAGTCCATTGTTTTCTACAGGTAGATTTCAAGAGGTGGAATCACTGGTTCAAAGTGTATGAGGAGCTTAAGATTCTTCATGCATATTAACACCTTGCTTTCCAGAAAGATTATACCAATCACACTCATCATGAGCAGTCTCCATGAGAATGCTTACTTCAACGCACCCACGCTGCAATGAATGATAGTCCATTTTTATTTTTAATCCTTGCTGGTTTGAGAGGTGGAAAAAGAGTATCTCATTATTGTTCCATCTAAAACCAGATAGAGGGATCCCTGGGTGGCGCAGCAGTTTGGCGCCTGCCTTTGGCCCAGGGCGCGATCCTGGAGACCCGGGATCGAATCCCACGTCGGGCTCCCGGTGCATGGAGCCTGCTTCTCTCTCTGCCTATGTCTCTGCCTCTCTCTCTCTCTGTGACTATCACAAATAAATAAAAATTTAAAAAAAAGAATTAAGAATAAATAAATAAATAAAACCAGATAGGTCTTTGTATGTTTACTGGCCTTGTGAAATTTTTTTCTAGTGAACTATTCATGTCCTTTGCCCCTTTTTCTCACTAGGGGTTAAGGTCTCTTCCTGACTTGTAGGAGCTCTTCTATGGCCTCCTTTGTTCTTCTGTAGAAATGTATTGGCAGTCCTTAGGCTTTGTGCTTCCAGGATCCACACATCATGTTGTCCCTAGAAAATGTGGACATTTTATACAGTTGCCTTTATGAAAAACTGTGTAATTTCGTTTTGAATTGCTTGACCTCTTGGCAATATTATATTTTCCTATTTGTTAATATGATTTATGTCTCTATCTATTTGGATCTTCCTTTATATTTTTTAGTAAAGTTTCAAAAAGTTCTCCATAAAATCTTGTACATCTTTTAGCTATGTGTAGTTTTTTTGTTATGGCAATAGCATCTTTTAAAGTTACATTTTCTTGGGCACCTGGGTGGCACAGCTGGTTAACCACCCAACTCTTGATTTCACCTCAGGGCATGATCTCAGGTCGTGATCTCAGAGTGATGATCTCATGGTCCTGGGATCAAGCCCCACATCAGGCTCCCTGCTCAATGGGGAGAGTCTGCTTCTCCCTCTCCCTCTGCCCCTCCCCCCATTCATTATTTCTCTCTCACTCTCTCTCAAATAAATAAATAAAATCTTAAATAAAGTTACATTTTCTTTATTGCAAGTATATAGAATATACACATAAATAGAAAGATGTGTGTATGTATATATGTGGGTGTGTATATATGTTTATGCGCACATACACACACATACTATTACCTTTTGTATTTTGCTTCTATGTCCAGAAATACTTTCCAACTATCCTTATTTCAATGATTTGTCTGTAGATTTTTCTAGAGTTTTCTGTGGAGAAATCATGTCTATTCTCATTAGTGACTATTTATTTCTTTTTAGTCCTTCTACATCGTATCCATTTATTCTTATTTTATAAAGATAACTAGAACATTCAGTACAACATTAAATAAAACTTAGGTTGTAAGCATCATTGTCTTGGTCCTGATTTTAAGAGAAAATTCTTTTAATGATTAATAATTAGTTGGGATTAGGCTGGTGATACTTCCTTCCATCCCTGGTATACTGATATTGAATTTGATAGAATGCTCTTTCAGCATTTATTGTTATATAAAATAATTACTTGATTTAATATGTTAGCATGATGAGTTCACTAATATAACTAATATTCTAATACTGAACCAACTCTTCATTCCTGGAATAAATCTGACTTGGTCATGACACATATTAAACATTGCTGAATACTGTTCACTAATGATTTTTGCATTTATGTCATGAGTGATACTAGTCTCTTATTATCCTTCTATTTTCCTTTTTTACATTTTAGAATGAAAAGTATATGTACTTTTTTAAATCAATGGGATAGCACTCTGTATTTTTTTTTCTTTTGTAAGATTCAGATTATCTTTGGAAGTAGCCTGTGGCAGTGACTAGATCTGGCAATTTCCTCCTGTTAAAATTTTTAATTACTAGTTTTTCAATAGTCCCAGTTAATATTTTCATAGGAATTTGTGCATTTTGTCTAACTTTGTTATGTAGGCACATACGTGTTAATATTTTATTATCTTTCTAATTTGTCTATACTCAGTTTCCTTTTTTTCTTTTTTCATTATTAATGATGTTTATTCGCAACTTCTGTCTTTCTCACTTCTGGAATATTCTTGCCAGAGGTTTTTTAATTTTATTATTCACCTTTTCAGAGAAATAACCTTTGGCTTTGTTGATTTTGAATATTGCATTTTTAAAGATTCCTTCTATTCCCACTCTTTATTAATTCTCTTCTGCTTTTTTTTTAGTTTCTTTTTTTAAATTCTTAAGTGGGGTTAACCACATTAACTTTAAAGCTTTCTTTTTTCTAATGTAAATATCTATTTACTCTTCATTCTTTCTCTCCATAAGAGTGAGTATGGTTATCATTGATTTTTGAGTGTTTAATTTTGTGATTTTCATCATCATTTCTTCTTTGACCATAGGTTACCTAGAGCATGTGAGTGTGTGTTTTATTTATCAGTGCATAGGAAAGTTTTATATTGCCTTCTTATTAGTGATTCCTAACTTAATTACACTATGAGCACAGGAAATTCACGTTTGTGTACACTACTTAGAGCCTTACACATGGCTGACTTTCTTAACTATTTGTGTATTTTAACAACATGTTGAGTGCACTGTTCTCTATGGTCTTTAGATAAAGCTTTTTAAAAATTTTGGTGTTCAGAGTTTCTGTATACTTAACTAGCTTTTTGTCCATTTAATCTAACAGTTAGTGAAAGAGACATGTTAAAAGAGGTCATATATTTTCCAGCAAGTTATCAGGGAAAAACAAGTTTAGGATTGTCATCCTAACCTCCTAACCTCCTAACCATTCCAGATGAATAGAACATTACATCATTAGGCTGCACTGCTATTTCTTTCATAATATTTTTATCTTATAGTTTATTTTGCCTAATTTCAATATAAATATGCCAATTTCCCTCTAATTAGTATTTTCCTATATATATTTTCAACCTCTCTATTTTAGTTGTCACTCATAGATAACACGTAGATGGATTTTATTATTTCAATGAAGTCTTACACTTTTACCTTTAAACTCTATTAATTTATCCCTTTGAACAGCTCTAATTTGTTGTGAATACTGGTATATATGTGAATTCATTTCTATCACGTTATGTTTGTTCTACTTTTTCTTCTTCTCTCCATTCACTCTTTTCTTTTTGCCTATTTTTAATTAATTATATTTTTGTCCTTCCATTTTTTTTCCTCTACTAATCTGGAAATTGTATACTCTCTTTAGTTTTATCAGTCATTATAGAAATTTTAGCATGCACATTTAAATTTTACAATCTAAGATTAATTTAACCTTATCCTCATAGATATCTTTCTTCCTGTCTAAATATCTCATCATAAGGAAATTCCTGACAATCCAGAATTCCTGGGATTTGTAGCATCTACAAGGTAGTATTTCTTTAATTTGCTCATTCATGTATCAGCAGGTGTTTACTATAGACCCTCAAAACGAGGCCCTGCAATTAAAAAGATGATGAAATATTGGTTTCCATCCTTAAAATCATCTCTTTTTGTTTTCTCTTCTATGAGTACCTAGGAACCCACGCAAGGCTGCATAACTTTCTTATGTCCTAAAATCATGTTTTCCACCTGGTTGTCACATAGTTCCAGTGGTTGTAGGGTTGCAGTGTTGCTTTTAACAACGTCAGCCATGCCTCCCTTGAACCTGGGCCTCTGCTATCCTTTGCTGTCATGTATTTCTTCTTCCATTATTGGAAATGCTTTCTGCCAGAGCCAGTCACTCCATTTCTCTCATCTGAGACCAGACCCCTGACCTCTTTGCCTTCTGGTTTTGCTCCTTGCCTTTCTACATAGAATGTACATATGAAATGGAGTGAACACCCCTGATTTTCTTTTATCAGGAAAGTTCCAGATCTCTCCAGTCTTGATCATTTGTGTGAGCATCTTGCCAGCTCAGTTTTCCTCAATGGTCACAAGGGTTTTGGAAACTGAAGTTATATGTTCCACTCTTTGTGCTCAGTCACCTCTTCTCTTCTGCCTCCTGGGGCTCAACATTCATCTTCTTTCTCGGTGCTGCCCCACAGCCTGGCCCACAGCCAGGCCCACAGTCTCCCACTGCAGCCCCCAGTCCTCCTCCTCTTCTTTCTACTTCTCAGGTCCTTGTCTAAAAACTTTCATGTCTAACAAGATCATCCCAGTGGAAACATATCCCCCGTTGTCAGAGGTTAGGGGGAACCAGGAGCTACAGCAGCAATAGCTAGTGATGTGGGTCTGTCGTTTGTTGTGTTTGTAGTTCAAGGTTGCCTGAATTTAAGAACAATACAACTTGTACTGTAAGTCTGATGAGCAGAAAGGAGGAGAAAATGAAGCTGGATAAATGATTTAAAATGAAATGAAAAGTGCTTTGCTCAAGAGCCCTGTATGGTTTGCTCACTTTCCTCCTCCCTTCTGAAATTCCTCTGGATATTCTGTTAGCGCATGGTCCTATAAATGTTTCGTTTCAGCACCCAGTGCTTACATGGTGGGGCAGCTGGCCTGCTCCCAACGGGCCTGCAACCATTGTCACTGTGCTCAGAGCACCGATGCTGGCTGCCATTGCTTATTGTCGGGCAGCTCCCTGCTTTGTTGGGGAGTAAATCTTTCACAAGTCTTCAGTGGTTTATGCTTTGTGTACAGTCTTGATGTCCAATTTCCTTGTCCAAATTTTTGTTTATAGCCTGGCACAGGTCTCATTAATATTAGTGACCTCCTAACCATTTTAAAGAATATAGGGTAGGTTGGAGAACATGGAATTTGATCTATTTTGCACTAAATAAAAATTTTAAATTTATGTGTTTGAGTTCTAACCACAATTACTGCTTTGGTCAGATAACTTTGGTGCTCTTAAAAAATGCCAATATTTGACATCAGTGTTCTCATAAAATAAATAAATGATTCTTCATAATTGATTTTCCAAAGCTTTTCCCATGTGATTTTTTTCAATAGTTTTCCCTCCAAAATTGTTTGAGTAGTGGCTGTCATGATTCTTGTGAACTGGCAATTATGTCAAAACAATTTAATCAGTGCTTGAGCTGTGCTGGCATTGCTCGTGGAAGACCATTTTTCAGTATGACATTCCTCTAAGCATTTGTTAAATAATTAGACCTATAAACATTTTTCCCACAAGGACCCTCAGAAGTACCATTAGACATTCAGAGCCTTGGAGACAGACTCTGGGTACCTCTGTAAGTGCCAGAACACCCTGTTAAGAAAGGTTGGAAAACTCAGAGCAAGGGTAGATGATAGTTTAGAAGTTCTCTGTCCTCAGGAAGCATTCCTGCAAGAGCTTGCATACATAACTAATCAAGGAAGAAAGAACACACTGGGATTTTGACTGACATCAGATGCTGTTCTAACATCTCATGTTGAAGGTTTACTAGTGGGGTCTCCCCTTAATTTATGGGACACGTGATTATCCTTCAGCCCACAATCATTGTGGAAAGCGTGTTTTTTCTGCAGTTTGCAACTGGTAGAAGCTATAACAGTGACTACATAAAAAATTAGTAGTAGATTTTAAAACTGTGATTAAATGGATAATACAAATCGGAGCATCCTCTTTCAGATATGTCCATTTGATTTATGAAGAGGTTAATAATAGGATTGTAATGGTTCCAAGAGTGTCTCTTGTGTTCAGACTTTTGCAGAAAAGCAAATATGAAAGCAGGTAGGTAGAGAAATGACTGATGTTTAGGCAACGGATGAATGAAGGCAGAATGTCTTAAAATCTCAAACCGTCTCCCATCATCCTCTGGCATTGTGCTCTGGTTGCCCCTACTGGTGCACCTCTTAAAACCCTCCAACTCCTCATTTAGCAAAGGGGATTAATGTCTCCTTCAAAGGACTGTCGTGAGAATGGAATTTTGTGTACACACTTCAATGCATGCATAAATAGATTTTTTTTTTTTTACTATGTTTCAAATTGGGTCCTTACATTCTTTTTTTATATAAATTTATTTTTTATTGGTGTTCAATTTGCCAACATATAGAATAACACCCAGTGCTCATCCCGTCAAGTGTCCACCTCAGTGCCCGTCATCCAGTCACCCCAACCCCCCGCCCACCTCCCCTTCCACCACCCCTAGTTCGTTTCCCAGAGTTAGGAGTCTCTCATGTTCTGTCTCCCTTTCTGATATTTCCCACTCATATTTTCTCCTTTCCCCTTTATTCCCTTTCACTATTTTTTATATTCCCCAAATGAATGAGACCATATAATGTTTGTCCTTCTCCGATTGACTTATTTCACTCAGCATTCCATTCTTGGGTCACTGCGAGAGCCACCTGGTCACGATCTCTAATTGAATCAGTTATTACACCACCACCAGGCTTTGCTGTCTTGAATAATATTTCACCCACCGAAATATACATTCCCTTGTGCTCAGAAACCTCCAGTGTGTGAAGCACTGGGTGGTTATGACCTCCTATCAGTAAGCTTTGCCCCACCTCTCCATATAGCCTTTTGTTCTGTAGTAAAAATCTTTCACTCAGGTCAGATCATCCCCTCCCTCTCCCTCACTCACTGTCATAGCTCCATCTTCGTAGCTGGCATTGCTTGCCTCTGCTTGGAACCCACTTCTGAATCCCTTCTCCCCTTCCATGTTCTTCCGGTTGGTTCTCCTAGGACCATCTCTGGACCATCTCTGTGAAGCCCTCCCTCACTCACCCATCAAGTCCTCATGGACCTCTCCTTTCTCCAAACCTTTACCACACGTGAGAGTCCGAGCCATGTAATTTGGCCTCTGTTTCCTGCTCTGTCCTGTTTGCTATTTCATGAGTGTTATAGCTGAGCTGTGTCTGCCCCAAGGATGAAGCCTTCTCTTCTTTGGTGTGTTTCCGCAGTGTCTAGCACTCTGCATAGCACCTTGTATGCACAGTGGTTGAATAATTAGGGTAAGGAACTCTTTACAGAATTGTCCTATGGTATGTCAATGTAGGCCTGAGATGCTGAAGTTTAACAATCTAATCATTATAGTTTCATGGTTTTAAAAATTATTAGAACCAGGTAGAGGTGAACATCTTCATGGTGGTAAAACTAATCAACCCTTTTATCATAATAGCAACTAACATGACCTGAGCATCAACTGTGGGCCAGGCACTGGGCCAAGCATTTCCTCACACAGAACTCCCCATACCCTCCTCACTATGGATATGGGGAATCCAAAGCCTAAATATTTCTGTCTCATACCTGTGTTGCAAAACTCATGAGAGGTGTGGAATTTGAACCCAGACAGCCGACTATAGAGCCCATGCCACCTTTTGGCTATAGCAAAGAAGTGAAATCTCCTTCACGGTCTCCCTCATACTCTGGACCTGTAAAATCTGAAAGGGTGGAGAAAATGAGACAGTTGTAAAAGGAGTTCTGTTTGCCCCAGATACCCAGAATCCTCGGCAACCTTCTTTTAATTGTGAATGGCAGATCACAATTTCCTAAAATATAAACAAATAGCAGAAATGTTGGAAATTGTTTATTGACTGCATGACTATAGAATGTTGATGTAAGAATTTTTATCTTGCAAACTGACCTTGCTCTATTTGTTCTATATGTATATTTTTCACTTTATTTGAAAGTGTTGAAAGTCAGACTTGAGTATAGACTTGCTCTAGTCAACACCCAACAGGCACCACAGAAGAAAGCCAAAGAGAGGGAGGTGGGTTCATCCTCTGGTACTGGCCACCAATGGGTGCATGTCCCACCCAAAACACGGTAACGCTGTTTTCCAGTAAGGGCAGTAAGTATGATCAAGTGAAGGAACAGTAGAAAGGAGACTTTGAAATTATTTGTCAATGTCTGATATGTAGAAATAAACATATTTCAAAAGGCAATCTCCCAATGATACGAACTCTCAGAATCTTACTAGTTAAAATCCCCAGGGTAAATGCAAAGCTTTAATTGATCAAGATTTGTAAAAGCTTGTTTTGTACAAGTGTGTGCACTATGTGTGTGCATATGTGTTTTTGCATGTTTAAAGCTCTCTTGGCATGGCGAACTGGAAATATTCTACTGATTATCACAGGTGTGCTGCTGGAAGAGCTACAGCTTTTTAACTATTTTCTGTTTCTAGCACCGAAATGGCTTTTAAAGCATCCAGATAACAGTGATTCAAATGGAAAAACTAGTATATTTTGTGTGCCTATAATTTCACATGAGTAGGAAGAAAAATAGAATATGAAAAGAAAATAACTATGGCAAAACATGAAGATGTTTGCAGGTGGAATTTTGGTTTCTCAATACAAAACATCTCATTTTGGCATTCTGAATAGATTGGACACACTATTTCCTTAGCTCTTTTTTGGCCAACGTCTTACATCTGCTCGGGTCATGCCCCATACACAATCTGAGAAACCATGGATCTAATGAAAAAGAAAGTCCTGGAATCTTTGTAAAGATAAAATTTATACAGCAGCAGCCAGAGCTTCCTAAAAATGTTTATTTTGGGGAGCAGTGTAAAGCCAAACTACCTGCTATCTCCTGGGCTGAACTTTTGTCATATTTTACAGCAGCTAATTTCACGTGACTACACAGCTCTAACTAAGGATGTTGGAGGATAAAAAGGAAGAGCTGAAATGTACATCTTCAGTGTCCTTGCAGATCTGATAAACTGCTATCCTTCCCTCAGCTTATGTAAAACAGAAAGTGAAGAGGCCTATTGCAGAAAACTAAATTATACATCAAGTCATTAAACCTCAATCTTCACTTCTGATTGAGGGATGGCTGTAGTCGTCAGTGAGAGCAGAGGCAAAATGAAAAAATAAATAAATGAAAGACCTGATCACATTATACATTTCGGTGGAAATGTAATTGCTTATAAGTTCATTTGAAGTTCTTGGGTACGCATAAAAAGCCGCTGAAAATAAGAAAGGGGCCATGCCACACAGTGTCCTGGTGAACTCTGTGTACGGCCCGTGGACGTGATGGACTCAGAGCTGGCCACTGGAGCTGCTGCTCAAACCTGTCTATCCTGATTAACCCCAGACCCTCCCATCTGCTGAGATGTTTGCTCACTTTCTTGACCTGGTTTTCTGCCCAGAGATGTGTTTATGTAGATAACATACATTGTTGACTCTTTTTTCAAAGGGTTTTTTTTTTTATAAATGTGTCTACATAGACCAACTCTTTAGGAAAGTTGTGAAATTGCCTTTTTCAAAGATCATATATACAGGAAAATGTTCCCATCTGTCAAGGATGATCTAAATGTGAGCATTTTATAAGGATGGCCATGCAGTAATGACCTCTCTTGGGTCATCTTCTGCTACTAGGGATCTGAAGTGGAAAAGGCGGCACATGCAAGACTTCATAGCTTTGAGGCCCGACATGGCAGACGGAGCTGGAGAAAGAAGGAAGGCCCTTCTCTGACCCTTAATTAACTGCTAAGACCCTGCAGATTGCTGCTGGCTCTTCAGCATCCCCATGTAGTTCTTAATTAATTCTAGCTGCCGGAGTAGCCCACTGTATATCATTACAAAATAAGCCCTACCTGAGGAGCGAGTTAATACCCATGGTAAGCCAACAGACCACATTGCCTTTCATTTGACGCTGTGTGTTGACGGCTGTGGCAGTAGGGTGTGTCTGTCTCTGTGAGTAGGTCTCTTTTAATCAACATGTCACAGGATTGTAGTATTGAGAAAGTATTGTTGCTTGCATGAACCATGGCTTGACTAAGAAATCAGTGATAACAACCCCCCCCACCAAGATTAAGACTACAAATGTTCACTAGGAAGAGGATGTTCAGAGAAGGAGAAATTGCATGTGCATATCCAGCACTGAATGTCAGCCTGCAGAGGGAGAGCTGTGTCTGCCAGAACCAGGCATTCTCAGTTTCCTGCACTGAGGTGACTTATCTTCCCAAAACCTCCACTTGCTTTATTCCCACCCAGTGGGCACCAAACCAGCCTCAGCATGACAATTGGCTTTCTAGGTAGTGTGCCCCACTGCACATGGCACTGTGGGCATAACAGACACTCAGAAAGAGAATATCCCCATTGTAAACTAGTACAGTGGCATTCTGGGTTACACATCGGAGTCACTTCAGTTAATATCTGTGCATCCATAACCGGGAACAGTTCATGTCTAAGTATGCTGAGTGTACTAGAATGTTAGGGCTGTCATCACAAAATACCACTGGCTTAAACAACAGATACTTATTTTCTCACAACTCTGAAAGCTGTAAGTCCAAGGTCAAGGTGCCAGAAGAGTTGGTTTCCTCTGAGGCATGCAAGTGGCCACCCTCTTGATGCCTCTTCATATGGCCATCCCTCAGTAAAAATGTCCTCTTATTCTAAGGACCCCAGTCATATTGAATCAGGACTCACCCATCTGACTTTATTTTAAATTAACTACCTTTTTGTATTATAAGCAAAATAAGCCTGTCAGAGAGAGAAAAAAATATATATGATTTCACTCATATGCAGAATTTAAGAAACAAAATGGATGAACATTAGGGAGAGGGAGAAAAGAAAGAGGGAAACAAATCATGAGAGACTTTTCACTATAGAGAACAAACTGAGGGTTGATGGAGGGAGATGGGGGGGATGGCCTAAATAAATGGATGATGGGCATTAAGGAGCACTTAATGATGCTTGATGATAATGAGCACTGGGTGTTAAATGTAAATGATGAACCACTGCTCTACTCCTGAAACCAAAAGAGAACTGTGTGTCAACTAACTAGAATTTAAACAAACAAACAAATAAATAAAATAACTACCTCTTTAATGGCCCTGCCTCCAAATATAGTCACACTCAGAAGTGCTGGGAATTAGGGCTTCACATTTCTTATTCAGGAAATTTGAGAGATCTTGAAATGTGAGACCAATCCAAGGAGATTTCCCTGAGAGGTTGGACCAGGGAATCATCTGGCAAGTACTGGCCATCAACCCCATCGATCCCTATCACTTGAGCTGTCCAGTATGGTAACTACTAGCCACATGTGGCTATTTAAATCTAAATTAAATTAAGTTTAATTTAAAATTCATTTCCTCAGGCACCCTGGCCTCATTGCAAGTGCTCAATAACCATAAGTGGCTGGTGGTCCTTGTACTGAGTAGCACAAATGTAGTACATTTCTATCATCACAGAACCACGGTGACCTTCTACATCTGGAAATGCCATGCTCATTGGCTATAGTAGTCATTAAGGAAACCCTGCAACCAGCGTCCTACAGCCCCCTGCTTTGTACCCAGCTCTATGCTATGTGGGTTAAAAGTGAGGACATAGACCCTCTCTTCAGGCAACACATAATCTAACTGTGGCAACAAAACATTACATATCAAATCTGTAAATAAAACTTAAATGGCACCTACTAATAGATGCAATAGAATTTTGGAGGAAAAAAAATGAACATCATTGAAGTCTGAGAAGAAAATCCTTCAAAGGAGTAGGTTTGAGCTGAGTGACAGCTCATCAACTTTTCAAGGCAAGGCAAGGAGAGCAAGCCCCCGCCCCCCCCCCCAGAACAACAGCGTGTCCCCCAGAATCGGAACATTGGAAATGACAACAACTGTTAATATGCCCTTATCTTGGACCTACAGTAATGTTACTTTCAATGTCTTCCTATTAAGTTAGCTTAGCTTCTTTGCTTCTCTTGTTCCTTCCTCAGCCTTTCCTGTCATTCATTAGTACAACCTTGGGCTCTTGCATATCCTGCAGAGCCACAAAGATTTTCTTCATTCTCCCATCTGCCCCTAGAACTGCTCTGTCCTTCTCGCCCACAGTCGGATGTGTGCTGCAGGGATTGCAGTCATGACTGCCGCATCAATGGAGCACGGCCCCTCCTAGAAGGTCAGCACTCCGTGGCCACTAGCCATTTGTAGCATTGAGCACTCTCAGCATGGCTAGGGTGACTGAGGCCTGGGCGGCAAGGCTAGAACCACTTTGGGTTATTTAGGGAATTTGGCTGAGCCATAATCCAAGAAATCAGCAATGTTTTAAGGAAGAGTGATATTATTATGGATAATAATAATAATGCATGAGAGGCTCTGGGTAAAGCACCTACAATAGTATTTAGAACGTAGCAAGTATGCTGCACTTGTTGTCTTATGCTATTATTAATGTCATCTGGTCTATTCCTACTATTATCTGTTGTTCTTATTGATACTATGGAATTGATAGTTTATTGTGATTTCATTAGGAGAATTCTTACGTGATCAAAATCTTTTGAGCCGAAGAGTCTTCTTTATTACGCATCTTGGCAAAAATTCAGATCCCCTTTCAGGAATTTTCTTTGCTGAATCAACAGTCTCTGGATATTGTGTGAAAGTTCTATTTTATGATGGAGCTGGAAAGAGGTCCTCCAAGGGCATTAGATCTTTGTTGTTTGCATTTCAAAACTGACCCTCAAATTTACTTTTATTTACTTTCGACCCTCTTGCCTTCTCTAAAATATTTGAAGGCAGTACTTCTAATTCAGGAAGCATATTATTCTCAGTTCAATCTCAAACCTTATAGGCCTAAATAAAAAAATTGAACTATGTGCCCCCAAGGTTTTAATCTAATATCCAGTTCCTTGAATTAGGGCCAACTCTTCATTTTTTTCAAGTGTCAGCAGATTGTAAATACAACTTTTGGCTACTTTCTTTTAGCATCTGACCTTGATTCACTTACACTAATTGTTGTCCTCTCAGCAGATTGTGATTCTTAAAAGCAACAACAACAAAAACTGTGGTATAAAACATTAGAGGAATTTTTCAGAATTCTGAGTGCAGTGCCCTCCAGGTGAACTGTGCCTTCTCAGTATTACTCTTAATCATTGTTGTGCAGGGCCAGTGGCCAATGGGATACGCAGAAAGTTGCACAGTCATGCTGGTCCACTCGCTGGTGGCCGATTGAATTACATTTTACCCTAAAGTATCCATTTGAACTGGCCTGTCACTGAGCGGGATTTCCAAATCTGGGTAGGGTGTGCCCTGGGCTTGACTAGGGTGGGGCAGTGCCCTAAGCAATAAGCAGGTCAGCACAAGGCCGGTGCAGCACAAAATAGTCAGTCCTGCTCTGCTTGTCCAGGGGTAGGGGATTTTGTTAAATTTCCTGGGTCCCACAATCATGATGGTGATTTATTTAAAATTAGATACGAGCATATAATTTTTAAAAAACTTTTTAAAGAACCAGCCTCAAAAATAATTAAACTCAAATTAATGATGTAGGACTCTTCCAATTTGTCATTGTCACCTTTGATTCATTAATAATTAGGCAGCTGCCCCTACCTGGTGGAGAGATGCTCAGTGCTGAGGATGTGTAGAGACTCAGTCTTCCCCATGGGGCTCATGGTCAGGTTAGAGACAGCCGACCATGCTCTGGTGCCCTGTACATTTCTGTGAAAGTTCTACAAGTTATATGCATTATACTGATAACATGACAGTTGTATGGCACTTTATATGCGTGAGCTCCTTACATGTTCTTTTAACCGAAATCCATTGGTTTTAATATTAAAAGCCATCCTGTTAAATAATTTAAACTGTTAGAATATTCCTATTGTGTAAATTAAAAATCAAATTCAGTAGCTAACCTGTGGTCACATTAGGTATCAGTCAGAGCTGGGATTTCAACCCGTCTTCTTGTACTAGATCCCATGCTCTCTCCTCTTCTGTTTCCTGTGTTGTGCACCAGGATTGCTGGTGAGTTCAGAGTTCTCCCCAAGCATGAGATGCAAACAGCCAATGATGTACAATGTGACTTTCTAGGAGGCCTACCTTACAGCACCGAATTACAGGGTGGGCAAGTGATTACCTGTCCAGTTCGTTCTTTGGTCCTGATTCATCAGTGAGCTTTGATTTGGGGCTAGCATGTCTTCTGCATCTCTCTCACCCAAAGAAGACTCAGAACACATCCGAGCAGTATTGCCAGGCTGGAATTAACACCACTTGTTTTGTTTTCATTACTTACTTCTATTATCTTTACCTGCTTCAAGTGTCTTGGTTTTTTCCATTTGCCGTAATGATAGGAAGTTTCATTTCCAAATAAATGTATTTAAATGTACAAGCATTAAATTTAAATCCTTAAATAAATTAGAGGAAAGAGGGATGGGGTGAGGGAAGCAGTGAAGGTGGTACACAGAGACGCAGATTGCTAAGAACTTGCAGATTGTGGCTGGTTCCTCCCCGCAGCATCGCTTTCCTTCCAGATTTTTGTTTCATCTTTCCCTTCACCCACTTGGAACTTCATGAGATGATTAGTTAGTCGGGAGTACATTCCGATAAACAAAGCATCCCACCCAAGGTCTGTGGTAAGACGGGTGTAACCAATAACATTCTATCTCATTCTATCTGTTTTGAGTGATGAAGTAGTTCTTTCAGGATTCCCCATGGAGGCTGTGAGTGGCTCTGTCACTCAGGGCAGGGGATGAGGAGTGGTGGTCAGGAACTTGTAGAAATTTCTGCCATGCCAGGATTTCCGTTCTGTGCCTGGCACAGGCTCATTGTTTTAAACTTTGTTTAGAATCTCTTCCTCCTACCCATAGTAGTCTAGGGCTGAAAGCAAAGACTTGCCTCACAAGAAGTAGTCTGTGGACCTCTAAAGTGATGGTGTGTCCAGTCTTCAATAAGAAATGATGTTTGGCGATTGACTTATTTACTATATGTTGTCAAAGAGAATTTAAATTTTTTAAAAAATGTAAAAAAATCAAAAGAAATAAAAAATAAAAACAAATGGTGTTTGGCGAAACATCAGCCAATAAAGGAAAACAGCTAGGACTCTAATTTCATAATGGGCTATAATTTTCCATAAAAATGTTTGCTTTTAAGAGTACAAATTGAACTTTTGACAGTGCAAATTGAAATGCAATTATTCTTCCCTAAAATATTGAAAAGTTAGTTCTAACCTTGATTTCCAAATTTCTAAATTCTCCCTTCTAAATTTTTTATCTTTAATCTTCATGACTTTAGATACTGCAGGAAGAGCCTGGGAATTGTGCTGATAGATTTTATAAATTAATAGATGTCAAAAGAGAGCCACAAACGTCTCATTAAAATTTCTTTTTTTCTGCTACGCTTCTTCATTTCCAAGCCTGTCATGTCTAAAAATGTATCCTTGGATTTTTAGTCACATTTGATGGAGTCTATGTGCTGTGATTTCTGAGGTGAGCACATTTTAAAACTCACAGCTTTCCAAGAAACTCCATGGGAAAGATGTTTGACTTTTTTTTAAGACAGGGAGCAAGAACAAAGCAATAATCGCCCCACTTCTATGTACATTATAGAATCAGTGAAGGAAAAATATAGACCCACTAGAGGGGGAAAAAATAGAAAGGATTATTGTCAGGGTGACAGTAACAAAAATGGCAGCAAAGTCAGTAAGAATTTATTGTCATCAAAGCCTGAAGCTTTAATATTAGAACCTGGGCAGTAGCAGCTAGTGCTCTGATTGAGCACTTACTGTACACTAGATGTGTTGCACACACGGAGTCTCCCCCTTGTGACTGCTATGCTGTCAGTAGGGAGGCCTGGCTGGGTATTCACATAGGAGAGTGCCAGGTGCCCAGGTGTGTTTTTAAAAACTCACTCTGGAAGAAATGTATAAACAGGTCGGTGGTGAAGCACCCAGATAGGAACTTACTGCTGCAATAATACAGGCAAGAGACAAATAGAACTCAACTTTTCTATCTCAGAAACAAAGGAGCAGCTATATGGCTAAAAAAGCATCTATTTGTTCTCTAGATGTTTTAAAGATTCCTTTTTCCCAAAAGGGACTCTTGCTCATCTCTGAAGATCAGGGTGCTTTTAGACCAGGCTCCCTGACAAATCATTCTTTCAAGGCAGGTGCAGAGGAAATTACAGCTCTGGAGAAGTATTAACATCTCAAACCCTGGCAAGATCTGCATCAGAGAGGAAATGAAAATTGCTCTCTCTGGACTGTGGGTGGCAATCCTGGAGGAAGGACTCAAACCTAGAGTGATTTAGAGAAACTATGAAGCAGTTGAATCAGATGCTTTCACCTGCTTTTAAAATAAAGCTGTCCTCTTGTTGGTGCTGTTTGTGAAGGGCACTCACTGGCATCGCTCTTTTGATACCCCATCCAATGACTGTGGCATCCTCGGACTTGCCGGGGCAATGCAGTGAGGACAGGGCCAAGTCCCAGTTCCAGAGTCTTTGCAAAATTGATTAATCTCATGATCTCCCCCATGATCAAGAGATAGGCAATGCCCAACTCAAAGAAGTAAACTTTGACCAAGTTTTAGATACTGGAATAAACAGTGTTATGAACCCCTTATGGTACAGCCCTCCTGTCATGCCAGTCTCCACTGCATGTGCACAGCATAGGCCCTATCAGGACCATCTAGAAAGTTCACCTGCAGAAGCAGCCTTGGAGTTTCAAACTAAGGAATGTCTTCTCATGGTCAGCCGTTGACAGCCCCCCTAAGGCACAAGTGCCAGGGAACCAGAGACTCCCCAAAACTCTGAACACTCTCTGCAGTATCAGTGGGTATGAGCTTCATCATGTGTGTAGAACAGGCATCTGTCCCTGAGGAGGCAACTGACATGGGGGAAAGGTGTCTGGGCCCTGCTGAGAATGCAGACCTTTGTCATTAAGTGCTCTTCCAGGGAACAAAGAGAAGAGGGATGCAGGCCACAAAGGGTTGAATATCCCTGAGCAGCTACACTCTGCCTCTTAAAATCAATGCAAGACCGGAACTTGCCCTAAATACATCAGAATAGCCTCCCTTTTATCTTATTTTATTTTTCCTTCCCTTCCTGAACTATGTTCATCTGTTTTGTTTCTTAAATTCCACATATGAGTGAAATCATATGATATTTGTCTTTCTCCAACTGACTTATTTTGCTCAGCATAATACACGCCAGTTCCATCCACGTTGCTGCAGATAGCAAGATTTCATGTTTTTTGATGGCTGAGTAATATTCCACTGTTCCACTGTTTGTATATATCATATCTTCCTTATCCAGGCTTCCTTATCCAGTTGATGGACATTTGGGCTCTTTCTGTAATTTGGCTATTGCTGATAATACTGCTATAAACATTGGGGTGCATGTGCCTCTTCGAATCAGCACTTTTGCATCCTTTGGATAGACACCTGGTAGTGTAAGTGCTGGGTCATAGGGTAATTCTATTTTTAACTCTTTGTGGAAACTCCATACTGTTTTCCAGAGTGGCTGCACCAGTTTGCATTCCCACCTGCAGTGCAAGAGGGTTCCTCTTTCTCCACAATTCTGCTAACATCTGTTTTCTGAATTGTTGATTTAGCCATTCCAACTGGTATGAGGTAGTATAGATTTGTATTTCCCTGATGATGAGTGACTCTGAGCATTTTTTCATGTGTCTCTTAGCCAAAATAGCCCCCCTTTTAAAACCACATGACCATGTGTCAGTCTCTATAGCACTATGGGATATTGGACCCATCCATGGAATGAATGTTCAGAAACAGCCAGTACTGCCCAGTTACCATTTTTACCACTTTTCCTCCATCACTCAGCTGAAGAGTATTTGTCTTTCTGGCCACTTGATCAGTGGTTTTCAGATTTTTTTCTGCTTCAGTGCACTAGAGAGATGTGTCACATCATTAGCGGGAGCTTACTACTATAGTATTCTGAAGGTGGAAAGAAAGGGAACTTTGAAATTGGGCACATTGAAAGAAAAGCAGGTAGATTGAGGGTCCCTCCAGAGTGTGCACAGCTTCACATTCCTGGGAACTCACTGTACAGATAGGATGGAGCTGTGTGTAATCGAATGAACTTCTTCCATAAAAAAGTGGAAACTAGAAATGCTTGATGGCTTATGACCCACAGCCAGAGTGACTTCAGAAAGCTGAGTGCACGGGGCAATGCAGTGGGCACAGAGCCACGTGTTCTCCGCCAACATTGTGGCCATGAGGGAGCAGCCCAGAGCTCAAAAGATGGTCTGGCATCCAGGCCCTAGTTTCTGTTTACCGATTACCTGATCTCAGGCAAGCCACATCATGCCTTTGATCCTAAATTCCTTCATCTATGCAATAGGAATATGAAGACTTACTTGAGAGATCGTCAAAAACCCCATAAGCATATATTTTTCAACAGGAAGTATATGACTGTGAAAATTCACTCATTCAGAGCAATATTCAGCAGAATGAAAAACATGCTCTAAAACCCAACCAAATGTCAGAGGGGCAGGGAGGTTGTTTCTGGGCATGAAAACATCGTATAATATTTTCAGGCTGCAAACCTCAATTCTGTTATCAAAAGAGAAAGAGATGTGAGGTAAATAAATACAATATGACTATTGGCAGGATCATCACACGCCTGGATCATCCTGCAAAATAGAAAAATTCTGCAAAATTGGGAATTGGACAAAGTTTCAGTAAAACATGGCCATTGGAAGTACTGAGATCGATTAGCAGCCTTCTTTAAAAATACCAAGAAATGTTCATATTTAGATTTCAGTCGGTTTAGACATAGTCTGTGCATCTGGATTCTGGCTTCTGCCCTGCCCCCCACACCTTTTTCCCGTAATGCGTCACATGCTCCTTCTGGCTGCCTCTGTCCAGGACACTGGCTAATGACAGTCACCAAAGACCATAGGGAGGCAGATCTTGGGGCCACCTTCCCATCAGCACTCCATTCTAGGGCCCATCAGGCAATTTTAGGTGTCTTCAGCTGCCTTAGTACAATAACAATAAATAGTTTATATGGCCCTAATAAAATGCAGTGCCTGGAAGAACCAGAAGTATATGCAGAAAACAAAGAAAGTTCAGAGACTTTGCAATGCCCCAGCGAGTTCATCTTCTGTCTTTCAGGGTGATGGCTTCAATCATCTTATGTACCCAGTTTTATTCATACGAGAAAGGGAGGAAAAATTCTATTTCAGAAGCTTCTAAAAAAACTTTGACCCTGCACTGCCTGAAAACATCCTGTACATTATGTGCAGCCTTGACCTGCATCCTTTTCTTCCTGGCAGCTTTTCTCTTGAATAGGATTTTTTTTCTCTCCTTTTTAATATCTAGGAGCTGTGGCATTTGTAACAGACTGCATCATTTTGGAGTAACGTTCTCTCAAGGTGGGCAACCAAGATGGATAATTATATCCCGTGGAAAATGATAGTGGTGTGTGGGCTAGGGAAGGAGGTTATTGGATCACAAAAACATGTTTCCCATTCAGAAAAAAATGACTGTATGTGGGATGTTCAATTTCCTTCTGCTCTGCGCCCATGGAGAGCCCAGCATCTTAAAGTGGAAAAGTCATTGGTATTCACTGGAGCTTGCCTGGTTTCATTTTTATTGTTTCTGAGACTTATTACTCTTTCAGAGTGGTTCCCAGGTTTGCTGCCTTTTCTCAGTATATATGAGCTAAGGTAGTCCGAGGAAACACTTTAATTACCTTTTAAGTAGAGTCAAAGCATAAGTATATTTATGAAAATTCTAACAGAAGGTGCAGTGAGACCATTAACTTAAATCCCCAAAATACATAAAGTGTTTTTTCATAATAAAAAGTCCAACGTTGGCATGTTAAATTGTATCTGCATATTAAAAATCCACACTAAGCATTAAATATTGCCTAAATGTCCATATTGTATTTTAAATTCCTCTTATAGAAAGTGTCCTGGGAGCATGGGCTGTCATTGTCTGTCTCCCAAGCTTGTCCTTATGTGGCTGCCCAAAGGATAAGAAGTCATTGGTTGCTACAGGATGATTTTAGCTGTGTTCTTCTTCCCTTGCCCATCACTTTGTCTCTCATTGGACCTCTTTTGCAAAAGCATGCCTGTGCTTTGCTTGAACTTGATTTTAGCCAATCTGCTTATAACCATCAAGCAGAAATTATAAGATGAGAGATGAATGAGTTAAAGGTTGTACTTCAACTTGACTATAAGGGTTTGTCTCAGACAAACATTTCAGGGAAACGTGAGGGGCAGTAAGCAGAGAACCCCCAAACAGATGCCAGACATTGACGTGTGCTTAGGAATCCTCTGGTTCCTTCAAGGATCAGAGTTCTTTTTTTTTTTTTAAACCTATCATGTATTACTAATTTCAGAGGTAGAGTTCAGGGATTTATCAATTGCATATAACACCCAGTTCTCATTCCATCACATGCCCTCTTTAATGCCCATCACGAGTTACCCCTGCAGCCCTCAGTTTGTTTCCTGTAATTAGTAGTCTTTATTATTTGTCTCCCTCTCTGATTTCCTCTTATTTTATTTTTCCCTCACTTCCTATGATCCTCGGTTTTGTTTCTTAAATTCCATCTATGGGGGATCCCTGGGTGGCTCAGCGGTTTGGCACCTGCCTTTGGCCCGGGGCGCAATCCTGGAGTCCCGGGATTGAGTCCCATGTCCCATGTCGGGCTCCCTGCATGGAGCCTGCTTCTCCCTCTGCTTGTGTCTCTGCCTCTCTCTCTCTCTCTCTCTCTCTCTCTCTCTCTCTCTCTGTCTATCATGAATAAATAAATAAATCTTTAAAAAAATTTTTTTAATTCCACCTATGAGTGAAATCACATGATAATTGTCTTTCTCTAATTGACTTATTTTGCTTAGCATGATATCTTCTAGTTCCATCCATGTCATTGCAAATGGCAAGATTTCATTTTTTGATGGCTGAGTAATATTCCATTGTACATATGTACCACATCTTTTTTATCCATTCATCTGTCGATGGACATCTGGGCTCCTTCCACAGTTTGGTTATTGTGGACACTGCATATATGAACATTGGGATGCAGGTGCCCTTTCAGACCACTATGTTTGTAAGGGACCAGAGTTCTATTTTCTCAGCACTAGGAGAATTCAAAACTTCATGGGCTTTACTTTAAAAAAATCTGATAGAAACAGCCCTTCTCTAGGTACCACATAAAGTATGTAGTGATTACTCACGTGCCAAAAAATTGGTTCAGAGTAGAATTCTTCTTAAAACATTCAGGCAATTTATATAATTTTTAAAGGCCACATAAAACTTTTGACCTTCTTGAAGATTTAAAAAAAAATAAAAAAGATAGCTAAAGAACCTTGTCCAAAGAAGAAAATCCACAGAAGAAAGGCACATAAAATGTGTGTTGATTTTCTTAACTTACTAAAAAATATTTAAGTACCTATATGAGTTGATGGATGCTAACTAAACTTGCATCAGTAATCATTTCACAAGATATGTAATTCAAACCATTATGCTGTACTCCTTAAACTTACGTAATGCTGTATATCAAGTATATCTCAGTAAAACTGGAAAAAGAAAAAAATACTTAAAAGCCAAAAGTTATGTGAAATAGGACATAATAGAATGATTGCATAGTCAAATTACTTAATTTTCGTCAGATATGTTTCACTGATGGGCTTATCAGTGATTATCTGTCCATCTCGTAGTCTGCCAAAAAGGAAAGAAAGAGAGAGAAGTGGGTGACAGTCAGAAAGGCTCAGTCTCTTGGGATAATGAGGAGTACAGGAAGCAAGTATATCTGCTGCCTCTGGAGTCACACAGCTGTCTGTGCCAGGCCTTCCTGTGGACCAGATAGCCTCGATGAACTGCCTTCCTGCTTTGGTGATTATTCTTGCTTAGAATTCCTAAACCAGGAAAGGAGGGGCTCACAGTGTGGCAGGCCAATGTAACATGTCACAGTTTCTGGGAATTCCCAATAGCTCTAGGGCTATAGATAAAATTTTATTTTCTAACTAGAAATTTAAACAGATAATGTATGCTAACAAAAAGCTCTAACATTTAAAACTGGGTCCATAATAGAAAATAAAAAATAATAATAATCACCATAACAAAAGGAAACAAAAGCCAAATTAGTCAATCTAGAAAGCTCTTTTTTCCTCTCTCTGTGCTCCGCATAGGTACATTACTTATTTTCCAAGCCAAAGATAAGGACATGTGTTTCTAATAATTGCAAATGTATTCATGAGGAGTTGGCTATATATTAGAAGCTGAACTGTTCCAGAAAATGCAAGACCTGGTCACAATGTCCATAGGGAGTCAGGTAACTATGGATGGTACTCGTCATTTCATCCTTTCCTTGGAGCAATTCTTTTTGTTATGTTTTGTTTTGCTTTTAAGAAAAAATACAATCTGCCACTTAAAACTAATTCACATAATTCCTGGATAGGGAATTGGGGAGGCTTATGGCAAGAATACCCTCCCACTTCTGCTCTCCGGCTAATGCTTCCCTGCCACGATCACGTTATCCTATGAGATAAGAAAATTTCCTGTTTTGTAAAAGTAATTAACAGTTAAATGAAGTTTACTTGACATCTTTTATATTCTCTTGTTGTAATCCTTCATTTAGAGACAAGGAGATGTGATCGGGTGTGGAAAGCAATCGTTGGCCCCGTCTATTTAAGTAGGTTTAACACTGGTTCTCCTTGAAAGTCTTGGTCAGGGGAGGTGTAGTACAGAAGTGGATCAAGAGTCAAAAAACACTGAGGTCTGACCCAGGCCCAGGTGTTAGGAGTTGGTTGCATTCTCTCTACATCTCATGTCCCTCTGCTTTTAGAGCAGGGAGGCATCCCTCCATGCTGGACCGACCAATCTCATGAGCTTTAGTTGAGACAGTGGACTTGTTCATTCCGAAAGCACTTAGTAAGTGCACTGCAGCAAGTGTTTGGAGTCAGATAGTGCTTGGGCCCCACCTTGTGAAAACATGCCATGAGCTACGTGCCTGAGCTCAGTGACAGGGGATCATTATTGTTTCATCATTGGATTCTGTCTGTTTCCTGGTCACCAGTTACATGGAAACAATGAGATTAAAATAACTGTTTGTAAAAGCAAGGGCTATCATGGAACATCTGGGGGTCTCAGTAGGTTGAGTGTCCAACTCTTGGTTCTGACTCAGGTCATGATCCGAGGGTCATGAGATAGAGCCCTGGGTCAGGCTCCACACTCAGCAGGATGTCTGCTGGAGCCTCTCTCTCTCTCTCTCTCTCTCTCTCTCTAAAAATAAATCAACAGATCTTTAAAAATAAATAAACATTTTAAATAAATAAAATAAGTCAAAACAAGGGCTATTGTATTGGAAGACCTGAGGTTGTCATAAATGCTAAGAAACAGCTGCGATGTGCATACCATCTCCATAGGAGAGCATCTTATCAGGAAGGGAAGAGATTCATGTGGCTTTGCCTCAGGTGACCTGGGAGCATTATCTTTACTAGTTGTACCAGTGCCTCTCCCCCAGTCTACTGTTGATACTCCTCTTTCTCACACACTTACCCATGCACACACACACACACACACACATGAGCGTGCGTGTGCACACATACACACGTGCCCTGTGATCATGCTCACCAAGGGCCATAGATTCTCTTAGAAGACTTAAAGGTCCCCCACAGAGGCTATTCCCTTCTTCATCTTCCTACAAAAAACAAAACCTGGAAACCTTTAGGTGGGTAGAAAAGGCAGAGGGAATTGAAATTGGCAATTACATCACGACACACTCAAAGTGGAATTAAATTGTTATGAGGGCAGTCAGATAAAAGTTATTACTCAACTGTAAAATAATTGTCATTTATAGAGTAACAAAGACACTATTCAGAAAAAGAGTATGACTCTAAAAGCCCTGAAGCTATTTTTAAATGCATATTTCATAACAGAATAGAAGTTACATGTCTGAATAAATCCTTCATCATATGATGGTCTTGTTCTTGAGGGAATTAACTAGTGATTTTTACTGCTAGTATTTCTGTTGACTTAATTTATTAATAACCTGGAAATGTTTTTCCTTATATTTGCCCTGCATCGTGCAGTATTTACCCTTCAATTGACTCTATTAATAGAACTGTAATTGAACTGTAGATATATAGTACATCTGATCTTGGTCTGCCACCACATTTTTTAGAAATGATAAATATAATGCACAAACTATTATGGTAATTAGGTGTCAAGGATGATTGTGACTCGGGTACCTTAAATTAAGACAGGCCATTTAAAACTGTAACACTTCTGGTCACAGTGTTATTTTTTTGCTCTTGTATGTCATAAAATAGGGGGTCCTCCTGCTTTCTTGCATGAAGGGACTGGTGCTGGGACAGGGTTCTCTTCCAGCCACTCTCCGATGGGCACTGAGATATCCCTATACAGTAACAGCAGGATCAACACAAATCAGGTCATGGAAAAGGCATGGACTTCACAAACTGTAATAGGCAGATTGTCCAGGTATTTGAGCCCCTTGCACACTTGAGCTGTACAAGTAAAACTTCATTTTGAGACCATCACCAAACACCGTGATGGCTCATTCACGTAATAACTAATTACTGGATTCCTCCCATGAGGCATAGGCTCCACACAAACAACAGTGACAAGCACACAGTCCCTGTAGAGTCTCAGGGTCTGGTGGCAGAGACACTGAAATGAGCCGAGCACCATCCACAGCGTGGTCAGGTCTGTGCAGCATGCCAGCAGGGGATGCTCCCTTATGGAGTCTGTAAACAGATGCTGTAACTAATAGGCCAAACTGGACCCATAGGAAAGGGATAATAAATAGGTTCTGTTAAACCTCAGACTAATCACTGAATATCAGTAATGGCCAAGATGGCCCAACACTCCAAGAGAGACAGGAATTGGGAGCTTCAGTTAGAAAAGAACTTGAAATGCCATCCTGGGTGTGTTTGAGGGTGTGAGTTCCTAACACCATGTTCTCTGGCCCTGAAGCATCTCAGAATGGTGCTCTCTTCATCAGCTATACCTTTATGTTTTCTTTCTCTTCCTCTTCTTTCCCAGTTGATACCAAGAAGTATAAGAGTAGCTGTGGCAAAGACAAGAAATCAGTTTGACTAACTGCTTCTTGCTTCCATCCTTCTTCCTGTTGCCTTTTATATGCTTGGCTACACAAGGATAGAAGGGAATGTGAACTAAAGTGGAAATAAAAGTCCCAGATTTTTTTTCACTTGTCAACTGATACCAAAGGACATTTTCATTTTAACTGAAACAGAAAAAATATATATCTGACTAATAACATGAAGATTAAAGATCCTGGGCATAGTAATGCCAAATCCTTAAATAAATGGACATCTAAGCTCCATTAGAAATGAAGAGAAAACTCTGGCAGAATTTATTACAGGATTTTAGCCTTGAAGGCATGAAGTCATAGTTTCCCCCACCTTCACAGTTTTAACCAAAAATAACATTCTTTCAGTTAGCAGTTGTGAGGAAAAAACAGTATCTTTGTATCTCTTAAGAGAATATTGAAAAATGGCAATATGATTAAGAAATTGAGAGACATGTTAATTTTTTCTGTATTTAATTAAAGTAGGATAGCATGAACACCACCATTTTAATGGATTGTATGATAAATTATGGGCTCACTCTTCAGCCCCCATCTGTGTGTGTGATATATTAAGTAAAGGAAAACAAAAAGCAAAACAAGGTATTTAATCCATCCTCTCATTCCTGTGAACATCCTTCTCCCTTCTTGACCTTTGCTGTACATTTCTTAAAAACATCCTCCATCGTTAAGATCCTGTGTTTACCGCACCGAATTGTAATTCTTTGTGTCACTTTTCTCTTTCTTCCAGAGCTTCTTTGAAGGGCAGTCTGCACCATGGGACTCCGCCAAGAAAGATGAGAACAGAATGAAGAACAGATATGGGAATATCATTGCATGTAAGTGTTGACAGTGTAATTGTGCTGTGGTATAACTTTCTTTTCTTAGCATCTGCTAAGATTGACCACCAGCCTCACGCGGTAAGAATTTACAGTGCAATTACCACCTTCATCCTTCTGGAAAAGCCAGTGTTATGCTCGTATTAAAGAAAGGGAAAACTACCTAAATACCCCCACTACGTCAATGTGTCTTGCTGTGGGGCTAGTTTTACTTTCAGATTTAAGGTTTGGGTAACACAGGTAATGCTAAAATGCTGAGAAAGAAAATGCATTTTAGGAGTAAACATAATAGTCCTAATGTTTCCCAGCTGCTACATGAGAATGAATAGAAATAATGATGTGCAACACTCCTTAATGCAAGGAGCTCAGAGTTCTCAGCAAGCATTAACTCATTAATCCTCCAGACACTTGGGTTAGGTAGGTCAGTAATAGCCCCATTTTAAAGACAGGAAACTGAAACTCAGAAGTTAAATGATAGTCCCCATATCACAACACTCATTAGCAAAAGAGTGAGGATTGTATCTCAGAAATTCCCAGTTCCTGGGAAGCTGAATGCTACCAATCCATAATGCCTTGGACGGTTTTTAAATCGAGCCCAACCTCATTAATGTTCTGTAACGATGCTGAGACGCATGGTAGATTGATGAGCCTCCTTCTCCCAGGGCTGGAGCCATCCATCCCCTGCGCTAAACTGCTCCAAGTCACACAGGACTGCCCCAAGGTGCTGACAGGTACTAACAGAATTAATACCACTTCTGAAGATACATAAATTCAAACAAACAAACAAACAATGCAGGAATAGAGCTGGAGAGCTTGTAGCTCATCATGTAGCTGTTGAGAGAACACGCTGGAAATGTTGGGGTAGTCCAGGGAACGATGTATTAGCTTTATTGATTGTGAAAGCGCAGTGAAATTTTATTTGTCCAAGTTAACATTTCTTGGAAGGACAGGAGAGACTGCCAATAGAAGTTTCGGTGATTGTAGAAGTGTTCTGAGTCTACATTCTCTGAAACAGTAGCCACCTGCCACATGAGCACTTGAAATGTGGCTGATGCCACTAATGAACTGAGATTGAAATTGTATTAGACTATAATTATTTTGAATCTAAATAGTACCTGAGACTTGTATCTCCCACTGTTGGACAGTGCAGATCAACAGTGTGTTTTATCGTGAAAAAAGGAGGGGGTGGGGTTTACACATAAAAGGAACGAACCATCCCGACTGAACATGAGCATGCCCTGTTCTCCCTCTGACCGCTCCTAAGTCCCCACCACTGGTTTTGCAGGTGACAAGTTCAAGCTTCGAGTGTTTTTTCTGTTCAGTTACTTAGTGCTTTGAGTGGTAATATCAGAGTCTCCGTTAGGCAGAAGATGCTTCCCTAAGATCTAAGGCTTCGTTGCCCCTGGGTGGATTCAGTCAACGCTTACGGAGCACCCAGCACCAGGCCCACAGTGAGGATTCCAAGATGACAGGGATGGTGTGCTCACCTTCAGGACAGGGTGACGCAGGCAGGTAACAGAGCACTGTGACGCCGGTACCAGGAGATGACACAGTGCTGGGCTGGAGCTGCGTGTGCAAAGCCATCAGATTAGGGAGGGGAAACGTGACTTCCTGCCAGAGAGTGGTCATGGGAAGAATGGGTTGACCGATATAGATCCTTCCAAGTTCCTTCATATTCTCTGGGAGCAGCTAGAGCTTTGCACTTAGAAGAATCCAGATTTCTCATAATGGCTTAAAGGGTCCCAGGAGCTCTCTTAGCACTGCAGCCAGCTCCAAGGGGGTTTCACAAGGTACAATGGAGAGTTCTCAATATGCCCTGGGCCTCCCTCCATACCAGGTAGAAGGAGATGGTGGTGGGCCTTTGACCTGCAGTCCCCGTAATATCCCAGATATGGGCCCCTGCTGTGCACACAGAAGGCAGTGTCAAAGAGTGTGATTACCATTCATTGTCCCCTTGCTCAGAATGAGTGCTGAGGGGAACAGGATGTCAGAGGACATTTAATTATAGTCCAGGTCCCCTGTTCTAGCCTAGGGGACCACTGACTGGAGGGCAGGGGCTAGCACACTGGAACATAGAGTAGGCAGGGAAACAGAACAAAAGATAAGCGTGGACTAAACTACCTCCCAACATCATTGAAATAAAAATTTATACTGTCTTTTTTTGGAAGGCATTGAAAAGCCACAAATCCTAAACAAACATAAAATATTTTAATTCTACTATGTGCTGTTCTCCTTTTCAAATTGAGGCACAGAGAGACAAAATAATGTGCCTGTGATCTCATGAAGAGGTAGTCATCCTTTTGTGATGTAAAAAAATATTTTTCTCTAATTTAATTGCTTAGGAAAGTTTGTTTTTATAGACCTAGGTAGAGGGATGGCCCCTCCAGGCACACGCGAGAATGGCCTACATTGATTGCTTTCTTTCTGTGAAAAGTCTGTAGGCTGTCCATGACATTACAAGTAGATTCTCTCCTATAAAATTCTGTTCAGCTTCCAGAAGCCCCACCCACCTTGTCTCTGCCTTGACTTTCTGGATATGGGGTGTGTAGCTGTTTTCCATAGAAACGTTGAATCTCATTCCTCTACCTGATTTCTTCCCATGGCTGGACTGAGAATGTGTGGTCAGATAGACAAATAATTTATGCCTTCATTGAACAGATATTTACTGATCGCATCCTGTTTGTGAGACACCACACTAGGCATTGATACAGAAGGATGATTAAACACAATCGGGCATGAAGAACAGATAGTGCTGGGACAGCTTCTCATTTCTACCACCCAGAGCACACTTCTACCACCACCATCATCATCTTCAGCCCTCAAGACCCCACACCTAGGACCGATGATTTTATACCCACCTGTGTAGACAGTGACTGTTCCAGGACGTTACAGTCTAGGGGCCAGAGCAGAGCAAGATATGCATGAACGGATTGGAGAAAGGTACACTAGTGAGGGGTGAGCTAAAGAGGAAAGACCTTTTGGGCAGAAGAGAAGAACACAGGATTTGGAGCTAGCTGACGGAGTTGAGGTCTTGGCCTCACCATATACTAATTGAGTGACCTTGGGTCAGTCATGAACATTCTCAATGTCAGTTTCAGAATTTCATCTATTATGGAAACAAACTTAAATGTGACATAAAAGAACACTGATTGTTGTCACATCTTCTCTTCTTCATTTTTCCTGTGTTGTTCTTTACTCTTCAGCTTAGAAGATTCTGTAGGTTATCTAAAAATTTTTTTAAAAATCAGCATTTGGGGGGTGCCCAAATTGGTTAAGCGTCTGCCTTCAGCTCAAGTCATGATCCCAGGGTCCTGGGATCGAGTCCCCAAATCGGCTCCCTGCTCAGCAGAGGAGTCCACTTCTCCCTCTGCCTCTCCCCCGTGGCTTGGGCTCTCTCTCTCTCTCTCTCTCAAACAAATAAATAAAATCTTTAAAAATTATTAAATTTTTTGTTAAAATCAGCATTTGGAAGCCTCAAGTTCCAGAGGATGAGCTGGTAGGTAATTGCAGGCCGCATCTAGCTCCCTGATTGTTAACTCAACACTGCACAGTGACCCGGCTCCTGACAGGTGACTCTGGGCTCCATTTCTGGGTAGTTTGCCTGGCTATCACCTGGCTAATTTTCTGCCTCTCACCTGCCCTCCATCCTGTTCCCTCCCGTCTTTCAGTATTTCTTCATCCGGTTGCATTGTTTGTTCTTGGACTTTTGTAAAGACAACATCAAGATGAAAATTCTGTCTACGGAAGTCTACACTATCATCCCATCTCCTATTCTAACTTCTTGGTTTCTGTGGCATCTGGAAGCCTTTCCCTGTGCACATGTATCATCTTTTACATGCAGAATTATTCTATTCTATTCTATTCTATTCTATTCTATTCTATTCTATTCTATTCTGTTTTTTATTGAAGTATAGCTGACACACAACATTACATTAGTTTCAAGTGTACAACACAGCGATGAGACAAGTGTGTGTTCCTTATGCTGTGTTCACATGATGGTTTCATGTACAGATACATAGGAAAGGATCACTATCATCAAGCTAGTTAACAGATCTTCTCACATAGTTGCCATTTCTGTGTGTGCAGTGAGAGCACATGAAATCTACTCTCTTGGCATATTTCTAGTATTTAATACAGTCTCCTTTAATATAGTCATTATACATAGGATCTCTAGACTTATCCATCCCTCATAATTGCATCTTTGTATCCTCTGGCCAACATCCCCCCATTTCCCCTGCCCACTCATGGAATCGCCCTTCTACTCTGTTTCTCTGGGTTCCACTGTTGTAGATTCCACATATAAGTGAAATCATGAAGTTTTTTTTTCTTTTTGTGCCCAGCTTATTTCACTTAGGACGAGGCCCCCAAGGCTCCTCTGCATTGTTGCAAATTGTCATCTTTTCACCTAGTTTTCTGTTGTTTTCTAAAATCCCTCTAGAACTGTCTGTGATTATTTATGTAATTCTGTACGATGCTCTGTGCTGGCATATCCTGAGATAGCATTCACTTAGGCCTTCTCCAGACAATTATTAATGCTTTTTAAGTAGGGTATCCAAATCTTAGAGACCACTGACAACTCACCCCAGCGAAGTAGGATAGTTTGATACCACCAATGGCTTGCAGAAACACCACTGCTGTTGCCTTGAATCCCAGAACTGGGGATGCCTGGGTGGCTCAGCAGTTGAGCGCCTGCCTTTGGCTCAGGGCGTGGTCCTGGAGACCTGGTATCCAGTCTTGCATTGGGCTCCGTGGGTGGAGCCTGCTTCTCTCTCTGCCTGTGTTTCTGGCTCTCTCTGTGTGTCTCTCATAAATAAATTAATTAATTAAATCTTAAAAAAAAAAAAGAATTCCAGAACTGCCCTGGGCCAACCCTCGCCCAGCCTCCAAGTCAGGCTTGCAGGCTGAGTGCTGTCTCGTTAGGGGAGTGGCCCCAGGTTGTTCTGAGGAATTGTTTCATATGGGAGCTGCTTCATTTGAGACTCTATGCATCTTTAGTTACAGCAGTGAAAATAAGTCTTCAATATTTTAGAGTTTGTGAAAGGATTTGAGATAAAAAGAATAAAAATACTTACCCAAATCCCACTTACGTATGCACCCATCTCAGTTTCTTTATAGGCATGGGGAAAAGTATTACTATCCTCTTCCATCCTAAGAAATGGTGTAATTGTAAAAAAGTTGGTTTTGCTGCCAAAGAAGCCTGCTTCCCAGTACCTAAGCATCCAGAATGACCACCAACCAGGAGGAGGAACTAGGGGGTTCAGTCCATCTATCTTAGAAAATCTCTTTAGTGCTTTTCAGAGAACATTCCTGTTGGTAATGATCACATTCATTGTTTGGCAGCATCATTTGCATATAAAATGGTTTTAATGGTGCTTAAAAACTGTTTATTGGCTTTTGCTCTTAAGTGAATTAAACTTTTCCCTTATTTACATTATGAATTTGCTGAGCTGGTCCTTTCCAAATATAAACCACACCGCAAAAACAGCCCTCCTGATTTTCTCAGTAGTTCCTAATTATAATTAACATTGAGCTTAAGATACACACCAAATTTCCTGGCTAACAGGAACCCCTTGGAGCCTGGGGTCCTCTTTTCTGGGGGCTGGCAGTTGAAGATAAGGAGCCAGAAATCTGCAGAGCCTTCTCAGGCTCCTTCCCCACTCTGTGTGGTCCATTCAACAAAGACATATTGGTCTGCCATGTGCCAGGCTCTGTGCCAAGCTAAAGGCATCCTTTCAACAGATATTATGGAGTGCCTATTAACATGTGGGGCACTATCCCAGGTGTCAGAGACAGAGCAGGGAATAGAACAAAATCCTTTGCCCATATAGCACTTGACATTCCCATGGGGGCACTAGAAAAGGTCACTAAGTACACCGCATAATATGTGTGTTAGGAAGTGAGGCAGGTGACAGGGAAAGGAATCACGTGGGGCAAAGGTTGCAGGTTTTTGTTTTTTTTTTAAGATTTTATTTATTTATTCATGAGCGACAGAGAGAGTTAGAGAGAGAGGCAGAGACACAGGCAGAGAGATAAGCGGGCTCCATGCGGGGAGCCCAATGTGGGACTCGATCCCGGGACTCCAGGATCACGCCCTGGGCCAAAGGCAGGAGCTCAACCGCTGAGCCACCCAGGGATCCCCAGGTTGCAGGTTTTAAATTGTGGTCAAGAAAGGCCTCCCTGAGAGATGCAAGCCAAGGCCTAACACAGGTGAGGAAGGGAGCCAGGGCCAGGCAGAGGCCCTCAGGGTGGGGTGACAGGCCTGTGTCAGCATGGGACACAGCAAGGAGACCGGCGACCCTGGAGCAGGGTGAGGGTGAGCAAGGGGAAAGGTGGAAATGTGAAGACCTGGGGTGACCATGGTGGCCCAAAGTGGACATAGCCCCCCATGCGTTCCAGGGAAGGAGCAGGGGAGGAGAGACTTACATAATTATACAAAGGAATTAAATAATTATTGAAATAAATAAAATAAAGTTAAGGGCCACAAAGAAGAGGCATGTGCTATGTAAGACTCTATAATGTGGGGCTTGACTTCAAGAGGTATGGGAAGGCTTCCCTGAGGATGTGAAATGGAAGACCAGTGAGTAAAAGGGTAGAGCAAGAGGGTGTTGCAGATAGGGGGTGCATCCTGTGAACACACCCTTCATATGAGAGAACCCCTTGAGGGTCTGAGGAACTAAAGGAAGACCAGGTAGCCAGATGTGGAAGTGTGGAGGAGTAGGCCAGTGTGGAGAGGGGGAAGCAAGTGGAAGCCAGGCCTACAGGGCTTGCTAGGGAAGGTTAAGGATTTTAGTGTTTGTTATAAAAACAAAGGGAAACCTCATCAAAAGGTTTTTTTGGGGGGTGGAGGTGGGGGAGGGCATTGGTCATCAAATTTGCATTTGGAAAATTTAATCTGATTGCAAAATGAAAAATGAATTGGAAAGGGTCACTAGTTTAAGAGATTCTTTCAATTGCCCAAGTGAGAAACAATGATAATATATATAGACTGGAAAGAAGAGAAATAGATGGATTCCAAAAAGAAATACTTGATCAAATCGAATAGATAGGATGTGAAGTAAGGAAGACAGAGGGGCAGAGATGCTTCTATGTTTCTGACTCGTAGGAGAATAAATGGATGGATGGATGAGTGGTACATGGATGGTGAATGTATACACAGAAGGATGGGCCACTTACTCCAATGGGGAACACTATAAGGGAGCCAGATTAGGTGGGGAGCTCAGGGATAGGCATGATGTTGGCAGTAGCAGGGAAAGCTTATAAATTGAATCTGGGGACACACCAAGATGCCTATGAAATATTCAAATGAGATATTCAATAGGCAGTTATATAGACTACTTTGAAGCCTAAAGGCAAGAGATCTGGGCCCAAATATGAACTAGTGAATCTTGCACAGAATGGTGGTTGAAACCATTGGCATAATAATTGAGGAAGCATAGACAGCCTAGTACCTAGCCTGGAGAGGCTTCAATGATGGGAAATACTGAGGCAATAATGACTAACATGTACAAAGGAGCATTGTCTCATGGGGAAAAGAGGGTGTCAATAGGATCTAGTGCCGTAAAGACTCTGATGTAACAACATGAGAATTATTCATGAAATTAGTAAACAGAGCTTTGGACAGGGGTGAGGAGGCAATGAATGAGGACATGACAGGAGGACAGACAACTTTTTGAAGGGGAAGAGAAGGGGGTCCCTTCTGAGCTTTAGTTTTCATCCTCACTGTGGAACCCATACCATCCTACTCCATTTTCCCAGCTAATAGTGAGGTGTCTAAGAGGAGAGTGAAACCTTTAATCCAATCTATCCTACCTGATTATTTTAATCAGTGACCCAATCTTGATGCTCATACTGAGGACCACTCTTCCACGGTTTTGTTTCATAGCACTGTGCTTCCTCTACCAGTTGAGCCCCTCCAACAGTGTCACTTCTCAGGAATCTACTACAATCATGATCCAGTGAAAGAATAAAGGCAGGTGAAGGGAGGATGGTGGGAACAAGGGTTAGCCAGATAAGTATGGGCTGGCAGGGAGAGCTTTTGGCATTATAAATCAGATGGATGAGAACAAGGGGGAAGAAAATCAACACAATATGTTTAGGAAAGCAAAGAAAAACATCTAGAAAGATTAGGCAAAATAAGAGTCACGGATCCTGCTAAGACACTGAAGATAAAAGAGTAAGGGTCTGTAATTGGAGGTCTAGGTGTAAACAAGAAACACAGCAAGACTAAGTAACACATAAAACAAACAGCAAGAACAAACATTAACACGGAGCCACCTACAACTAAACTTGAATATTCCATATACGCTTGGTGCTCAGAACTGGCATGGCCTGAGCATCCAGGTGTTCCCAAGCAGGGACACTAGGCTGACATACAGACCATGCAGGGGTAGGTCACTGAGCGCTTCCCATCCATTCCTTGTCTCTTCTGCATCTTGTACCTTGAAACTAGTGCAGCAGCAGTCCTTGGCAAGTATATAACCACAGGAGGAGCAAAGCCATTATTTGCAGAAATCAATTGTAATTAAAATTAATTTTGAGTCTCCTTTCAGAGGGCAAATGTTACTTAGATCATTGTGATTCCAATTTACCTTAAACACGTCATCAATATTTAGCAGAAAGAGAGAACTGGTTAGAGGTGAAATATTATCAATGACACACTCCACTTCTACTGCTATAGTAATACCTAATTACACACAAGTGACAGTTGCAAGGCTATTGCCCATATCCATCATGTTTAAAACAAAAATGTTAAAATGTTTGAGACTACTTAGAAGTGTTCTAAATATAATGTTATATGACCAAAAGGGCATAATTAACCCTTTATAGAGACATAGAGTAAAGCATAGAGACCTGCTTTAAATGTCTGGTGACCCCACCTCTAATGTATGAATGCAAACATCCATAAACCCATGTGTTTACACATCCATAAAAATACACATGCACACACATAAATACCCACACATCAATACCCACGCACATTCACAGATAAATACATGCACACATGCATATGGAAGTATACGTCCATGGGGAAAAGCACCAGCAGATTATAATTTTTCAGTAGTAAGCAAAGTTTTTTATGCTTTTTATGTAAAGACCAGGTCTTTATGTGCCTGTTTCTTACCCAAACATATTATTTTGCCCTATTTCTTATAGTCAAAGATTTGTTGAAAGGAATGAGAGGAATAGCCAAGATCTCTAAAATAGATTTCCCAACATGTCAGAATTTGTTATCTTTTGTCATAGGCTAACATTGAATTGTGATTATAATATGAACATTAGTTGGATTTTGATCATATTCCAGTCATCCATGGCTAAATTGGCAACTTTTTTCCCCAATTATAAAAACAATTCATACACATTAAAGAAAAATTACACAGTAGCAAAAAGTTGGGGAAAATTGCTCAGAACTTCACCAACTAAATTCAAACCCTACTAAAGTTTTTTTTTGTTTGTTTCTTTCATCTCTTTCTATTCTCTGCCTTGAAGTTGTTGGCTTTATATTTTTAATTTAAATAGGTTTATTGTTTTATTTCTGATTATAAAGACAGTATAAACTGTGTAGACAAAGTAGTACACAAAATCAGAAAGATGAAAATCAGTATCACTCCAAATTTTCCCACCCAGCAGAAATCTCACTCTTTTACTTTATCCCACTATGCATTTCTACACACATACACAATTATTTCATATAAACAGACTCTTACAAGACATGCTGCTTTATAACCTCCTCCTCTTCACTCCAAAATATGTCACAGAGATCTTCCAAGGTAAAGAAATTAAAGCTGTAGTGATACTTTCTGATGATTGTATCCTATTTGTTTTATGAAACTGTTGGTTCACAACCCTCTTCGAGCTTCCTGGGGAAACCAGCTCCCAGACACAGAGGGAAGGGAGACACCAAAGAAAGAGGCAGGGCACTCCAGGATGGGAGTTGGGAGTTTTAATAAATAAAGGGAACTTAGATACGAGGCTTGTCTTGGGCAGCAGCAAGACGAGTGGATCCCTGCATCTGCCTGCCAAACTTAAAGGTTTATGAAGATATCTTAACTAGGTTCAATTACCTCTATTGTGCAATTGTTCTCTATACCATATCACTCTCTCAAGACTATGTCATTAGAATAGCCCCAGGGAGCAGGAAAAACAAACAGAACCCACATTCCAAGGATAATGGGGAATGGGCAAGGAACTTCAAATGTCCGGGTCAGCTCATGGGTCAACCACCAGTCACATCTTTTTGATGACCGTCTGCAACAGAGACTACTGTTGATGAGTTCCTGTTAATATTCTTGAATGGTATGAACTAGATGGGGACACAGTAAGTTGTGTTTTAGAAAAGCAGCCCTCAGCATGAATTCAGTAGAGAAAGAAAAGTCTGAAAGCAAAAATGAAATAGTTCAGGGGATAAGTCACCAGATCTTGAATTAAGTTATTGGCAATAATGATGCAAAAAAAAAAAAACTCACTTGTGCTTAGTTCTTCCTATGTGCCACTTACCAATGCTTTACTTATATTAACTCCCTTAATCATCACAAAAACGCTTTAAGGTAGCACTATTTTTATTTCCATTGTGCAATTAAAGAAACTAAACCAGGGCAGCCCGGGTGGCTCAGCGGTTTAGTGCCGCCTTCAGCCCAGGGTCTGATCCTGGAGACCTGGAATTGAGTCCCACGTCAAACTCCCTGCATGGAGCCTGCTTCTTCCTCTGCCTGTGTCTCTGCCTCTCTCTCTCTCTCTCTCTCTCTCTCTCTCTCTCGGATAAATAAATCAAAAAAAAAAAAAAGAAAAGAAAAAGAAAGAAAGAAAGAGAAAGAAGAAAGAAAGAAAGAAAGAAAGAAAGAAAGAAAGAAAGAAAGAAAGAAAGAAAGAGAAAGAAAGAAAGAAAGAAAGAAAGAAAGAAAGAAAGAAAGAAAGAAACTAAATCACAGAGAGGTTAAAAAACTTGTCCAAAGTCACATAACTAGGGCAGCCCTGGTGGCTCAGCGGTTTAGCACCGCCATCAGCCCAGGGTGTGATCCTGGAGACCCGGGATCGAGTCCCGCGTCGGGCTCCCTGCATGGAGCCTGCTTTTCCCTCTGCCTGTGTCTCTGCCTCTCTCTCTCATGAATAAACAATAAAATATTTTTTTTAAAAGTCACATAACTAGAAAGGGACAGAATTGGGATTCAAACCCAGGGATTCACACTCCAAAGCCAGTGACCTTAACCCCTATGTTACACTGTATAAGAATAAAGATGGTAAAAAAAAAAAAAAGTTAATATCCCTGATGAACTTAAATGCAAAAATCCTCATGATATATTAACAAACCAAATTCAGCAATACATTAGAAGAATCAATACATCATGATCAAGAGGGATTTATTCCAGGGATGCAGAGATGGTTCAATATCCACAGATCAATCAATGTGACACACCACATTAACAAAATGAAGTATAAAAATTATATTATCATCTCAATACATGCAGAAAAAGCATTTGACAAAGATCAACTACCATTTATGTTAAAAATTCTCAACAAAGTGGGTGTGGGGGCATGTACCACAACATAATAAGGGCCAGATATGACAAGCCCACAGCTAATATAATGGTGAAAAGCCCACCCAGTGGTGAAAAACTGAAAACTTTTCCTCTACGATCAGCAACAAGACAAGGATGCCTACCCACTCTTGCCACTTTTATCTAACAAAGTATTAGCAGTTTTAGCCATAGCAATTGCTTAATAAAAAGAAATAAAAAGCTTCCAAATTGGAAAGGAAAAAGTAAAATTATAGTTATTTATGAATAACATGATTTTATATATAGAAACCCCTAATAGCTATACACATACACAAACACACACAAAATTAAAACTAATAAATGAATTCAGTAAATTTTCAGGGTACAACATCAACATACAAAAATCTTTTGCTTTTCTATACACTAACAACAAACTATCAGAAAGAGAAATTAAGAAAGCAACCACATTTAGAATTTCATTAAAAACAGTAAAATATCTAGGAATAAATGTAACCAAGAAGGTGAAAGACCTATACTCTGAAAACAGTAAGAAATTGATGAAATAATTGAAGAAGACACAAATACATGGAAAGATATTCTGTGCTCATGAATTGGAAGAATTAATATTGTTTAAATGTCTATACTACCCAAAGCAATCTACAGATTCAGTGCAATCTCTATCAAAATTCCAATGGCATTTTTTTACAGAAAAAGAACAAACATTCTAAGAATTTGTGTGGGACCACAAAAGACCTTGGACAGCCAAAGCAGTCTTGAGAAAGATAAAGCCACAGGCATCATTCTCCCTGATTTCAAACTACGTTACAAAGCTGTAGTAATCAAAACAGTATGGTATTGGCATAAAAACAGGCGTATAGATCAATGAAACAAAATAGGGATCTCAGAAATAAGCCCACACTTATATGGTCAATTAATTTATAACAGAAGAGGCAAGAATATCAATGGGAAAGGACAGTTTATTCAATAAATGGTGTTGAGAAACTGGGAAACCACATGTAAAAGAATGAAACTAGGCCTCTTTATTACACTATATATAAGGTTAGCTCAAAATGAATTGAAGACTTGTATATAAGACTTTAACCCATAAAACTCCTAGGAGAAAACACAGGTGATAAGCTCCTTGTTGATGACTTTTTGGATCTGACTCCAAAAGCAAAGGCAACAAGCAAAAATAGATAAATGAGGCTACACCAAAATAAAAATCTGCACAGTGAAGGAAACCATCAAAAAAATGAAAAGGCAACCTATTGAATGGGAGAAAATACTTGCAAATCATATATCTGATAAGGGTTAATATCCACATCATATAAATAACTCAGGTAATCTAGCAAAAAAAAATCCAGTTTAAAAATGGACAGCAGATCTGAATAAACATTTTTTTCTGAAGAAGATATGCAGATTGCCAACAAGCACATGAAAAATGTTCAGCATCACTTCACTAGTCATCAGGGAAATGCAAATCAAAACCACAAAATGATATCACCTCACACTCGTGAGAGTGGCTGTTATCAAAATGACAAGAAATAGCCAGTGTTGGCAAGCCATATGGCAAAAAGGGGAGCCTCATGTCCTATTGGTGGGAATGTGAATTGGTGCAGCCACTGTGGAAACAGTATGAAGCTTCCTCAAAAAGTTAAAAACAGAACTACCAGAAGATGCAGCAATCCCACTACTAGGTATTTATATCTAAAGAAAACAAGAACACTGATTTGAAAAGATACATGCACTCCTATGTTCACAGCAGCATTATTTACAATGGCCAAGACATGGAAACAACCTAAGTGGCCATCAATGTGTTGTGCCCAAGATTGCGAATCTGAGAAACCACCAAGGAGCCGACACCGATGCAAGTACATGAGGGTTTATTTACAAGCTCGAGCTTGGGTCCAAGTGTACTCCATACAGCAGAGCAGGGGCTTGGACCCTGAAGTGGGTTATAGCTGGGTTTTTTATGGGCTGGTCTAGGGGATCTTCAGAAGGGGTGGAGGAATTTTTTCCATTCCAATATGGGGGAAAGGGTGGGGGAGTTTCTTAAGATCTGATACAGGATTCTCTGCCGAGGGCATTCTGAGCTTTATTGTCTTTCCAATATGGGATTCCCTGCCTAGGACATTCTGCAGTTTTTCCTGTAAGTACAGCTCTTATTCCCAGGGACCTAAGATGGCTGTACTTGTGCTAATGCTAAATTTGAGGTGGAATGGCCTTAATTTTTCTCAGCCTCCACAAATGGATGAATAAAAATAAAGAAGATGTGATTTAGATAGATAGATAGATAGATAGATAGATAGATAGATAAGATCTTTATATATAGATATATATATAGATGTAGATGTATAGACATATACATACACATAGATATAAATAGATATACATATAGATAGGGAGATATAGATATATCTATATATAATAGAATACTGGGGATCCCTGGGTGGCGCAGCGGTTTAGCGCCTGCCTTTGGCCCAGGGCGTGATCCTGGAGACCCGGGATCGAATCCCACGTCAGGCTCCCGGTGCATGGAGCCTGCTTCTCCCTCTGCCTATGTCTCTGCCTCTCTCTCTCTCTCTCTGTGACTATCATAAATAAATGAAAAAAAAATTTATAATAGAATACTATCCAGCCATAAAAAAGAATGAAACCTTGCCACTTGTGACAATACGGGTAGAACTAAAAGGTATTAGGCTAAGTGAACTAAGTCATGCAGAGAAAGATACTGTATGATTTCACTTATATATGGAATCTAAAAAACAAAACAAAGCAAAACAAAACAAAAATAGACCCATAAATATAGAGAACAAACTGTTAGTCACCAGAAGAGAGGAGGTGAGGGGGAAGAACAAAATAGGTGAAGGGTATTAAGAGGTATAATCTTCAAGTTATAAAATAAATAAGACATGGGGATAAAAAAATACAGCAAAGGGAATATTATATCAGCTTTGTATGATGACAGATGGTAACTAGACTTACTATGGTGAGAATTTTGTAATGTACATAAATACCGAATCACTATGTTGAACACCTGAAACTAACACAATATTGTGGTTTCTAGAAGGTGAGGAGTTGAGGGGTAGGTGAAGGCGGTCAAGTGGTACAAAATCCCAACTATAAAATAAGTAAGGCATGGGAATGTAATGTAAGCATGGTGACCATAGTCAACAATATTGTAGTACATACTTTAAAGTTGCCAAGAGAGTAAATGCTAAAGTGTTCAACACAATAAAAAAAAATGTGTAACTTTGTCTAATGACTTATTGTGGTGTGTATATATTTACAATATATACAAATATCAAATCATTGTGTTGTACACTTGAAACTCATTTAATGTTGTATGTCAATTATACTTTGATTTAAGAAAAAAATTTTAAGTAAAAAGACAAGTTCCTGAAAAGATGCCAGGGGCTTAAGATATAGGAGCTCTTTGTTTCCAAACCTTTTTTCTGTTTCCTCTTTAAAACCAGCTCAAACTCATTTTTCCCAAAGATTGACTGCTTAAGGTATGCAGTGTTATGCTGCTCTGCTGACCTCCAAACAAGCCTCTTTGTGGTTCGAATTGCTAAACAACAAGGATGTCACTTTTATTGACATAAGAGGGGTAATTCCTTTTTTTTTTAATTTTTTTTTTAATTTTTATTTATTTATGATAGTCACAGAGAGAGAGAGAGAGGCAGAGACATAGGCAGAGGGAGAAGCAGGCTCCATGCACCGGGAGCCTGATGTGGGATTCGATCCTGGGTCTCCAGGATCACGCCCTGGGCCAAAGGCAGGCGCCAAACCGCTGCGCCACCCAGGGATCCCAAGAGGGGTAATTCCTAATTAATGGAAACTCTCCCATATTCCATGTACTTGACATGTACTTCTCACTTGGTCTTCAGATCCTCTGAAGGTAGTCCATCATCAGCCTCTTTTTACAGATGAAGCTCAGTGAAATTCAGAGTTTGTCTAAATTCACAATCTGGGGGAGTAGTAGAGCCAGTATTCAAATCAGGGTCTCTGGGACACCAAAGCTAAATGCTACATAGTATCAACATGAAATGGTTTTGGAATAATCAAAAACACCCATACTGGAGGAGAAACAAGAATGGCAATTTATAATTCTAAAGCTCAAGTCTTTTTTTTTTAATTGTTATTTTTTATTTAAATTCAACTAATTAACATACAATATATGATTGGTTTCAGAGGCAGGCATCAGTGATTCATCAGTCTCATATAACACTCAGTGCTCATTACATCATGTGCCCTCCTTAATGTCCATCACCCATTTGCCCCATCCAGTCTCTTCAACCTTACTATGCCGTGTCTCCTGGAAATACCGGGTCCATATAGTCTTGACCCTGTGACTTTCATGAACAATTGACCTATTGTTAGCCACAAATCTCATTGGATTTCCCATACTTTTATACCTGAACAGCTGAGTTCTCCAAACACCTTCCTCCTTTCAACCCAAACCATAGCCCCTGGTATTGGGAAAGCCTCCAAAACAAAGTGGAAGAATAGAGATTTCAATAAATGGGCAGTGGCATTTCTGCGGATCCCTTGCCTGAGTGTCTCCCATATTTGCCAAATGCCAAAAATTTCCTCTAGGCATTTCCTCATAGTTGTTTGATACTATTTCACCTCCAGACTCCCCCAGGAGAGGGAATTGAGCTTCCTGAAAGACTGTGTGATGTATGATATATGATAGTCTTAATTGGCTTATGACTCAAGGTAAATGAGATTTCAAGAAAAGATGGTAGCGGGCCTACCTGTACTGACTTATTTGCTCCCCAATAGTCTATATTTATTGTTTTCATAACCAACTGAGCTTGATTTAAAAGAGGATGCCTCAGAATCCCAGTTTCTGTCACTGAGGCATTTTCAGATATGGAGCAGGAATTTAGGGAAAATTCTCCTGGCTGGAGGGACAGATCATCTTACTTCTTTTGTCTTTATTTTCTCTGATTCAGCATGAATGATGATGAGACTTTTCCTTTTTATTTTACTGCTGTTGGGGAAAGATGGTGCTCTCATTGGTGTGCCAGAAGGCAGATAAGTACCTTGATAAGTAGGGCCAAATGCAGCCAAGAGGGCAATAGTGCAATGACCAGCCTCCTCTCACCAGGCACAATTCACATCCTTTTGCTCTCCTCCACAGCTGACTCCTTCCTCTGAGAGATTAAGCCCATTCTCACTGCTAAAATATCTCTCTCCCTGCCTTAAGATACACTGACTTATCAATAGTCACACATTTTATCGCTAGAAGAAAAAGTACCTCCTAAGCCTCGTTTCAGTAATTCCTAAACCATCTCTGGAGTACACATTAATAATGCATGAGAGTTGTCCTCTAGTGGCAAACTCTAGAGTCATTGCCACCACTGACTTTAGTTTACTTCTTCATGGAAAAGGGAAGTAGCAGGGGGAGTTCCCAAGGGCTCCAAGAGTGTGAGTCCCTGACTTGCCCTTCCCACTTTTGAAAGTGCTATTTCTCAGGACATCCAGGCTTAGAGTGGAACTTGAGGAGGTATTCTACAAGGGAGGGCTAGAGAAAGTAAGTCCACTCCCAGTTTTTTAAAAATTGTAAAATAAACATAAGATGAGACTTACCACGTGAACCTTGTGTAAGTGTCTGGTTCAGTGGCAGTAAGCTCATTTGCACTGTCATGCAACCATCACCACTCATTGCTAGAACTTTTTCATCTTCCCAAACTGAAAATCTGTACCTACTCAACAGTGACTCCCTGTCCCCCACCTCCCTTCAGCCTCTGGCAACCACATTCTTCTCTCTGTCTCTGTGAATTTGACTTCTCTGGGCATCTCTCATGTAAGTGGAATCATATAGTATTTGCCCTGTGTTGGGCTTGTTTCAAAGAGCATAATACCCTCATTTTTATTTTTAAATAGTGAAATATAGGTACAGAACAGGGTATAAAGCATCCAAATGTAGTTTAATAGATTTGTTGTAAAGCAAACACTCATAAAACCACTAAGCAAGTCCATGACAGTCCCTTACCAGCATCCCAGAAAGCCCCAGTGAACCTTGCCTGACAACTGGCCCCTTACTCCATTGAGACAGTGATGACCAAGACCTGGTGTCCGTTTGTGGGGTGAAGGGTTAAATGTGTTGCACTTACTTGCTATGTGTTGCAACCACTACATGTGGTTGTGTTGTGAAGAGAGGCCATGGGCTGGGCATTGGGTGAAAGGTGTTCATAGGGATATTCAGAATGGACACTATGTGGTCTCTCACCCAAGAGGTTATAATCCAATGGAATCAACTTTAGAATAAGGAGAATATACTACCATGCTTATAAAAAGAAGTAAAACCAAGTTCAGTCTGCTTAGGAAATATGCCCTGCATATGTCTTGTGGGTTTCCCCATGAGGAGGATAGTGAAAAGATTAAATCTGGAGAAATGGCAGCCAAGTCAAAAAAAAAAAAAAAAAAAAAGATGGAGGGAGGGAGGGAGAGAAGTAACCAAATGAACACTGGGAGATGATGGGGAAATTCTATTTCAAAGGTCCTGTTTATGGGAAATGAGAGTGCAGTCTTATCGGAGATGGAAGTCCCTTTGCAGAACATTCCAGAACAATCTGAGAAGCCCAACGGTGGTAAATTACAGGGAATGGGCTGCATTCATCCTGAACCTCTAAGAAAAATAAAGTGTGAAAGAGTGAGGATTCTGACAAGGAGGTACAATAGATCCTAAGACAACACTGCTTCTAAAGATTGGGAGGCTCTGATGTGATGCCTGCCTTTTAAAAAACTGCCCAGGGAAAGCCACAGAGTACAGGAAGGCAGACCTAATCTCCTTTTGGAAAAGCTGACTAAAAGCCTGATGTGTGTGGAATAGCCATGATTCAGGTCTATTGGAGCATCCTTCATTTGGGAGGCTCAGATGGCTTTACTGCTGGCATTGCTTTACCACCCTCCTCTGCAGTAGCTGTGTGTGCGCGCTGGCTCTCCTAACAAATACAAAAGCCTGAACAATCCACACGTCCCTGGCACCCCAATGACTCACCTCCCCTACGTCACCAGCAAAAATAAGGATGGGGGTCTCTGGTTTTAAGCACAATGTACTCTGAGAAACTAGATCTTAGAGCTAGCTTTCCACAAGGAAAACTTCTGACTGCACATGGGCCCATTCTCGGGTTGCTACCATCTGTATGGGCATCAGCTGTAGGGATAGTGAGAAGAACAGTCCTGCATGTCTGTCACACGGCATGTGACAGTGGCAACAGCCGACATTTATCCATCACTTACTGTATACCAGGCTCTCTTCTCATCTTCTTTTCTATTTTATGTTAATGCTTACAATAATCCAATGAGGTGGGCACTGTGAATCCCCAGTCTACAGACAGGAAAACTAAAGCCCAAAGAGAGAATCCCCCCAAACTCCGAGTGGCAGATTCTCACTTGCACACCTAACTCTGGATCCACCTAACTCTGGATCTCATACACATGATGCAGAGAGCATTCAGGGACAACCCAGGTTAGGTCCATGTCTGCACCTCCCGGAGGCTGGGCCATGGTTTATAACCATCATTTGTCAAGGTGGATGTCATAGGCAGCTGTCAAAATCTCAGGTTTTGTATGTGATTTAGTGAAGTTTGCTATGCATTCAATCCAAGAAATAATTCTGCTGTGATTCATAGGATTAAATGTGGAAGTTTCATACCTCTGCCAATGCTTCATGTCTGTAAATGATCAAAGAATAAGTTAATGAGATTTGCTGTAAAATGCAAATAATTATAAATCCTTCCTAGTTTTAAGAGCAAAATAGGAAATGTAGAAGGTGTGTAGTATTTAATTCTTTATCTTTAAAGCAACGTGGATGTGGAGGATCTCTGTGTGACATGCTTACATTCTGGGGCTCTGCACAGCCCAACAGATTGCTTTTAACCATTGTTTTCTTTTCTCTTTGCAGATGATCATTCGCGGGTGAGGCTGCAGACCATAGAAGGAGATACCAACTCAGACTATATCAATGGAAATTATATTGATGTATGTATTTTGAAACTGTCAGTAAGCCCAACTGTTGTGACACACTCCACTTCGTGTATCTACTGTGATATTGGTGGGCACACATTGCTCCAGCTCCAGAGAAAACACATTCATGTCACCCCACACCCTACAGAACTGTACAGTGAAGACATGGCCACTCCTTTTCTCAAGTCAGCCCATGGGCTGGTGAACTCCTCTGCAACCTTCTGTGCCTTCTTTGATGTCCTGTGTTCCTATGGACCAAGAAAATGTTATTTCCATTTTTGGGTCAACAACTTAGATTATTTGACACTTAAAAAAAATCTGTTTACATATTAATAGGATAAAACTCTCTAATTCCTAATTCGATGATTTGCAATCTCTCGTCATTACTACACTTTTAAGTTGCCTTCAAAGTAGTCTGCAGCTGTTAGTTAACCAGGACATCTAATGCACACAAGACATGTCATTAAATATGTAGGCTATTTAATTATTGAAGATGGCTTCTTTGTTCATTCTGCATCATGTTAACTTAATGTCTTACATTAGAATAAGTTCCTGAGCAGACAGCATGTTTTCAGTTGAAAGAATGAATGAAATCAAAAGTAGCCTGAAAATGAAGGGAAAGTCACTGTTACCTTCAAGACCCAGGTTCTCATTAAACAGGCTTTAGCTCTCCTGCAGTTCCCAAGGCACTGTGCTGGGCCATCACATTGTCTTCTGGTTCATCAATACTTCCATGGACAGGTTTTACCATATATATATGTTTATATATGTTCATATATATCTTGGTTGAATATAAATCAGATGCTACTAGAAGTAGCATCACAGTCTCTAAGGTTATCTAAAAATAACAAGAAGAAATGTTATTTTTAGTACAATTTGGAAGGATTTGACACATTGGTTATGGATCTGAGGGTGGGGCCTGTAGGATGACTGTTTGAAGAGTAATTCAGATCCCATTCCTCAAATGAAGATTCCTACACTGCTACATTTCATAATGACCCAAAACATACCCAACCCAAGTTAGATTTTTTTCTACTAAAGCAAAATTTCTTCCTAAAGTACATTGCACTTCTTTTTTTATCCAGCAGATGTTTAGTGAGTACCTTGTGGGAGAATACAGAGGTGTCCAAGACCTGTTACCTTCTCCCCAAGACCTCACAGTTTAGAAGCTAAAGTAAGAAATGTTTTCTTCATAAAACTCTGTCCTTTGAGAGAGTCCAGGGAATACTGCTCATGCTCCAGTCCCAGCTTCTAGAGCCCTAGCAGAGTCCTTCAGCACAGGGTAGTATCCAACTCATCTGTGTATCTCCTGTACCTGGCACAGACCTGAAACCCTGAAATACTGAATACTGAAATACTGAATACTGTAAGCACTTAATAAGTGTTTGATGAATCTCTGCCAGAAGTAGTAAACATAATCAGATTAGGCTTTGTGGTAGAAGTGATTTTAACTAAGCTTTAAAGAATGGGCAGGTAGAGATGTAGAGGAGGAAAGACATAAAGTAATGAAAATACCAGATTAATTAGTTTTAATTTTAACAAAGAAAAGAGTCAATATTCAGGGCCCCTTTATTTACTTAGGTAGTAAGATTTTATTGAGCAGCCTATTATATTAGATGTCAGTTACTGTTATAGGTATTGGAGTTGTAATTGTGAATCATTCAGACCAAAAACAAAAGCAAACCTCTTGACTCAATGGAGCTGGTGCTTTAATCGGAGGAAACAGACAATAGATGAACTAAGCCAGTTAATTCTATATGGTATATTAGATAGTATTATATACGATGGAGAAAATGAAAGCCATAACAGAAGTACCAGTATGGAGGTGGATTGTAATTTTTTAATGCAGTGGCTGGTCAGCTCTACTGAAAAGGTAATATTTGAGTGGAGAAAATAAAAGGTTGTCCCGTGTAGATAATCAAGGAAAGAGCATTCCAGACTGAGAAAAAGCCCATGAAAAGGCCTTGCTGTGGAGCATGCCTGGCAATGTTGAAATAAAGTAAGCAGGCGAGGGTTGGTGGAGTGGTATGAGGGGGTGGAGTCACAGGTGAGCAGGTGAAGAGATTGTGGGGCCAGATAATGTAAGCAGTCATGCAGACTTGGGCTTTTACTATGAGATGGCGGCAGTCACCAGAAGATCTGAGCACAGGGCTGATATGATCCCAAAGTGGGTAAGAGCAGAAGCAGGGGACCTTCCAGGAGGCTAAAGGAGCAATGAGAGAGAGGGGCTGCTACCTCCTACCATTTCCCATCACATGCAGACCGTGGTGGCACTGGAAGATGAGAGATGGTAGGATCCTGCATCCATGCTGAACACAGAGCCCTGGATTTGCTGACAGATTATCTACCGGGTGTATGAGCAAGAGAGGGGTCAGGGTGGCTTTGAGAAGCAGTTACCATTATTTGGGAAGAAGACTGAGGGCAGAGCAGATTTGGGTGGGAGGGACGGAGGAAATAAGGAATTCACTTTTACATATGTTAATCCTTAAGTATATGTTAGATATCCAAGTGGAAGTGCTAAAGAGGAAATTGATAACCACATGGGGATTTTGAGGGGAAAGGCCCAGGCTGGAAGTGAGGATACAGAACCCATCAGTATACAGATGGCACTGAGGCCACGGAGCCAGATGAGATCACCAAGGGAGTCCATGTAGGTGACAAAAGAGTCCAAGAACTGAACACTCCAACATCAACATCAAGGCGAAGAGGAAGAGTGAGCAAATCAATGAGGGGGACAAACCAGGGAGGGAGAGGGAGACAACCAGGATCATATCCTAGAAGCCAAAGAAGAAAGTATTTCAATGGGGATTAATCATGTTAAGTAGGTGGAGATAGGTCACAGAGATGAAAACTGAAAAATGACCACTGCATTTAGCAGCACAGGTCATTCATGGACTGTGTGGATTATTTCTATCTTGTAAATTGAGTTCCTCCTATCTCCTAGCCTTGCTAGGACTGACACATGGAGCTGTACGTCAGACAGGGTCTTGCTTTGTGGAGCTTGTCAGCTGGCAAGGGATGAGTGAGCATTTAATAATCCTATTTAATATCTGTCAAAAGAGTCCATATTTGAGACCCACAGCAGATCAGTTGCATAAAAGAATGTGTTTGCTTTTGCTATTCATTATCAATGACTTGTTCCTAAGAGAAAAAAAAAATCTAGCATATGCATTTAAATTGTCTGAGAAATCTGTATTTCCTCTCCAAGTTTTTCCTGTTTCCCATCTGGCTTTGGGCACAGTATATTGGGTCATCTCAGGCAACGGAAATGGAAAGTATTAAGGTCCATGTTGATATTCTGTTACCTGCATGTAATTTTCTCTACATTGGTTTTCTCTTTCCCAGATATTGATCCTTCAGGGTTCTTTGTTCCTTTCTTTCTTTGGTCTCAGTTTTCTTCTTTCATTCTTTTCTTCTCACAGGGTCATGATAAAAGGAAGGAGCCTTGCAGAATTTCTGGCCATAGCTAGAGCAGCATGCCATGGAGTTAACAGTGTTTAAGAATGATGTTCAGTATTACTATTGATGGAACTGCCTATACCTGTAGAACAGAATATGTGTTAACGCCTTGGCATGTTGCCAGTGACATCCTAAACACAAATGAAATCCTATTGCACATCCCCAGCCTGTTCGCGATCTAATAAGAGTCGTGCTCATGTTATTTCAGAGACCATAAGCTGTTAGTATTTATTGCTCACCCATCATCTCATAGCCAGTGTATGATTAAGTTACTCCCACCACCTGTATAAGCAGCAAAACTGTGATGTTTGATGCACCGGTGCTTTTCATAAGGAATTCTGGTGCTGGATCTGGTCATTTAAGTTCCCACTAATGCAATTGTTGGTATTTGTATGTGCATTTATTGTGGCAGACTTAGTGTGTGACTTCTATGCTGCTTATCGATTTCAAGTTGGTCAAATATTCTTTCTCATTTATTTTTAGGGTTATCATCGACCCAATCATTATATTGCTACCCAAGGTAAGTCTATTACAGCTTTGATGTCTTTGTTTGGTTGTTTGCCCCCTCTCTATCACTTTGTCGTGTGTCACCCCCCCCCCCCCGAGAATGATATTCCCCACTGTCACAGTCCTGTTTATTGCCGATCTTGTCATCAATACACGCCCGCCCGCCCCCCCATCCCCGCTTTGTTTTCCTGTCGGAAGGTCTGGTAACGCAATCATTTAGTTAGAACTTCGTGTTGTGATCGTTAGAAGAAGTGTATTCATCAATTCATTATTGAATTAAGTCTGTCTACCTTAGGAATTAAGCCTATATCCTCATAAATAGGTACATAGATATTCACTAAATAAATATATGCTGACTGCTGTCTATACAAAGACCTGTGCTAGTTGCTGCCAGGTATGCGGCTGAATCCATCAAGCACCCCCTCTCACATTGTGGTTAGTGGGAAAGGTCCATTATTATAAGCAACACTAACCAGTTAGAAATTTGTGGGAGAGGTGCAGAGAAAATGTTAGGAAAACTTGGAGAAAACACAAGTTGCTTTCAGATGGGATGATCCAAAAACTGCTTTGTGGCAGCGGTGGGCTTGAGAGGAGAACTTCTGAATGGCAGAGACATCACGAGCAAGATCCGAAAGCAGGATATTAGTGCTCCTGGGTGGAAAGTAGATGGTGGATTGCCTTGGCTAAAGGAGACAGGAAACCTAGAGGAACATGTAGGGGCCACAGCTTTTATCATCTTCCTGAGACACTGACTGTGAGGTGGGCCATCTAGGGAAAATGAGGACTATGAGAGGTCTGAGGTATTGGGAAAATTTCATCATAAGGGATGTGTTTGTGCATTATGTTGGATGAGCTGAAGAAATGCTGAGAAGCAGGGAGGACCCAGTTAGGGTTGAGAGCATGCATTCTCTTCATTATATTATTTTACCATTGTTTCCAGTATTGCATGATACCCCAAAAACAGGAGCAGGGAAATCAAAAGGATATGAATTGCCAATGATTAGGGATTGACAGGGGAGCAAGGAGCAAGAAAATAAAGGATACCAAGAAAATCATGGCTAGAAAATGTAGGCTTAGAGGCAGGATAGTTGGAGGTGTTTGATGGACCACGAGAAGAGAGAAGTAGCTAAAGGATCAAAGGGGAGCAAGGAGCAAGAAAATAAAGGATACCAAGAAAATCATGGCTAGAAAATGTAGGCTTAGAGGCAGGATAGTTGGAGGTGTTTGATGGACCACGAGAAGAGAGAAGTAGCTAAAGGATCAGGTTCAGTTAATGAATCATAGGTTGTAGTCAGTGAGCAGAATGCCAACACATAGAACATCACTATCCAGTAGAAATTTCTGTAATGGTGGAAATCTTCCATATCTGTACTGGGCAATATGGTAGCCACTAGTAGATACTAGTATCTACTGTGAATGAAGAACTGAATTTTAGATTTTAGTGTTGATTTTTAAATAGCTTCATTTGGCTACTCCCTACTGGTAGTTTTGGACAGCAGAGCCCTGCCATAGAAAAGTTCTAAGTATGGCTGGAATGAAGCCACTGTGGGGCTCTGTCCTCCCAACCCTAATAGCCTCAGCCAGAACCTGGGAGGCACCATACATAGAGTCCACAATCTCGTGTCACCAATTATGATTCTACACCTGGGTTTAGGTGACCTACTTAACCTCCAGTATGTTTCCCCAACTGAAATGAAGTCAGTAATGGCTCCTTCCAAGGTCACTTGGCTAGTCAGAAGAAAGGTCGCATGGAGCATGCCCTGCTTGAACCTGACAGGAAGCAAATCCTTAGAGGAGTTGCTAAGGTCTTCAGAGAGCAAGCATCTGGTGCAAACTCCTACCTGATGGGACAAAACAAGGACATGTGTCCAGGGCCTCTGAGTCCAATCCTTTTTGCCTTCTCCTATACCCTGCTGCTTCCAAACTGAATCAATCGATGCTTTTAAAGGATCTCTCTGAAAAAAAAAATAATAATAATAATAAATAAAGGATCTCTTTGTTAGTTCCTTAAAACCCTGCTAATGGATTTCAGAATATTCTACAGTAAGAGTCATAACAGATCTGATTTAGTAAATTTGATGATAATTTGGAATTAGCAGTTTTATAAATATATGTGAAAATTTGAAGATAAAATACACAAAATACTAGTGAGTTCTTAATTATCAACCCATGTTTTTATTAATAACATGACTGTAGTTAAATCTTATTTGAATTTTCAAAATTGAGGACATCTCTAGTTTAATGTGACTGAACAGCCAACCAAAGTAGAGATTAGGGATCCCTAGGTGGCGCAGCGGTTTGGCGCCTGCCTTTGGCCCAGGGCGCGATCCTGGAGACCCAGGATCGAATCCCACATCGGGCTCCCAGTGCATGGAGCCTGCCTCTCCCTCTGCCTGTGTCTCTGCCTCTCTCTCTCTCTCTGTGACTATGATAAATAAATAAAAATTCAAAAAAAAAAAACCAAAGTAGAGATTAAAACCCCCAAAGGCCTATGTGCAGCCTCTCACCTGGCATTCCATTGCTCCTCCTCTCTGCCCTCTCTCCCAGAGGGAGATAATGCTTTGAAAACAAAACTGCCGTTAGAGAAGTCACTTTCTGGTGTCTTCAGAATTCATCTGAATCATACTTAATTGCTCAGTAGTCCTCTCTGGGAGCATTCAACCTATTGAGTGTTAATGAGTAAATACATTTGTTGGCAGCTAAGAAATGGCAAATGTAATCACTTTGCAGTAGGCCACCCATGTGCCCTTAATGGAGAAGGATGCTATATAATGTCCTGTTTGCCAGAGCATGGCACCTTTCCCGGAGCGGGATTGCACTTTCAAAACTGGCAGTACTTACGTCACTGCTGTTGGTGCAGGCAGAGGGGCAGAAATGAGCATACTTTTGCTTATGATTTATGTATTTATTTTCTAGAGAGAGAAAGAGAGTGTGAGCAGGGTGGGGGCAGAGGACAGAGGGAGAGGGAGAGAAGCAGACCCTCCACTAAGCATGGAGCCCCATGCGGGGCTCGATCCCAGGATGCTGAGATCATGACCTGAGCTGAAATCAAGAGTCAGATGCTCAACCAACTGAGCCACCCAGGCACCCCAGAAATGAGCAGATCTTTTTAGTATAACATTCAATCATGACAGTACACATCATGTTAAGAGTAATGCATTCCGACCATGATGTCTGGGTTGAAAAGTTAGAATCTCTTTTCTAGTATATTACACAAACACAACGTACCTGATAGCCTTAGCCTGCCAGAGGACTTCTGATCCTACGCAGTAATTGGCCTTCGTAAAAAACAAAAAACAAAACAAAACAAAACAAAAAAAAGCAAAACACACAAACGTCTAAGAATTCAGCAAAAGGGGTAATAAAGCAGGTGCAATTTTAAAATCTCTCCTTGCTCTTTTTCTTTCCTAGTGTGCACTGATCTAATTCTTTAAACCCTATTCGTAGCAGGAACCCATGAAACTACATGAACAATCCAATTTACTGACAACCAGTTTTATCCCCAAGAGCTTAAAATACGTAGATTTTCACCAAGTCCCTTCAATCCAGAAGACATGTCATGAATTTATCTCTTCGATCTCTTCCTCCCTCACCTCAACTTTATTGATTTTTGTACCAGTAACTAATTTTGACCTTTGAGGGTAACGGTAATGGTTCTACAGACTGAAGGGACTGCAATCAAGCCTGATCTGTGGCTTTTATAGTATTTTCTTCCTGCCCCCCACCCCCCCCCGCTCCGTTTAATTGTTTTCTGTCTGCAGCTAATATATCAGTGACCGTACTCACTTCATCATATCTGCCTGACCAGCCGTTAATACAACTGTAGCATTCAGGATTTATGATTTGGCACACCAGGAATCAAAGAAGAGGAAGTCCTGTCTGTTAACTGCATGTCTGTACTCAGAGTGGGGATTTCAAAAGCAGGGCGCACAGTGAGGGGCAGATGAGTACGCAGGTGGATAGGGTTGCCCAGAACCGATCGTATCTCACAATCAAAAGCTACCCCATGGAGACCACAGTGTGGGCCATGAGCTAGAGGAAGCTGCACACATTTAGAACCGCTCCCCCAAAATGACTCCGGGAACACCTGCCAGCCACGTAGTATGCAAATGATGGGGGCCTGAAGAAATATTGTTTTTACCATTGTTTGGTTTTCTTTTTGAAATGGATTTCAGGGGACGCCAGAGTGGCTCCATGGCTGAGCATCTGCCTTTGGCTCAGGGCGTGATCCTGGGGTCCTGGGATCGAGTCCCACATCAGGCTCCCTGCAGAGAGCCTGCTTCTCCCTCTGCCTGTGTCTCTACCTCTCTCTGTGTGTCTCTCATGAATAAATAAATAAAATCTGAAAAAAGAAAGAAAGAAACTGACTTCAAAAGTCCTGCTATAGAAAAGTCAGAAATGATGCCATCTGCTAGTTGAGGAAGGTCAGTCTGAGATGGACACAGCCTGCTTGGCACTCAGCCCTTTTAGTCCCACTCATCTGTGGGCTGGAGGTGTACCCAAATACAGGAGGTTCCTACGAGAGGAACTTGCCTGTCCTTCCTTCAGGGGAGCCCACAGGCATCAGGAAATCCAGAGGGCATGTCACAGTCATGTGGTGGTGTGCCAGCACTTGACTGCGATTTCTGGGAGCCAGGAAAGGGGTCAAGGGCATCAGTGGTGTGAGTGCAGACGGCAGGTCTTCAGCAAGCCTTGAAGGAGGGTTCCTGTGTCAGAGGATGGAGGATGGGATGAACAGGATGCCTGGCCAGGTCAGAGAAGAGCAAGGAGCCCAGGTAGAGGGTGTAAGCAGGAAGGGTCTGAGATAGGAAGGGTCTTCACCTCCAAGGCATCTTGGGCCTTCTCAGTGGCTTGCTGATCTTCTCTCGGGAAAAACTCACACAGACACACAATTTGATATAGGCATTCAGGCATTCACAGACAATAAAATCTAGCCTGAAAAATCTCTATGCCCCAGGGGACACCTGGGTGGCTCAGTGGTTGGGCATCTGCCTTCAGCTCAGGTCATGATCCCAGGATCCTGGGATCGAGTCCCACATCAGGCTCCCTGCATAGAGCCTGCTTCTCCCTCTGCCTGTGTCTCTGCCTCTCCCTGTGTCTCATGAATAAATAAATAAAATCTTTAAAAAATTATATATATATTATATGTATATAATATATATATGTACATATATATATATATATATATAATATATATATATACCCTAGATTAAAAAAAAAAAAAGCCCTGAGTTACAGGGGTAAGAAAGCCTGATGGGGAAGGTGAGGACATTGGTATAAAGGCTGTGAGTGGAGTGTTATTTAATGAAAGGAAGAAGGGCAGCGAGGGGAGAGGATGGGTGTTTCTGAGTGGTGGTGAAAACAGTACTTTAAGAAGATGGGTTAGTATGGAATTATCCTGCAGAGAAAACTGGAAACAAAGGTAACAGAGAGTAACCACAAACAAAAATCTGGGGTACACAAAAATGATTCAGACAACAATAATGACAGCAAGGCAGTTGTCACTTTTATCCAATAATCTAAGTTGCATACAACCGAAATCTGTTTTCTAAAATTAAATATAGTGTCAAAACGGTTGATTTTTAAGGATGTTCCTTCTCATGCAATAAAAAGCGATAAATATATTTTCTTTCTGTATTTGTAGTTTTGCCTGCTATAATATGCTTCTTTTTGAAACTCAGCATTTTAACTTGTCCATTGATTCAATAAACATTAAGTGCCTGTTGAGTGCTAGACTTTTTAGTATAATTAATTTTCTATCCTCTGACTAATTTGGGTATTACTTGTCTATTTCATAGATGGAAGAAAGAGGGCCCTGGGGAGAAACAGGGGTTGAAAACAAAACCAACATGTAGTTGAGTGTCTACAATGCGCCCACAAAGGTTCTAGATGCTTTTCCGCCTTTTCGTGTCTAGTGCTGCATGATTCCCTGTGATTCTCACCCTGGATAAGAGGCGCAGGGCTTGTGCTCTTTCTCCTGTACTGAAGCTCGCCTTTCAAAATCCAGTCCCTTCCTTCTAAGTTATGATCGTGCTCCCCTCAAAAAACAAATTCTCTATGATATAGTCATATCTGAAAATACCTCTTAATTAAAATTGTCTTAGGTGTCCTGAAATATGACACTACAATTCCAGAGTCTTCCTCCCCAGCAGACCTTGGGCACCTGTTTAGAGACCCGCCAGTCTGGGGAGCTAATGCTGACAAGGCAGCAAGATCAAGGCTGAGGTCAGGATTCCAGTGGGGTAGCCTGGCCTGTCAAATTAGCACAATACCTCCCCCCAAAATAAATGACAAAATCGATGTCAAGAGGCACCTGTCCTCAAGAAGAATTAAATATGTAGATTTCAACAATCTGAAGTTAGCACGTCCTCTGTTCACAGAAACTCTGGCTGCCCAGTGTCATGTTTCTGGATGCAGTCATACTGGGGCTGATAAAGAAAACCAACTACCAGATAGTTATTTACTATGAGAAATATTACTGTGTGCCAGGCAGGACTGCCTTCTGCCTGGCAAGGACACCCTGCATTGCGGGCCAGCTAAAGAGGAAGATGCCTTGGCAGAAGGTGACTTCATGTTCTGGCATCAGAAGGGCCCCAGAGTTCATTTACTAATTCAACAGGTCCGTACCCACTGCCTGTGGAGAGCTGGCACGAAGCAGATGCCCAGTGAGATTACAAGAATGAGTGAGTGAGGGAAGAAATGGATACATGAACGCATTGGGGTGACCTTTGTGCCAGACACCAGTTAGGCAATAGAACGTTCCAACCAAACATAAAGGACATCTCGCACTGGCCTGACACAGCATCTACTCACCTGAGTGGATTTGGGGATCGTGATCTCCAACTTCTGCAACTATTTCTTTTCTGAGTTAAAGCTAGTCAACTCCTATTCTTACGAGCACTTTTTCTTCTAATGTGCCAGCCGATCAAGGCACTGGTTTTGGAGATAACCCATCCTATTAAACGCTCTAGCTTATCTCTGCCCAGATCCTACTTGTGCATATTCCCCCTCCCCTATACACTGTATATAATCAATTTTATTTGTCCATAATTATTATTTATTGATAATTTGGAAAAGAGAAAAAGAGAAGCCTGAAAATAAATGTCCTCCAGAGATCTTGAGCCAGAAGCAAACTTTTAACATGAAAATAACAAAAACCTGGGCAGTGAAGTTTTATAGCACACACACCTCCCAATTGTCAGCTACAGTTGAAATTTTGCTAGAGTGACTTTCTTCCGTTTGCTCTTGATCTAGTTTCCTTCTTCCTGTCTTCCACATATTCCCTGTGGTATGAACATTTTTCATAAGGATTTTCAGAAAGATAAATGTGGCTTATATTTTCTTAGCTCCAGATTCTCCCTCTGGCCTCTGAAGCAGTAAATAATGGTGCTTAGAATAGGTACACTTAACTCTCCTCGGCAAGTCACGCTTGGAGCAGAGACTTGTCAGTGTAAATACAAGTTCTACATACTCTGTGAAGAAGCTTTTGTCTCTTGCATTCTGGCCTCCAGATGGAGATGAACCCTTGAAATTATTTCTCAGTAGAATTGGAAGAAAAAAAGTTTTAATCAAAAGCTAAGCCTTCAGTAAACAACTTTTGTTTTTATTCACTCGAATACCAGTGTGTACAAGTACAGTAGCTGACATTTCTTCCCAACTACATTGTCCTCATATTGCCAATGGATTGTAGACTATGTTTGGATTCACTTATTGTATCATCTTTGAGGTTGATTTAAACTCCTTGCCTGGAAAAAATAAAAAATAAAAAAAATAAACTCCTTGCCTGGTAAAGTGGAGTATTCTCTAGTTTTTCAATTTGAATAGGGAAGCTTTGAGGAAGTGTCATTTACACCCAGCCAAACAGTGACCCCTCATGAAGTCCACATATTACATATGCCCAGTGCCAAACTCTCCATGCGGAGCACACTGCACGTTACCTCTCCCTGTACAGTTTTCCAGGAAGAATGAACAATTGCAATTAACAGCTTACCCACAAACTTACTTTGAAACCATAATTTTTCTTCACCAGATTAATTTCAACAGAGACTGGCCAATTAGCCAACAGGTCAGATCACAGACATTGCTCACCCTCTGCTCTTAATAAACCTGCTCATTAGTAGTGAGAATGTTTAAAGACAGGTTGCAAATTAAAAGATGAAACCAAAAATAGATTGCAGTAGGTGGCATCCACCCCTATTGTTACAGATGCCATTGCAGAAGCATGTCCCTCGAGTAATGGAATCTAAACCAACACAGAATAATTTGAAAACAAACGATGCTGCTGTCAAGCAGGCACCTGGTTTTAGATTGTTTTAAAATGCTTTTTGAATCTGTAAGAATAATTTACTGGTATTCCTCATTTGAAGTGGAAAATCCTAGAATCTTTTCAAACCGGTAGAAACTTTAAACGTCTTGAAGTCCAACTCCCCTGTTTTGTCATTGAAACAGTGGGAACTAAACTCACAAATTGATTTAAGTGACTTTCATCCATATAGTTCAAATGGGTCATGTATACAAAAGTATTTGCAAACTGTATGGATTAACATTCATGAATATTTTCAGAGATTGCATGCAGTGTCCAACCTAATGTGTTTCCAATCTCCTGAGGGGTCTTTTGTCCAATCGAGGAAAAGTATGAGGTCACATCTTCCTTCTGGGTTCGGCCCTTTGAAAGAATAGAGAGCTGTAGCTGAATACCCAGAGCCACAGGCCCCGGTGCTGGCTTCTGGAACCTGCAACATAGTGGACTTTTTCAAAGCAAAGACATTGCTCTCAGACCTAATTCATCCAAAACTGAACAAATATTTCTGTGAACCTACCAGGTGTCTGGCTCAGACGGGGTTGGGAATACAGCACTTACCTCCGGAACTCTATGGTGCTGTTGTAGATATAAACAACCAGAACTAATTTGATTTTGCAGGAAGACCAGATCTGGGAACTACTATAGGCTATTTCTCTCCCTTGCTCATATTCCTTAGCAAGTGGAAAAGTGAGACCCAGGGCAGGTCCAGAGCCATTTTCCTGACTCTGGTGATCAGGTTCCTTTATCACACACTGACTCGGTTTTCAACAAGTTTGCGGCAGACAAGTTAGGAAGTTTCTGGCCATTGGAAGTTACTTTTGTGCCTGGCCTTCTTACTCCAAAACATGCTTGTGGAAATTCTCTGATGCAGTGCCCCATGCTGCTGTTGAAAAATCGAGGTTGCCTACACTGAGGAATGTCTAGGGAATTAACTTATCTCTATTTTACTCATTTATTAGATTTATTCTCTTTTTTCCTAAATAAAAGAAGATCCCACTTGTATACTGAGAAAAGCTTAATTAAAGAATAGAGAGACTAATGGAAGCTTTTATTTCTCTGGCAGTGGCCCCTGAAGCATGTGAATATAGGTTTTTCCCTTTGCTTTATTTCTCCTTGACAGAAGGCAGCCAGATCCCTTGGGTCACCAAACCCCTCCATTCTGAAGGCTGCCATTCTTCTTTTTTTCTCCTTGATTGCCTTCTCTCTGGTCCCCTCTTTACAGCATGAACAAGTACTCAAGATGAGTTTATGAGGGTTCTCTTTAGAGACAGGCCTGATGAATGCTCTGTGACTCAGCCAGCAAGAGGCTCTTGTGGTGTGAACATCTGTCATGTTCCTCCCATCTGAGGCTACAAACACTTTCTCATGCGCCTCTTCCCAGCTCTTCAGGCAATATTGCCATACAACCCCTCCCAGGGATCAAGAACCATAGGTCCCTCCAGTAGCAGGGCCTCTCTCTCCACAGGGTAGAGCAGATTATTGCCACACGCTGCCTACCAACCTTTCATTCTTTTCTATTCAAGAGTTTCTCTTTGGAGGCCTAATCTTTACCCCCGTCACTCAATTCTGATTTGTCTGCCTTTATCATTCAGCTTTCCACATCAGAAATAATAGCAGCCTTTGCCTTCCCATTCACGGCAAGCTGAAAATGTTTATGTAACTGCTAGGGAGGCATGATTCTCGAGGAGGGTTGAATATAGTCCACAAATAGCAAAATCCAAATAATAGTTCATTGAGGTAGATGGGGTTTCCAGAAATGCTTTGGAACATTTCAGTTCCAAGTGCAGGTCATGCTAAGTATCACCCCACTGCTGGGTTTACCCACACATACTGCTTTGCTTATGCAACATGGCCACGATCAAATCTTTGAAACTGGGGTCCCAAAATTCTTTCCATATAGAAATATTTTTTTTTTTATGTCAGGGGCTAAGATAAGACTTCCCCTCCAAGTGGCAATGGAGAAGAAAGGCTAAAGAGAGTGGATTCCAGAGTTAGACTGTTTCGGCTCAGATGCCAGCTCTGCAGGCAACTACTCAATAAATATTAGCTGCAATTCTTATCATTATCCTCATGTGGATACCAAAAGATATACTTTTAGTAACACGTAGGCAGTTCAGGCTTTAATGCAGGTACAGTGTATATCCATATAGTTTTCACAAAAATTAATAATTCTATACTGTTTATGCTTCTTTCCAGAAGGATGTAGCAAAAGGAACCACTTACTTTTTCACCAATATCCTGCATCCTCCTCAAAGTACAAAGATTATCATCATTTTGAAACAAAGGACAGACGTGGGTTAGAAAGACAATAAGCTACATAAAAAGCTTGGAGAAATCTATTTTTTCTTCCATTTTTGAAGTCTTGCAGAAATTGAGCAGCTCTGATAGCAGCAAAGGGCACCAGTCTTGGTGTTCTGAAGGCTTCCCTGAAGCACACAAGGGGTCAGATTACACGGAAGTAAAAACCACTAATTCCAAAGGCCAGACAAGTTTCTTCACAATAAGCTTTGTCCAGACCAATTTCTGAGATAAGAATATACAAGGATATCTTAGAGAGGAGTATTGGAAGGCTAAGAAGCCACTGGATAACAAACAGGGCTGAGAAATGATCTTGGAGGAAAGAGAATAATAATGACAGAGTTGCAGAGTAGGGAATAAAGGGAAACGTGTGCTCTTGGGCTCCTTCTTCAACCTATACGTGTTGGCTGGGGTTAACTAGGCAGGTACCAGGAACCACCTTCCACTTGGCTAGAGGTTGACCAGATGCCTGAAAGTGGTTAGTTACACTGAACCAAAAGAAATTCCTTCAGACCACTTCTGAAATCCATTCCACACAGCAGAGGCCCAGAAAATGCAGGTGTCCCCCAAGCACTGCATGTCAGATAAGGAAAAGGACCACAGTCAAGTCGGTGCACAATGAGTTTAAAAATTATTGTTCTTTTTAAAATTATGTAACTGTTTCATAACCGGTTATGTTCTTTAAAAAAATATATGCAGGGGATCCCTGGGTGGCTCAGCGGTTTGGCGCTTGCCTTTGGCCCAGGGCATGATCCTGGAGTCCCAGGATCAAGTCCTGCATCGGGCTCCCGGCATGGAGCCTGCTTCTCCTTCTGCCTGTGTCTCTGCCTCTCTCTCTCTCTCCCTCTCTCTCAATGTCTATCATGAATAAATAAATTAATAAATCTTTAAAAAAAAATATGCAGATACCCCATGAACTATTTACATGTAGGCAAGAAAATGTAGACCCTACACTTGTGAGTAATTGTGCCCTTGGCTTTGAGTTGAAGGTGGCTCCTACCCTGACCCACACCCAAAGCCTCACTACTCACACAGGGGAAAGCAAACAGAATATTAAAATTCTTTGCCAGTAATTTATTAACAAGTTTCCAAAACAAATTTCCTAGCAACACAATCAGATCACCTCATTCTGTTTCTGTATGACAAATAGATTTTTTTTCTAAATTTTCTTAAAGGAAAATTTATACTACTTTCAAAAAACTTTTTAGTTTTTTTTAGTTTTGAGTTTGTGTGCCAACATTTTTATAGATAAAAATATGTTGGCATTTTTCCTTTAAACAAAACCTATGATTGTAATTTAAGTCATCATATGGCATATGTGGTATGAGAGCCACCGGAGTTACTTTTTAAATGGCTTTTTATTTTTTCATCTTTATTTGCGATCTTATTACTACACTAATATATCTAAACGGTTAAATATATGTGTTTCCATGTCAGCAATAACTTGTTTGAAGGCTCCCTTAGCTGATCTTACAGATTTTATTTTTAAATGCTTTATTTAAATTAACCTTAACACATGTAGCTTTTGTTTAAGGAGAAAGAAAACTTCTAAAAATATTATGACAAACTTAGGTCTCAGAGTCACTATTTTCGTTTCCTTGTTTAAAAGTCTTAAAATTCCTGGTAGGGGAAAGGAAGAAAGTACTCAGAATACTTGACTCATTTTGTTTTCAGTTTACTTTTTCTAAAAAGATGCTCCTTTATTTTTGCTGTGACTTGAGACACAGTTAAGAGTGGTGTGAAGGGACGTTGGGGTGGCTCAGTGGTTGAGCTTCTACCTTAGGCTCAGGGTGTGATCCCGGAGGCCTGGGATTGAGTCATGCATCGGGCTCCCTGCATGGAGCCTGCTTCTCCCTCTGCCTATGTCTCTGCCTGTCTCTCTCTGTCTCTCTCTGTCTCTCATGAATAAATAAACAAAATCTTTAATAATAAAAAAAACAGTGGTGTGAAAATGCAGGAACTTTATCCTAGCAAAGGTAAATTAGAGAAAACCAGAATAAAAAGGATGAAGGTATATAAAAATTTATAACAGAAAGGAATTATAATAATGACTTATCGAGGTTGGATGAACTCACATTGGAACTAAGGTACTAGACAATATGAATATGAAAAATGGGAAAGGAGAGATTAAAATTTTATTTTATTTTTTAAAAGATTTTATTTATTTATTCATGAGAGACAGAGAGAGAGAGGCAGAGACACAGGCAGAGGGAGAAGCAGGCTCCATGCAGGGAGCCCGACGTGGGACTCGATCCCAGGTCTCCAGGATCACGCCCTGGACCGAAGGCAGCGCCAAACCGTTGAGCCATGCGGGATACCCAAATTTTATTTTTTTTATTTTTTTTAAGAGTTTATTCACTTATTCATGATAGACATAGAGAGAGAGAAAGAGGCAGAGACACAGGCAGAGAGAGAAGCAGGCTCCATGCAGGGAGACGGACGCAGGACCTGATCCCCGGACCCCAGGACCACACCCTGGGCCAAAGGCAGGCGCCAAACCACCGAGCCACCCAGGGATCCCCGAGATTAAAATTTTAAAATACCAAGTGCCTTATATTTCTTAGGCAGAAAATAGGTATTGATTAAGTGTATCTTTATTTTTTAAAAAAAAAAGTGTATCTTTATTAAGACATAGCAAAAGATGGGACGCCTGGGTGGCTCAGCGGTTGAGTGCTCACCTTCCACTCGGTATGATTCTGGGATCGAGTCCCCATCAAGCTCCCCCGCATGGAGCCTGCTTCTCCCTCTGCCTGTGTCTCTGCCTCATTCTCTCTCTTGATCATCTTTGTTTTTAAATATTTTCTAACTACTTTAATTGAATAACTGAATAAGACAAAAGACACATTATTAACAACAGCAACAACAAAAAAAGATAATGTTTGAGGGGTTGTGACTCATGCCAGAGAGAGAAGCTTCCCAGCCTGTTTTAGAATCTGTGTGCAGCTTGTGCATTAGTGTTTGGTTTGTACCAATATTCTCTTAATTAGATCTGACATGACCTTTTGGTATCCAATCAGGATTGCATATGTTCTAGTAATGCAACTGGAAACCAACATTCCCTGAAACTAATCATCTAGGGAAAGCCACGGATATTTGCACTGTCAATGTTGGCACACTTTGTTATTTCAGCCTGAAAGGACAATTTTAGGGAATGGTATGAGTGAAGTGTAAACATCAACATGTGGATTATGTGTTTGAGGGGAACCGTTACTCATGAATATGGCAGGAAGTGTATGCCTGGTTTTAGGTTATAAGAAGAACACACACCTGTGAGCCAATTTAGAAGAAACAGGGTAATTGGCAGGTAGCTGATAACCTGAGTGGGCCGGGCAAAGGGAAGAGACTCACAGTGGGAAAGCCTACTCCCTGGTAAGAAGGGATTTATCTTTGTGTGCGAACCACTAAAATTATTAGCTGAAAACACTATTTAATGTCATTATTTAAGTCATTGCTTTTGACACTATTTTTAAAAAGGTGTATTTTATTATAGCTCCAGTGCCTGTTTTCTCTTTTACTGTCACTAAATGAAAGTTCCAATAGACTAGTGAACATTCTGAACCCTGTAATTCTGGACGTAGAAGGTACATCACGTAAGAGCTATCCTTAGAAATCCTGTTTTAACATGCTACTAGCTATATTTTTGAATTTAAGTTAAATAAAGTATTCCCGAGTTTTTCTCCCCATAAAACAATCCTCAGTGTTTGCTTCTAATTTCTTAGTTGATTTATATTGTTTCTTTTAAATGGTAATTTCGAGGGGGGGCAGGTATTCTTAGCAATTCAGGCAGATGAGCATATCACATCCCATGCACCCAGCCATCTCAACTTTGATTTCTATTTCTGCAGCTGAAACCAAAAATTACTCATAAAAATTCCATGATTTTAACAGAAGTAGCCTCAGGGGAGAGCAAATGCGCCTATCAAATAAGTGCTGTTAAGGATTATCAATGCAGAATTTGACTATTGTCTATGTCACCATTATCGCTTTTGTGACACGTGAGGCAGATTCAGTCCATAAAACATGGTGGCATATTTTACCTTTTACATTTCACTACTGCACAAATGAAAAGCTACTAAATGTAAAATTATAGACGTGTTATGGAAGTATCACATTGAGAAATCACATAAAGTTTTGTAATAAAAACTTATTCAGAACCCACCGAAGGGACATCTAATGCTCTGAACGTTGAATAACTAACGTCTATAATACTTATTCTCGATTATTGCCAGCAGGAACAATAACAATAACGGATCAGAAATTTAGGACCACTTTTATTTATGAGCAAGAGCTTTAAAATAAATGCATAAATCCTAAGTTCATCTTTTTTCCACATTTGTATTCTTCCTTCAGTGGTCTTCAGTCCTAGTGGGGTGAACTAGATGCTGAAGGACTTGACGATGCCCAAGCCAGGCCAGTGCCCAGAGCAAGGACTCCTGGGTTTTCTGCAGCTCCTTGTGCCCTCAGTGTCCCCACTCCTTCCTCCTGTGCTGCCTCCATTCAATATGGTCCCCACACCACACACTGCCACCACCACCCCCGATCCCCGCACCCAGGACCAGTCCCAGCACAGTGGAAGACTGATTGATGTTCACTAACAAGCCTCACCTAGTCTGCTTAGGTCATTCTGAAAGTTAAAAAGTGCAACTGGATTGTTCTGGATTATAATCCCAGCCTCTGGGGCATTTATTCTCCTAAAGCTGTTCCTCCTCTTAAAATGGAAATTTATACAGTTGCAGTGGCGAATAAATGAGAGGGTACACATAAAGCACATCTGACCCGAGGGGCTCATCACTGTGCCTCAGTTCATTGTTCACCATCCTTGTTGTTCCCTTTCCCGGATCCCCTTTCCAGCCCAGGGCCCTCACTTGGCTCCTTTGCACCAAGGCCGCCAGAATCCTGCTCGGTTTCATCCAGAACTTCCCCCAGGGGAGCTCAGTCTCCCCAGTCTGACTGAGATGTGAGCCTCGTCTCTCCTCTAGGTGACCCTGAGTGTGTCAGCTGTGTGAGGCCACCTGGAGGCCTGTCTCGCTGCCCACCACCGTTCTGACCTTCCCATCCTCATACTCCATATGCTGCTCACCTGGATCCACACTGCTACAATCTTTGGGATTCCAGACATTTCCATGCCTGGACATTTCCACTGTTGTCTCTGCCAGACACCCCCATGCCCAGGGAGCCATCCTTGGAATATTTTAACATTTATTAATATATCTAGGGTAAAATATTCAGAATGTTTCCCTCTCATTAATCAATGTAGAGCACCATCACTTTATTTACTCTTTTTTACTATTCGTTATCAACATAGTCCTGATCCTTGGGAGTTTTTGTTCAATAAATAAAATAGGTCCCTCCACTATGGACACATACGTGAGTGTGTCCTACAGAAGAGCTCAGCGGCTCCCTCTGGACTTGCCCATTTAGTAGCTAGACTCACCTTTCCAGCCACTGGGCCTACTTGTGAAAAGCAGATAAACAATAGTAAATATTTTCTAAGATAAAATGTAATTAGAATAAATATTTGATATGTGATAAACATATTTCAGCTGCTTTACAGATTGAAGCATATCTAACCTGAAAGAAAACACATGAAACTTTCAGCCATGGGTTTCATTCAGAAAAATTCAGTGGTCCAACAAAACATTCCACTTGCATTTATAAGAATAGGCATTACCAGGGCCACCTGGGTGACTTAGTCAGTAAAGCAACTGTTGATTTCAGCTAAAGTCATGATCTCAGGGTGGTGAGATTGAGCCCATGTAAGGCTCCACAGTTGACGTGGACTCTGCTTAAAACTCTCTCTCCCTCTCTGTCCCTCCTCCACCCTCTAAAAAAATAAGAAGTTGGGATGCCTGGGTGGCTCATTGGTTGAGTGTCTGCCTTTGGCTCAGGGTGTGATCCCCGGGCTCTGGGATCGAGTCCCACATCAGGCTCCCTGAATGGAGCCTCCTTCTGCCTCTGCCTGTGTCTCTGCCTCTTTCTGTGTGTCTCTCATGAATAAATAAATAAAATCTTTTAAAAAATAAAATAAAATAGAAATAAAAAAGTAAAAAGAAGCAGCAACAGCAGCTGTATTACTAGCCTCTACTGCTTCAGGTGTTCTGAATTCAGAGCATCTCAACATGAATCAAAATACCCCAGTCTCTAATATGATCAAGTACAGGCTTGAATGGCATTCTTTAACAAATAAAATTCTCCTAGTATTTAAAAAATATATGCCCCATTTCTAACAACAGATTTTACCTGTAATAGGAATATCTTTCAGACAAGGAAGGCAGGAAGCTCTGTGTGTTTTCAGAGCCAATATATCAGTCAGTTGCTTTGTTTCAGACTTGTAGGTTGTATACCTGAGCAGTGCCCCTTAGTAGTATTTGAGGTGGGTGAGGGTTTTGTGAAGTGCAAGAAAGACCACTGTGCACGGTGCCCCTTAGTAGTATTTGAGGTGGGTGAGGGTTTTGTGAAATGCAAGAAAGACCGCTGTGCATGGGGGCTCCTTCTCAGGGAGATGAGTTCTGGTAGCATCCATATAGAGTTAAATGTCTAGAAATGAATCATTTTAAAACTAGTCATGTGTCCCATGGAATATCTCCATTCAAACTGAGCTCAGTTTGAAGCTCAGTTTGTGAGCTTCAGTAGCTCAGTTTGTGCTAGCTCAGTTTGAAGTTCAAGTATCAGGATATTTACCGTACTGCCCTTTAAATGAGAGTGTAATATGTTCTTGACTTATCTCTACCTTATATAAGTACTAGCTTCTTGAGAGTAGGGGATGTGTTTCTATAACTCACTTGGCGTCCCTTCTATACCTGAGAGTGCCTGGCACGAGCAAGCTGAATGCTGACCTGTAGTTACAGGCCACACACTCAAAGTCCCACCAAGGGCCAGCAAGGGGGTATGAACAAGGGAAACAAGCTACATATAACACCATTAGAAACGGAGAACCAATGACCTGAATGGGCAGGTCCACATTCACAGATCAACGAGGAAGACCTGCATTAAAAACACACTGGCATCACAACTGACTGTAAATGTTTGAAGAAATGGGAAGCCATGGCTCAGGTCTTGGAACACCTGCCTGACCAGCTGACCTTCAGTGGGCCAAGCTGAGATAGAGGGACTTGCAGGCTTGACCTGAAGCCTGTATAGGAGGGGGGTGATGGCAATTGGAGGAGGGCTTCTGCTCTGGAAATGCTCCTGAGTGACTACAGCTCAAGACATAGAGAGATTGGGATGTGGAGAAGGGGCTGGGGTTGGCCATGCTCATAAAGTTGGATTTGATTCTGTGGCAATGGGACCCAGGGGAGGTTTAAAGGTAGGAAGCAACATGATTAAAAAAAAACAACCACATGTTTGAAGAGGTAGTTTCAGGTGGTTGACAAGAGTTTTCTTCTGTTATCTTCTTGCCAGGATCATGCTGACTGCACACACACACCTGTCAGCTAGGACCCTTCTGAGATGCTTTTGACGTTGGCATAGAGGCAGCATCACACAGTGGGTTGGACCTCCAACCCCAGCTCTACAGCCCACTAGCCACATGCCTGACTTCCCCAGGCCCCCTCTTCTTTCAGCAAAATGGGGGAGAACCATAGCCCAAATTACATAGGACTGCAATTTTTTAACTTAATGAGATAAGACCTATAAAATACTTCAAACAGGAACTGGGAAATAGCAAGTGCCCTTGAAGAAGTCAGGTATTATTCTATTTATCATGAATCACAATGTGAATTTGTACTATCTTTCTTCCCTTCAAAAAACTCTAATATGCCACTGTGAGCTGAGGACCTTGACCTCTCAGCAGCTCTAGTTAACACAGAAAACATGCCACAGAGAAATTAGAATGTGAAAGGAAGAGACACAAGTCTTCTATCAAGATCTGAAATTGTGATTTTTAATATCTCTTACTTCCCATGAACTAGAAAACTCATCTGAACACAGTAGAGCCCATCCTTGAGTGTCTTTTCACTTATGTTTCTCATTGCCTTTAATTTTTTTTTTTTATTGCACTCTAGTCCTCCCTGACCTTTTTCTCTGCTGTTCCTTCTGGGTTTGGGGGTGGTCAGAATGACCCCCGAGCACAGTTTCTTCTCAGCAGAGGCCCATGTAAGCCAGCTATTTTGAGGGAAATGGAATATATTATTGGCCTGATACCATTGAAATTTCGTTACCTTACCTTTCACAAGTGCTTTAGTCCTTCGAGGGGACGACTGCTGAGAATAACCTTTTGCCTGTTGTACAAACATCTGTAAAGGCACAGCCACGGTAATCTCAGACTCCCACCCAGCCACAAACTACAGGAATCAGACGGTGGGGTGTGGGTCACAGCTATTCGTCCCTGGAGCGAGGGAGGTTTTTCAGAGTCTGTTGTCTGCTATTGTAGATTCCTCATCTTGGGAGCCCTTTGTCCAGCTTGGGAGCACTCTCCAGTGACCTTTTACTGTCCTCATGGGAAGGACATTTGCCACACCAGCTTTTGGGAGAGGGACATGAGAGGCAGAGGAATACTGACCCTGCCCTGGTGTTCCTCCCCAAATTTCAGCCCTGTGAGGGTGCAGGTCCCCAGGGGTAGCTGCCTTGTGTCCCAGGCCTGCTTCTGTAAGCTTATGCCGTGGGGTCTCTTAGACCCCACCAGGAGCTGCCAAATCAAAGGGAGTGACTCTTGATATCAGTAAAGCCTACCTGGCCTCTGGCCTGCTTTATGATTTTGTTAGAAGACATATGTCTCTGAGTCATAATTTCTCCATGTCTCAGGGAAATAATTTGAAATATATTATTCCGTAGAATCTGACTACTTTAAAAGAGAAAAGAAGACTAGGACTGACCAATTTTGCATTAGAAACCTTAAATTGAGGTGTCTTCGCATTTCTTTTCTTCCCCCCTCAAATGAACAAAAACAAAAAACAAGATTTGAATAAGCATTCATGAAAATATCTTGACTCATTAGTCAAGAAGATGAGAATCTCTAGTGCCCACCCCTGAGTAGTTTTGTTGGTGAACCACCAGTGACCAGGTCAGGGAGAAGGTCAAGCTGTGTGTCAGAAAGGGCTGCTCTCAAATATTCACAGGACACGTACCATGTGAGGTAAGGGAAGAAGAGATGAGGAAGACCAAAGGAAAAGCACACCAGGGGAGATGGGGACCCTCGCTTTGCATGGCTGTTTGTTTCCTTCTGGGATCGACTTAGAATAATCTTTGTGCTCAAATTCATTTTCAGATCTTAACTGTTTTGGTTTTTCTGGATACCTGTCCTAATTTTAGCATTGAAAAGAACAATGACCTACTTCATTTTTCTATTCTAATCTTTTCCTATGTAAATATTAAAAAACAAAGCAAAACAACACCCAATTACCTAAACTGCCTCACCCCCTTAGTGAGATGGTACAGCCATGTTCCTCGATGATACTCTATGAGTGAAGTTCCTTCTAAATCAGAGAGAATTAGGATTCCTTGATTCAAATTGCTGGTATTCAAAGTTAGACTAATCAGTAGATTCAAAACAAACAAATCTTTGGTTCCACAGTCACATCTCCATATGAGACCCCCTGATAGGTCAGAAGGTGGAGCCAAATGTTCCTGATGCTATGGATCTATGGTTTTCCGCCAGGAAAGATTTAGAAACACACCCAGACCTAACCTCACCCCAGGCCAATTAAATCAGTCTTTGAGGTGAGGATCTCAAAACTTTTTTTATTTTATTTTATTTTATTTAAATTCAATTAATTAACATATAGTGTATTATTAGTTTCAGAGGTAGAATTCAGTGATTCATCAGTTGCATATAACACCCAGTGCTCATTATATCACTTGCCCTCCATAATGCCTGTCACCCAGTTACTTCATCCCCCAATCACCACCCCTCCAGCAACCTTCAGTTTGTTTCCTAGAGTTAAGAGTCTCTTACAGTTTGTCACCTTTTTTATTTTGTCTTCTCTTAGTTTCCTCTCCCTTCCCCTATGATCCTCTGTTTTGTTTCTGAACTTCCACATGTGAGTGAGATCATATGGTAGTTGTCTTTCTCTGACTAAAGTATTTCACTTAGCATATGCCAAGCTGGTGCAGCCACTCTGCAAAACACTATGCAGGTTCCTCAAAAAGTTAAAAATAGAGCTACTGTACAACCTAGCAATTGCACTACTAGGTATTTGCCAAAGGATACAAACATAGTGATTCGAAGGAGCACCTGCACCCCAATGTTTATAGCAGCAATGTCCACAATAGCCAAAATATGGGAAAAGCACAGATGTTCATCAGCAGATGAATGTATAAAGAAGATGTGATATGTATACACACACACACACACACACACACACACACAATGGGGTATTACTCAACCATCAAAAAGAATGAAATCTTGCCTTTTGCGATGACATGGGTGGCACTAGAAGATCTCAGAATTTTTAAAAAGCTACATAGTAATTGTAATATGCAGCCACAGTTGAGAACCATGGCTCTCAGTAGAGAAGAGTAACTGGAGGCCAGGATGGCACTCTAGTTACCTAAGAAATGGGCTGAGTTAAGTTGAGATACAGAACCTTGAGTCTGGGAAACAGGAGTGACTTGCTTATTGGCTGGGAGCAGTTCTGTCACAGCACCCTGAGTCCTGTGTGATCATCACTCTCATTCTGAAGAGATCCTTGCAAAAGATGCCCCCCACCCCGCTTCAATGAACTGGAAAGGAGTAAAGTCAATGTGCTTTCTAGCTTCTACAGATAATCTCCGAAATATCAGTCAAGGAGAGGATTTGTACAAATATATTAACATTATTTAATATTTATACATATTTTAATACATGTTAATAATAATACAGGTCATACATAGACATACACACTGATTCACTTATTCATTGAGCTCCTGCTATGTCCCAGGTAGTCTATAAGGCACTAAGGATATTGTAGTAAAGCACAACAGCCATGTTTCCCTCCAGGGGGAGCTCGAATTAAGTAACCATATGGGAGTCTAAACCTAAGAAAGGGTAAGTGAACTGCACTTGGGAACTTGCCCCTAGCCTGGAATATTTCTGGGGTGACTGCTGTCGGGCACAGAAGGGAGAGGTAGCTTTTCTTCTGCAGGCACATGCCTTCCATAATGCTGGAACATCTGAGTCATCCACGACAGCCACTGTCATCAGAACTTTTTCTGGAACTTTCAGAGTAGGTGGCACAGATCTGTGTATGTACTGAAGGAAGCAGGAAGTGTCTGGGCCACCCATTTGTTTGGGGGTCATGCTGGGAAAACTGTTTACACAAAGATAGACTCAGGGTATTTTTTTTTCTTGTGAATAAGTGACAAGCTGTTCAGTACCCAGTGAAAGTTCCTCTCCACCAGCTATGAAAGTAGCGATGGATAGCATCCAATGTTTACTTGTCCCTTCTTTAACCTTAGATTTGCGTCATTGAAATCTTCAGCCCGTGTATCAGGAGAATGACACACATGCCAAGGGACATGGGCTGAAATGGCAGGTACAGCTTTGTGAAAGGTGGTATACATGGTCCTATAAAGGGATGAGCCTCAGAGACATCAAGAGGTGGAGTCAATTTTCACAGGAAGAGTGAGCATGTAGTCAGAGCAGAAAGGAAAAATGATAGAAGCCTGTGTTGTGGACAAAAGGGAAGGAGGTTTTGATGGTGAAGCAGGAGAAGAAAAATCACACAAGAACCAGCTGACAGTTGGTCAAGAGGAATGGGAGGCGATTGAAGGGGGCCTCCAGGTGTGCCACACATTGCACAGTGTTTAAGCCTTAGCCAAGGAAAGACCACTCATAAATATCTTTAAACACACCTTTTCTTTGTTCAGATGTTCTGCTCTTTATAAAATGCCTGAGTATGCATTAACTCCATGAATCCTCAAAAAACCCTGAGAAGTGTTATTGAAATTAGTATGTAGATAAAGGAAGATGTTGACGCTGAAACTCACAGTGGCTAACTTGTCTAAAATCACACAACCAGTTAAAAGGCAGAGGCAAATCTCAAATTCAAATATTTGAACTTCAAATCTAGTAATCTGCAATGTCAAGATCCTACAGTAAGACTGGGTCCTGGTCCTAGCATGTGCCTGAACATTTGTATGATTGCACACATATCATGTGACTCTTGTGCCTTTGAAATTGTATTCCTCTCATTTCCTTGCATTTCTCCTTGTCTTGTGAAGATTTATACTGTGACACTTACCCCCTCAAATATGCATGAGCATAAGGTAGAGATTAGGGTTTTACAAATCTGGATTCAAAGAAATTTTATATTCCACCTCCTTGTACCTGCTAGTACCTATAGAAATGATATTTTGTCATGCCTGTCTCCCTTTTTTTCCCAGTCCATAAGAAAGAGCTTTTGAATACTCAGGCCCCAAGAGCTGAGCTGAGCCCAAGATGCTGATCATGTTCAGTGACAGGAAGTACAACTGCCTTAAAAGTCTAACTTCTTTCTCACTTTTGGAAGTCAGGTGAAAAAAAATAAGGACTCATCTGATAGCACAGAATAAGAAAAATACTAGAAACAAGAAAAGGCCATTTTTCCTATAGAGGCTCATTTCATTCTATATACTATTTCCCTGGGATATCTGCCAATTGTCAGCAGGAAGAATAATGTTATCCATTTTTTAAAATTTCACTCTTGAGTATTATGGAGATAAATAGCTAAATGATGGAGAAGTAACTTTCACAGCAGTAGTTTAAGAAGGGTAAGTAAAAAGAGCTCAAATGCAGATACATTTGATGACATGAGCAAATTCAACCATGAATGAAAAAGTCAGTATTTCTATAGGTGCTGTTTTAGAAGAGTCCTCATTTACATCAACACTAGAAAGGAGAGCCAAGTCCATCTATCAAAATGAGGATATTAACAGGTTCATTTGCAAGCCCCAGAAATCTTCTGGTTGCAAACTTACAAACATTTTTTTTGAAGTCTTTTGTGTTCTGTTTTGCTGCAGGACCAATGCAAGAGACCATCTATGACTTCTGGAGGATGGTGTGGCATGAAAACACTGCAAGCATCATAATGGTGACCAACCTGGTGGAAGTAGGAAGGGTAAGTGGGGTATCCACCTACATGGCCACTGTTCCTTGCTCAGTTGGTAACATGAAGTAAGTAAGGGAAGAGTAGGCTTTTGAAGTATGATGTGTACTCCAGAAAACATTAACTAATGTACCTCCTCCTATCGCTTGCTGCACTTGCTTATAAATTATCAGTAAACATAGACTGAATTGCTTTCATTTGTTGCGATAGCAACAGACAGGAAAGGCACTCAGGATTTAAAAGCAGTTGTTATCTGGCTATATTGAGCACACAAAAACACCTCTGAGCATGAACACTTGTTGTGGGGTGTTAAAACTCAATAGGTGCTGTATTCGACATGACTGCATTCCCTAACTCAGGAAAATTGACTCTGGATGCAATTCTTCATGTGGCATTCCTGCATCTCCTCTTGCTTAGATTTTACTTTCCTGGTCCTCTGTTTCTTAACCTGTAAAACAGAGATCGTCACCTGCCCCCAAAGTCTTGTATTACTTTATCTGGAGGAACTGGTCATGAGAGCTATTTTATTTAACCAGGAAATGCTTAAGTAGTTATAACTTTAGTATGCTATAAGATTATTACAGAGTTGAATTTAAAAATGAGAAAAAACACAGGGTGCAATTACTTTGTTTTGTAGCAGGGTCAATTCCATGGCTCTGCTCAACTCAAGAACCCACTAATTCTTAGAGAAGGTCGTCATTGTGAGACTGACCCTCAGCAGTAAGGGTAGCCTAGAAGATTAGCCTAGGAGTGAAATACCGGGGCAGCAACCATAAAGGGGTGGTTTCTTAAGATTCTCAGTCAGCCTTAAAAAAGAAGGAAGTCCTGCCACATACAACAACATGGACGGACCTAGAGGACATTGTGCTAAATGAAATAAACCAGTCACAGAATACATGATTCTACTTATACAAATTATCCCAAATAGTCAAATCCATAGAAGCAAAGAATACCATGGTGGTTGCCAACAGCTGGGAGGAGGAAGAAATTGGGAGTTGATGTTCAGTGGCCTTAAGGTTTCAGTTACACTAGATGAATAAATTCGAGAGATCCACTGTAGAAAATAGTGCTTATGTAGTTAGCAATACAATTTTGTGCACTTAATTTGTTAACAGCATATGTCTCATGGTAAGTGTTCTTACAAAAATGAAACAACAAAGGGACACAGGGAACTTGGGGAGGTGCTGGTTATGTTTATTACCTTGATCATGGTGATGCCATCAGGATGTACACATGTGTCAAAACTCAAGTTATACACATGAACCATTGTATATGGGTCAATTATATGTCAATTATACTTCAATAAAGCTGTTTCCAAAAAAAAAGAATTTTCAGAAGTATCAGGAGGTGCAAATCAAGAAGAGAGACATTAAGAAGTGGGAAATACCTACAATTCTAGCAAAAATAGCAAACTAAGTAATCTCAAAACCCTCCTCCTACAAACATCTAGAAATTCTAGGTAAAATATGAGTATATATTTAAATGTGTGTATATAATGTATGTGTAAATCATGTATAAATGTAAATATATATGCTAAAAATGTTTAACTTAGCTCCCAAAAATGGAAACTTCTAGAAACCAGAAGAGTGGGACTGGAGACAAGAGTGGACACTGCCAGTGTTCTCCAGGGGCTGGGCAGGTGGTGTGGGTCAGTCTTGGAGGGAGGGTGGGGGGCCTCAGCCTCAATGATTTTGGGTCTTGGGTGTTAGAGGCCACTGTGAACAGGAGATAATGTCTTAGGCCTGTATAGCACTAGGAATTTGAACTGAAATTGCCACACGACACCTAGGCCCGCAAGAGGTAAACACTTAGAGAAAGGTCAGTCCAGGGGGAAGTGGAGGGAAGCAGAAGAGGGATTTGACAAGCAGGCAGATCAGTTCACTGAGGGTCTGGGCGAGAAAGCACTTCCACTAACTCATGGGTCAAAATAAAATGCTCTGATAGAAATCAGAACAGAGTTCAAACTGTGAATCATAAAGTATCAGAGTAGACTTGTAGGATGCAAATAAACTAGGACTTAAAAGGGTGTATATGTTTTTAAATGTTGTTAGAAAAGAAAAGAGACTGGGATGCGTGGGTGGCTCAGTGGTTGAACATCTGCCTTCGGCTCAGAACATGATCCTGGGGTCCTGGGATCGAGTTCCACATCGGGCTCCCCAAGGAGCCTACTTCTCCCTCTGCCTATGTCTCTGCCTCTGCCTCTCTCTGTGTGTCTCATGAATAAATAAATAAAATCTTATACAAAAAAAGAAGAGAGACTAGGCATATAATTCAAGGAGTTATGTGAAGAACAGAGTACAGCTAAAGAAAAAAGGAAATAAATAGAAGAGCAGAAAAGCATTCAATATAAAGCACAGAAACAATAATAAAAAAATCAACAGAATCTAAATGGTTTTGTGAAAAGATTCATGAAATAGACAGACATCTGGCAATCTAACATAAATAGAAAGCCAGAAGCTCTCAATATTCGGAATAGGATAAAGATTCTTTTATCATAATAGGTGATATGACTAACAATAAATTTGAAAATTGAGGTAAATTAGGTAAGTTTCTTAACAAATTTGGTTTTCCCAAACTTACTCAAAAAATAACAGAAATTCTGAATAGGCCTTGGTTAAAAAGTGAATTATGGTTAAAAAGTAACCCATGGAAAAGCACCAGTTCCAGATGTATTTACAGGTGTGTTCTACTAAAAATTCAAGGCATGGATAATCTAATAAAAATTATTTGAAGAGAAGAGAAAAGGCAAAACTGTTCTCTCACTTTATTTTAGAAGACTGGTATAACCTTGATCAAAACCAGACAAGGACATAGGAAAATAGAAAATTATAGGTACCACAAAGAGAGAAATCTCCCAGATGTTGACTATGGCCATATGTGGAGAAAGCATGAGCTTTGCAATCAGATGAGTTGGGACATTTGGTTATTCATGTGGACAAAAAAGAAAAAAATCATAAAACACCCAAAAATGGATACCAAATAAAGACCAAAATATATAGCTTTAAATTAAGCTTTAAAACCTAATTAAATTAAGCTTTAAGACTTAGAACAAAATATGAAGGAAAACATTTATGACCTTTTTTTAAAAAAGAATGTTTCAAAGATATCAAAAGTGCAACATGATAAGAATGGGAAAATTTGACCGCATTAAAATGGAAAACTTTCTGTACGATAAAGGATATAAAGTGATAAGACAATGGGTTGATAGTTAGGAGACCATTATGTAAAGTATAAAAACTTACAAAGCAATATTTTATGTACTGAAAAAACAAAACCTGTTTATTGTCTTTCAGTTCCCTCCACTGGGAGACAGAGCAGGGGAGATGGCTTAGAGCCTGGGGTGGCAGGTGCTCACTGCATACCTGGCATAGAAGGGGCTGCCCAACCTCTCTGCCACCCACCTTTCACCTGGGCAATGGGGATGTCACAGCACCTGTTTCATAGGGTTCTTGTAAAGATTAAGGGAATTTCTGCGTGTCAGGTGGTTAGAGAAGTTCCCAACCCATTCTAAGGACTTAATAAATACAGGGATTAGTGTCACCCTTACCTAAGACTTAGAGTGATGTCTATAATTTACCTTTCTCGTCCCATTCTCTTGCTATGAAAGCAGTAATGACTACTGAGGAAAAAAAAAAAAAAACGAGCAGTGCCACCAGAATTTTTGACCTCTGCCTTCTGGGACTCAGTAACTGCATAATGAAATGAATGAAGATTTCTTCCAACTTAGTGTCAGAGAGCTGTTCGCCTATGCTAGGTTAACGTGAAAGAGTTAAGCTAAAGATTGTCTCTGTTTTCATGTACTTGGGTTTCTTTCCCTGAAATGTATGTATGATGGATTCTGAATCCTTCATTCATTTCACAAATATCTGCTGATGGCCTGTGTATGATAAGGAGAGAGAAATCTGGAGACTACTGGTATAATGCCATATTTTCACCATCACCATAATCCTTAAAAGTTATTCACCACCTCAGATTTTACGTATTTGCATCAGAGCTTACTGAACATAATCCCAAGATCAATTATTTGAGAAGTAGAGAATTTAAAAGTAACAGATACTACTGAATTTAAAATAAAGGCACACATGCTCTTTGCTTGCTTAATTGAAATTCCCAAGTATATACTCTCCAGACCCAGTAACTGAAGAAGTAAGCTATTTTCATACGATAAACCCATAAACTTTGGGGAAAGATGAGGACAGCATAGTTCTTTGGCTGCAAGATCAAAAGAAGATCGTGCTGTAAAATAACTGTAGTAAAAAAAAAAAAAAACTGATACGCTAAAGCCCACTGTCTCTTGGACATGGCATATGTGGCAGGGAGCCTATTTTCATTTCAAGTTACCTGGCTTTGGAAAAATAAAAAATAAAGTCCATGTGGTGGTGGTCTGTTCATTCCATCAGGCACTTGGACCCCATCCTATCCAGGGTAGTCACTGTTGGTTTTTTGATGGAAACTATTCCTTCGGACAAGTAACCATGGAAGTCCTAGCTAAAAGTATGCAGCTGAAGGGGAGAGGGTGACTAGGTTTCAGGTTTACCCATAAATGGAAGCCCATAGGCTTAAAGAAACTCAGTAATTTTAGGTCTGGTAAGCTTATTGAAAAAAAAAAATCCTTACCAGGTTTGTGGGGATGTGGTCAACACTGAAGAACGCTCACCTCATTACCGTCAGCCCCGTGGATCTGCCTGTCTTCAATTAGTAATGAATTTAATGGCATCTGTCCTTGAAATGCCTGGCATGATTTGGGGGTTTTGACAAGAGGTCACATTCCCTCCGGAAAACGCACTACCCTTTTTCCAAGCCACTTCCCGTTGTTAATCCTGCACATTTGTTTAGAGATTACTTCCCCATTTTCCATGCTTAAAAACAGCAACAGCAAACCACCGAAGAAATCAAAATGACATGGTTTTTAAGGGCAACAACTACCTACTTAACATGTTTACTGCACATGGTGTGTCCTTCATGAATTAGGCATGAGCTAGGCGGATGCCTGTTTGTTTACACAGACTTGCTGCTGATTCATTAAGTCAGAGCTGGGAACCCGCTTTCCCGATTTTTGCCCTGAAGCGCTCAGCATTAGGCGGCTGTAATTGCCAGTGCTGGAGCCACTGGGAAGCCCTCCCTGTCGCAGCACCTGGTGCAGAAGACACAGACGCTGCACTTCCCTCCAGCGGGGTCCTTGGTACATCTGCCAGGACCTGTCATTATCTAAGACTTCCTTGTCACCACTGTGCATCCCCTTTCAGCCCATGTGTTCTGGGAAGGGACCCTTGTCAGTTTCCCTGGCACCTGCCGACAGCTGCACACCTGGCATTTAAATTGCTCTGGAATGTGTTATGATTGTTTTCCCTCTTTAATGAACCCACCTGAGGGACATTTAGCTTTTTATCCAGTAGCCAGTTTCCCAGACATTCCCATTTACACCGTTTGTGTGAAGATTCAGAAACTCAGTTGGGTAGCTGTACTAATCCATCTGCCAAAAATCTTATAACCAAATCTGCAGAACTCCCAAAGGAGGTTTTTGCACTGGTAATTTAAGCTAATGATTTCTAAACATATTTAGTCAGTTTTATGAAGACCTCATTAGAATGTGACTGTTTATTAAAAATCCAAATGAGCTCTTATAGTCATATAGGACTCAAAATTATTTTTGAGTTATTCTAAAGAGTTCTGATAACAGGTGATAGATAGTGTTTTGGAGCTAAGAGAAGTCAAGGCCAGAGATGTTAAACTCTATTAATGTAGAAGATGCATGAAACTATCAAAATGGATGCTTTAAAGGTTATTATCAACCCAAAGAGGTTGACTTATGATTGCTTTCACAACATTTGTTACTAAAAGAGTAACAAAGGAAAGAAGCTTCAGATGAACACTAAATGTCAGAGTTAACTTTCTAATTCACATGCAAGGAAGGTATATTAAGATTCCAAGTGCCCTTGTCACATACAACAAAGAACATCTGCTTCTCTCCAAAAGCCATCAGATCCAGGATCAATGGAAGAAGCAAAAGAGAGGCAAAGTTACCCCTTTATAAAATGTGGAAATAATGCTGAATCATAAGAATAACATAGGTAATACCTAACAGTACAAAATACCAATAATATTTGTACAAAATCTCTCAAGTTCTTCTAAGACATCAAACTCATACTTGAAAGAGAAGAGACAAATTCTTTTTATAGACATTCCCAAAATTTTTCTGTCTTGAACTCTCATTATTGCCTTTTATAGATCTTTTTTAATGAACTGGATATTTATGATTGATAATTTGTGACCTGGGTAATTATAGTATGAACCTTTGATTAATTTATACTAATTCAATGACATTCCTCTCCATTTCAATCTACCATCAGCCATTTCAATGATCATATTAACGTAGCTGATTCAAACCTTATCTCCCTCCATAACTTTAACACAAAACTAGGGGGAAAAAGAGTGAATTTGGCACTGTAGCCTGTGATGATTCCCACCCAGGTACTACCACACTTCATATCACCTTCCCCCAGTATATCACCCAGGAAGCAAGGCACTAGCTGGTACTGAGCTATCAGCAGCAGGAGAGAGGAGAGGGACCCTCTATGGACCCTCCATGCCAGTCAGCTCTTCCAGAAAGGATGAGTCCCTAGCTGCCCTACTGAACCTTTGAGGTTTTCTCTGCCCAGAGGTTTTCTCAGTTCCCCTCTTTAAAATGTTTTAAAAAGAAAAACTAATGAAAGAGCCCAATTTGTCTTATTCACAAATTACCCTAAAAGTAGGCTTTCTACTCCCATCTCAGCATAATGCCTCCAACATTTAATAATATACTTATTGTATCCATGGCACTAAGAAATACAAAAATGTTTATGATGCACTTGTCTTCAAGGAACATAAAAATGGTAATACATAACCATTTAAGCAATGAGCTATAATACATGTGAATTACAAGGATGACAGCACCAGTGCAGGCCAAATTCTGCCTGAGGGAACATAGAAGACATCATGAGAACACAGCAAGGAGCTGGATCCATCTGGGCAAAACGAAGCAGCACCATTGTAGGAAAAACACAGAACAGGAATAAATGGCAAGATGGGAAAGAACAAGTGGTTTGATGCAAGTGTGAGAGAACTAATAGGAAAGGTCAGCTAACTGAGGCTGGAAGGCTAGCTATGGCCTTCCGAGGAGGAGGTAAAAGTAGACACGGAGTGGGTAGTGTTGTTTTAATGGAAGGCATCAAGCCGGTGAATCATATATGTTCTAACTAGTGTTGTTGAAACATAATTCTAGTATCCACTGCAGAAAGGGTTAGAAAGGTGACAGAAGACATAGAGACAAGTCAGGTTGGAGCAAAACTCACAGTGAGAGAGGATGTGGACTTTGAGTTGTGGCAATGGCAATAGCACCCTCTCCTGATAACATTCGTTTTCTGGATCATGGTACCAGCAAGGCCATGGGCTAAAAGACTTGAGGAGATTAGGGAAATAGCTATTTAGGGAGGCCCAAGAGCTCAGGAGAAGGAGGTTGGCTTGGTGTAGAACCTGACATGCTCCTGTTTTAGGAAGAAGGTAAGAATAGGGAAGGGAATAAGCAAGACTCGGTTGGCAGCAAGAAGGGCCAGGCTACTCAGGAATTCTGGGACAGCCAGTAGCCAGAGTCCTCACAGAACCGACACACTAGGGCATTGTGGGCATTTCTCAGGGACTAAACCAACCGGTTCTCACTACCTAGCATCCTTAGTTTATGCATCCTCGAAATGAAGGGAAATGGACCCAATGAACTCTAAAATCCTATGGTTATATGAAGAATATTTGTACGTTTATTGTTTATGTTCTGGCTCCGAGATCTATTTGAATAACAGATGCATCCGCAGCTGGGATCTGTTTTAATGCCCGTGGCCTTGGCACCTCCCTGGAACTCACTGTGTTGGCTCTGAACACCAGCAGCAGGAGGAAAGTATGGAGTCTGGATTTTCAAAGGGGAGTGATTCAGTAAAAAGACATGAGTGTCACTTCCTCAGGAGAGAGCTGTCCACTCCTATTTCTTCCACACTCTTATACATGAATTGTTAGATCTAGAGCGGAATATTGCAATGTGTGATTAGGTACCGATGGGACAAATTCTGTTGGTGTTCTATCTATATTTATTCTATGCAGACCGTAAAAGATGCTCAGTCTATAATTTATAAACTTTCTTTTCAAAATGAGCCGATCTGACTACAGTAAATTATTATTTTGAGAGAAGATATTCTTTTCTAAAGTTCTCAAAATTGCCTATAACCATCCACAGGTTTGTCAATAGGCACAATCAAGCAGTCTTACCTTCCACGCACATTTCTTTTTTTTTAATGATAAATTCATTTTTTATTGGTGTTCAATTTGCCAACATACAGAATAACACCCAGTGCTCATCCTGTCAAGTGCCCCCCTCAGTGCCCGTCACCCATTCCCCCCACCCCCTGCCCTCCTCCCCTTCCACCACCCCTAGTTCATTTCCCAGAGTTAGGAGTCTTTATGTTCTATCTCCCTTTCTAATATTTCCTACCCATTTCTTCTCCCTTCCCTTCTATTCCCTTTCACTATTATTTATATTCCCCAAATGAATGAGAAACATACGTAGAAAACCCAAAAGCCTCCACCCCAAGATTGCTAGAACTCATACAGCAATTTGGCAGCGTGGCAGGATACAAAATCAGTGCCCAGAAGTCAGTGGCATTTCTATACACTAACAATGAGACTGAAGAAAGAGAAATTAAGGAGTCAATCCCATTTACAATGGCACCCAAAAGCATAAGATACCTAGGAATAAACCTCACCAAAGAGGTAAAGGATCTATACCCTAAAAACTATAGAACACTTCTGAAAGAAATTGAGGAAGACACAAAGAGATGGAAAAATATTCCATGCTCATGGATTGGCAGAATTAATATTGTGAAAATGTCAATGTTACCCAGGGCAGTTTACACGTTTAATGCAATCCCTATCAAAATACCATGGACTTTCTTCAGAGAGTTGGAACAAATCATCTTAAGATTTGTGTGGAATCAGAAAAGACCCTGAATAGCCAGGGGAATTTTAAAAGAGAAAACCATATCTGGGAGCATCACAAAGCCAGATTTCAGGTTGTACTACAAAGCTGTGGTCATCAAGACAGTGTGGTACTGGCACAAAAACAGACACATAGATCAATGGAACAGAATAGAGAATCCAGAAGTGGACCCTGAACTTTATGGTCAACTAATATTCGATAAAGGAGGAAAGACTATCCACTGGAAGAAAGACAGTCTCTTCAGTAAATGGTGCTGGGAAAATTGGACATCCACATGCAGAAGAATGAAACTAGACCACTCTCTTCCACCATCCATGCACATTTGTGATCAGTGGTACCGCCTCTGTCTCCTGCATGCAGTAGGAAAGGTATTTGGGGGAGAATATGATTCCTTTAGAGAACTCTTGCAATCATTTAATAAAGATATGTATGCACACCCCTGCTGTGTTCTGTGTAGCTGCAAGTGTGACTTTTGCATCTGGAAGACTGTCTCCTTGTGCATAGAAATAGTTTTTTCTTACTCCCCCAAAATCCATTAGAGAATCATCTTTGTTACTTAATGTCCATCAATCCAATTTGGAGAGCAAATCTGTTTAATTGAAAGGTAAACTGTGGTATAAAGGACATGAAAACACAGATACAATTGCAAAACAAATTCATCCCACCAAAAAAACAGTTTATTGAACACTAAATTGGGTGACCATTCTGAAAAATGTGAGATGAAAGGAAAACAAATACTCTCAGAAGAAAGCAAGGAGAAGACCACATCGCTTTATTCTTCAGTCTTACTGAAAGCTTATTATGTGGGGGTTTTTGTTTTGTTTTTAGATTTTTTCATTTATTTATTCATGAGAGACAGAGACAGAGACACAGGCAGAGGAAGAAGTAGGTTCCATGCAGGGAGCCCGATGCGAGACTCGATCCTGGGTCTCCAGGATCACACCCTGGGCTGAAGGCAGACGCTAAACTGCTGAGCCACCCGGGGCTGCCCTATGTGTTTTAAGTTAAATACTAACTGCTGCATTTTAAGCCTTAAAGTAATGAGACTTCTTGTGTAAAATTTGATACCTACAGTGTTAACCCTAATTTCTGGAAAATTTATTCCAATAGTGTTCCTGTAAATAAATATTTGTGTTTGTGTGAGTGAGTGTGTGTGCATCTGTGTGTGTGTGTGTCTGTACACACTTGCATTTTTTTTAAAGCAGAATATTCCCGCCCCTCACATTTGCTCACACGGGTAACTAGACTAAACCTCTTTCACAACTTCCACAGTCCTTGCACCTGATAAAAGGTTCTTCCTAGATATATTCATCACACACACACACACACACACACACACACACACACACACACATGCACGCACACACACATTCAGTCACACATCCTTACCTCAGTTTCAGAAATGCCCTCTGCCTTGTTGGGCACAGCCAACTGCCATCCATTGTAAGTGCAGACCACTGTGTCTTTCTTCTGCATTCGGTATGAACTGTCACAGTGAACTAATGAATTTCCTGAGGGCAAGACAGGATCTGGCTCATATCTTCTTCATGCATGTCCTGTTTCTCCACTGTTGTCCACATTAAAAACCTTAACCCCTTGGAGTTTTTGTTCAACTTGTTAACATATGGGTATCCAGCGACCTCTCAACCTGCTGTAGGTAAGGGCCAGAAAAACAAATGGGAGGATCCCGGCCTTTAAGACATTTACAATCCAATATTAGAGGCATGACATACAATTGTGCTCAAGAAGGAACATTGGGTACCATTTTGTCCCACAGACAACAGGTCCCTGTGAGCAAAGACTAGCTTATCTCATCTCACCTGTGAATCCTGAAAGGCTAGACACATAGAAAGTGTTAGAAAGTAGTCAATAAATGTTTTTGAAAAAGTGGAAGAAGGAATATATAAGATAGTGGAATTTCTGTTTCCTGCCCTCCTTCTCTTGCTGTCTTCCATGTTGGGAGAACAGGCTGAAATCTAAAGTCACACATATATGTACAACTAGGTCATTATGTGTGTGTGAATGAAGTTCACCGCAGCTCTCTTGGTTATGACAGAAATAAATCTACATTTAGCCTACGTGATTAGCCCTTTTGTATTAATTCTTCACAGTTCAGCCTAATCCATCATGTCCGTGTAAAAAAAAAAAGGAAAGTGATTTTTTTTATCTAACGATGGATTATAAAGAAGGCTTTGGAGCCAATGCCTCACCTGCTATAAGGCATCTGACGCTTTCCTATCAGCCATCTCCAGTACTGCCACAGTGGCAAGATATTGCAGGATCAAAGCAAATTTGCAGGTCTGAATACCAGGTGTCTCTCAGAACACGCTCTCTGGGCTCCCTGGGTAACTAACTGCAAGTGTCATGCAGTCCAGCTCTTTAACATTCTCTGGCCGAACCCATGGAGATGACTGGTGGGGGTGCCGGCTTTCATGGTCACCCCTCTCAAGCCCTGTCACTTGCTGTATTGCCACAACTGACTGGCCCTGGAATATCCTCACATTCGTCTGTGTCTGAGCTTCCTGAATAGTCACTGCTTTCCTGGCCTGGCCTTGGACCCTCTCTTGTCTCACTCTGTTACCACTAACTTTATCTGCAGTTGTCTTTGGGGTGCATGTAAGTGATCACCTGCCTTAGTGTCTGTAAAGCATTTTAAGGGGGTGGAGGGCTGGAATGTGCAGCAGATGGACAGCGCACCCGGGACTAGAGCATCCTAGCATGAGAGTTTTATAGCACAGCCCCGGTCACATTTGTACCTGCACGGGCAGCATACAGCTGTAGTTTCTTGGCAGTGTAATTGAATGCAGTATGGGATGATCTCAAGGCTGCAGTAGCCCTCCACCTTTGTTCTGCTCACATGAGCACTTGGAAATTGGTTTTTTCCCCAGTTTGCACACTGCTATTATATCCTATTCCTCAGTAATTTTTTGAAACCCACAGTAAGTGCTGTCGTATCTTGAATGCAAAATTTTTTCCCTTCTCTATTTTCTAGATAGGCTAACTTCATTCATCTTCTGAGGCCTTGCTCTGGCCTCCCCTAAAGGCCTGGGGTTATCTGCCTAAATAAATATGTGAGTAAATGCTGGGGGCCTCCCAGAGAAGAGGGCCAAAGAGGAAAAATAGTCCATTGAGTGGTTTTATGAATCTACACAATTTCTCTCTTTTTGAGTTTATATCTCTTAACTTCAGATTGTCTCCTTTGAGCTAGAAACAGAACCCTGATAACTTAAAATTCTCAATGGATGAGAATTTTTATTCTAGAATGCATGGTGCATTCATCATCTCACCAAACATAGACTTTCTGATGTCATAGGGTAGAGAATCCAAAATCAAGAGTGAATTTGTGTGAGTTCCAATTCATTCAACTGGTTGAATCACATATTTCCCATACTCAGGATAATTTCTATGATGCTCAGTCAGGAATTAGGTCGGTCATCTATCCATGTCCCTAAATTCTTCAAAGTCTCTTGCTCTGTTTAGCAACTCCTGTCATAACCTAAGGAAGAGGACAGAAGGACAGGTGAAGACACTGAAACCCAGGGAAACCAGGGACTCACGTATGTTCTTCCTGAACCCCTAGAGCCATTTACCTTCCCGAAGAGATTCGCTGGAACAGGTGCATATCCTCAGACTATCTCACAGGAATTTAGCCCAGATCTGTGTTCCTGAGATTAAAGTTCATTGTCTTCCCAATCCTGGCATCAACCATAGTATGCGAGCTGTGGTAACCAATAGAGCATGTGGCCAGGGCGTGCTACACTGTGAGCTCTTCCCTTCTGAATCACAGAGGTGCTGGTGCAATGGGAGAGGGGACACAACGGACAGCTACCGCTAAGAGCTAGTGGACATTTCTCATATGCTAGCCAACGTGGTGGGTCTTTAGGCCTTTACCACGCTCTGCAATGTAAGCATTATGCTACCCCCACCTCCCAGATAATCAAATGAAGATTTCAAACATTAAGAAATCGGCCCAAAGTTTGAAAGCTAGCAACTTTCAGCTCACGATGAGAACCCCAAAACCATACTCTTGACCACTATGCTATATGGCTTCCAAAAAACCTCATTTTAGAGTCATGTAATTGGGATAATTCTCAAACCTGGGATAATATGAACAGTAATATGATCTACTCTCCTCTTCTGCAAATAAGCAAAGTGAGGACCAGAATATTTCTGTGACTTGCACAAGGTCACATGGCTAGATTGTAATACAGCTAGAATTAGCCCCATGCTCTCCTGCATGCCAACCAGGCCCCTTTCCATCACACCAATGGTGTGTGTCATCATTAAATGTGATTTTCTAAAGAGGCTATAAAAGCTTTTTTATTGGTGGTCCTTCAAAATAAAATTTTATACCTCTGCCTAGAAAAATGCGTATGTGTATGTGTGTCTGTGTGTGCGTGTCTGTGTGTATTGGGAGTAGTGTTTTCAAGAACATTTCTGGTCTGTAAATAAGCCAGAGAAGTCCTATCCTGGCAGCCTAGGAGAGGCAGGAGGCCAAGTCCCTGAGCTCACCTCTAGGAATCCTGAGGTGTATCCATTATGGTAATCACCCCATCTGGCTTCTGCAAGCAGCTGGCCACTATCTACTCAGCAGCTAGTGACAAAGGTGCCTGACATATGGACCTGGGCAGTCACCTGCCCCGAGATCCCCCAAACCCAGCCCTGATTACTAGGGGTTACGCACATTCTCACAAAGGGAGAATTTTACCCTCTAAAAATGTAAGTCCTGCAGGAATCCAGTTCCTGCATTTTCCTCCTCTTCTTCAATATACACCTTCTTATGCCAACACCATTTCTGCTATTTTAAAACATAGAACCGAAGTTCAACCAGGACAGTGTCAGAGCAGCTGGAGATGGTGAAACGGAGACTGTTCCTACTGCTCTGGGGCAGATCCCATCCTTCCAAGGACCCCTCCCCATCACCACCCCAACTGGAACTCAGGACCTTGCAGGCTTCCTAGAGATGCCTCTGCCAACTTTTTCCATTTAGAACCCCTCCCCTGTTCCATCCATCCATAGAACCAGAACTTCATCTTTCTGATCTCATTTATAACGTGGGCTCCCTTGCGCAGCTTTGAATCTCTTCCTTTAGAATTAATATTCTTTCCTCTGACTTCCAATAGCAGTTTTCATTTTGTTAATTTTAGCAAATGTTTACTTATGCCAACCTAGCATCTTCTAAGAGCTTTGCAAGCAGGAATCTAGTTAGTCTTCACAAAGTTTTGTTATTATTATCCCACTGGACAAATGGGAAAATGGAACCACAGAGAGCTTAGGTAACATGCCCAAGGTCACACAGCTGAAAAATGAGGCCAAGCTTTGAACCCAAACAGTGTAGCTCTGGGTAATGTGCTCATGACTACTAACCTTGCCTCTCATTCTGCTCTGAGTTAATTTGTTATTTATATACCTGTCTCTTCATGAGCATTAAAACCATAATTCATTCTTCTCTTGTACTCCAGCAATGCCTGGACTAGGTTCTGCTCATCATGGGCTTTTGGGGTTGTCTGAATGATTGGCGGGACAGCCTAGATACCACTGCCCTGAGCTCAGACATAGGCTTGGCTACATTGAAGGCACATGTAGAGCCCTTAAATTTCCAAGTCTGTCTCTTAATCTGAGTTTCAGATTATGTGTTTAGAAAATAGAGATAATACTGTGATAACCCCCCCAAATTAGGTGAAGTGGCATGCAATCAGATCCTTCTAGGACTTAGGATAATTACAACCTCCATATGGTCTAGTCAGAGCTATCTCATGACTTGCACAAAGCCAACAGATTTAAAACTTCTATAAACCTGAAAACTCCTATGTAAATCTAAATTGTTACCTCCGTGAGAGAAAATATGGATCCTTTTTCTCAAAGATACATCAGATTTCACTCTAAAGAAATGTGCCCTCAGGGTTTAGCATCACCTTTGGCCCAGGGCCTGATCCTGGAGACCTGGGATCGAGTCCCACATCAGGCTCCCTGCATGGAGCCCGCTTCTCCCTCTCTGTCTCTCTCTCTGTCTGTCATGAATAAATAAATAATCTCTAAAAAAAAGAAATGTGCCCTCAGGAGATATATAGATATAAATATAGATGTAGGCAAAGATATAGACTCAGATATAAAGTTATCATCGCCTAAAAGATTTCTTAAACTCATCTTTCAGAATGATCTTTAGAGTACGTGACACATTCCTATTGTCCTCAGTGATGGAGGATCTTCCATGGCAGGAGGACTTAACTTAGGGAAATGGCTAAAAGTCAAAGGCAAATCTACTGGATAAGGTGGAAACAAAGAGTCTGGACATATGTGTTCCCTGAAAAAGCTAATGCTTTATGATATAGTTGGGTAGGATTCTTTTCATCCACATGAAGTGGAGAGAAAAATAACAAGACAGATTTCTCAGATAGTCTGTAAGAGTACTCTTAAAATTCCCTATTAGTCCATCCATTTCATTGCAGTTGATGAAAACAAATGATAATGTATATGGGCAGGACCTTGTACCTTATTACAAGTATCATATGTAATATTAATTAATGGGTGCAGTTGGAAAACTAGATAGAAACCCAGGAACTTTGGTGGTGCGCAAGGGGATGTTCAATAGAAGCTTGAAGATGAGAAAGGGGGATTTCCTCCAGCCACTTTTCCCAACTTCAAACTATCCAGACCTCCAGAAGTTCCGGATTAGCGCCAGTTTCAAATGGTTTTCAAGAATGTTGTCAGAAGGAGACCCTAGGGCCAAAGAAAACAGGTCTGGAACTAGGAACTATGAAACCTCTTAGAAGCCAAGTACTTATGCAAAGCCTTGATATATATTATGTCAGATACTCTTCCCAACCTTCCTATAAAATCAGTGCTATTATTGCAGAAGATGGCAGGAGTAAACTGAGGCTCAGGGTATAAGTCACTGGCTGCAACACCACAAGCTAGCAAGGAAGAAAGCAAATGCTTGTCCATATGACATCATCACACAGACCTAAGCAGCCTATATTTTCAGGGCATTTAAATGAATGAATTTTTTATTGCTATGAGCACTGTAAACATTTTTTTTGCTTATAATAAGTCTGTTCTCTTGGAAAGTTGGCTGGCAACTGCTCTTGGCTGGGGCTCTTTTTGGTAACTGTGCTTCTAGCAGTGTTCTAGCACTTGCTACCCTAGATCTCTATCGAAGCTATACTGGGCTAACCCCGCACACAGCTATTAATAGAACTGGGGTCACTCTCTCTTTGGATGGCTCTTGTGAAAAAAAAAGTCTGTTGAAAACCTCTTGACAATCACCTTAATTCCAAAACCAGACAAAGACCCCACCAAAAAGGAGAATTATAGAACAATATCCCTGATGAACATGGATGCAAAAATTCTCAACAAGATACTAGCCAATAGGATCCAACAATACATTAAGAAGATTATTCACCATGACCAAGTGGGATTTATCCCCGGGATGCAAGGCTGGTTCAACACTCATAAAACAATCAATGTAATTCATCATATCAACAAGAGAAAAAACAAGAACCATATGATCCTCTCAATAGATGCACAGAAAGCATTTGACAAAATACAGCATCCATTCCTGATCAAAACTCTTCAGAGTGTAGGGATAGAGGGAACATTCCTCAGCATCTTAAAAACCATCTACGAAAAGCCCACTGCAAATATCATTCTCAATGGGGAAGCACTGGGAGCCTTTCCCCTAAGATCAGGAACAAGACAGGGATGTCTACTCTCACCACCGCTATTCAACATAGTACTAGAAGTCCTAGCCTCAGCAATCAGACAACAAAAAGAAATAAAAGGCATTCAAATGGGCAAAGAAGTCAAACTCTCCCTCTTCACAGATGACATGATACCAAAAGACTCCACCCCAAGATTGCTAGAACTCATACAGCAATTTGGCAGTGTGGCAGGATACAAAATCAAAGCCCAGAAGTCAGTGGCATTTCTATACACTAACAATGAGACTGAAGAAAGAGAAATTAAGGAGTCAATCCCATTTACAATGGCACCCAAAAGCATAAGATACTTAGGAATAAACCTCACCAAAGAGGTAAAGGATCTATACCCTAAAAACTATAGAACACTTCTGAAAGAAATTGAGGAAGACACAAAGAGATGGAAAAATATTCCATGCTCATGGATTGGAAGAATTAATATTGTGAAAATGTCAATGTTACCCAGGGCAATTTACACGTTTAATGCAATCCCTATCAAAATACCATGGACTTTCTTCAGAGAGTTGGAACAAATCATCTTAAGATTTGTGTGGAATCAGAAAGGACCCCAAATAGCCAGGGGAATTTTAAAAAAGAAAAGCATATCTGGGGGCATCAGAATGCCAGATTTCAGGTTGTACTACAAAGCTGTGGTCATCAAGACAGTGTGGTACTGGCACAGAAACAGACACATAGATCAATGGAACAGAATAGAGAATCCAGAAGTGGACCCTCAACTTTATAGTCAACTAATATTCGACAAAGGAGGAAAGACTATCCACTGGAAGAAAGACAGTCTCTTCAATAAATGGTGCTGGGAAAATTGGACATCCACATGCAGAAGAATGAAACTAGACCACTCTCTTGCACCATACACAAAGATAAACTCAAAATAGATGAAAGATCTAAATGTGAGACAAGATTCCATCAAAATCCTAGAGGAGAACACAGGCAACACCCTTTTTGAAGTTGGCCACAGTAACTTCTTACAAGATACATCCATGAAGGCAAGAGAAAAGCAAAAAATGAACTATTGGGACTTCATCAAGATAAGAAGCTTTTGCACAGTGAAAGAGTCAACAAAACTCAAAGACAACCTACAGAATGGGAGAAGATATTTGCAAATGACCTATCAGATAAAGGGCTAGTGTCCAAGATCTATAAAGAACTTATTAAACTCAACAGCAAAGAAACAAACAATCCAATCATGAAATGGGCAAAAAACATGAACAGGAATCTCACAGAGGAAGACATAGACATGGCCAACACGCACATGAGAAAATGCTCCGCATCACTTGCCATCAGGGAAATACAAATCAAAACCACAATGAGATACCACCTCACACCAGTGAGAATGGGGAAAATTAACGACACAGGAAACAACAAATGTGGGAGAGGATGTGGAGAAAAGGGAACCCTCTTGCACTGTTGGTGGGAATGTGAACTGGTGCAGCCACTCTGGAAAATTGTGTGGAGGTTCCTCAAAGAGTTAAAAATAGACCTGCTCTACAACCCAGCAATTGCCCTGCTGGGGATTTACCCCAAAGATACAGATGCAATGAAACGCCGGGACACCTGCACCCCGATGTTTCTAGCAGCAATGTCCATAATAGCTAAACTGTAGAAGGAGCCTCGGTGTCCATCGAAAGATGAATGGATAAAGAAGATGTGGTTTATGTATACAATGGAATATTACTCAGCCATTAGAAACGACAAATACCCACCATTTGTTTCGACGTGGATGGAACTGGAGGGTATTATGCTGAGTGAAATAAGTCAATCAGAGAAGGACAAACATATGGTCTCATTCATTTGGGGAATATAAAAAGTAGTGAATGGGAATAAAGGGGAAAGGAGAAAAAATGAGTGGGAAATATTAGAAAGGGAGACAGAACATGAGAGACTCCTAACTCTGGGAAATGAACAAGAGGTCATAGAAAGGGAGGTGGGCAGGGGGTGGGGGTGACTGGGTGATGGGCACTGAGGGGGGCACTTGATGGGATGAGCACCGGGTGTTATTCTAGATGTTGGCAAATTGAACACCAATAAAAAATAAATTTTTAAAAAAAGAAAACTTCTTGACGAATCAAACTTTTTACAGTTACTTTTTCCTTTTCCTCCCTTTTACCCCTTTACAATCATGTTTATTAGATCACACTATGGTACCCCCAGTTTAAGAACTAACATTCAATTCCTTAAGCCTTCTTAATTATGAGTTTCTTAATAAAATGAGTCCTGGGACCCATGCACAGTGCACAGAAACAGACCTTCACGTTCTGCCCCAGGCACCTTCCTGGCAGCTGCTAGAGTTGGTGATAGAAGACACCAGAAGAAAAGTAGCAATTCATGATCCCAGATAAAAATAAGCAATGGTTTCAAGAGTGTGCTTCTGTTGCTCTCGCTGGCCCCCAGCGCCCGTCATGCCCTCTCTTGCTCCTCAAAAGGCAAGGGAGATAAAACCATTGCAAGGCTTCCCAGCTGGTATCAGTTCCTGAACTCAGACCTGGCAAGACTGAAGGAAGTATAATCCATCTTGAGTTTCCTCCTCCCAGAGAGCCTTGGGCCCAGGGCCCACACTCCAGTCTCTAGCCTCTCCCTCACCCCCATCCAGCTCATTACCCACAGCAAGTCACTTGCCCTCCCTGCGCCTCCCTTTATTCCGTTTCTTCATTTTAGGACACAAGCAATGGAAGGAACGAAGAGGACAGAACCGAGGCAGGCCCTGGCCCACGCCGGCTCTTTCTCTCCAGCCAACCACTCGCCGTCCCTGAGCCACTATGTGCAGCCACAGTCGGGAGAACACAGCGAAATCCAAGTGCTGAAATCCAAGTACAAAAGCCTTCTGTGTGACAGTTGTAATGATCTTGAAAATGAGTGTTTGGAACCTGACTATCTCTGGGATTCCCTGCCAGCTCTGGTGAATAGCAATCTCCTCCCTGCGAATCATGGACACCATTTCCTAAACTCTGTTGAGAGTTCACCAAGCCACCCTAGTGGAAGAGTGGACTGCTCCCAAGTCTGCCGGATCCCCAGCATACCTTTTGCAGGAGGGAAGAGTGGAGGAAGCACTGGAGTTTCTATTTGTTTCTTTTCCATTTAGAAACCAGGCACATATGTCAAAGCTTTTCCTTCTTCCTTCTCCCGACAATCCCTCCCTTTCCCCTCTCTAGAACCTTCGTGGACTTCTGGCTCTCTGAACTCCTGCGGTCACCTGGAGTCCAGATCACAAAATCAGCACTTAATAATACAAAGAGAAGAGGAATATCCCTTTGATATTCCCCTTTTTGATGAAACATCACTGGAGCAAATGTTTTAATTACATTGTAGTGCTTAGTGCGGTGGTTCCCAGACTTCTCTGCACTTCGGAGTCACCCCGGGGAGCTATAATATAAAGGAATAGTAATGCCTCTGCCTCACCCCCAGAAATAATGATCTGATTGGCACAGAGCGTGGCCTGGGCTTGGGAATTTAATAGCCACCCTCCTGAGTGATTCAAATATGCAGGCAAATTTGGCAGCCCCTCACTATAATCTTAGAACTTCTGACAGAGGAACTAAAATCAGCCCCTCCCTGCAGATGAAAGTCAAAAGTTGAGCAAACTTGAGTGCCTTGCCTGACTCACATCCTCACATCGACCTTAATGAGACAGCCAGCCTCTGCAGTCAACTCATGTTGTCTAATCCTTGCTATTCAGTGTGTGGTCCACAGGCCAGCAGCATCACCTGGAAGTTTGTCTGAAATGCAAATTCTGGGGCCCCACACTGGATCAGAAACTGGGGTGGAGACTTGCTTGTTTTAACAAGCCCTCCAGGGGATTCTGAGGCCTGCTGAAGTTTGAGAACCTGCTCAAGAGAAGTCAAGAGGCCTGGATGGTAATAGTAATGTGCTGCTGGCCAAAGGTGCAGAAAGCCCCTAGGGGTCCTGGGACCTCATTGTACCTGGGATCTTCTGGGCTGCTGGTTAAAAATGACCAACCTCGAAGAATTTTATTTTTTAGACTGCTAAAAATCCTGGAATTGTTTTCTGTGCTGTTTCATGTTTGTGAATTTTGAAGCCAACAAAGACTCCCTCACACTTGGAGACAGGGATTTCCTCATGCACCCCTTGCAGCTCTCCCAGGTGATGGGCTGGCAGCCTTGCCCAGTGGAACCATCACCGAGGTACCCAGGTCATTAGATGAGCCTGATCAGAGCCTTGCTTTCCAGGATGGAAACTGTTACCTTAGGTAATTGGGATGCATGGGAGGCACAGCCTATCCTGGAAGCTGTGCAGGTAGCGCCAGGCTACAAAAGGCAGCCAAGCCTGGCAGACGATCAGAGGAAAGAAGCATCTGGTTCTGCAGGTCCTGGGCTCTAACAGGTGCCCCCAAACCACTGATCTTAACATCTCTGTATGCAGACCCTAGAGGCCAGCAGGTGACTTGGGCCAGATTCCCCAGGCACCACTTGTTTTTCCCCCAGGAAGAAGTCTGGCTCTAGAAAAGCATGCATTCCTCTTATTTTTTTTAGCGAAATAGTAACTTGACACTAGTCCAAGTAGTTAAAAAGACACTAAAAGGAACCCAATTTAGAAAGGTTTTTAGTAGGCTAAAAACAGATGTGGCAAGCCATTTCAGGATATTCCGGGAGATGAGATGGAGAGGGCGGGCTTCGGAATGGCTCGTCCGCCTCTTCTGCGCCGCCCAGCCAGGTGCCTCTGCACGGAAAGGCTCGACCCATAAACACGTTCTGGAAGGAAGCAGCCCCAAGGCTTCCTTTCTGCTAATCACCGCTCCTGTGATGCATCCGGCCGGATCCGAGAGCGGCCCGCGTCTCTCGCCGCTCACGCGCTTCCCTGGGAGGGCGGTGGCACCTGGTCGGCAGGGGCGGGGCTGTAGTTAGAGACGCTCGGCGACCCCCCACCCGGGACCCCGCCCCCGCTTCCTGCCGCCGACGCGTGGGGGCGCCCGGCTGCATCTGGCCGGCGGGGCGCACAGGGGATGGGGGAGGGATGGGTGGCCGTGCCCGCGGAACCCTAGCTCTCCCAAGGGAGTTGGGAGAACGATCCCAAAACGGAACGCTAAGCCTTCAATACACTGCAAGGACTTCTGGTGTCCCTGACTCCAAGGCGTTGAAGCCGCTAGCACCCATATTTGTTGAAAATTTGGGATGGGGAGGGTAAGGAGTCTAAAATAGAAGGTGACCGGCTATATGTCCTACACTGATTGCATTCTAATAAGGTATCTTTATTAGATACGATGCACCCAGTATAGCATAGGATGCAGGTGTGGGTGTGTTCTGGTCTCTTGTAATTTGCTGAGAAATACATAGGTTTTGAATTCTATATTCATTCTATTGAAAATTGGTTAACTTTAGGGACGCCTGGGTGGCTCAGCAGTTGAGCACCAGCCTTTGGCCCAGGGCGTGATCCTGGAGTCCCAGGATCGAGTCCCACGTCGGGCTCCCTGCATGGGGCCTGCTTCTTCCTCTGCCTGTGTCTCTACCTCTATCCCTCTTTGTGTCTCTCATGAATAAATAAAACCTTTTTTAAGTAAAAACCGTTTAACTTTAGAAACACACATTAAATACTCCCATTGTACCTATCCACTACCTTCTGCTTGCGTAACTGGAATCTCTAGGTAAAGGCAAATCTCCCAATATAGAAGGGACTCTAGTATATACAACCTAAGCATCTATACAACCTAAGCATCTCTGTTAATTAGCATTGTGAAAGTAATTAGGCATTCTATAAGTGAAATTAGGGTTAGTATCAAGTTAGACATCATCACAAATATGCATGATCTGCCCAGATTCACCTTATGCCAAGGAAAGGAACCAGAGAAATTATCCTTCTCACACAGAGTATTTTAAACGCTGCAAAGAGCTAATGTAAATCTTTGAAACATTATATATAAGCCATAATACTTAAAAATATTTATACTCTGTAAAGTCACAGATAATGTTCCTATGAGGGGAAAAAAAAAAAAGACTCCCAAAAAAGACTAAAAATTTAATGAGGACAGGGACTATCTTTGTCTTATGTTCCACTGTATCCCCAAACCCTAATGTGTCTGGCTTACATCTTGCCAAGTAATACTAATAAGGCTTAAGTAGAACTATACCGAAGCAGCTGCCAAAAAGTTTCTTGAAGAAGCAGCTGAGATAATGACCAGCCATGTACCACACTGGAAACATTAGTGTACCAAGGTGTTTGGCATTCTGGAAGAGGTCATCTCAGCCCGTACTTCTTTTTATAAAAAAGAAGGATTTCTTTGGAAGGATTTCCACGGAAAATGCCCACAAAGCAAGTCAGAAATAAAATTCAGCACTCTCCCAATCTGGAATTTTCCGTCCTACGCCAATCCTATGATTTTCTCCATGAGATCAATCCTGTATGGATCTACTGCATGTATAGGTGTTGTGTACGGGACACACTGGCAGATGTTGCATGGTTTACAGAAATAAGCAATACAGGACAGCCCAGGTGGGTCAGTGGTTTAGCACCCAGGCCCAGGACTTGAACCTGGAGTCCCGGGATCGAGTCCCACATCGGGCTCCCTGCGAGGAACCTGCTTCTCCCTCTGCCTGTGTCTCTGTCTCTGTCTATCTCTCTCTCTCTGTCTCTCATGAATAAATAAATAAAATCTTTTAAAAAAAAGCAATACACCACCCTTTTCATGCTGACAGGTAATAAGCAGAATCAAGCAGTGTAAGAAGGGATCCTATTAACAGGACAGGCATGTGTTATCAGAGGATCAGGGAGAGAGAGAGAGAGAGAGAGAGAGAGTGAGAGAAAGCTCTCATCTATAGAAGAAAGACTTTGAAAGGGGTGTGGTATTTGAGATGTACTTTGAAGAATGAATAAAATCTTCAGCTGGAACAAAGTACAAGTTGGAAGAGAACAGTCCAAGCAGAAGGAATGGCATGAGTAGGAGTTTGGATCTGAGTGAGCCACTTATCTTTGAACATAAAATATATGTGGATAAAAAGGACAGTAGTAAAAGATATAGCAGAGAATGTTAGTTGTGGCCAAGTAAATAAAAAGTCCTTACATGCTGAGCCAAATTTAATTTCTCTTTAATTTCATGGGTTGTAGTTGGAAATAGAAGCTTCTTAAGCAGGGCAAGTGAATGCCCCTGGGATTACACTTTGGAAGGGTTCTTGGGTGGTATGGGGAGAATGCCCATGCAGGAAGTACCAGAACCTGAACTAATATTCTGACAGAGAAAAACAAGTTGGAGAATGTTATTTGAGAGATAACTCGAAAATACTCTTATTTAACTCTTATACTCTTATTTCCAAGTCTTAAGACTTGGCAGTTGGTTTTGTAGAAGGAATCAGCAGATTTTGTGCCTGGGTAACTGCAGAAATCATGGTGTCATTGACCTTGGGAGTCAGACAGGGGGTGGGGGGATGAGGGACCAAGGATTCGGTTTTAGACGTACTGGCTTTGTACTTCGTCTTTGGAAAGATTTCCACAGAAAATGCCCACAAAACAAGTCAGAAATTAAATTCAGCACTTGGAGAAACAGAGCTGGAGGTAGAGCAGTCATCCACAGAGGAAGAGCAACAGGAGTGGATAAAGCTGTCAGGACTTCAGGACAGAAGAGCAGATGATGTGGGAGAGCTTGGTTCTTGTCTGCTGAAGCCGAAGAATGAATCTCAGAGACAACAGAGAGCAAACAATAGAGGTGCATTAAGCAGAGACACAGAGGCAGCACCCAGGAGTGAGGGGGTCCCCACAGGGTTGCCACTGAGGGCCTTTAGGGTCTCCATTTCTTGTCAATATCAGGGTGGATATTTACAACAAACATGAACTTGTAACTGTCATAGCAACAAACAAGATTTTTTTTTTTTTTAATAAATAACATGAGCCCAACCAAGATATTCCCTTCTCTCAGGTTACTATCTCTTCCCTAACATTTCCTACATCTGTGGTTTCTGTGATTACTTAGTAGCCATTAAAGGGGGAGACTCCCTAACAATTGGAGCTAGGGAGCCAGGTTTGATTTTCCTGTTTTTACTGTCTTATCTCTGTTTCCTGGGGATGGGTAGGAGCCTGGCTCTGGGGCCTTTCCCTTACCTTTCCCTGCCCAGCCCCATCTGCCTTTAATTCGTTCCTACATCACAGATGCTAAGGAGAGAGCACCCCACCCCCACCCCTATCAGCCACCTGGGGGGGGGTCCCAGCCTCCCTCCTGCTCTTCCCTCCTTCCAGGCATTCACTGAGGTCTGGAAGAGCTACAGGACAAAAAATCAATTCGCTAGAAGGGGGCCAAGTTAACAAATTTCTTCCACCTGAAAAATCTTTAGATTAGAGGCTTCTGGCAATGTGGAAAGACTACTGCTCATATTTTACCAAGTTTTGTATGTAGAATTTACTTAGATTAAAATGAATGTGTAATTTTAACTTGGGAAAACCGCATAGTGACTTCCCTCACCAGAAAAAAATCTCCCTCGCCAGAAAAAAATCTCAAAATTGTTTAGGCAACTTCTGACCTAGAAGGAATTTTAAATTCAGAGGAGCTAAAATGTTGTAAACTACCTTTTATCGTTTATTTTTCCAAGCCCTTCCCTGAATAGAAATAAACAGGAAGTGAATGGTCATGGTAACTGGGATGTTTGCTATTTAAATACAACTTGTGAACTTTAGACAATTTTCTTAGGCTTTCCTACCCTTATAATTCAAATTTTGTTTTCTTCTGAGGGTGAGAAAAGAAACACAGGTGATCTAAAAAATAAATAAACCTCATTCTGAAGTGTAGAGCTAAATTTCTGTTTTTGTGTGCAAATTTTATCCTGTAAATCGCACTGTGACCCATCATTTGGGTAGTTCCAAAAGAGAAAACAAAAAAAGAAAAAAAAAATCCCCTCTAAACCCTTCATTTCCTTTGTGTTTTCTAAAGGTCAAATGCTGCAAGTACTGGCCAGATGACACAGAGATATATAAAGACATTAAAGTTACCCTAATAGAAACAGAACTACTAGCAGAATATGTGATAAGAACATTTGCTGTTGAAAAGGTAAGTTTTCACACCACTTTGAAAAGTTATGATCAGATGTTAGTGGTAGCAGCCTCATTAACTTCCTTTGGATAATTTATATGTGGTCACACCTGAATGCAGGGAGGCTTTGCCTAGTGATGTGTCAAGATTGCATCCTGCCTCCGATTCTATAATGGTTTGGTTCCATCTTCAAAGCAAATCATTCCCATTTCATAAGAATCTATATTATGCTACTAAATCAAAAGATAATGCGGATCTATTACCCTTTTCTGTTTAACCTAGTTGATATTGTTCGGCCCATCTCTCTTTTTCTGTTCACACTTCGATAAATGTCCTTCATATTGTCCGGCCATATGGGTTTCCTAGTAGTGAGTTAGTGTCAGTGCTGAGACCCAGGCCCTACTTCCTTGAGGCTTTTCAGGCCTATGGCTCCATGTGGACTGGTGTATTTTTCCAGGTGGAAGTGACCTACCTGGAAACATAGGCAGATACAGGACACTCTTGCATGCACTAGTCCCTTCATTCATACTCATTCTCATACTGGTTTCAGCCTTTGTACTTGCTGGTGTTGGGTCATGAATGCTGTGCTGTGGCTCTACTTTGCCTCATCCCATGTGCATGGATGGGGCCTCTTCTCTGGGAAGCACACTGTAGGGCATAACAGGGAATTTCCTTATTCCCCCTCTTTCTGCTGACATAGGGAGGGGCCGGAGGTGAAGCAAACTGCAGCCCATCCAGAGAAGTGGCACAGGTAGGCTGTGGGGAGAGTGGAAGTGATGTGACTGAGAAACACTCTGCCTTCTGATCCTCATCTTGCCTTTGATGAAGGGGACACACAGTTTTGTCTCAGAGGTCCACAGCCTTTTCCATCAAGAGACGATTCCCCATAACTGTGCCCTGCCCTGGGCCTAACAATTTTGTCACAAATTGGTGCAGTAAAAGCCTACGCTCATTCAATAGCAGCAGGTTGCCTTGGAGGACCTGGGTGATAAGTGCACTGCTGGGCCGTTGGCTCCTGACCTTCCTCTCTAATTTTCATCGCATCTAAATGCACTTTTTGGATTAACAAGACCGGTTTGGGAAAATCAAGGAAATGGCAGCATCTGTGTTTTGGCTAATTTACCCTGATGTTTTCAACTACATATCCCGGTTTTCAAATCCATATTTGTCATAGAATCACAAGGCTGAAAAGACTTTATTTTAATCTGTTTCTCATACTATTTAGCATTTTTTTTTCCTTAGCCTGTCTTTTTTAATAAGTAGGCAGGAGGCTTGGAGACTTCAAAGAATGTGGAGTTCTGGTTGACTCAATTCTTCAAGTTCTGAACCTCACACTTTGATGTCTGTTTTTTTTTCTTCTTCTTTTTCTTAGGCAGGATTGGAAAAAAAAATGTGGAGGATTTTTGTATGGCTCTTGGCAAGAGCGCTCATGAATAACTGCATTAAAACAGATAGTGATAAAAGACCCTCAATATTTTTTTCTTAAAAAAAAAAAATCATCCGAAGCCATCACTTAAACATGGAGTTCTTTGAACAATAGTCAGCTCTCTAATAAGCTGAAAATGCATCTCTGTTGCTAGAGGAAGGGTTTGTTTGTTTCTTTGCTCTTTTTTTAACCTCTTATTGTGCTCTCCTACATTCCCAGCTGCACAGAAATGTTTCTGAAATATCCAGTTATTTTAGTCCTCAGACAACCAGCAAAAGTTGGTGGAAGGAAGGGAGTAAGGAGGCTATTAAGGATTTGGCGGAAATCAAAATGACATGTTAGTGATTTCCTAACTGGGCAATTGAAATCTTTAAGGCAAACAAATCATTAGTACTTCTGTGGATCACTTCTTGTAGATTTTAAACTTTCTCCTTAGAAGAGAAAGGAAAAAAAAAAAAAAGAGAAAAACAGTCAAGTATATTCTTTGCGAGGCCTGCAATTCAGGTTCTATTTTGAGAGTATGTTGCACCAAGGGACTCAAGGTGAAAGATGGATTTGGGCTCTACCCCCCAAACAAGCAGACAAGAAGACACATTGCAATTTGAAACTGCTGAGTTCTTGTTTTGCATGGGATTGTCATATTTCCTTTCTCCTGCAGCTGATGACTCAAAGCTAAATAGATTTTAAATAATAAAATTGTCATCGTGTCAGGAAGAAAACAGCTCAGAAGTCTCCATGAATCGAGGGAGCCTGGTGAATCTCTCGCTCACTGTCCTGCCAGAAAGGAAGTTGACGTTGGCCACCAAAATCTCTCTACTCAGGAGGTGCCTCAGAGATGGCACTGGAAATATGATCCTGCACGCTTAAGGGCAGAAAGGGTAGTTGGTGACTGATTCATTCCACGAGACTTATTTATTAAGCACCCACTTTGAGTGAGGCACTATGACGTCTTGGGTTCTTCCTTCCTATTGTATTTACTTGGCAAATGAAGTAAATGTCACTTTTTTATGTATCATTAATACTTGTTACAATGAAAAGTAAACAAAAAATATAATTGATATCAAGTTGGGATATCTGAGCTGCAATCAGCGATCACATTGATGATCTTTTCACCAAAATATATTACAAAACAGCAAAAGGAGAAATTGCCACATCCACAAACAAGAATAAGAGTTGGCTCAGAAGCAGTTGCCTTTGCTGATCTTGTCAATAGTGAACATATTAGAGGGTAGAGGCTTATTTTAGGAAAACGGTCTCTGCATGCCAGAAACTGACATTTACCTTGCTCAGAAAATGAGTCTTAAGAGCTCAGTTCGGGGCCCTTCTCCTGGTGGCTGGGGTTCTGAACTTGGAGGATGCTGGGGCTGCAATCTACCAAAGCTAGGAAGTAAAGATCTCAAAAAATAAAAAATTTAGAACAAACAAACAAACAAAAACAGTATATGGGAGAAACAAATGCCCTTTGTCCTCTTTGGAATAAATAAATATTTATTAGAGGCTTTCCCACTTCATGGAACTACCCCTGCTCAGGTGTCACATGTAAAGCTCAGAGGGGCTCTCCAGAGCTTTAGAAGGTGATACAGGCTCAACCGTTTGTCTTCTGGTGGAGATTTTGGGATTGGCCAAAATGTTACCATGGTTTCAGTGATAAGAGATGAGGGCTCCTAACCACCCAGTAGTATTACTCTGGAGTCACAGAGCATATTTAGTAGATGATGGTATGGATTTGCATTTCTGAATCCCTGAATGATTTAATTCCTTAGTGCTTAAACTCCATTAAAGAATAGTATGATTTTCAAGGAGAAATAAAGCTTCAGCATTTGTGGGTTATTAAACTAAGGCATATTAACACCTTGGCCGCATACAAGTCTTATCTTAAAATCTGTAATTGTTTGCCTCTTCTAGTTTTTCCAAGCACATTAAAAATTCCAAATTTCTAAAAAACAAAAAAAAATCTGAATTTCTTCCTAAGAATTACTTAGGAAGAAGAATTACTTGCTTCCTAAGAATATACTTGCTTGCTAAGTGTATGCAAACAATGACCAATGTGATAGTGAGCACGGTAATGGGTATTTAATGTTAAGATAACAGTAAAACCAAATTCAGAGCCCAACACAGAGATGGTATTCAGTAAGTGCTCATCAAATAAGGGAAAAGAGAAGTCAAACTTGATCACAGATCTACCATCTAGCCTTATTCTGGAAGTCATGTGTTTTTTGTTTTTTTGTTTTTTTTTTCAAAACAGATTTCTGTTTTGCAACACATCCTTAATATCTAGGTTGATAGTTTGAAAGAAAAAAACTGATGGATATAAATCAACTTTATTATTTTCAAAACAGGAGTAAATTAAAAAGAAAAAACTCTGCAAGTCTTTTTCCTTCTGTCTTCACTTTACTTCACTGGGACGTAACCCTCCTTCTTCAATTTACTGATCTAACATAGAATTCCAGCAAAAATGCCTCTTGATTTCCATGGTATACATTTGCTGCCCTGCCTGTCTGTCACAAGCCAGCTGTGATGGCCACATGGAGACAGGAAACCCTGTCTCCATAGCTCTGTGACCCCAGCATCTGGAGTCATGCCTGAAGCATCGCATTCACTCAGATTGTTGGTGATTGGATGAGTGGATTAAATGTTTACCCAAATTAGAAAGAGAAACCTATGCGATGCCTGGGTGGCTCAGCGGTTGAGCCTCTGCCTTTGGCTTGAGGCATGATCCTGGGTCCAGGGATCGAGTCCCACGTCAGGCTCCCTGTGAGAGCCTGCTTCTCCCTCTGTCTCTCCTTCTGTCTGTGGATCTCTCATGAATAAATAAATAGAATCTCTAAAAGATGATAGATAGATAGATAGATAGATAGATAGATAGATAGATAGATAGAAGGATAAACCTAACAAACCTGAGATGCACATGAACATGAGTTCTCTGGCCTATCTAGTTGGACACTGGTCCCCATTCACTTTTCCAGTGACATTCTCTGTGCATCCACAGTGTGTGCAAGAAGGTACCAGAACCCAGAAGAGCTAAAGAAGGCTCCTGCATTTCAGTCGCTGGTCTTGAGGCCACAAATACCCTTGAAGTCCATCAGGTCCCTGTTCTGTGCCTCTCTCTCTGTGGACTTGCACTTCACACCATGGGATCTAAGTGACACACACTGTTGATAGAGCCTACTTTGGAGGGAATTTCAAGGAAATCAGAGTGCATCCATTTGCTGCAATTGCACCTATAAATGGACATTTTCCCCCAACGTCACCTCCCTTTCACCCTCACGAATATCTTCCTACCTGGAATAAGGCTTCCCAAGTGTTTTTTAAATCTAAGAATGACCTTCCTCCCAGCAATGCATAGCTTCCTAGCCCTAGGCTTACTGACTGACTGCTTAGGGATACTTGACGCTCTCCTGGTTGCTCATCATTTATTTTCGTTTGTTCTCTTTCCTCCTTGCTGTGCTGACCGACTGATGGCAGAGAGGTGTTCATGAGATCCGAGAGATCAGACAGTTTCACTTCACCGGCTGGCCGGATCACGGGGTCCCCTATCATGCCACAGGGCTGCTGGGGTTCGTCCGGCAGGTCAAATCCAAGAGCCCGCCCAATGCAGGCCCATTGGTGGTACACTGCAGGTAAGCAGAGTGCCTGGAGCCTCTCAAAGGAAGTACAGTGGGCAGAAGATAAAGGGGCTCCTTTGGGGGTGATGGCAATGGTTTGGAATTTGATAGATGTATGGTTGGACAACCTCATGAAGGTGCTAAATGCCACTGGACTGTATACTTCAAAATGGTTATTTCATTTAGATGACTTTCACCATAGTAAACAGGTCAAAGAGGGAGAAGCACAGGGGTCCTCCTTTCTCCACTGACAGACCCCTCTTTTCCCTCAGTGCGGGTGCAGGGAGGACTGGCTGCTTCATCGTGATCGATATCATGTTGGACATGGCAGAAAGGGAAGGCGTGGTTGACATCTATAACTGCGTGCGGGAGCTGCGGTCGCGGAGAGTGAACATGGTGCAGACAGAGGTACTTGGGCTTCATCCCTGGGCCCCCTGCACCCCACCTCCCAGAGCCAAGGGGGGAAGAAACACTGACAATTCTATCTTCAAAACTCCTCAGAAGAAAAAGGGATACACCTGGCAATCTCTTTCCCTCTTCTTCCCTCCCTCTCTCCTTTCATTAACAGAAAAGGCCAGGAGTCTCCCAGGTAACAATCTGCAGTGAGCCTAAATATGACCATGCTTCTGCATCAATGGCCCCAGTAGAAGCTCTACATTAAGCTTTGAGGGATTCAGTACTATTTTTTTTTATTATGTCTTTTAAACTAGCTAGTAACCACAGCAAGATGACTCCTGAGAATAGCCAGGCATTTGCCAAGTGGCTTAAGGGTAATCTCTGTACACTTTTTTCTTCTCCTATCCCTAAAAATTCTGCCCAGTGGCTTGGCATCTTGGGAATTTGCACACATTGTGGAAGTACTCCGTACCGCCTAGTACTTCTATAAATTAGAATTCACGGTGTGTCAGGAATTTAAATGTTTGAGAAAAAGAATTACATCCTGCCCTGAGGAAATTCATATTTTTACTTAATATCTGCTTGATTTAAGGAGGCATTACACCCACCACCTGGAAAAAAATGATTCATAAGGCAGAAGGAAGAAGAAGTAAGAATCCCTTCCATTCAGATTTTACATTAAAGTTTACAAAAGCCACTGGTTTCAAGTTTACAGGAACCTAATTCCATTTTCAATTAACCTAAATAAAAAATAACAGGAACTCTAAAGGCTCTTGTCATCTTTTTTCTTTGTAATAGAGATTCTTTGCTTTGAAGATAATGATAATAATGTATTCTTTAGTGTATTTTACAGCTGATCAAATGTTGCCACGTCCCCTTTCCCACGTGGCTCTCTGTTCCTGAGGTGTTTAATAGGACTGGTCTGTTTTTGAGAATCAAGCATCCTAGTAATTTATAGAAATTAAAATAAAAAGTAATGAGACTCTTTTTGCATCTCCTGTAATTAAAGATCAATAATAAATATGGTGAAACTCTACTGATTAATTGTAGGGAAAGTCCCTGCCAATTCAGAATGAGAGGGCCCTTGTGTATACTGTGGACTGGTGCATACGTACAAGAGCTCTGCTCCGGACACCTAAGGACTTTTGTCATTATCACATTAATGTTTCAAAATAAGTAGTTCTAAGTGCTGGAAACTATTTATTTTCATAGTGATGCCCAGTTTCTCTGGACATCCTTCACACTGTTGATTTGGTTAGCAAATTCCTCTTTCCATTTTGGACAGATAAGGTTCTGCTCCTTTCCTCGCCTGAAATACTGAGTCTCAAACCCGTGGGATCAGAATTACAGAGGTGGTTAAGCCCCAGCCGGTGCAGCATGACAGTGCTTGCTCTGGGATTTATCAGTGTCTGAGTGGTTTTAATCAATCTGTTTCATGCTTCTGCATTGAGCCCATGTGTCTCTTCCTCCTGTTGCGCTGCACACGTGGCAGTCAGCATACACGCCAGCCATCCCACGTGGGCATCTGCACTACTCTGGTAGCGGGACCCCACGTCCCAGCGGTGAGGTCCTTACACCTGGTTTCGCTGTGGCTGGAATGGATCGTCCACGATGGACCGCTGTCCCTGCAGACAGGGGGGCTGGCTGTCTTCCATTCTTCTCTAGTTCTCCCAACCCACCCTGGTTTCTAACTAGTCCCTTTTGCTTCTTTAGGAGCAGTACGTGTTTATCCATGATGCCATCCTGGAAGCCTGTCTTTGTGGAGACACCTCGGTCCCCGCTTCCCAAGTCAGGTCTCTGTATTACGACATGAACAAACTGGATCCGCAGACTAACTCCAGCCAGATCAAAGAGGAATTCCGGGTAAGTCCTGTGAAAGGGAGAGGCAACCGTTGGCTGTGGCTTTGCTCCTCCAGAAGCATCTCAGAGTCAGCTATGAAACACCTGAGCCAACACAGAGCTTCCCAGCCTCAGCGTCACTGACATTTTGGGCTGGATAATTCTTGGCTGTGGGTGCTATCCTGTAGGATATTTAGCAGCACCCCTCGCTTCTCCTCCCTGGATGCCAGGAGACCTCCTCCCGAGCTGTGACACAACCGCTGTGTAGAGACATTTTGCCAGTGGCCTCCGGGAGCCAAGTGACCCGGTTGAGAGCCAGTGGTCTAGCGGGGCTATTTCCCCCCGTGGGTGTCGCCACACCGAGCAGGTGCGCTCCCAGTGCTTGCTGGGCAAGAGCTCCTCGCCGCATGCCTCATCGTGACGCCGGGTCTCAGTGGACGCGGCACTGGGTCAAACACAGCCGGCCTCTTACTCCCAAGCCCCGGGGTGCGCAGCCCTAGGCCACATGGCACGTCGTCCTCCAGGTCCACGGCGGCGGCCTTTCTATCTGATGGGCAGCGGCTGCGGACAAAATCCAGGGGAAGGAAAGGGAAATAAGCGAGGGGCTGGGGGTGGGGGCTGTTGGGGAGCCCCGGTAGCCGGCGGAGGATCGCAGACCTCCCGCAGCGTGGCCCGGAGCCGGTGCACCTGCGGCCGGTGCGCCCCGCCGCGGGCCCCTCCCCACGCGTCCGTGTGCTGCCGCGCAGACCCTGAACATGGTGACGCCGACGCTGCGCGTGGAGGACTGCAGCATCGCGCTGCTGCCGCGCAACCACGAGAAGAACCGCTGCATGGACATCCTGCCCCCCGACCGCTGCCTGCCCTTCCTCATCACCATCGACGGGGAGAGCAGCAACTACATCAACGCGGCCCTTATGGACGTAAGCCCGCCCCGCCCCGCCCCGCCCTCAGGGACCCAAGCCCGCATCCCCATCCCCATCCCCATCCCCATCCCCATCCGCATCCCCATCCCCATCCCCATCCGCATCCCCATCCCCATCCCCATCCCCATCCGCATCCCCATCCCCATCCCCATCCCCATCCGCATCCGCATCCCCATCCCCATCCCCATCCCCATCCCCATCCCCATCCGCATCCCCATACCCATCCCCATCCCCATCCCCATCCCCATCCGCATCCCCATCCCCATCCGCATCCCCATCCGCATCCCCATCCCCATCCCCATCCCCGCCCCACCCCGCGGACTCGGGAAGCCCGTGCTCCAGGGGCTGCTCCACCGCGCGGGCGGCCGAGCGTGGCCTGCGCTGCTCCCACTCCCCGGCCCTCGTTCTTCGTTGCTCAGACGCCAGCGAGCTTGCCCGCGAGGCCCATTTCGGAGCCCACGTGCTCCTGCGGCGATGCCGCGGCCTCGGTGTCCGGGGGACACCTGCCGGGACCCGCTGATCAATGAGACACGTCCCAGCTACCGTCCCGAGCGCTTCTAGGCTTAAGCCGCCGGCCGGAGGGGGAGAGACCGCTATTAAGGCAGTGAGGCAGGGAAGTGGGACAACACGGTTCGCAGCCTTGTTTTCCTGGCCCAGCCTCCCGGTTCAGGCAGTAATTAACATGGGGAAAATGGTGTGTCAGGACACACAGCACACAACTCATTACGTCCTGTCAGTGTGTTTACTTCTAACCGAATGAACGTTTGCCGTCCGATTGATGGGAAAAGTAAATGGATATTTTCAGGACTAATATGGAAACTCTAATTCTATTGGTGTGATATCAGTTAAAAGGTACTTAAGTTTACTTGAGGGCTCTCCAGAGCCCTAAGAAGCATGTGTATCCTTCTGCGGCAGAAATTAGTAATGCTGTCACCCATACAAATGACCCTTGAACAAATTTTAGGGAAAGCGGAAGTATTTTCATTGTACGTTTTTGGCAAATTAAATTACATTTTTCTCCATTAAGACACTTACCTATAGGGCCGATACTGCCTTTCCAGCAGATACATCAAAAGATTTGTAAGAGCTACTTATTAAGGTCTCTGGGTGTCGACGTGAGAATACTTTATGATTAGTATTCTGCAGATAAGTCTATATTTAGTCTGTTTCAGTGTTGACAGTGCTGCTGGGATTCAGCAGTTGTTAAATGTGCCCAGAGTTCTGTGTCACAAGTTTCCATGTGCACAAGATAACTGAAGCCTTCCCCCCTTTTCATTTTCCTGGGTATATCTGGATCTTTCTTGTTTGTGTTTGCAGAGCTATAAACAGCCTTCAGCTTTTATAGTCACCCAGCACCCTTTGCCAAACACAGTGAAAGACTTCTGGAGACTGGTCCTGGATTATCACTGCACGTCTGTGGTTATGCTAAATGATGTGGATCCTGCCCAGGTGAGGCTTGTGCCCAGAGTCAAATCTGGGTTTGTTCTGCTTGCACAATGAGAACATGGATCACAAATGCCAGCTGACGGGTGGGAGCTGGAGCGAAAGCACAAATGTGAAAAGCAGATGGAATTAGGGTTGGGGGTGAAATCTGAAACCCAAAAGATTAAGATCATAAAGTGACAGGCAAGACAGGGTCAGAAATTGGCTATTCCCAAAAGATGGAAATAGAAACCAGAGGGAGATACAGGGTCATGGGTGGAGTCAGAGCTGCGGGATAAGAATGTCACACACCTGCATCAAACAGAGCCAGCAAACCAGGGAGCCCCGAGGAAAGGACAGCAGCACCCAGCACAGAGCTTCTCCCATTCAAGGGCAGCAGTGGACTTCCTGGCATGGCTCACTGGAGCCTGCAGGTCGAGATGGTCACACTGGGGTGACAGTGGAGACCGGCAAGTGCGTTTAAGGGACAACGATTACTTTTGTCAACTCTTTGGTAAAGATAGTAAAAAGAAATAAAACTGGGACTTGGACATAAAAGAAGCTCAGAATGATAAATGGGGCTTCCCCATAGCTGCTGTCCTTACACCTAAAAAGAGAAAGAATAGGGCTATATTGACTAGGTACTAGTAATGGGGTTAGAAACATTCCCTTAAAGGGAATTGTTGGCAAGCATTGGCACAGTGGCCCTTTAGGAGCTGAATTTATTGCATTCGGGTACAGCTATGCCGATTACACACTTAACCACCGTGTCAGAGGGTGTTATGGGAACTTTGGACTTCTTGTGTTTTAAGAATAAACTTGTTCTGAAACTGAATTAATTTTCTATCTGGTAGAGACAAGTTTAAAAAAGAAAAAAAAAAAAAAAGAGGCCTGAAGAGTTTTAGCATCCAACTTGGACAGATTTTTCCTTCCTGAAATCCATTGTATTGTCATCAATCTGCCATAATTTCTGTGGACATTCACTTCAGTTCTTTAATGTTTTTAATTATGTTTGAGGCCCTACATGATATTGTTAAGGCTCTAGCCTGAAAGCTAGTGAATGAAATAATAATGATAATCCTTGTCCTCATCTAGTCCTCTCTACGTAAGAAGCTTAAATATTTTAGAAGTCTTCCACATTGATCCCCTCCAAAAGAGAGATTGCAGCCATTTTTAAAGACCAGCAGCCCTACAATTCAGGGAACTTCAAAGGCCCAACTCAAAATAGCACCAGGGATCCTGATCTTCTAACTCACAATGCCATGGGTTAAATGTCACTAATTCAAGATTCTTCAGTCAAAGACCATTAGGGGACAAGTGACTGTTTCCTCTTCAGAATCATCCCTTTCCCCCTAATGTGAATCCTGAAATGTAGTGATACAGTGCTTTTTTCATATCTGTGAATCAGGCATTAGTGACTTCCCCATGTTCTTTTAGAACGATAATGTTGGAATTCTAAAGCTGCATTCTAAACCCTAACTGTCTGGATTCAAACCAAGCCTTGGCCGACCCTGGTGGGAGAAGACAAAGAGTCCAATTCCACTCAACAGACAGAGCTGATTCTCAGAGTGAGAGAAAGAGGCTCCTGGGACACAGTCATTTAGAAAACACTAAACTGAGCATTTGAACTTAAAGTCTCTGCGGTTGTACAAGAATAGCACTCAACTATTTTAAGTATTTATAGGTCCAGTTCATGGACGTGTTATGCACCATTTAAGCCATTTTCTACACGGTTTACTTGGGCTGAGTGCAGAATGTGGCGTGCCAAGCACCACTTGCTGGCTCGGGCCATTCATATTTCTCCGGTGTAAGTGATAAGCTTTAATCAGGGCTTGAACTGAGAAAGCAAGCAGAAACCAGAGCCAGCTCAGTCTGGAGAAAAATGGGCAGAACTGTTCAGATGTGCATGTTAGGACTTCTATTACCATCTCGACTTCCCATCATAACGCCTGTTAATTTTAACAGTGGGTACACTTGGTTAGGAAGGGAAAATAAACATCAATGTGCTGTCATTTGACAAGGCAGTCTTAGAACTTGTCACCAGGAAATGAAGGAAGTGAAATGTTTATGGAAGCCTTATTTTAAAATAAATAAACGTAACTTTTAAAATACTATAGACTTAGCTAACGTAAAGAGTACCCTTAGTTTACTCCGCCCTTATTCTTATGAAGGTTCAAACCTTCAACTTCTTTGTAATAGATTGCTGTTTCAGTTGACCCACTGTTAACTGAAAACTATCTTGCAATCTTGGGTGTAAATCAATCTTTACAACCTCTGTCAATAAGATTTTAGGTACCTTGGAAAATAAAAGTCATTCAAAAAAAGGAAATTCAACATGTGAATTCTCCTTTTGTGGTAACATCATTCTGCTTAAAATGAGATAGATTTTTCATCTGCTCTTGGCCCAATAGAAACCATAGATAATGAAGTAATTCCCTCTTGCCTCCCATAAGCTACTCGTCCCTCTGGTAAATCAGAAAGATAAAAATTAAACTCTACTCCCAAAAGCATCATTGGATACCAAGTCCGAAAAGAAGTTTAATTTCAGGGCACCTGGGTGGCTCAGCAGTTGAGTGTCTGCCTTTGGCTCAGGGTGTGATCCTGGGGTCCGGGGATCAAGTCCCACATCGGGCTCCCTACAGGGAGCCTGCTTCTCCCTCTGCCTGTGTCTCTGCCTCTCTCTGTTTGTCTCTCATAAATAAATAAATAAAATATTTTAAAAAGTTTAATTTCAGACTTTAAAGGCTCTCAAGGCATCTCAAAGGTCTGCGAGAAGGAAAAGTCGTGGGGGTTCTCCCCATCTCTCTGAACGTTTAGTATTTCTGTGGGGTGGTAGCAAACTAAGATGCCTCTTTCATAAGCCACCCTTCCCAGCATCTCTTCTTCCACACTAAGGTGTGCATCACATTCACACAAAGTTTTAGTTACCTGGTGTCACCAACACCTGGTGTGTGAGACTCTAGGAAACTGTGATTTTCATTAAAACCACCTCTGGGTAAAACACAAAGGCCTTTACTCTTATTATATCAGGTTTCCTAGATCTCAGCTGGGAGGGTTTGGACCAGATCATGAAAATGTAACCCAACACTGTTACCAGTATCTTGTCACTGAATGACCCTATTCCCAAAAGTGATTACAAAGTACAAAGCAAGCCCACATGGGGGAGGATGGAGATTTGGGTGCCAGCAGGTACATGCACCATCTCAAGTATCTTAACTCTTGTAATGGCAGCCAGTGCCATCTCCCCAGGGCCTGATAAAGGCATGCAGAAGGGATCTCACAATGGGATGCATTGAACAGCATCCAGATGGCCTCCTTGGAAAGCAGAATGGCTTGTGGCTTAAAGATGCTTTCTAAGAAAATGAAGAAAAAGGAGTAGAAGGACAGGTGGAGCTGAGGAATCAGCCAACAAGAAAGTCCTTAAATCTACTTGCCAGGAGATAAAGAGGGAGGGAGAGGAAAGAAAATGAAGTGAATCAAGGAAGTATTAAGACTTACTAAATGTCAAAAGTGACCTCCTCCAAGCTGTTAGGAGTCCTTTCATTCCTATAATTAACCTTGCGTTTCTGTGTTGTGAACTCAGTTGTGTCCGCAGTACTGGCCAGAGAACGGAGTTCACAGACATGGGCCCATCCAAGTGGAATTTGTTTCTGCTGACTTAGAAGAGGACATCATCAGCAGGATATTCCGTATTTATAACGCAGCCAGGGTAAGAATCAGCCAGCGTCACTTATGTCCGGGTTCATTATTTTCTCATTCACTGAACATTTAGAGTGCTTGCTCTGTGTCAGTCACTGGTTAGGAGTTTGGAATACATTCTAGGTGTTTGTGAACAAAACAAAGTTCCCTGACCTTAAGGAGCTTACATTCTAATGGGAGAAAACACAATAAATAATAGATATAACAGATGTTATAATAGATACAGTATGTTAGAAGCAATAAATGCTATAGGGAAAAGATAGGAAGATAGAAAGCACTACGGCCATGAACAGAAGGGAGAACAAGTCCCCGTCTTAAATAGATGTGCCCTATGAGCAAAGACCCAACCGACGTGAGGGAGTAGCCTCATGGCTCTCTGTGGAAACAACTTTATAGGCAGAAGCAGTAGTCAGTGCAAAGGTCCTGAAGTAAGGCCTTATCTTTCCTCAGAAACAGTGAGGAGGCTGATGTGGCTAAAATGCAGTAAGCAAAGGTGAGAGTAGCTAATTGAGTTGTCCACGTAGAGGGAAAGTAGCCAGGAACTGGGGAGGTCTGGGGGACAGACCATGTAGGGCCTCACAGGCCGCTGCTAGGATTTGGGTTTTTGCTGTGAAGGAAATGAGAAGTCAGTGCAGGATTTTGAGTAGAGAAGAATCCCATGATATAATTTACCTTTATAATGGAACACTCTAGCACCTGATGTGATGAGCACTGGGTGTTACAGTATATGTTGGCAAAATGAATTTAAATTTTAAAAAATAATAATAAATAGAGTATAAATAAATAGGAGTCCTCTAGCTTCTGGGTTGAGAACAGGTCAGGAGGCCATTATAAAATTCCAAGTGAGAAGCGACAACAGCAGGATGCAGGATGAAGTGGCAGCAGTTGGAGGTAATGAGATAGTGAGATCCTGATAGATTCTGATGGCAGAGCCAATGGGATTTGGGAATAGGCTGAATCCCAAGGGGTAGTGAGGTGTGTCTCAAGATTAGAGCCCTGAAAAATGACCCAATGGAAGTGACAATAACCTAGTTGGGGACAGCTGTGGGTATAACAGGACTCTCCTTCCCAGAGAGAAGGGTGGGAAGCAGACCAGGTTTGCAACGGCTGTTAGACACCTAGGTGGACATGTCAAGTAGGCCTGGATCTAGGCGGGGAAATTCAGAAGAGACCCACTCTGGACATGTAAACTGATGACTTATTGGAGTCTTGAAAGCCATGAGCAGAGTGGGCTCATCAGGTGAGAGAGAGAGAAGACAAGGGGCCTGAGGACTGAACCTGGGGCTTCCATCAGCAAGAGGTCAGGGAGAAAGGGGGCCGAGAAGAGGGCAGAGAGTGGAGAAAGACAGCTAGGTGAAGAAAGGCTCAGAGAGCGAGAACGATCACCCAGGTCAAAGGTGCCAAAGGCCGTGGGAGATGTAATCCAGTGATTTAGCTGCGGCCAGATGACAACCATTGCCACGTTTCTAACACTTTCTTGGAATACTCCAATTCCATTGAGTTTTAAGTAAAGATTGACTACGGACATTGTAGCAAGATTCACACCAGTATGCAACACCACGTTGTGCTCACTCAACGCTGTGAAACCTCTGTCCCCCTAAGCTCACAGACATCTCCAGATTATCTCTTTACCCTTAAATTATCTACAATTAAAGTCAACCCATTTTACCCCTTACTGCACAACGGGGTCAGTGCCTCACATTGTGTGTTACTTGTCACTTGGCTTTTGCACAACCCTGTAAGCATTCTGCTTCACTTTTATTTGTCTGGTCTGTCACTTAAAACTCCTAGTTTTTTATAACAGCCCCAGATTAAAGCTCATACCCCTTCAGGCCAGTGGAAGCCTCCTGGGTTATTTATAGGCAGGCCTCTCCTCTACTAACGGGCTGCTTTCTGAGAAGTCTAAGCAGGTGGAATCAGCCTGCTGGAATTCCACACGTGAATGATGCCTGTTTTCTTTCCACTCCCTGCTTGTCGCCAAATCCCCTGTAGCCCCAGGACGGATACCGGATGGTGCAGCAGTTCCAGTTCCTGGGCTGGCCCATGTACAGGGACACACCGGTGTCCAAGCGCTCCTTCTTGAAGCTCATTCGCCAAGTGGACAAGTGGCAGGAGGAATACAACGGTGGTGAAGGCCGCACGGTTGTGCACTGCTTGTAAGTGCTAAGAGGGGCTCTGCACCTCAGGGGGGCCCGGCCACGGTCTACTGTCCCCCTAGTTTACTATCCCTTGTGTCTCTAAATGGAGAAGAAAATAAGTAGGTCTGGGTGAATGCAGATCATCTGTCTACTTACTAAGGATTTGGTTTGCTTTGCAGAAAACGAGAGGCACATTCTGCATTGCATGAGGTATCACTGCTATAGAAGTAACCCCTGACCTTGTGTTGCCACTCCCCCACCCCACCCTTCCCAAGAAACACCTGAGTGGGCTCACTGGGCTCCTACCAGCTCATGAGAGCCAAGTGTTAAGTTTAGAGGTATTTCCTGAGCTGATTATTAAACTGTTGGTAACTTGAAATCATCCACAGTGGAAGTATTTATATCCTCTACATCAGCAATGCTGCAAATCAGGGCCCCTGCCCCACCTGGCAAAGCTGGTGCTAGCACAGCTGCCCTACCATCATACTAGTTGATAATACTCTAGGAAATCATGTCAGAAGTTTCAAAGGAACTGTCTTTCAAAGGAATTGTCTTCTGAGAGAATTTTGTTTGTGTCTTGTTTTTTTTGCCTGGGAATGTGTATATATGTGATTATGTATACATATTTGGTTAGAGCCGGTGTCTCCAAAGCATGGTCTCCAGGCCAGCAGATCTAGCAGGTGCTCAGAGGGAGAAACCCCTGCTACAGAGCAGTGATTTCCCAATTGTGGCTGCACTTTGAGGGTGGTTTGGGGAGATTTTTAAAAACTACAACAACAATAACAAAAAAGAAAAAAATAACTGTGCCCAGGCCACGCCCAAAGCAATATGCTTTATCAGAATCCCTGAGGAGAGGCCCCAGACATCCATGTTTTTGCAGACTACTAGATTATCTCAACATGCGGCCAACGTTGAGTCACTGAATAGAGACAGCCATGGTTTTTGGAGCACTTTCACCTGCAGTTTCTCATTGGTGATGATATGTAGCTAATCAGCCAGCTGGGATTGGCTTAATGGAGCAAGCAATTAGAAAGTCATGGCAGTTAGGGAAAATGTTTAGAGAATTTGTGGAAACTTCAAGTATAGGCTTATGTCTCTTTTCAGCGGAGTGTCATTAGCACACAGTGAGATCTCTCCCAAATTGAAGGGAAAATGAGGTTTAACCCTGGGCAGACCAACCCTAGTTAAAATGATAAGCTTGCCTAAGGACATGGGTTACCCTCGCCTTAAGGCCCATCCCTCATGCCCTGCCACCTGCCCAGGGGCCCAGGAGGGTCTGTGGTATCTCAGAACTGTGCCCTGCCTCTCAGGAGTCGAAAGGTGGCAGTATTTCTTCCTACAGAAACTGACAGTCTCTTGAGAAGAGTCTTCTGAACCCATTCACACTTAGCCTCAACTAGCAGCCCCAAGGATCCTTTGTCCTCCCTGCTTACTGCTTTTCCCTTCCTTCTTATAGACCCAGTTCATTAAAAACATTTCTACCAAGAAAATGTCAAAGAGGATTGATTAGCAGCACACACCCCCGTTTTTACTTCTCTAAGTGCAGATATAACTTCTGATCAGAATACAGTTGGTGGGGGGAGGGGGGTTACCAGTGTGAATTGATAAAGACCCAGCAAGGAAAATTGCCATTTTAGTTAAGGTTTGTATTATATGTAAGGTCTTTTGAAAAACTAAAAACAGTCTGCAGATCCCCATATCTGTGTCTGGAGTGTGTCAGCGTCTGGAACGAGGAATGTAATGCATGCATGGTACCTCCTTTGATTAGCAGCTTTCTAACAAGGGCCAGTGCTATAACCCAAAGGACTAGTCACACTGGGGGACATTGAGGCACTGGGACGGCCTGAGGGAAAGATACAGAGACCCCTTAAATTACTGCACCTCATAGACAACCACCGACTATACCCTCCCAAGACTCAGCTGTGACCCCAGAACTAAGCAATCACATTGCCATTCCACGTGATGTCTACAGCAGGCTGTTCTTTATTGTGTACAGTGGTGGGCGCCTGTCATTTATGTCCTCTTGCCAGCCCAGCACCCCACCCCTATTCTGATAGGAGAAATTGATCTTTCTTTGGGAAACATTTTCCCCAATTCTGAAGTCCCCATGGTTGCCACGGGGCTGCCTCTTGCTCTCTTGGCATCAGGGTGGACATGAGACCTATGCCTGGTAAGACTGTTTATGGCTGTTTAGATTTATAAATCTTTTAGTTGTGAGAAACAAAGTTAGGTTGAACTCGTATCCGCCAGTATAGGGCGGGAAAGAATGCTTTGAACCACGGAAGCTCTCTGCTGTTCATTTCTGAGGTAGGAACATTGTATTCAGCATAGCGTAGTGCCACCTAATGGTTGTGGGCAGAGCAGTCCCTGCCCCAGACAGACCTCCAGGTGCTGTAATTGGGATGGTTCTTCGAGCCTCACATATACTCACGGTGAGCAAATAGGGGTGTTCTTTTTTTCTTTATACATCTCCCAGTTCATAAAACCAGAAGAAATAGATAGAAATAAGGGATCACCATTTTGCAAAAATAATGGATGTAGACAGTGGTCCTGAACAGCTGCTGAAAGCATCAGGTGAAAAGCTGGTGGGGGAAAAGGAGTGTGGTATCAGTGCAGAGACAGAAAGTAGGCTAATGGAGCAGAAGAGAGAATCCTGGAATGGAGCCACACGTCACGATCACCTTATTACAGCAAAGACCCCACAGCAACATACCTACTGCAGGGCAGGAGCAAAAGACAGGGTGTGCACCTGGCCTCCCTCCTCATGCTACATATAGAAATCATTTCCAGATGGATCATGGACCAAAATGTGAAAATGAAAACAATGAAGCTTCCAGGAGAAAATCCTCATGACCATGAGGCAACCAAAGATGATGTTACCCAAGACACAGAACACTAGCTACAAAAGAAAATAGTGGAAAAATTGGATTCCATTAAATTTAAGCACTACTGTTTGTCAAAAGACACAAAGGAGAGCGAAAAATGCAAGACAGAGAGTGGACAAAGAGTCGTGTGATACATGCATCCGACAAAGGACTCACAGCCAGAATGCCTCACTACTGCAAGCCAATAAGAAAAGATCGACCCAATTGTTTGAGCAACAGACTTGACGAGAGATTCGTTTTATAAACAAAGAAGATGTACACAGCCGATAATCACAGAAAAGGTACTCAGCATTATTCATTTTCAGGATAATACACACTAAAACCAGAATCAGGTGCCCCCTACACACTCACTAGAATGGGTGAAATAGGGCAGCCCCGGTGGCGCAGTGGTTTGGTGCCGCCTGCAGCCTGGGGTGTGATCCTGGAGACACGGGATCAAGTCCCGCATCGGGCTCCCTGCATGGAGCCTGCTTCTCCCTCTGCCTGTGTCTCTGCCCCTCTCTCTCTGCGCCTATGAATAAATAAATAAAATCTTTAATAAAAAATAGAATGGGTGAAATTGGAAAGACAAATAAATGAAAATACCAAGAGTTGGTGAAGCTGCAGAGTAACTGGAACTCCCATCCCCTGCTGGCAGGAAGTAAATGTGGTACTGCCATTTTGGATCTGTTCGACAGCAATGCTGAAGGCTAAATATAAATATATTCTCTGAGCTCTTCCCCTCCTAGGTACGTGACTATGGAATTGAGTCATATATGCACCAGGAGACATTTTTATAGCAGATTTACTTAGAATACTGAAAACTAGAAACAGCCCAAACATTCCTCTGCTGATAGGTAAATAAATTATACAGTAGTGTATCTATTCAGTGGGATTATTCTGAGCAATATAAGACAACAAACCACTGATAAAAGGTGGATGATTCTCACATGGATAATATTAAGTAAAATAAGCCAGAAGCAAAATAGTAGGATTCCATTTATACAAAATTCAAAAACAGACCAAAAAAATTTATGTTGCCCAAAATGAGAACAGAGATCATCTTTGAGTTATTGATGATATTGATGAGAAAGAAGTCTGAGGGAGCCCTAGGAGGCTAATCGTGGTCTGCATCTTGATCTGAATGATGGTTAAGTGGCATATGCATTTGGAAATTAACTAAAATGTATACTTACCATTTGTGGACTTAATTGTAGGTACATTGTACTTTATTTAAAAAACTGATTTCGGACTTAATTATGAATTGATCAAGCTGGCATTCCTGCACAATGATCAATCCTAAAATCACAAAAACAAGGAACAACTTGATATTTTGTGCCTGCTTCCCAACGAAGTATACTTGTAAAGTATCCTTGTCTTAAAGAATATGTAATTCTTATGAAGCTGTGGAGCTAACTCTCAGTTTATAGGAAATAGGGGAGAGAAACATGTTAAATGATTCACAGAAATGCAATGAATAAGAACAACCCAGGACATGGGGCTCTCTACAGGAAAGATGACCCCATTTTCTCAACAAATAAATTGCCAAGAAAAAAAAAAGAGCAAAGAGGAACCTATAGATTAACATAAACTTGTAAGATATATATCAACCAATTACAATGTGTGGACTTTACTTGGATGTGGATTTGAAAATATCAGCTGTAAGAAAATGTCTGAAACAATCTTGGAAATTGGAACAGAGACTAGAAATTCAATTATATGAATATAGTAATATTTATTTTAGATGTAATAATTATACTGTGTTTATTTTTTTAAAAAATCCCTTAGCTCCTTGAGAAATGGTTGATCTCAGAGCTGGTGCAGGGAAGATACAAGATGAATCTGGAACACCTTGTGGTTCCAGAAAGTAAGAAAGTACTCAAAACAGAATGGAGGTCTGATGGAACTCCTAATGGCCAACACCAGAACAATTTCAGCAGCAAAATAAAGATTGATACTATTGGATTTTAGATCATCGAACAAAGTGAACATGTGTAAGTCTAAATGGACCTATAAATAAATAATAAGATAAAAGAGGTAAGCAAATAAGTCAAATGCCAGAGAAAAGGCAGCTCTCTCTTACAGTAGAATGTTGGAGAGAGGGAAGTGGAAAACCAATTCGACAAACAGCACAGTAACCATTGTTGCAGGCAGAATCCACCAATAGATCCTAAAGCCAATGGGTGAAACTTTGAGGAGAGACGAGGCATTTGCAGAGTTCCAGAGTATCTCTCCCAATTGGTAACTACAAGGAAAAGATAACTATACAGTGAAAAAAAATGCAAGGCACCATCTTAAAAGGTGATCAAGCCAACATGACCAATTGCAATAAGACAATTCAGCATCGTGAACCCCTAGAGGGATGGACAGTCCTTCTGTGGTTTTCTAGCCATAATGCATAACCTCATTCTCAATCATGAGAAAGCATCAAACCCAAATGAAGGGACAGTCCACAATTTGTATTTTGTAATAACTTCTCAAACTGTGAATGGAGACCATGGCTACTGTCTACAGGTGCGTTCTATATTTTGTATTCTACAAAATAACTGACCAGTACTCTTCAAAAGTGTCAAGATTGGGGCACCTGCGTGGCTCAGTCAGTTAAGCATCTGCCTTTGGCTCAGCTCATGGTCTCAGGGTCACGTCCCATGTCTGGCTTCCCCACTCAGCAGGGAATCTGCTTCTCTCTTACCCTCTGCCTCTCCTCCTGCTCATGTTCTTTCTCCCTCTCTCTCTCTTTCTCTCTCAAATAAATATATAAAAATCTTTTTAAAAAAAAAGTGTCAAGGTAAAAAAAAAAAAGGAAAGACTGAGGACCTGTCACAGACAAGGAGATTAAGGAGCCAAGACAAGTCAGTGCAGGGCAAGGTCCGAGATTGGATCCTGGACCAGAAAAAGGACATTGGTGACATTTGACTGGTGACATTGGACTAGGCCTGTAGTTGAGTTAATGGTATTGCCCCAGTGTTAATTTCCTGGTCCTGATCACATACTATGACTATGAGAGGTGTTCGTATTAGGGGAAGGTGAGTATGCTGGGGAACTCGCCGTGTTGTGTTTGCAATGATTCTGCACATCTAAAATTTGTTCAGAATGAAAAGTTTTATTCAGAGAGAACCCTTACATTTTAGAGATAAATAATGAAATACTCATGGATTGTTTTTAAGGCCAAGTCCGTCTTTGAACATACCCAACACTCATCACCAGTTTTCATGGCCAATACTAGATGAGGTGTTTGTTCCCTGGAAATTTTCAGCCCTGAGTCCTGAATAAAACTAATAGGGCGCCACATCAGATTATAGAATCCAGGGCAGAGGTGTAGCTAGGAGAGCAGAACGTGCCAGTGGATCATCGCCTCCAGTCAGGTGACCCGTGGGCCCAGTGCTTGGGCTCATTGACACCATTTGCTTTAATTAAAAGAATCCGCCCAGGTGGAGCATTCCCCTAGCCTCTGAGGCCCTCACCATTACCTGTTGTGTGGGGCTTGGGCACCACAAGAAGTTGCAGTGTGAAGGCCAATGGGACCATCTGATTTCTCTTCCAACAGGAACGGAGGAGGCCGCAGTGGGACGTTCTGCGCCATCAGCATCGTCTGTGAGATGCTCCGGCACCAGAGGACGGTGGATGTCTTCCATGCAGTGAAGACACTGAGGAACAATAAGCCCAACATGGTGGACCTCCTGGTAGGACCCTCACTCTGGCCTGCTGAACCGGGTGTCTTCCCACTTGGCTGGCGTAGTTGGCGGTAAAACTGATTCCTGAGCGAGGAGACTCGTCTGCAGAAGCATAGTGGAATCACTGTGCTTGCGAGGGCCTTCCTCCCTCCCCTCTCTCACTTGGCTTTTCACAGGGTGACTTCACCTCCACACACTGGCACTGTGGAAAGAGGCGAGACTCACAAGTGAACATCCTTATTAATTTCCCTTCCTGGCAGTGCCTTCCACATGGCTAAGTGCTTAGTCTTCACAGGGAAGACATAATCACAGCACACCAAGTGCCAGATTTTCTTTTTTTTTCTTTTTTTTTTCTTTTTTTTTTTTTTTTTAGATTTTCAAATTATATATTTTATAAATAGCTTAATCATCTAATATTTATCAAAGCTGTGAATTTTAGTTTGACATTGGAATATTGCATTTAAGTCTAGTGGCCGTATCCCAGATGAGGACGAAGGAGCCAAGAAAGAAAGGATTAGGGGCAATTATTAGAGTATTTCAGGAAATCTTTCTTGTGTGCAGCTATTTAAATGCCAACCACCGCGACTTGCAAGTAGTAGAATAGCTTAAAAGGGGGGAGCTTTCAGATTCGGTGTTTGTACCTCTCTGTTGATAGAAGAAGGATCTGAAGGAAACGATGGGACGATCCCAAGGTCGGGAGAACAGCCTGGGGTAGGGAGAGGGAGGAAGACATGGCTGGTACCACAGCCTGGAAAGCCTGTATGGCCTGGCCCTCAGCACTGTGGCAGTGGGCTTCAAATCTAACGTATAAGAAAGGGACTAAAGAGAGAGTGGAGCTTCAAGCCAAAGTTGAGAAAGTCGCCGTGGTCCCAGTCATCACAGTGCCCCAGGTTGTGTAATGACAGTCACCATTGCCAACCCACTCCTGGGACGTGTCCTCCTTCGCCCAAGTCACTGTCCTGGGGCATTTGCTTCCCCCAGGTACACATGTCCTGCTTGATGGGTTATTCTGTTTCCAAGAAGCAGGGTGCTGCCCAGGGAATTTGGTGGAGGGGCTCTGTCTGGTCAGGTGCCGACTTCCAGAACCATCAGCAGTTAGTACCTTGGCTTCTGTGGAAAAGGACCATGCCCTCCAGACTGCTGACCTCTCCTCCCCGCCCTAGGGGATGCCCAGGAAAACCCAAAATCTACTCTCAGCTCTGTTACTCATTCAACTCAAGTGACCTCAGACAAAGTAACCTGGCAATTCACGTCTCCTTGAGCCGGTCACTTAGCTTTCCTGACCCCAAGTCCTGTAAACCAGGGATAACGTTGGCTGGTTGAAGTGATCCCGCCAGACAGTATATGTGAGAGTGTTTTGGCAACTGCAAAGGTGAGAAAGTGGTTCTTGAGAGTGCAGGTGTTTACTGGGCATCCTGCAGCCAGCAGGTACATATGAACTGGTTGGGTGAGGAGGATGAGGTGGCATGATGACAGCTAGCAGCTATCATTCACATGGTGCTTAATATGTGCCAGGCCACACACTCAGTGGCTTTTACAGAGGCGCAGATTTCAAGTGAATAGGCTAAGGCTGGCTGGCATGTCCCGTGTGCAGGCGTCCCTAGAGCCAGCCCCTCCCAGAGGCAGAGAACTGTCTCACTCCTTGGGATCACCCGTGAATTTGGAAGAGTCGTACCAGAATCCTCCGTCTTCGGGGCTGGGTGGGGACAGTTGAGATAGGGCAGCTGGGCCATCAGAGGTGGCCTGAGTTTAAGACAGATAAGAAGGGTGGCTCAGTGGTTGAGCATCTGCCTTTGGCTCAGGGAGCCTGCTTCTCCCTCTGCCTGTGTCTCTGCCTCTGTCTGTGTGTCTCTCATGAATAAATAAATAAAATCTTAAAAAAAAAAAAAAGATAAGAAGGTGGGCAGAAGATGGAAGCAAATACCTAAATTAAAATATTCTGACTTCAGTGGCATTTAACCTCCGGGATTCAGGGACAGATGTGTAGCTTCCAAACTTTGGTTGGTAGTTGGGCAAAGCTGACCTTGATGAAAAAAATATATGTATCATTTCCCTCTCACCGCAGCCAGAATTAAGCAGGTCATTAGTAATAGACCCTTCCAGGGCTTTCCACTAATGGCTCTGGCTATAGCTTTCATCACTCACGAATTTTTATGTGCAGAAACAGTGTGGCTTTTTCCACATTGGTGGTACAGACTGAAGGATGGAGGGGATTCTTTGAGGGCTGAATGGACGTGCAGGTGGTGGGACCAGCAGGGAGCCCACTGTTCTATAATAATTTAGGCGTTTCTGTGATTAGGTTGCTCTAATAGAGAAAATAAGATCTTTGAATGCTCAAACTTCTGAGGGTCAATACCAGTTTTAGGATAAGGTCAGTACTGAAAAATATAAGGAAAGTATTTTCAATTTCCCGGAAGAATGTCTGATACATTTGTGACAGTGATTGTTAGCAAAATAATAGGTAAAATCTGGTGACCAGAAGAACAAATGTCACAGGGCTCTTTTCAGAGGGCTTGAAGCTTCCTGAATTGAATGAGGACTCCTGTCGTTTGTTTGTTTTTGCTTACAAGTACAATTCTGTTACTTTGGTAGTCATATATGTGTACCTTGGCTGAGGGAATTAATTAATTCAGGTCCAGGCGATAAAACCCAATACAATTTCATTGGGCAGAGAAGACCATCTGAGGCCCGAGCCTCTCCTAAGCACAAAATGTACCAGCCACTGAAAAGCACAGGGTACTGAGTCTGCCTAGCTGCATCTTCTTAGAATGATGAAATGTGTTCCAGAAAGTCCTGGAGCGCACTTCTGTGCTGGCTGGTCGGGAGGCAGAGGGGATGGGGTGTGGAGGGCCAGGGACTGGGTCCCATAGGAGGCTCAGTTGCCGCCCCCCCCCCCCCCGCCACCTCCTCCTGGCCTGGTTAGATTCAGATGGAGTCCCCAGTGCCTGAGCGCCTTTGAAGTTTCTAGGGAAATGAGCTGCTTCAACAAACATCTCCTTTCTTTTTTTGTCCTCACTGGCTTTTAGGCGTTTCCAGAGCTCCATTTTGTTTTTTTTTTATTTTCCCCCCCCCAGGGCTCTGTTTGAACAGAGAAACAGCCTTTGGAGGACAGATCTTTCCTAAAGAAACGTTGTCCCCTGGAAGGTGGGGGAACTCTGGCCAACTTGATGGGATTTGACATACATCTGCATTGTCGAAGGTTACCAAGATCAGGATAATTAACACATCCATCACCCCGCTTAGGTTACATACTGGACTCCTGTGAGTCTGTAGTGAGAATGCTTAAGATCTATTCTGAGCAACTTTCAAATACATAATACTGTATCACTAGTAACTGTAGTCACCCGGCCTGTACATTAGATCCCAAGAACTACTTATAACTGAAAATGTGTACCCTTGACCAACATCACCTCATTCCCCTACCCCAGCTCCTGGCAACCACCATTCTATTCTGTTTCTATAAATTGGCTTTTGCTTTTTTTTTTTTTTTTTTTTTTTTTTTTTTTTAATGAAAGCGTTAAAGAATCCTAAGCTCTAGGCTCACCACAGTGGCCATGATTCAGTTGATCTGGGAGCTGGCTGCAGCAGCCAGATGTTAAAAGCACCCCAGGTAATTCTAATATGTGGTAGGGTTAAGAAGCTTACTTAGTGCCCAGTCTAGAATGGCTCCAGCCAGGGCCATACGTCAGAATTACCTGAGGCACTGTCACAAAAGCCAAGGCCCCAGACCAAGTGTGGGTGCATGTGTATGTGTATGGGTGGATGTTGGGGGCTGTGTGTAGGTATGGGTGGGTGTGCATGTGTAGGGATATGGGTGGTGCATGTATACATGTGTAGGAGTAGATTGTGGGGGTGTGTAGGTGGGAGTACATGCCATGTGCAGGGGTGGATGTGAGTGTGTGTGTGTCAGTGTGTGTGTAGGCATGAATAGTGGTGTGGGGGGTGGGCGTGTATGTGAGCATATATAGGTATGTGTGTGTGCACATGTGTGTGTGCATATGTAGGGGTGGAGGGGGAAGTAGGTGTAGGGAGGTGGGTATGTGTGTGAGTATATGTATGCGAGTATTGTATGTGTATACATGTGTGTGTGTGCATGCATAGGGGTGGGTATGTGTATGTGAGTATATGTATGTATGTGTGCACGCGTGTGCACGCATACATAGAGGTAGATGGGGGAGTAGGTGTAGGTGTGGGTATGTGCGAGTGCTGGAGTGGAGGACATAGGCCCCAGACGGGGAGTCAGAGAGGCCTAGTGTGGCCCATCTCTGGAGACACTTGAGGACATTCCACTTCCCTTGGGCCTAGGCTTGGCACACAGCCTCTGGGGAAGCAGCCATTCTCCCCGAGTCCTCCTGTGGAAGTCCAGGTGTAGTCTTCCTGCACCCTGCAGAAAGTAATCTCCAGTAAAGCCCTGTGCCCTTTCCCCCTGCCCCCCACCCCAGACTCTGACTTCCTTGAGTCAGGAACTGGCTCAGGCAGCAGAGCGCCTGGCTTGGGGCAGGGGTCCAGGACACAGGCACTGAGGGACCCTCACCCATACAGAGCTTCCCCTCGCTGCCCTTGAACCTGGGGAGGCCGTGACCACACACTGATGAGTCTCAGTAGGAAACCAGGCACAAACTTCCCTTCCTTTGAGGGAAGAACGTTCTCCCTACATTTTTCAAGGCAGAGATGAAAGTAATGACGCACTCTGTCTATTGTCAGAGACACACCACTGTCTCATTGAGGGGTGTCCCTGGCTGGGAATGTCCTGGGAACATTGACACAGATGGCCCCACTCATGATTATTGGCACACTGGGGACCACTTGACCTTCCGGCCAGGGCTATCAGTCAGGGTTTTTTCCAGACTGTAGGACCTGTCAGTCCAGAACCCAGGTGAAATTGTGAAATTTGTTTTAGGTTCAAAGAGCAGGCGCATCGGGGAGAGGAGGGTTCCCCAGGTGAACTGTGCATACTGCTCTCTGAATCGTGTCAGAGATTCCCACTCGCAGGCAGCATGGGAACTGCGAGTGCCCAGGGTGACCGCAGGGCCCCTGGTTCCTCAGACACAAGGCAGCATGTGCTGAGACGGGCACAGCTCAAGCCCTTCAGGAAGCTCCCCAAAGCCACTTGCAGGCCTTGCAGCCTCGTGATGTACTCCCTGAGTGAACAGCGGTGTGGGGAGGTGGGGAGCTCTAAAATATAACCTCACTTTTAGATGCCTCTTTATTTTTTATTTATTTTTTAAAGATTTTTAAATTTATTTATTCATGAGAAAAACACACACACAGAGAGAGAGAGAGAGAGAGAGGCAGAGACACAGGCAGAGAGAGAAGCAGGCTCCACGCAAGGAGCCTGATGTGGAACTCGATCCCCGGTATCCAGGATCACACCCTGGGCTGCAGGCGGCGCTAAACCGCCGCGCTAAACCGGGGCTGCCCTAGATGCCTCTTTAGATGTCACTTTGCCCTCTTCATGAGAACCAGAGGTGGGTCTGCCGTGAAGGTGGGTTTGGGGGTTTTAGAGGGGAATAGCTGGCCACCTTGGTTCCCACCCTATGCAAGGATGACCCCTGCTTGTGTTTGGGCTTTGCATGCCCAAAGCCAGCTGATGCTGCCCAAATCAGGAGAATGTGGGATCCAGGCAGAAATGTTCTTTTTTTTCCCCGGAACCACAGGGATAGCTCATGTGGCTTAATTATACCTTCCAAAGCAAGTGAGCTGAGAGAGGAAACTGCAGAAGACAGGCCTGTACCTGGTGATCAAGGGTAATCAGTTGCTTTCCAGCATTTCCTGGGGTGCTTGGGGGAGGCCACACAACAATTTATGGTCTTCCTTCTCCTTCCCTTTATTTTGCTGATTCAGAAACCAGTCATCACAGAATCTACTGGGATTGACAGTTTGCTTAGGAGGGATAAGATGACAGCGAATTCATTTTGAAAATTATAGTCATGCCTGGGACAGGGCAGCTTCAGTGATTCTAACATAGCAACCCCTTCAGTGAAGCCCACAATCCTTTTAGGGGTTGTGGCTGGAGGCCAGTGGCTATATGACCCTCTAGATGCATGTTCATATATTACAAACCATCAAAAGGATGGTTTGTAGTAGTCACCAAAATTGCACAGTTAGGTTTATGCGAGACCATGTTTATGCAATAAGTAATTGTATCTCTCAGATTTCCATGAAAAACATTGTCTCTGTGAAGGAAACAGGAGAACAGGATTGACCACTTCATAGCCAACATTTCAGCCCAGTCATCTGACAACATGGTCTTTTAGAATTTTGAAATGCAAATGGTTTCAAAATGGCTTAAATATTTTGAAAATAAAAGTATCAAATCCTGAAATATGGATCAGAAATCTTTGATAGATGCATGTTCAGTTCTCTTGGGCATATACCTAGGAGTGGAGTTGCCGGGTCATCAGCCAATTCTTCTGTTTAACCTTTTGATGACCTGTTGGATGATTTTCTTTTCTTTTTTTTTTCTTTTTTTCTTTTTATTTATTTAGTTTTATTGGAGTTCAATTTGCCAACATATAGAATAACACCCAGTGCTCATCCCATCAAGTGCCCCCCTCAGTGCCCGTCACCCAGTCACCCCCACCCCCTGCCCACCTCCCTTTCTACCACCCCTTGTTCATTTCCCAGAGTTAGGAAATGTTCTGTCTCCCTTTCTGATGATATTTCCCACTCATTTTTTCTCCTTTCCTCTTTATTCCCTTTCACTATTTTTTATATTCCCCAAATGAATGAGACCATATAATGTTTGTCCTTCTCCGATTGACTTATTTCACTTAGCATAATACCCTCCAGTTCCACTGTTGGATGATTTTCTGAAGTGGCTACACCTTTCACATTTCCACCAGCAGCATATGAGGTTCCCGTTTCTCCTCGTCCTTACCAACACTTGTTACTGTCTTCTTAATCCTAGCCATCCTGGTGGATGCTACTGATATTTTCATCTTGTGGCACTTCTAGTATGTTGAAATGGTCTGTTTGCTTCCTGTCTTCCCCTCCAGATTGTAAAGTCCCAAAGAACAAAAGCTGTATCTTAAAATCCCTGGTCTCCAGCCTTCAATATTTATTGGGTTGAATCAAATGCTGCTAAACCCATATTTTGTTATCATTTACATATACGGCCAACGTTTGACACTCCCAACTGTATGTCAGGTTCTGTGCTAAAGACTGGTGTATTACATGCAAAGGGATAAAATATGGCTCTTTGTCTTCAAATAAACAGATTGGACTAGTGGGACATTCAGAGAACAAAATGTAGGTGAAGACAAGAAGACTGCAATGACTAATTAAGAGGCACATATCCAAAAGATGGAAATTTAGTTTTAATTAATTTGCCAAACTCAAAGTAAGTGATCCATTTCCTTGGTTTCGGCCATTGTGTTGGGTAGGGAGACAGTGGTGCTCACGCTTAACAACTTGTGAAGGCTTATCTCTTATGGAGATGGGAAGAGAGCCTTCTAGATGCTGAGCCACTCTGTCTCAGCTGCCAGGCTGCTGCCAGGTGGCAAATAGAAGCATCCTCAACTGCTGTGTCCCTCTGCTTGGCTCAGAGACCACACTAAGATGAGCGTCCATTAGCACACCACACAAACACAAGTGCAAAGGCCCTCTCCTACCACCTGAGATCCCACCAGGGCCAGAACCTCAGGCAGGTCTCCCTCAGGCCAAGGTCCATGATCTAAGAAAGCTGTGCTCAAGAAAAATGACTTTGCTGCCTGATTAACAACTGACATGTGGTTCCCAGAGGGAATCCAACACTTCCCCTCTGGGCCTTTCGTTAGGTGGTTCCTCTACCTGGAATGCCTGTAGGTACCTGCTACCTCTTACAGGTCCTCCCTAGGAAGTTATGCTCCCTCCCCCTCTGCGCCCAGGTTGAGGGACCATTCGGGGGCCCTGCTCCGTGCCGAGCCTTATTATCATTGGGTACTGGTCTCAATCAGACCATGGAATTCTCAAAGTCAGGGACCAGGTCAAGTGCTTGGTACTTAAGAGGTGCTTGTAAATTCTCACAAAATGGAAGACATCAAGGGTATAGCTGGGCCAGGAGTGACGCATTTATATGTTGAGGACCTTGTATGAGCGAATCACAAAATATTTCTCCCAGACTTTGGGGAAAGTCTTTTTTTTATTTTCCTTCTACTTCTTGATTGATTTTCCCATACTCTGTATTCGGGATGTTGATGTACAGGTAAACATTTATGTTTGGACAAATCTATATATGTGTTCCAGTTGTCCAGAACTTTCCAGGAATTCTAGAAGAGATAGATGTCAAAATACCTTTCATCGGGAAACAACTTGTGGGGAATGTCTCCAGACAGCAGTTGTTTGTGGCTCCCAACCGTGACTTTCTGATTCATTTCTGATTCAAATCCTTCTCAGTTTGATTTCTTCCAATTAAAACCCTAACCTGGCACAATTGCTCTAACAGCACCAGCATTTGGATATCACATAGCTGACTTCTTCTCCTTTCCGCTTTCTAGGATCAGTACAAGTTCTGCTATGAGGTGGCCCTGGAATACTTGAATTCTGGCTGATGGCATAAACAGCGCTGCAAACCAACCCTTTCATCCCACAAAGCCAAGACGTTCCATGGTATTTGTGTAGATGAGATGAAGACTTCTCAGTATGCTTATTTTGCTTTGCATAATTGGCTCTTTTTAAGAGCCCAAGAAAGCGTTTATGAAACTGCTTTGCACTGCCCAACTCCCAGCAATGCTGCTGCCTGACAGAAGCACACACACAGCAGAGTCATCAAATACTGTCCTCCTCGGCATCGGCTTGTTAGAGCAGCGTAGACATCTGGTAAACCCAAGAGCACAATTATATTCTTATGAAGGAATTTGTACCTTTGGGGTATTATTTTGTGGCCCGTGAACCCTTTGTTATTGTTACGGCTGAGTGTACATTTTTGTTTTGTGGAGAATGCTACCTGGCATTATGATAATATATTATTTTAGTTAATATTTGTATTTTAACATGTTGCATAATATAAGCTTCTGTACCTTTCCAAGACTAACAGATAAACGTATAACGAACAAAGATACGCTGTATGAGTTGTTGTTTCTATCAGATTTGTATTGTTTCCAAGGGAAAAAGCTTGGGAAGAAGTCAGTTCAAAAATGCAAAGCTCGATGGTGAGATTCATAGATCCAAAGCTTCTCCCTTTGTTTATATTGTAAATATTTTTGATTTCATCAAATTATTTATTCATTAAAAGAAATTTTTGTGAAGCACAGTGAGTGACAATCATTTTTATGAAGCGCAGGAAATGATTGATTGTATGACGTGACCTTGTGTGAATTCTTCCTCAATAAATAAAGAGCGTGACCAGTCTTGCTGTATTCCTGGTGTCCCAGCGCCCCGGCGACGGGGGCAGCTCCGGTCACCGCAGGCCCCTGGCAGACAGATGGGGTCTGTTGGCCTGGAGCAGGTAGGGTTGGGATTTTTGAGAGAGAACTTCTGTCCGTGAGACATCCTGGCCCATCCTGGGAGCCTCCCTGGCGGGGGAGGAGCTGCCTGCCCCCTGACCTGGTGGCCACAACTGTTCCAGAGTGCGAGAGGCCAGTCCCAGAGCCGTGACTTCCTGACCAGGACAACCTCTTCCTTTCTCTTTTTTGTCTTGGTCAGTGGGGTAACCTCTGTCCTCTCCAGGCTTCATTCAAACCTGAAACTTGCTGAGAGAACACTTTCTGAGGGGTTAAAGGATCAGGACACAAAGCTGTGTTTAAGCAGGACACAAAGCTGAACAAGACAGTCCCTGGCCGAGGGAACGATCACGCAGAGCGGCCTGCGCCTCGCTCCTCGGGGCCTCTGGCTGATTCTGAGGGAGGAGGTGAGGCCATGCACGGACTATATGAGTTCAAACTGAGTTGCGGGCTATATTAAGTGACTTCCATCCAACGATGAGGGTGAACTTTTACCAGACACCCAGTTCTGCATCCGAAACTATGCAGGGTGCTTTCCCAACAGGCAGCCATTCCCCCCTGCGACAGTGATGGAACCGTCTTACAGCCCAAGAGACTCAGGTTGGAAGACATCAAATACTTGTCCGAAGCCACCCCATCTGGTCAGTGCCAGGTGCCTCCAGGCCTGGGGAGGCAGAAGGATGGCAGCAAGCACAGGCACCCTTGATACAACACACAGTGAAAGGAAACTCCATTCCTGCTGAGACAGGGAGATACGGGACCCATCACCCCCTCCGGAAAATGGGGAGGCTTGACAGGAATTCCTGCCTGCTCTGAGGACCCTGGTGAGTAGGGACAACAAGAGTAGAGGTTGTCTGCCCAGGGGACTGAGGTTGACACCTGCACCTTAGGCCTGCTGTGCTTTGCTGAGCTGTGAGGACACGATCGCTATGCCCTGATGAGGGATTGCCCAGCGCCCCTGAAGGAGATGGGACGCCACAACCAGGAGAGCAGGCCAGCACTGAGCTGGGCATCCAGACTAAATGCCTCACCGCTGGGCTCCTCCCATACACTGTCCTCTCACCATCCCCACACAATTCTCTTCAATTAAACTCCTAAAAATGTTTAAAAAACTGCTCTTTGCATACCTCCTCAAAATGGCTTCCCCCAGATACAGGACTAGGGATGACATGCAGAAAGCTGTACCCACTGTGGGCCAGCCAGCCTGTGACAGGTGGGGAAGCGTGATGCCCTCAGTTCTCTCCTACAGAGTCATGGCTTGGGTCTTCATGCCCTAAGCCAAAAGATAAGCCACCTCTGCCTGGCGCAGAAGTGGCTTGAGATTTGGGAGTCTGACAATTCACCCATTTTGTAGGGATCAAGCCCCATCTCATATTGAGGCCAGTAGTTTCCTCTAGACTTTTGAGTCTCTCAAATTTTCTTTCTTTCACTTGGTTTCACTTCTTAGCAGAAATAGTGATAGAAGAAAAGGGACATTGTGTGGCTTTTTCTGATTTCCCATGAGGCCTTGCAGCATGGTTGAGATTCTCATTTCTTTCAGCATACAGAGTAAGTCTCTGCCCCTTGCCAAGGAAAGAAGTATCCCTTGGCTCAGCATCCCTTCTCTTTCTTCTCTCAGTACTCTGGGTTCTCCTCTACAGTGGCATCCTCAGCCTCCCAGACTATCGACACCTGCAAAGGCTGGAGACACAGGAAATCCTGCCGCCTAGCTTCCTGACATGGTCCTGCTCAGGAACTACTTAACAGAATTCAGTGTACAGGCTAAAGTGGCTTTGCGATATGTGGCTTCACTGAACTTATTTCCCAAATTCCCATTCTCTCTGTACTTCCAATTAGCTGAGCCCCAGGGGCCATTTTGTGCAAGATGCAGAAGCAGAAATGAGGCAGCAGCTGTATGGTTTTCACACTCAAAAGGTGGGAACAGCTGCAGCCACACCACTGCCATGTGCCAACAAGGTGAACCAGCTGGTAGTCAGTAACAGTGTGGATGAGCTGCCCACCAGCACTCTCCTTGTTATCCTTCTGGCTTCTGCTTGTGGTCTGGATCCAAACTCATACCCTATTTTTAAGTTTTGTGAAGACATCCCAGTTCCAGGTACAAAAATCATCATTAGTTATCTAGTGCTGAAAAACAAATGGTTCTAAAATGAAATGTTCAAAATACCAATAAATACTTAAGATCTCATGCATTTTCTATGGGTCAGAAATTCAGGAGTAGCCTATCTGGGTGATCCTGGCTCTAAGGTCACTCGCTAAGGGACTGTTCCAATGTTAGGTCAGAGCTGCAGTCTTCTGAGATCCTAAAGGGTGGAGGGGCCCGACTTCCAAGATGGCTCACTCACACACCTGGCAAGTTGATGCTGGCTGTTGGCCAGAGGTTCAATTCCTTTCCATGTGAGCCCTTATACTTATGCAAGCTGTATAAATGTCCCTGCAGCACGGGGGCCAGCCTCTCCCAGTGATCCAAGATGGAACAAGGCAGAACCCAACGGTTCTTTTATGACCTAACCTTGGAAGTCTCATTCTCTGCCATCTCCACAATATCCTATTGGTTATAAAGGTCAGCCCTATTTAGTACAGAAGGAAATGCATAAGGACATGAATTCCAGGATGTGAGAATCCTTGGAGGCCATCTGAGAGGTTGGCCACCACCTGCCATCTTATCTATCCTACAAAAGGTCAGTTTTAGAGAAATTCATCCAATACTTCTAATCCCAGACAAGCTAGAGTAACAAAGACCAGATTTACCCACCTACCTAACTAACTGGGAGAAAACATATTTAAAAAAAGAAAAATGCTTTCTTTACTTTTTTTTTTTTTTTTTTTAGAGAGAGAGAGAAAAAAAAGATCACAAGTGTGGGGGGAGGGGCAGTGGGAGAAGGAGAGAGAAAATCTTAAGCAGGCTGCACGCTCAGCACAGGGTCTGGTATGGTGCTCAGTCTCACAACCCTGATACTATGACCTGAGCTGAAATCGAGAGTTGGATGCTTAGCCACCTGAGCCACCCAGGCACTCCTAAAACAATTCTTTTCAAGACACTGGACATCAACTAGTAAAGGAAAAACAGAAAGCAAGTTAAGTGGGCCCTAGAATTGCACCAGTTTATAGCCTGGAGAGACTTTCCAGACAATGGGGGCAGGCAGGGGAAGCCAGGTGTAGACCAGTGGTTTCCCTTTGAAACAAGAGTTCTCTTATTTGATCTGACAGTTTCCAAAAATCAAAGTGGCTAGTTTTTAGAGCAGGGCAGCAGAGATGAGAGAGCTGTATAAAGAGCTCTGAACATCTGCAGAGATCCCCCATCGAGTCTTCCATTAAGAGCTGATAATATTAAGCATGGAAGAAAATTATCTGAGGCCAAAGAGAGAACCACCCCAAAATTAGAGGGAACAACAATTAGAGCTCACACACAGGAGCCAGATTAGCTCCTGTTCCCACTGGATAGAGCACCCAGAAAGATTTGGCCTCAGTAAGTGGCACAAAATTATCGCTAGACTAAACACAGCTGTAATCCTGCCTAGCAAGGCAATAACTGAAAGGATCAAACTGTTTCCAAGTAACTTAACTGCATCGCAGAACAAAGCTCAAGAATATTTATTGAAATACAAAAATATCCAGCGCCCAAGAAAGTAGAATTAACAGTGTCTGGCAAGCAATCCAAAATTACTAAGAACACAAAACAGGAAAGCTGGAAAACATGACACATTAAAAAAAAAAGGGGGGGGGGAATCAACCAGTCAAAACTCACCCAAAGATAACAGGGATGATAGAATTAGTAGACCAGTACAGTAAAGCCCTAATTTTATAATATGATTCTAGATGATCAAGAAACTAAAGACTTAGCAGATTTAAACTAAAACATGAAAGATATATAAAAAAAAAAGATATAAACCGAACTTCAAGAGATGAAAATCACAAAACCTGAGATAAAAAATATATCAGTGGGATTAATAGCAGATTCGAATGTAGAAGAAATTAGTGGACTTGAAGACATTGATAGGAACCATTCAAAATAAAATATAGAGAGAAAAGACTGAACAAAATTGAACAAAGCATCAGTGAACTATTGAAGTCTCCCCAGAGCAGGAGAATAGAGGGACAGAAAAAAATATTTGAAGAAAAGGGGCAAAATTTTCCAAATTTGATGGAGATCATAAATTCACAGATCCAAGAAGCTCAATAAATCTCAAGCATCAGAAACATAAAACTACACTGACATACATCATAATCAAGTTGCTAAAAACCAATGACAAAAAGAAAATCTGGAAAACAGCCAGAGAAAAAATATATTGCAAGTAGAGAAAGGCACAAACTTTAGCAGACTTCTTTTTGGACACAACAAAAGGCAGGAAATAATAGAGCAACAATTTAAAGTACTGCATGGATTAAAAGCTGTCAGCCTAGAATTCTATACCCAGTAAGACTATTTCCCAAAACAAAGGTAAAATAAAAATGCTTTCTGATGTATGAAAACTGAAAAAATTCATTCGAAGACTTGAGTACAAGAAATGAGTCAAGAGTGGCTTCACCAGTTCACATTCCCACCAACAGTGCAAGACAGCTCCCCTTTCTCCACATCCTCTCCCACATTTGTTGTTTCCCGTGTCGTTAATTTTCCCCATTCTCACTGGTGTGAGGTGGTATCTCATTGTGGTTTTGATTTGTATTTCCCTGATGGCAAGTGATGCGGAGCATTTTCTCATGTGTGTGTTGGCTATGTCTAAATCTCTGTGAGATTTCTGTTCATGTGTTTTACCCATTTCATGATTGGATTGTTTGTTTCTTTGCTGTTGAGTTTAATAAGTTCTTTATAGATCTCGGAAACTAGCCCTTTATCTGAAAGGTCATTTGCAAATATCTTCTCCCATTCTGTAGGTTGTCTTTGAGTTTTGTTCACTGTATCCTTTGCTGTGCAAAACTTCTTATCTTGATGAAGTCCCAATAGTTCATTTTTGCTTTTGTTTCTTTTGCCTTCATGGATGTATCTTGCAAGAAGTTACTGTGACCGAGTTCAAAAAGGGTGTTGCCTGTGTTCTCCTCTAGGATTTTGATGGAATCTGGTCTCACATTTAGATTTTTCATCCATTTTGAGTTTATCTTTGTGTATGGTGCAAGAGAATGGTCTAGTTTCATTCTTCTGCATGTGGATGTCTAATTTTCCCAGCACCATTTATTGAAGAGACTGTCTTTCTTCCAGTGGATAGTCTTTCCCCCTTTATCGAATATTAGTTGACCATAAAGTTCAGGGTCCACTTCTGGATTCTCTATTCTGTTCCATTGATCTATGTGTCTGTTTTTGTGCCAGTACCACACTGTCTTGATGACCACAGCTTTGTAGTACAACCTGAAATCTGGCATCCTGATGCCCCCAGATATGCTTTTCTTTTTTAAAATTCCCCTGGCTCTTTGGGGTCTTTTCTGATTCCACACAAATCTTAAAATAATTTGTTCTAACTCTCTGAAGAAAGTCCATGGTATTTTGATAGGGATTGCATTAAACGTGTAAATTTCCCTGGGTAACATTGACATTTTCACAATATTAATTCTTCCAATCCATGAGCATGGAATATTTTTCCATCTCTTTGTGTCTTCCTCAATTTCTTTCAGAAGTGTTCTATAGTTTTTAGGTTATAGATCCTTTACCTCTTTGGTGAGGTTTATTCCTTTTTTTTTTTTTTTTTTTTAATTTTTTCTTATTTATTTATGATAGTCACACAGAGAGATAGAGAGAGACAGAGAAACAGGCAGAGAGAGAAGCAGGCTCCATGCACTGGGAGGCCGACGTGGGATCGGATCCCGGGTCTCCAGGATCGCGCCCTGGGCCAAATGCAGGCGTCAAACCGCTGCGCCACCCAGGGATCCCTGGTGAGGTTTATTCCTAGGTATCTTATGCTTTTGTGTGCAATTGTAAATGGGATTGACTCCTTAATTTCTCTTTCTTCAGTCTCATTGTTAGTGTATAGAAATGCCACTGACTTCTGGGCATTGATTTTGTATCCTGCCACGCTGCCAAATTGCTGTATGAGTTCTAGCAATCTTGGGGTGGAGTACAGTATCATGTCATCTGCCAAGAGGGAGAGTGTGACTTCTTCCTTGCCAATCTGAATGCCTTTTATTTCTTTTTGTTGTCTGATTGCTGAGGCTAGGACTTCTAGTACTATGTTGAACAGCAGTGGTGAGAGTGGACATCCCTGTCTTGTTCCTGATCTTAGGGGAAAGGCTCCCAGTGCTTCCCCATTGAGAATGATATTTGCTGTGGGCTTTTCGTAGATGGCTTTTAAGATGTCGTTCCTCAAAGAGTTAAAAATAGATCTGCCCTACGACCCAGCAATTGCACGGCTGGGGATTTACCCCAAAGATACAGATGCAATGAAACGCCGGGACACCTGCACCTCGATGTTTATAGCAGCACCGTCCACAATAGCCAAACTGTGGAAGGAGCCTTGGTGTCCATCGAAAGATGAATGGATAAAGAAGCTGTGGTCTATGTATACAATGGAATATTCCTCAGCCATTAGAAACGACAAATACCCACCATTTGTTTTGATGCGGATGGAACCGGAGGGTATTATGCTGAGTGAAATAAGTCAATCGGAGAAGGACAAACATTATATGGTCTCATTCATTTGGGGAATATAAAAAATAGTGAAAGGGAATAAAGGGGAAAGGAGAAAAATGAGTGGAAATATCAGAAAGGGAGACAGAACATGAAAGACTCCTAACTCTGGGAAACAAACTAGGGGTGGTAGAAGGGGAGGTGGGCAGGGGGTGGGGGTGACTGGGTGATGGGCACTGAGGTGGGCACTACTTGACGGGATAAGCACTGGGTGTTATTCTATATGTTGGCAAATTGAACACCAATAAAAAATAAATTTATAATAAAAAAGAAATGAGTCAAAAGTCTCAGGTAAAATCGGCATCTATACAAAGAAATTAAGAATACTGGAAAGAGTAACTAATGGCTAAATGCAAAAGGCCCTTTTTGTTATTATTTAAATATCTTTAAAAGCTATTGGACTGTTTAAATTTTTAATAATAATGACAATGTAGTGTGTGGTTTATAACATAGGTAGAAAGAGAGGGTATGATAACAATCATATAAAGGCAGAGAGGTGAGAAATGGAAATATACTCTGATAAGATTCTTCTAGAATACATGAAGAATGTCGATCTTCAAGAATCTTAAAGGTATTATAGTAAAGATACTATAAGCGCTGCAGCAACCACTAACATCACACAACAAGAGTTATGGCTACTAAACGAATGAAGGAGATAAAAATTGAATCATAAAAAAGACTCAATCCAAAAGAAAGCACAATATGACAAAGAAAAATGGAACAAAGAACAGATGGGACAAATAGAAAACAAAAAGCAAGATGGTAGATTTAAACTAGACTATATCAATAATCACATTAAAATGTAAATGGGCTAAATCTCCCAATTAAAAGCCAAAGATTGTCACAGACCCAACTATATGCTGCCTACAAGAAACCCACTTTGAACATGAAAGAAACCAATCCATCTGCTTCCTATAATATACCCAAGCTACTAAGGCTGGTAGGAAGAAAATCACCCAATGGGCCTACTATTGCTGCTGTAAACTCTTGGGATCCATCTTTTCCTACTAACTCTCCATGGCAAATAGTTCAAGACTTTCTGCACTCAAGCTACCTAGGCGGCAACAACAATAGCTTTATAACCTAGTTCCCTGGAAAAATAAATGGTCCACTCTCACAGCTAAACATGCATTTATCTCCATGTCCATTCTCACTTCTTTTACCAAATTCAAAGAAAGAATCCTTCAAGAGACAGATCCTGAGCACAGGAGCCATAATTGAAGTCCCGGGCTCAGGACCGTTCAACCAATGGACGGGTGGGAAGGATGGGCAGGTTTCTTTCCTCTCTGTTCTAGGAGCTCCTGCTCACAGATACCCTGTTCCCCGGGGCGGCGGGGGGGGGCGGGGGGGGTTAATCAGGAAGCCTGAGCTTGTCAGACCACCCCCTTAGTAGCTCTCCCCTCCATCCTCTTCTCCACCCCACCAAAACCAATACAACACTCCCCCAAGCACCACTCCTCTCCTCTACAGTGGCCTGCAAACTCCTTTCTGGGGTTTGATCATGGCCCTCCCAATCCACTCTCCAGGCTTTATCCAGAGGATCTTCTAGAAAGCCAAAGCAGTCCTGTCATAGCCAACACGTCTGCTTAACTCTTCCCTGCCCACCCCCTTCATTGTATTCAAGGCCAAGCCCTGACTTTTCAATCTGCCCCATGTGACCTGGTCACCTTGCCCCCCACAGTCTCCCAGTCCTCTGGGCCACCGTCCTCTTTCGTAGCCTGCCACATCTCACGTCAAAACTCTTACGCACGCTGTTCCCTCAGCCTTGAAAGCCACTCCACCCTGTGACTTCTCTCCTGCACCCACTTCAGCTTCAGCTTAGTTTTAAATATTCCTCCCTCTGTGGAGCAGGATGACTCAGCTCAGGGGATGCAAGAAGCTTCATCCTATTTTTCAAATCAACTTATATCTGAGTCCAGCCTCCACCATGGCAGACCAGAGGGAGATCAGATCTCAATCTTTCTTGAGGCTTTTATTCTACCCACCCTCAAGATTGTACAAAATCCCCAGTCTTGTGTAGTTAGGATTTCCTCCGCCGCCTGTCCTCATGACAGCCAGGAAGACCTTGTCCAGCCCACATGATTATCAGGCCAGGTCAACCTGTATGAGCCACAGGACACAGGAAATCTGGGCAGCCAGGCATCGAGGGTCCTGTCTCTGGGAGCATTACACTGTCAGCCCCTCTGGGGTCTTGCCACCGCCTTGGGTTGCATAGCTTCCCCCACTGGCTCTCCAGGAATCCGCAGCTCTCTCTTCCCATGCAGTCCTGAGCCATCATTTCTCTCAATGTCCCTCTGCACCACTCCCCACCACGCCCCCCAGGACACCCCTAACAACTCCTCCAATGGGAGGGTCTCATGGGCAACTTCTGCTCTCCTCCTACCCACACAGACCTCCCAGGGCCAGGAGTGGAGCTCCTCGGTCCCTGCTTCCATGAGGAAAGAGTAGTGGAAACCAACTAGAAGGTGACCCCAACTCTAAAAGGTATCCTGCTTCGTTCCAGAAAGCCTCCCTTGGCCCTGCAGGCTAGATTGCTCCTCCTCTTAGGACCTTCTCATCTCCTTCATAACCCTAACCCTCCATGCACCCTCTCTACCCATTTATGTGGTGTCCCCCCCAGACAGGAGCTCTGGGGGCGAGGAGTCCAACCCGGGGCACGCCACACGGTGGTGCTGGGACCTGCAGAAGGAACAGAGAGACAAGGGGCTCCGTGCTTGGGAAGGCACGGGCAAGTCCTGCAGGCCCAGAGACTCCATCCTGGGGCTCGCAAACTTTGAGACATCCCACAACAAAAATATGTGCTCTTACTTGAGAAACTGCTAGAAAGCCCAGCTCACCTGAGCTAAAGGGAAAGGAGACAACGGTATTGATCCTGGCCCTGACACAGGGAGAACAAGAAAGCCCAAAGGAGCACGAGTTCTAACACAGGCAATTAGCAGACAGAGTGTCGTTTTCGCTCTGCTTCTGTTCCAGCTAATGGCATTTAAATGACGGCAGTGACTCAGCACGTCTCAGCCCAATGCCACACACCCACCAGGAAATCCGAGGTGCACGGGGACATCTGCACAGGCTGTGGCATCCCCCGCTCAGACAACGACCCCAGTTTGCGTCCCTGGCTCTCCCGTGGACAGGGAGCTGCAGTGATTTTACAATTAGGCTCACAGAGCCTCTGACAGCCTCCCCGCAACAGGTGGCACCTGACTTCTCTTCTCCAGACGTGCTTCTCACAAATGGGATGAAGTGCAAGTGGAAGTGTGGTGTGATATCTGAGATGAGGGCCTGAAATCGCACCATGGGGTCCTGGCCCCCTCATGGACCACTCATCGGGCGGGGCTGGGGGGCAGCCAGATGGCCAGAGGAACACCTGTTTGGAGAGGCCCCTGCTGGCAAGGAGCTGAGGCTCCCAACCAACAGCCAGGGAGGGACTGAGTCCTCAGCCAACCATCTGTAGACTAAGTGGGAAGAGGATTTTCCCGCCCCGGGGAAGTCTTCCGATGACCCCACCCCAGCCTACACTTCATGAGCTGGAAACATCCACCTAAGCTGCCCCCAGAGTCCCCACCCACAGAAGCTGTGCAAGGTAAATATTTGTTATTTTTAGCTTAGATTTTGAAGGATAATTCAGTATCTCTGACTTGGGTTCCAATTTGGGTACCTAATAAGAGGTTCCAGAAAGAAGTATGTCTAGCTTAGAAATGTAAAGATGTAGGTCAATGTAGGCTTTATATCATCCCTTAGGTTCTGGAACCTTCTACGCAAGTGTTATATCCCAGGGGGCACCTGGGTGGCTCAGTGGTTGAACATCTACCTTTGGCCAAGGACATGATCCTGGGGTCCTGGTATCAAGTCCATCATCGGGCTCCCCACAGGGAGCCCGCTTCTCCCTCTGCCAGTGTCTCTGCCTCTCTGTGTGTCTCTCATGAGTAAATAAATAAAATCTTTTTTAAAAAGTGTTATATCCCAAAGTATAGCACATAGACCATAGCTGGTTCAGGAGATGATGGTAGCTGGCACAAAAATGAACATTTATTTTTTTAACATTTCTGAATTTATTCTACTGTGTACTAGAAAAGTACTGGTTTTCCATTTTCAGTGCTGATTGATTTCTTAGTGTCTGAGGGGCATTTGTGCATGGAGAGGAATATTCACTACTAATTGTAACTCAAGCGATGTTCCAACTATTAATCTTAGGAATTTATTAGACAATTAGCATACTTCTGGATACTAAACAACCGACATTGCCCTAAATATTTACAATTACTTAACACTAATAAATAAAAAAATTATAGATTTAACAAAATAAATGGTCCCAATCAATAAAAAAACCCCTAGATTACAAACCTAACCCAGCACTTTTAGACATTTAATTAAAATCTTGCATCTAACGTATTAACTCCTCCTCAATATCCTAAGACTCTTTAAATGCAAAATGTTCACACAAGAAATGTAAAACTGATTAATGCCCTTACACCAGGAGAGGTTATGATGATACTGGTTCCGTGGCTTTAATTTGTTCATTTTATCCTTGCATATTCCCAGTATCACGTGCTTTACATTGTCCTAGGATTTTTATAACACCATCAGTTCAATAACTGATATTTTACACCTTTCTAGGACCCTAGAAATTTACCAGACTCCAGAGTAAGAGGATATCACTTCGATGCCACTGGGAGATGGCAGGCCTTGTGCTGGCAACTTACTGATTGTCTGCTGGGATGTGGCTGGACAGACCAAGTTCATTCAAACATTCAAACCTTCAAACCTGAGCCATTGGTTATCAGGGTGAGTTTCTTGCAGATGCAAAGAAGCAGTAGGTATTATATTATGAGACATCTCACTTCCTTTCTTCCTTAGCAATGTTGACTTTGAGACTCGAAGTCTTTTCCAGTAATGAACTGGTCTCTAGGTTTCATATGTGGCATCTACTTATTGTGCAATAACTGAGATTTGTTGGTCTGGTCTATCCCCACAATTGGAAGCTTGGGGACATAGGTCTTATTATTATCTCATGATAATTAGTGGAGTTATCCAGGGATTTTGTTCCTTGAGCAAAAAGGGAGTAAGTCTGCAGCTTGCTTTTTCTTCTTTTAAGGGCATTTGGCTAATTTGTTATCTATATTTGGGTATTCTTTAATTGTTACTGTGTGGGATCATGAGTGCTGGCCAACGGCTACTTCACTACCCACTTGCTCTCTTGTTCGTGGTACAGTTCCCTTTTATACTGGGATTATTTTGGCTGACTCACCAGTTTGAAGTCACTGCATCCTGCGTATGCTGGTCCATGTCTACAGCTGACAGAAAGACACATGGTCACCAAAGCAACATGGTACCTACAGATAGCATAGATGACACTTTCCATTATTAAAAATAACAAGGAGGAGGCCTATGACATTGGGCCCACCCTTTCTTGGAATAACTCCCTTTTTTTATACTTTAGATGTTTTTTATTCTTCTCCAAAACAATTATTCAACCCTCAATTTAGTCTTTTTCTTTTAATTGGAGATGAGTGTTAGAAACCAAAATGTAGGCCCCACGATTGTGTGTGAGCTGCCAATGTTGGAAGCAATGCTATTTCTGTTGATGTTGTTGAGACACTTTTTCCAAAATAACTGTCAATGGTACTTCTTTTAAGTCCATGTATTTACATTGACATTCCAAATTTAATGCTTTGTCATATTACCTGATCTATCTAATGACGTGATTCCATCAATCACCAAGCCATTGTCTCCAGGGTTGATGCACTAGAGGTTATATAGCTTCCTTTGAAAAGATATTTAACACTAAAAAGTGAGGCAATTAAAACACTACGTTGTAAATAACATCACTGGGATGCAATCAACACCCTCACAGTGGATTACAAATAAGTGAAGCTCTGAACTTGCTCGCTGGTCTGTCCACATATGAGCCTCCCACCCCAGCACAGTGAATTAAGTTCCTCAAAGAAGCGCCACAGGGAGGTGTCAAACAACAAAAATGTATTGTCTTGGGTCTAGAAGCCAGAAGTATGAAGTTAAGGTGTTGGCAGGGCCATACTCCCTTTGAAACCTGTAAGGAAGGGTTCTTCCTTGCTTCCTTGGCTTGTAGTTATAGCACTCCAATCTCTGTGTGTCACCACATGGCTGTCTTCTCTAGGGGGTCTGTGTGTCTCTCTCTTCTAATAAGGACACTACTCAGATTAAGGGTTCACCTTACTCCATCCTAACTAATTACATCTGGAATGGCCCTATTTCCAAATAAGGTCACATTCACAGGTCCTAAGGGTTATGACTGAAACATATCTTTGAGGGGACACAGGTCAACTCATGACAACAGGCCTATCAGGAAGCATAGCTCAGCTGTGGTCTAAGGAACATTCTTGCCTGGCCTTTCACTCAAGGTGATCAAGAACAGAGGCTGGGAGTTAGAGGCTAGAGGCAGTGATGCTCCAAAAGTAGAGGACATATAACCCCATGGGGGTTCAGGGTTCACCAAACAGATCTAAGACTTACTTGCTCCTTCTGGTCAACAGTGTAGAATCTCAAAAAAAAAAAAACAAAAAAAACAAAAAAAAAAATGTGTAGAATCTCAACCAGAGCAGGGTGGTGGTTGGTTGATCAGAATTAAAGTTGGTAGTGGGGAGGTAGTTTGGAAGAAGGGAGAATGATATTATTGATAACTTGAAGTTTCTTAAACTGTAAATTGAGGAGATTGGGCTAATTCAGGTGTTTTCCAATTTTGTTCCAGGGAGTTGTCCTTGGGCCCCTGTGCAGAAGGGTGAACACCAGCACTGCTTCTGTTTCTTTTACCATTTGTATAACTGCCCGCTCTGTGCCCAAATCAAGGTCTGGTTTCTTATACATACTGTGTATTTCTTCTTTTTGCTGGTGAAATACATATAACATAAGCTTTACCATTTTAAGCATTTTTAAATGTATAGTTTAGCAGGATTAAGTACATTCACATTGTCATATAACCATCACTTCCACGGGTGGGGGGTGGTTGAAATGGGTGAGGGAGGTCAAGAGAACAAATTTCCACTTATAAATAAGTCCTGAGGATGTGATATGTAGCATGGTGACTATAGTTAACAATACTATATTTTACATTCGAAAGATGCTAAGGCAGTAGATCTTAAAAGTTCTCATAGTAAGAAAAAAAACTATATGTGACAATGGGTATCACTAAACTTACTGTGATGATCATTTCGCAATACATACAACATCGTGTTGTACACCTGCAACAAACACAAGGTTATATTTCAATCATATTGCAATAAAAAATTTATCTGAATTTATGGAAGTTTTAAAAAAACCCAACCAGAAAAAAGATGCTTAAAATGGTACGTTTTTTGTCATGGATAGTTTTACACAGTAATATGAAACAAAACAAAGACTCGTCCTCCTTCCCTTCCAGGTGAAGTAAATGCGTGGAAGAGGCATCTTCCAGTCTGAGGAGCTTGCTGGGCTCCCATACCGCCACTTGCACACATTGAACAATCCCTCTGGGCCTCTCTGTGTGCACTACCTGCCCCCACCCCCGCACCCAGTCCTAGTACCAATCACAACCTTTGCCTCTGCAGGTGCTCTAGGGTTCTCTGGCCTTGAATTTCCTCTCTGCATAGAGCTCCCATAGATTTTAGGTTTGCCTTTATAGGATTTCAAGTGGGAATCAGAGTGCTTTTTTTTTTTTTTTTTTTTTTTTTTCTGAGCATCATGAAGCAACAAGTGCAGGTGACTGGTAAGAACAGTGATGGGACATTTGCTTGTGGAAACCTCTAGACCCTCTTGACCAAATAATTCCAGCTCACCACAATCCACAGGATCCCTGTGGTCCCCACTTTGTCTCTCAGTAGGGTCTCATCCTTCAGGAAACTTCCATGACAGGCAGCATATGTGAATGTCAGCCCCAAACAGACTGGATAGTAGCTCCTGTGACAAATCCTCCCCATCTGCAAGGACTTCTGTTCCATGTATCTTTTCTACGAGACAGCTGTCTCTGACTCGGTGGCCTTGAACCTCCAGCTCTTGCTACTGTGATAGTGACGAGCTAGAACCTACTAAGTAAAAGATGCAACCTAACAGAGTCATTTCAATATGATTGGATAATCATGTGCTACTGGGGTAGGTTGGGGGGCATGTAACCATTTGACCCCCTCACCTTTTCCTGTAAGAGAAACTGTATGGCCAACCTCAATCCTACTGAGTTGTAAGAATCTGATCCACCATTTAAGTCATGGGTCATCCTAGAAACCCAATGTCATTGGATGTTTGTTGAGTATATTTGCAAAAAGAACAAGACAGGGACACCTGGGTGGCTCAGTTTTCTAAGCATCTGCCCTTGGCTCAGGTCATGATCCTGGGGTCCTAGGATTGAGTCCCATGTCAGGCTTCCTGCCCAGCGGGGAACCTACCTCTCCCTCTGCCTCTGCCCCTCCCCTCTGCTTGTGCTCTCTCTTTCTTTCTGTCAAATAAATAAATAAATAAATAAACAAACAAAATCTTAAAAAAAAAAGACAGCGTTTCACTCCACTTTCTCTTCTCTCAAGAACAGAGACTATTCCAGAGCCCCTGATGCCCACTGCCAGATGGAAATGAAACAACCTGCCACTGCCGCCACCTGCCACCCCCAGGAAGGCTGCCTGACCCCGATGTTTCTAGCAGCAATGTGCACAATAGCCAAACTGTGGAAGGAGCCTCGGTGTCCACCGAAAGATGATGGATAAAGAAGATGTGGTCTATGTATACAATGGAATATTCCTCAGCCATTAGAAACGACAAATACCCACCATTTGCTTCAACATGGATGGAACTGGAGGGTATTATGCTGAGTGAAGTAAGTCAGTCGGAGAAGGACAAACATATGGTCTCATTCATTTGGGGAATATAAAAAATAGTGAAAGGGAATAAAGGGGAAAGGAGAAAAAATGAGTGGAAATATCAGAAAGGGAGACAGACAGTTTCCCTAACTCTGGGAAATGAACTAGGGGTGGTGGAAGGGGAGGTGGGCAGGGGGTGGAGATGACTGGGTGACGGGCACTGAGGGGGGCACTTGATGGGATAAGCACTGGGTGTTATTCTATATGTTGGCAAATTGAACACCAATAAAAAATAAATTTATATATAAAAAACACAACAGTTTCAGTATAACTTTTAATATATAAAATTAAATATATTTCAAAAAGTGGAAAAAAAAAAAAAAAAAAAGGAGGGCTGCCTCGCCACCCACATCCAGACCTCCATTCCCTGACCTGTGTGAAGGCAGGGTCTTCCCTCTCCTTCTCTCAAGGATGTGGCTTGGAACAAAATGAAATAGGAAGGCATGGTAAACATGGAAAGAGTCCCAGGAATGCAAACCACCGCTGATATGAGTATCAGACCTAAGATCTACCCAAAGAATTTCTCACAGATAAAGGAAAAGTTGTGGTAAGTAAAATGATCATTAATGGAAGTAGCTACGATGGGTGGGCATGGGAAGAAATTGCTCTTCCCTGCTGCAGCTGGGCAGCAATGCCAGCGTGGGCTCTGGGTTCTCCCAACTGTTTCCATGAATGAGATGGGCTCCTGGGCCTGGAGCTTAGCGAACAGCCGGCTGGGCCCATAAGCAGAGATAAGACCACAACCAGGCTGCAGATGTGCTGCTTGGCGTCTGCAGACGTTTTCTCTTGGTTCATTAAAACAACATTAAGATGCCACTTTGTCCCTCTATGTTCATATAAATAATAGAATGAAAACGTAATTACCATAGCAACTTAATTAAGAACATCTCTGGAAGTTGCCCCTTGCTCCTGGTGTACAAAAGACCAGACTTGGAGCTCTTTGTCTGCACCAGCTCTGTGGCAGACAGCACCTCTAGTCCCCCAGAATGTCCCCAGGAAGCTGCTTTTATCAGCCCCATTTTGCAGGCGCAGAAACTGATCCTGTGGTTTCCCTGAAGTTGCACCAGTGCCAAGGGGTCATGGCAGGACTTGAACTCAGGCCAGCTGTACCCACGTGTCCCCCGGGCCCTCCCTGGAGGGCCTGGGCTCTGGAGCCAGCCTGCTAGGTTCAAGTCACGGCCACTCGGCTCCTTGGCTGTTTGATCTTGTGCAGTTTAATCTCTCTGTCTTAATTTCCGCATCTAGACAATTCAATCAGGTGCTTCTTGGCAACCGGCATGTTTTAAGAAGATACGTGGGTTCTTTTCCACCCTTCCTTTCCCCCTTTGTTGAAAGTGAACCACTGTCTTGCCACTAGTACAGCCTTGGCAGGCTCACCCCAGACCATTTCCACAGAGGCGTCTCTTTTCACTTGCTCCCATGTGGGACACAGTGGATTTGCAGCTAATTCTTAGGATGAAGAAAAAAGCAGCTCAGATCAGCGAGCCTGTGAGCACATGACGAATGCCAGGGAAAAAGCTTTCACTGCAGCCTAAGTCAAAGAGTGGCTCTGGAAAGCAGGCCAGACGCACGCTGCCTGGAGGCACTGGCACTGGGGGCCTGGAAGGCCCACGCCCTGGAACACGACGACGACAGAAGCACCCTGAGCAGGAGCAGAGTCAGAGCTCACCCTGGGCTTCTCACGCCAGCTCAGACCTTGGCATGCACGCTAGGCACTCCTGAGCCTCTGACTTCTCCAGAGTCCCCTGGCCACCTGAGTGTTGCAAAGACACTCTGACCCTCTGCTTTGCTCTCAGGTCAGAGTGGGGCAGCACAGAGGGGCCCCTTTGGACTTGAAAGGCTGATTGGCAGCTTCACCTCCTGCACCTGGCAGGCCCTGGTATCCCACTGCACCCCCCTGTGCCAGCACCCATTCCTTGTTCCTCCCTGACCTTGGCAAAGGATGGAGAAGTGGTGGTCCTGCCAGGAATGCTGGCAGTGAGGCCTCCTCCAGTGGGGAGGCAAAGGGGGGCCTCTCCCCTTACCGGTCCCTGCGGCTGAGCTAGTGCATTGGCCTGCACGCCTGCTCCCTTGGAGGAAGCCCAGGGGATGCCGGGTTGGATCCATCAGCCACAGGCCAGGGCGATGCAGCTCCTGTAAGGCAGAGAATCCCTGCCCTGGCCTCGGCTGTGGCACCTGAGGATGAGTTTCTCGACAGAGCGGTCTTCCCTCGAGCACTGAATCGGAACAGTGGGTTCAGCCTAGAGGTGGGGCTGCAGGAATCATCTCTTAGGTGGACAGGCAAGGGACTGTCCTGAGAGTCCAGGCCCAGAGCGCAGCTGGCACGAGGGAGCACCCTGACATCCCTGGACGACTGCTGCTCCAAGATGGCATTGGGGGCCTCCTAGGCAGCCCCAGAGAGTATGAGCTGGTGACACAAGACATCAGCCTAGACCTCCCCCTAGGGGTGACTCCAGTAGGGACAATACAGGACTGGCCCCCCGGGGCGGGGCGGGGGGGTGCGTCTAGCCTGCAGAACTTCTGTGCTGAAGCCAGGCCAGCAGGGACAGCTGTGCTTCCCAGGGGGGCGGCTGCGGCCCTGGGGAGACAATGCACAACTCGTGCTGTGTGCGGGCTTCTGCATCCTTCCAGGGCCTGTCAGATCCCGGATCATCAGACCTGACCGCTCCTCATTGGGTTCAAAGTGGGGAGGAGCTAGTTAGTACTTCCTCCCCCAGGCTGCAGAGAGGTTTTCCTGGGGCGGGAAACCTATTGGATCTGGGGTTTTGCAACCCACGCATTGGCTGTCCCTCCCTGACCCAAGGCAGAGCGCGGGGAGGGGGTGGGGGACACTCACTGCTGCTTTCACGAGGGAAGGTACCCGCCTGCCCAAGTCTCCGCGTCTTCCAGACACTCTCCCAGCATCTCCATCTATTTCATAGAACACCAATTTATCGGATATTACCCTCATTTTAAATTATATATATCCATTTAAACATAACTCACCTTCTCTTTCCAATCCCATTAGCTTATAAAAGCATTAGCAAATTGTCACACGTTTAAATGACCGTGTAATGGGTATTGGTTTTAATTGTCAGTACTTAAGTGGCCATTATAACAAAGTGTTTTGCTTCATAAGTCAGGTAAGCCCCTCACTCTCCAAGGAAAAATGCTTGATACGCGGCTGCTGGGAAGCTTAGAGCCCCATCTGCAATCTACTGGTAACACACCAATAGGATGCTGGCATTTTGACATTGGCCTCAAGAGTCTTTTTATTTCTTTTCATTTATTTTTTATTGTGGTAGAATGTATGTAACGTAAAATTAATCATTCTAACCATTTTAAGTTCACTTCTGTGACACTAAGTACGTTCACATTACGTGCAACCATCACCATTATCCTCCTTCAGAATTTTTTCATCCCAAATCGAAGCTCTGCACCCATTAGTGACTCCCCTGCCTCCCTTCCCCCGGCACCCAGTAGACACCACTCCACACACTTTGTAGATTTGACTACGCTAAGTAACTCAGAGAAGTGGAATCATACAGAATTTGTTCTTTTGTGACTGGATTGTTCCACTTAGTGAATGTCTTCAGGGTTCCTGCATGTGCAGCCCGGGTCATAATCTCCTTCTGAAGGCTGAATAATACCCTCTCGTACATGCAGACCACATTTTGTTGATGGTCATTGGGTTGTTCCCACCTCTTAGCCATTGTAGCTAATGCTGGTATCAGCCTCAGGGGTCTTAGTTGTATGCTCCAATTATGTGTTTTTCTTTTTCTTCCTCATCCATGTTTAGTTTATGCTTCCCTGTGACTAACACTGGACCGCATCACGGCCCCTCAGTAAACTGGGTTAAACTGCCAAAGCAACATGAGTTCTAACATCAATGTCAGAGATAAGATCCCAAAGTCAAATGAGCCTTCCTATGTACAGAAGACTTCTTAACCATTTTGGAGATCACCAACCCATTTGAGAATCTAAAAAGTTTTGAGGGGCGCCTGGGTAGCTCAGTGGTTGAGCATCTGCCTTTGGCTCAGGTTGTGATACCAGAGTCCTGGGATCTAGTCCCACGTCGGGCTCCCTGCATGGAGCCTGCTTCTCCCTCTGCCTGTGTCTCTGCCTTTCTTTCTGTGTCTCTCATGAATAAATAAATTAAATCTTAAAAAAAAATATATATAAAATATAAAAAGTTTTGAACACTCTCCCAATCAAAAAACAAAATTGCACACTCCCACAAACATTACATTTTTCATGTCAGTGGACACCCTGAAGCCCATTCTTACTTAGACCATAGGTTTATTTCTGCTATAATTAATTTCTTCCCCCAAAAGTCGTAAATCAGATTTATATGGCTGAAATGCTGAGGAAAGCAAATAATCGCTTCTGGCTTGACAATTACATAAAGCCGAATGTCTGTATTTGGAACTTCGCTAACACTGAATTCCACAGCAGAAAGATGACCGTGGGGATTTACAAGGCCTCTGCAGAGGAAGAACCTGGGAGGTTAGAAGCAGAACACATGGTTCCCATCCCTGACAGCAGGTGGGACAAAGAAGTGCTTGAGAGGAGAGCTTGCCCTTCACACATTCTCACCGGGGTCTTTCCCATGCCTGCCTCTCCCCTTCTGATCACTGGTAGCTCTGGCCACAGGGCCCCACGCTGATCCTCACTTAAACACAAGCATTTTCCCATTTCCCCAGGGATTAGTCAGGGAGTCAGAGACCCTAGTTTCCTTTTTTTTTTTTTTAATATTGTATTTATTTATTCATGAGAGACACAGAGTGGGGGGGGGGTGCAGAGACACAGGCAGAGAGAGAAGCAGGATTCATGCAGGGAGCCCGACGTGGGACTCGATCCAGGGTCTCCAGGATCACACCCTGGGCTGAAGGCGGCGCTAAACCGCTGAGCCACCCGGGCTGCCCAAGACCCTAGTTTCCAATCTAACTCTTCTCCTAGTTTCCGTGCCCCAGAAGGGCTTCAGCAGGCACAGAACATAGTTCCATCTAAGAGCAGAGCCAGTTGAACGGACCAAGGCTGCAGCTACTACCCAGCTTGGGCTGCAAGAGTGCTGTGACCAGCCAGGGTCTCATCTGAGACAGGAGGGTTCCTATAGATCTGCCATATCTGAGCAGAAAATGCAAGGTCCTCCTAGATTTAACAGAGAGCTGGGGGCTGGGCCAGTGCCAATGCCACGTGTGCTGGAGGATCTGTGCCCTGACAGTCAGGCATCTTTGTGGACAGTGATTTGCACATGAGAAATGGGTCCTCAGGTGTGCATACCTGGGGGCAGAGCCAAGTGTGCATATGAGTGTGTGTAGGTTGGGGGAAGGGGTAAAGTGGAAAGAAGACCACACAAATGTCTTGTGTCTGGTCCCCCATGGAGGGCAGGGCCACAAAACAGAACCTAAAGACCTCTAGTCCTGGATCATTTGTGGTGCTCTTCCAGGTGCTCCACAGAGCAAGTGACAGGGACAATCTGCCTTTTCCCTTGGGCAGAGAATCCTGAGGGGTACGGCTGCATGCACCCTTGGAGGTTTTGTGCTTTGGTAGAGATTGGCCACAGTATTGGGGCGGGGATGAAGCCAGCTCTTGGGAGCCCACTCAGGCAGCAGGGGCAGCCCTGATAGGAGCTACTCTCCTCCTTTCCCAGAAACCTTAGAATCTCATGGTCAACTGACATGGATCCCCGGCAGCACATCGAAGTCCCTGGGGACCTTCTAAACCCTTCCGATGCAGGGAGCCCCATTCTAGACCTATTATGTATATGTATAGAAGAATTCTGGATATATGGCCTGGGCATAGGTCATTTTTAAAAGTCCCCAGGTGATTCTAAAGTGGAGGCTAGACCCACTGACAGCCCTCTCACTCCCATCTCCGTAGGCGCTCTCCCACCTTGGGTAATACATGCTTACGTGACTACCGAGTCAATTCTAAGATGTATTATTGGATTCAGAGAAGGACGTTTCTTACAAGACCATCAGGCAAGTGACAGGCAAGACAACCTCCATCCTACGGTCATCACTTTGAGTTATTGGCGTTACTGCTATGGCCCCCAGTGAATTTAATTGCTATTTTAAAATATTCTCAAAAATATTATACTAGGACTCGGCCTCGAAATGAGAAAATACCACGCGTGTGATGAGCATGGGCACAGAGCAGTGGGGTGTGAAACTGATGCTAGCGAAGCAAATATTTCTTTTCTTTTCTTTTTTAATAATAAATTTATTTTTTATTGGTGTTCAATTTGCCAACATACAGAATAACACCCAGTGCTCATCCCGTCAAGTGCCCCCCTCAGTGCCCGTCACCCATTCACCCCCACCCCCACCCTCCTCCCCTTCCACCACCCCTAGTTCGTTTCCCAAAGTTAGGAGTCTTTATGTTCTGTCTCCCTTTCTGATTATTTCCTACCCATTTCTTCTCCCTTCCCTTCTATTCCCTTTCACTACTATTTATATTCCCCAAATGAATTAATGGATAAAGAAGCTGGGGTCTCTATGTACAATGGAATATTCCTCAGCCATTAGAAACGACAAATACCCACCATTTGCTTCAACGTGGATGGAACTGGAGGGTATTATGCTGAGTGAAGTAAGTCAGTCGGAGAAGGACAAACATTCTATGGTCTCATTCATTTGCGAAGCAAGTATTTCACAACACAATTCCACGTTCTCTTGCAAGGCAACCGCCAAGTGACTTAACAAAGGAAGGCACTCTCAGAGGGTACGTGAGAAAGGACTGCCTATCTCCATTAGAAATGCAGCCAAAGGGCAGGAAATCAGCAAACCCTGAAAAGATCTTTATAAGAAAGGTCACTCTCTCCTGCCCTGATGGCCCAGTCACCGTGAGAAACACAGGCCTGTACCCTGAACCCAAAACAGATCCCATGTAGTTGGGAGGTTGATGCTGAATGGGGAGACGTTTTAGAAATACCTCAACTGATGTATTTCACTGATTAGCCCAATTTTATGTAAGCACAAGAGTGACATATGATAAAAATCCATGTCCATGAAGCCCAAACAAGCTCTTTGAAGAAATCTAAAACTATGCAGTGCTAAAAAAGCAGTATGCCAGTGTTAGTGGCAGTGGTATTTTTATCCACAAAGCAGGTATATAGAATCGATGGTTAGGACATTTCACCCCCAGGTATATGTTCTCAGGCCTCGCACTCCCCCTGCCCACTGCTCAGTCACGGGGACTGTGCTGTGGCCCCGTCCCTCCTCCCCAGGACTGCACCTGCTCCGAAGCCACTCCCCACTCTCAGGTTCTTGCGTCCTCCGGGCCCCCCACCCTGGTCACACCCTTCTCCCCGAGTGCCCCTTTCCGAGTCTCTCCAGCCTGTTTCCACCACGGGGCCACGCACCTAACCCCGTCTCTAAAACGGGAGACAAGAAGATGCGGAGACTGCAAGCATAAGCTGGGGGGTCACTGACGTGGATTCAGTCCAAGCTCTTCCCTTACAAACCAGTCTTCTCGCCCAGGGAGAGACTCGGGAGAGCTTGATTCCTGCCTCCTGGAGCCAAAGAATGAATCTCAGGGACAACAGAGAGCAAACGATAGAGGTTCATTAAGCAGAGACACAGAGGCAGCTCCCAGGAGTGAGGGGGTCCCCACAGGGTTGCCACTGAGGGCCTTTAGGGTCTGCCTTTTAGAGAAAACTGACCAGGGAACTTGGTCCATTTCTTGTCAATATCAGGGTGGATATTTACAACAAACGTGGACTTGTAATTGTCATAGCAACAAACAAGATTTTTTTTTTTTTTTTTTTGTAAATGACAGGAGCCCAACCAAGGTATTCCCTTCTCTCAGGTTACTATCTCCTGGGTAATATTTCCTACATCTGGGGTTTCTGTGATTACTTAGTAGCCATTAAAGGGGGAGACTCCCTAACAATTGGAGCTAGGGAGCCAGGTTTGATTTTCCTGTTTTTACTGTCTTATCTCTGTTTCCTGGGGATGGGTAGGAGCCTGACTCTGGGGCCTTTCCCTTCCTTTCCCTGCCCAGCCACGTCTGCCCCTAACTTGTTCCTACATTAGTACTTTACTTCGCCCGTCAGCCCGAGTGTCTTCCTCTGTAAGAGAGGAAAACTAATAACCACGCCATGGTGCTGATGGGAGGATTCAATGAGATCGTGTGCACACTGTAGGCCCCCTTCACGGCTATTGCCCCCCGGCATCCTTTTAAAAGGGTCAACCAAGTTGTTGGGCACCGTTGACCGTGTCCGGACCGATTGGCCCAATCCCAGTCATGTGACCCAGGACATGTGGCCTAGGATGGTCTAATCAGAGCGAAGCTCAGGACTTGGAAGGTTTGGAGAAGAGACCTCTACTTTGGTCCTGATCTATAGAGTCTATGAGTCCAGTAAGCCAGGGAGGCCGGCCTGGAGAGGAGGCCCACCATGGGGGCGGCGGGGGGAAGGGGTGAGGGGGGTGTGGGAAGGGGGGAGGGAGGAAGAACCCAGCGAAGCCACATCTGACCCCTGTACTATTTTGGTTATGTGAGCCATAACGTTCCTTTGATTCCAACAAGCTTCAAGTGTGTTTTGTTATTTGCAACCCAAAACACTCAGATTGAGTATGAAAAGCACCTAAAAAGTACTTAATAAATGGTAGCTACGGTTATCAGCTCAACAGTTTAAAATGCATCCTGTGAATGAGGGTGAGTCTCCTCCACTCCTTTCCTCTCCCTTGTCCTCTTTTCTGAGATTTTTTGGAGCAGCGTGGCTCTTACTCAAGGCAAAGCTTCTGTGCAGTGGCAGCAGGTGAGCCTGTGAGCCTGCTCTGGATTCTTGGGGCACATCATCGCCACTGCTCAGAGCTTCCACTCTGCCACCCAGCACACTCGAAGTCAGTGACTCAGCACATCCCTTTCCTGAGAGGAGGTTGAGGGAAGAAAGGCCTCCAGCGGGTCTAGTGCCCATACAAATCCTGCCCACCACTCAAGGTGCACAGGTGTCCCACCTCCTCCAGGAAGCCCTTCAGCCTGCTGTGGCCATCACACTGGCTCCTCGCAACTCAGAGCACGTGCTCTCAGGCAGGTAGCTCCACATTTGCCTGCGTGTTGCTTGCACATCACCGGTGTCACCACCTGGCTGTCCATATGTCTTGTGGGTTCTCCTTAAAGTTGGGAGCATACTGACCTCATTTTTTTACTTCCTGCGGAGCCTATAGGACACATAATGCATAACCAGCACCCAATGTCTTGTGGATAATTGATAGTGAGTCTCATTAAATGAGCCTCTTTATATTACTTTCTACATTAGATATGTAGATATATTAGATAAACAGCTAATATCTCTCTCTGTAGATCTATTTATATTTCTGCAGTATTATAAAGTATTGGCTCCAAACCTCATCTCTCCTCTAAACTGAACGCAGGAAATAGGAATCTTTCTGCTCCTCCATGAAGCTCCATTGTACCCAGGCTCCCCACAGACCCTGAACTGGACACCCCGATCCTCACTGGGGCCCTCATGTTGCAGTACAGGAAAGTGTTGGGTCTTCTTGGGGAAGAATGGCTTCCAGACCCACTTCCCAAGTGATTCGTGGCTGGCCTGGAGTCTACCCGCCTTGGAAAGGGAGAACAGCCCGCAAGCTTCCTCTTTTCACACTCCTCTGGGCCCTCATGCTCCCTGCGAGGGGGCCAAGCCAAGCTACAGAGGCAAAGGACTGTGTACCTCTAAACAGACCAGGTCTTCAGGGCACCAGGACATTCCCACAGTGGCAGCCAATGCCTTCCAGCCCAGGCTGCCATCCTGGGAGTGACACATGGGTGGCCCTGTCCTCAGCCATAAAATTGTCTGCCTTGAGAGACTAATTACAGCAGCACACTCTTATGTCACCAGTTGTCACAACACCACGGATGTGATTTGAAATCCAGTTCCTCGAGCTGGGACACAGCTCTGGCTGGCAAGAGCGGGAACCCAGCTGACTGGAGTAGCAACCATGCAGGACAAGTTGCCGGTCCATCAGTGAAATGTGCTCATAACTTTACCATCGTACCCAAGGCTCCGCTCGCTACCATTCTTGCCTTCCTTGGGGTTAATGACATTTTAGCCTACTGACGCCACATAGCACACTTCATCCATCCAGGGGGAGGCTCCTCTGCCCAGAACTTGAAAGCCAATTTGTAAATACAGAGTGACGGATTTTGTTAGTAAGTTTACATCAGAATGAGGCAATAACTTTCCCACACAAATTAATGTATCTAAGCAGATGTTTAATTTTTGAATGCCGTTTAGAATATATATTACCTGATAAGTGTATATACTGAAAGTATTTTTTTTAATTTCTACTCATTAAATCGCAATCAAACCAGTAAACATCCCAAACTACAGAGTCACAGAAATTCTGCTTCCCTTTTCATCAAGTAACAGCAGTTTATTGTGGTATAAAATAAATGAACTGCTAATACAATTTAAAAATAACAACAATAACAAAGCCAAAGTCATCACGTCCCCCAGCATGGAGTGCTGCCATAGACAGGGACATGGGGACAGGGCCAGGCTTGAATTCTAGCCCTGCCACTTCCTGAGGGACTGTATGTAACCAGTTACATCCCCTCTGGGCCTCCACTTCTCCCTCTGCAGAATGGGAATAATCATCACACAACTTACAGGGCTGTGCAGGGGACTCGATGAATGAATACGTGTATTTTGAACTCTATCTGGCCTTACGTATTTGCTCTTATTGTTATATTTTAAATGACACCAAGGGAAGAAGGAAGCAAGGGAAACACTTCTGCAGGGACAGGCCTGGGTGTCAGGAAGGCCAACACCCGTTTCTGGCCTTCTGTTCCTTTTGTGTGACTCCTGAGAAAGTAGAGCCTCCCCAAGTGCAGGCTCAGACATACAACCTCACACACCTGTCCCCAAGCCATCTCCCACTCCAGCCTGGGGATCCCTCCACCCACCATGGAGATGGACTGGGTCGGACTGGGGGATGGGCTGAGAGGCCCTTTCAAGCCGACCTTTGAGTGCCTACTATGTGCCAGGCACGGTGTAAGCTGCCCTGATGCAAGACGACGTGGAATCCTGCCATCGTCCCCAGGTAGCAGTGACAACAGCTGATGCCGAGTGGGGGCCTGCTATGTGCTGTGTGTCCCAGTTCTTTACTGTACTAACTAACTTCACAAACCACACTACATAGGCCCTGTTATTATCTTCACTCTGTAGGTGAGGAAACGGAGCCTAGAAAGGCTGAGTAATGTGCCCAGCTGGCACAGGTAGCCCGTGACCACAGAGCCCGAGTCCAGTTTCAGGCAGTCAGAGCCAGATCATGCCCACTCAGCCCCCCTGGAGCCAATGGTATGATTTCTCTTCTTGGTTTACACATTAGGAAACCGAAGTTCAGAGAGGCTGAGTAACTTACCCCAGGTCACAGAGCTAAGTGTCAGGTCTCCACCCAGGCATGTCTGAATGTCAAGCCCATGCTGTGACCGCTAAATCTCTGATTCAAGTTAGCCATAGGCTGTACCTCCTCTACCCCCAGGCAAGCTGAAGCCCGGCCCCAGGCTGGCTTCGTGGGAGGCTTGTCTGCCCTCCTGCCATCCCTCCCTGTGGAATGACTTTCTAAAAATTCCGTTTCTGATAATACTACACTACATACTTGAAATTTGCTTAAACGGTCTCACCACACACACACACACACACACACACACCTGTGTGAGGGGATAGAAATGTTAAATAGCTCGATTGTGGTAATCATTTCATGATGTATATGTATAGCAGAACATCGCATTGTACACGGTAAATATAGACAATTTTTATATGTCAATCATACCTCAATCAAGCTGGAAAAAATACATTAGGTAGTTGAAATTAGAAGCTTGAAAAAAGAATTTCCGTCTCTCTGCTGTGCCCAGGACTAACCGAGGCCGACAGGTGGTCTGGGCCGGGCTCCCTGAGCCCGTGCTCGGGTGGTCCTGCGAGGGTCTAAGTACCTACCTAGAAACCGTCTAAGCCCCCCTGATGGGCGCAGCCAGCTGAAGCCATCAGCACCCTGTAGCGGGCAGGCACCCAAAAAGGATTCCGCAAGGACCCTGTCACCAGCCAAACCTCCCTGGAGATTGCCTAAATCACATCTGGTGCCTGGGCCCAGCCAAGGGCAGCAAAGCCGTCCAGGCAGGATGCCCAAGCCCCGCCGGGACCCCATCTCCACTTCCCTTTCTGGGTACTCTCTGACCGTCTCTCCTATGCAGGGGTTCACCAGATGCCCCAAGGAGCTCTAGAACTGGAGCCTACGGGGTTGTCCCAGGCCCCAGGGCTGGACCCCCTGGACCAGAAGTGCCTGTCACAACTCCTGCTGGCCTGCATGTTACTTTTGTGTGGGATTGTGTAAATGGGCTGCCAGCTGGTGCTCACACACTAGTTATGAGGGACTCTCGCATAGGACGCAGGAAGAGTTCAAGCTCTAGCCTAGAGACCGCCTACCTCCCGTCCTCGGGCCTGAACTTTGCCTTGAACTCTATTCCTGCTCCCTCTGGATTACAGCAGCAAAGGGGGTGGGGGTGGCCGCAAGCATCCTTCACCATATCGTCCACCACCACCACTGGCATCCAGGTGGGTGCTCCCCACTACCACCGAGGGGGCCTCTGGGTGCCCACACCCTCCCCCCAGCCCTTCAGAGGCCATCATCCTGCAACCCATGGGCCCTTCTGATCTGTATCCTCTCCTTCCCCCATCAATGTAGTGACATCTTGCCCTCCTGCTTGGTCTTGAGCTGTGTGTGCCACAAGGGGGACAAGCATTCCTCGTAGGATGGGACTGATTCCCTTGCTCCACTGGGCCCCTGGTTAACATCCCTGATACAGTTGTTATGGACTATTTGTTTCCCTGCCAAACTCATATATTGAAATCCTAACCCACAAGGCAGTGTTAGGAGATGGGGCCTTTGGGAGGTGATGAGGTCAGGATGGTGGAGCCCTCATGGATGGGATTAGTGTCCTTATAAATGAGACCCCAGAGCTCTCTCAGTCCTCTTGCTACCACGTGAGGACACACTGAGAAGTCAGCAGAGGGGCCCTCACCAGAACCCAGCCATGCTGACACCCTGCTCTCAGACTTCCAGCCTCCAGAACCGTGAGAACCAATGTCTGCTGTTTTTAAGCCACCCAGTCTGCAGTACTTTGTTATAACAGACCAAAGGGACTAAGAACTAAGGTAGGGGTCAACATTGGCAGAGATCCCATTCTAGGGAGGCAGCACTCTGCCTGAGTAGGTCAGGAGAGATGTGGTTGGAAGCCAGTATGAGTCACTTCGAGCTACTGTAATGAAATACCACAAGCTAAGGGCTCCGATGGTGGAAGTTTTTGATCTTATAGTTCTTGAGACTGGAAGTCCAGGACCAAGGTGCTCCTTCTGAGGGTTTTGAGAGAAACCCCTGTTCCAGGCCTTTCTCCCGGGCTCATCAAGGGCCATCTTCATGTTTACATGGCATTCTTTTTGTATGCGAATCTTACTCCACATTTCCCCTTTGTCACAAGGACACCAGTCCTAGTGCAGTAGAGCCTGCCCTGGTAGCTTCATCTTAACTTGGTGAATGCCATATCTCCAAATAAAGTTACATTCTGAGGTGCTGGGGTGAGGCCTTCAGCACAGGAATTTGGGGGGGACACGATTCAGCCCATAGCACACAAGCAGTGAGAGGACACTGCAGCCCCTGAGTGGTGTTGCAGCAGCATCACAGAAATGATCCTTGGGGGCCACAGAGCAAAGAGGTTTCCATTGTGCCACCAAACAGGTGCCCAGAGCCATGGCACTGAGACTTTGGGATGTGTGGCCACGTTTTCTCAAAATGAGCTATTACATTAGCCAGGAATGGGGATATGACAAGAGAGAACATAAGGATACGGTGCCGGCATATTACAAGGCATCCTAGCACACATTGACCAGGCCACGCACAGGGGGGTATTTCCTCCCACCCATTATTTTAAATGTCCAACAGTCACTGGGTCTGAGTTTCTACTATGTTTTAATTAGAAGTATTGATATAGGCAGAAACCCCATAAAAACTATTTTCCCAGGACCTTCCCACCCAAGGAGTGGTTATTCCTGGGACCTATCCTGTGCCTGGGAAAGACTGCGGCTGGCCTCTGCTCTTGGTTCTGGTGACCACCTCCCTGTGTCCCCTCTCCTGACAGGCATGTGGTTCTCATTCACCATCAGTGAGATCACATTACAGGGTTACTACTGTCCAGCAGCTTAGTAGGGCATCCAGCTCTCCCCCAGGGTTCCCTCCATACTCCCTCAGGAAAGAATCTTAGCCTCTGCAGAAGGTTGGCTTCCACAGGGGGTGCCCAGATCCCCATTTGCAACCACCCTTGTGGGTGCAATTCAGGGGTCCTTTGACATATTACCCAGGAGCTAATTCTGTGTCTTGCACCCCAGGAGTTCCCCTGCAGCTCTGTGCCCTATGGCATACATCTCAGCCCTGAGCCTCCTGCCCAAACTTCTCAGAGCATCCCCTTACTCCAAAGAATGGGACAGAGCTGCTATTGCTGGAGGACTTGCTCAGTGCCCAGTGCCTTTGCATGTGCTCCCTTGTGGGGTCCTCACAGGAACCTGGCCTTTATAGATGAGAACTTGCTCTGGGCAGTGCAGACACAGGAGTTGCCCTAGCATCACTGGTGCAGTGTCTAATCATGGAGGGAGTGCTCAAGAAAGGTTTGGAAGTCGTAAGTGAACCTAGGTGCTTGGAGACATGAAGCTTATACAATTTGGAGAGTCTACTTGAAGGAAAAGAATGAAACTTACAGATACAAAAATACCCAGGGCTTTGGAAGGACCCTAGGTAAGCAAGAAACCCTGAGATTTCAACTTCACAGTAAATCTGCCACTGAGTCAATAAATAATGAATAAATGAATGAGTAAATGAAGTGCAAATATATATACTTGCAGAGCTAATCGGACCTAAAAAAGTATCTAGCTTCAGCTCCTTTGTTGATAATTGTAAAAACCAAAGCCCAGAGGAGTAACTTCCCCAAGAACACACAACTAGTCAGTCTCATCGAGGTAAACTGAGGCTACCCTCTGTCATCACAACTGTGGCCTAGTGTTGTTCAACCCAGATGGATCACCTTGACTCGGCCACTAACTCTGTCCCTACCTTAGGAATCATTGGTCCTCATCTGGCAACATGACCTACTTCTCCAAATTAGGACTGCCAAGCTGTACAACATCAAGGGGCCATTTCCCGTGAAGTCTTCGTGAATGGACTCCCTGGAGTTACGGATACTTAGGCTAGGTGGCCCTGCCCAGCAGCCCTGATCCCGTTCCTGATCGTGACCTGCTCTTCAGGTGCTGGCTCCTGGAAGAGAGGAGGAAGGAAAAGTATCTCTGCCTTTCTCATGCCTCGCTCTTCTTGACCAGTGATCGATTATTGCCTCTCAGTTCCAAACTCAAAATTTATTGTCTGCTCTGAACAAATGGAGCTGGACCCTGCAAATATCTTTCCGGGGTTGGCTGATATACTCCTTGCCAGTGGGGGGCGTTGGAGGGATGAGGAACATGGAAGGTGTCTTCTCTCTCTGGTCTGTGCACATCTCTCACCGGGTTGTGGCAGCAGTTCCCCCAGGACAGGGCCTCTGAGGACAGCTGCTAGAGCGTAGCCTTGAAATGACTTCTGAGATGCAGGCCCTCCTTGCAGAAGCTTCCCCAATTTCCCAGAAGGCAGATTCCCACCCAGTTCTGCTGGGGCAGCACCTCTGTCACATCTCTGCCTCCCCCTGAGCCGCGACCATGCCCTCCACCTCCAGTGAGGTCTGCATCTCAGCCCCGGGGGTGGGGCCTCCTCCTGGGGTGTTCTTTCTCAGCTTCCTTCTACTGCTTCCTTGTCTGTGATCTTTGGTCTTTGTCCTCTTCACCTCTTACCAGCCAATCTCCTGTTACACCAATCCCCTGTAATTCTTCATGATTCTTTCCATTAAGCTTCCAAATTTCTGTTTCTTTCCTGTGTCCGGGTGGGATCCACCCTGACTATTTTTATGAGGGTGGCTGAGTTCTGAAGCCAACAGCCTTTGGGGCCTGGTCTTCCAAAGCCAGCTCCATCAGCTCTGGAGAGCTGCAGGTTTAGCCGGCCCAGCTGAACTGCTTAGACCAATACCTGCCTGCTGCTGTGCTGCCCCAGACTAACATGACACAACAAGACAGTCAGGACAAGAGCCTGCACGCTAACCACCACCAAGCATGGTACAGATTGACTGTATCACACATATACGACGTGTGTTTATATCATCCGGAGGGGAAAAGGGATATGCTGAAAACACATGTACAGATGGGCTCTGCACAACCAAGTGTAAGGATTAAACTCAACATTAAGTCTGTCATGAAGTCTTAATCTCTCCAAAACATATGCTTGGCACAGGCAGTGGGCAGCTCAAAGCCAGAGTGAACAAGCCATGAATATCAGAGCTGCAAGTCACCTCAGAGATCCACAGTCAGCCTCTCCATGTTTGTGGTCAGAATCTTGGTATGGGCCGCAAAGATGTTTACCTGTTTGCTCACAAAGGAGGAATAAGAAAGATCTTCTAAATGGGTAGGAGGACAAGGAGGGGGTGATGCTGTAGGAAAGAGCTGACCCTCTGGTTGGGCCCAGAGACAGACAGGATGAAGAGGGCAGGGGCCTGACACTTCATCCAGACGTCGACATCACAGGTTTTTAAAGGTCATGCAAGTCTTGGACTTTTTACTTTCACTCTCTCTCCACTCATTTTACAGATGAGGAAACCGAGGCCTCAAAGTCTAAAGCAGCTTGAGTGAAATCCAACTGCAGTCCCACAGGGTAGACCTGAAGAGGTGGGCAGCATTGCTCAAAATGGTTGTGAAGACCCAAGACTAAGAGACCTTTGAACCATCATAAAACACGGGCATCCCTTATCCTAGAGTACATGTTCCTTAATGACCCAACTGCAAAATAAATAAAAATCAAAACATAGTTTTAAAAAATTCTTAAATATAACAATCACATTTTAGCTGGCCCCTTTACAACAGATAGAGAGCTATTTAAACCGGCTCTCTAAAGGTGGAGAAGATGGTGCTTGGGATTTCCCTGACTTGTTTTCCAAAATGGCAGCCTTAGGGACGCCTGGGTGGCTCAGCGGTTGAGCGTCTGCCTTTGGCTCAGGGTGTGATCCCAGGGTCTAGGATCGAGTCCCACATCAGGCTCCCTGCATGGAGCCGTGTCTCTGCCTCTCTCTCTCTATCTCTCATGAATAAATAAATAAATTTTTTTTTTTAAAAAAATGGCCTTAGCACAGGAGCATTCCCATCCCAGGCCAACTCAGGTCACTCTGAGGGGCCAAGGCCAGGCAGCTTCAAGAAGCCACCCGCTTCAATGCCTCCAGAGTCCCCTGTGGGTGTGTGTGTGGGGGGGGGGGGCACAGTGTGAGGAACAGTGGGGAGGCAAGGAAGGAGTGGAGGAAAGTCAAATTCTGAATTTGAAAATACTTGGTATGTTTAAAAGAGATTAATCCAAACAATTTTTTAAAGATTGTATTTATTTATTCATGAGAGACACAGAGAGAGAGGCAGAAGGAGCCCGATGTGGGACTTGATCCCGGGACCCCTGGATCACACCCTGAGCTGAAGCCAGACGCTCAACCACTGAGCCACCCTGGGGCGCCAATCCAAACAAATTTACTGAGCTCGGCACTGTTTCTTGGTAAACAGTTGTAGACGACTCCCCATTTTCTCACCTCTCCTGTGCAGAAGGTTCAGAGAGAAATAGAACATCAAGAAGATGCTGAGGGAACTATGGAGCCGAAGGAGAGGAGGTCTGGGGGAAGCCACAGGCGGGGCCCAGGGCACTAACCATCACTGCCGTGTTGGAACTGTGTGCTTACTCCCTAAACACATCAATCTTGTCAAGGACAACTATAATCAGTTGGGTTTATCTTTCCCTTTCAGGAGAGCCGACATTTGTGCATCTGTTAGCTCTGGCCTTGGGTTACATATTAGCACAGGGGCAACTAGGGGTGGAACTGAGCAGGAACAGAGTAGGAGAAATCTGACATTTTCACCCCTCCAACTAGAAAGGTCGGGGAAACTGAGAGCAGGCAATCTGGATGGGAACTTCTTCCTGGGGAAGTGACAGTAACTGTGCCCAGCCACCCTGCACCATCCTCTCCTCCCATCCCCTTGGGTGTCAGCATGGCAGGGGGCTCACTCCAGGACAGGGGCACACCCCCTCTTTGTCTTCATCTGCAAAGTGAAGGGACTAATCCTGACTCCCAGTCTGAGATCCTCGGTCCTCCTGAAATCACCCCACGTTCAGATTTTACGGTCACATTAGAACACCTGGCATTTAGGAACAGTGAGCCCCAACAGTGCTCAACGTATGTCAAGGCCCTGTGGCAGCTCAGTGGTGGTCAAAGGCTTTGACTGGTACTTTGGTAGATTTTGTATAGTTCCAGAATCATTTCTTAAAAAAAAAAAAAAAAAAAAAAAACAACAACAAAAGAGCTTCAGACTTAGAGGAAAGTTGCAAGAATGAGAACTTTCATATGTCTTAACCCGTATGCCCCAAATGCTAACATGTTACTACCTTTTCCTCATCACCTTACCTCTCTGTCTCTCTGGCTCCGGCTCTCCCTGTCTCATTCTTCACACAGGTGGAAGCAACCTGCTGTTTGGTGAGCAGCCCTACGTGACACGGTGAGGAACGGAGCCCCTGGCCTACTAGCCCAGGAGAAATGGAAGCCCATCAACAACCACGTTCATAAACTTGGAGGTAAATCCTTTAGCCCCACGGTCTGGCCAACAGAATGTGTCCTCACACGTCCCCAGTCTGCTCAGGACACCGTCACAAAATACCGCAAGCTGGGTGGCTTATGAAGAACAATGGATTTCTCACAGTTCTGGATGCTGGAAGTCCGAGACTGAATACCTGCCTGCTGGGTGAGAGCCCCATTAGGGTGGCAGACTTCTTGCTGCGTCCTCAAAGAGGAGGCAGGAGAGGGAACTCTCTGGGGTCTCTATTCTAAGGGCACTAACCCCAATCATGGGGGCTCCATCTTCATGACCTAATCGCCCCCGAGGCCCTACCTCCTGAGACCATCAGTTGGGGGATGGGTTTCAACATTTGAATTTTGGACCATAGCACACTTTAGCTTTGCCAATCTGATAGGTGAGAAATAGTATATTTTAATTCATTTTAATTTGCCCTCCTGTTATTAAGAACTACTTTAAACTCTTTCATACATTTAAGGAACTGTATTATATATTTTTGTGACTGTTTGTATCCTTGCCCATTTTTGCTACCATATGTATATATCATATCAGCCCTTCATCTGTGATATGTGCTGCAAATATTTTCTCCCAGATTTTTATATTCTTTTGAGATACAAAAGTTCTTTTTATTTTTATGTAGTTGAACTTAACCAACCTTTTCTTCTAGTTTATTCAGCTTTTGAGTGATAGACACACAGCTTTTCCCTTTACCAAGGTTATAGGTTATGGAGAAATTCATCCATGTCTTCCTCTCATTATTATGAGATTTCGCTGTCTACATTTGGACCCCTTGCCCCATCTCTTTTTCTGGATGGCATGAAATATGATCTCCCCTTTTTTTTTTACCTTTTTCCAAATGTTAACCAGTTGTTCCAGCACCATTTACCAGTAACTCTGTCTTTGCCCCAGTGATTTAAGTGCCACCTTTATCACAGATTAGATTTTTCACATGTAGTTAGGTCTACTTCTGATCTATTCCACAGCTGCTTTTGTCTACTCATGCACCAGTATAACCATTTAAATTATAAAGGTTACATAGAATATTTTAATGTCCGAGAGGGCCAGTTCTCTTCATATCTTTTTTTAAAAAATATTTTGGCTATCCCTGTATGTTTATTTTTTCATATAAGCTGTAGTATCAACTTGGCTGGGTTTTAAAAGCTTGTAGGTATTTTGTTGGGATTGTATTGAATTTATAAGTTAAAACCAAATTTACGGTCTTTATATTGCTGAGTTGCCTTAGCCCAGAACAAGGGATATCTTAATATTTGTTCTGGAGGCAGAAGTCTGGGTTTGATCTCAACTCTTTTATATTATCTTAGGTTAAAATCACCACATTATGTTGCAGGTGCTATGTTTCTTTTTCCATGTGATGTTCTTTTCCTTTGTTCTTGCAGTTTTTAATTTTCTTCTGGTATTTAGTGTGGGACCCAGGAAATTTAACAAAAATCCCCTACCCCTGGACAAGCAGAGCAGGACTAACTCCGTTTTGTGCTGCACCCGCCACCTCCTGTATGACCCCCACATGACCTGCTTATTGCTTAAGGCGCTGCCCCACCCTAGTCGAGCCGCTGGGCACACCCTAATCGGAAATCGGCTCATAACAATGTAACCCCGCCTTGTGCTCCCCCAAACTGGGCGCAGATTCTGACCAAAATAATAGGCCAGCTCAAATGGATACTATAGGGTAAATTGTAATTCAATCAGCCACCTGCGTGTGGACTGACATGACTGTGCAACTTTCTGTGTGTGTTACAATCCCATTGGCCACTGGCCCCTATAAAGCTGCTGCGCCTCCTAGTCTCGGGGTCCAAATCTCTGCTCCGCTGTGTCGGACCCAAGCTCGAGCTTGTAATAAACCCTCGTGTGTTTGCATCGCTGTTGGCTCCTCGGTGGTTTCTCGGATTCGCAATCTTGGGCACAACATTTAGGACGGGTCAACGTTTGTTCTAGCGGTTACTTCTTGAACTCACACCTGTTTAACTGCCACTAGTCTCTATGTATTTTATTTTATTTTATTATTTTATTTTATTTATTTTATTTTATTTTATATTTTATTTTATTTTATATTTTATTTTATATTTTATTTTATTTTAATTATTTTATTTATTTTATTTTATTTTATTTTTATTTTTATTTTTATTTTGTCCCCTACTGATTGCCTGCTTGACAGTGAGCTTATTCTTTCTTTTCTGCTCCCTTCTCCACTGTTGGTTGGATTATTTGTCTTTGGTGAGAATACAGAGCACATAACACACACCCTACAGCTTGCAGACCGCTACCCTCCAGCCCTCATTCTGACTTACCGGACTCCTGGACCTACAGTCACGCGGCTGAAGCGCTCGCTGCAAGTCCCCTCCTTTAATCTTCCCCTTCAGTCTCCCAGGCAGGGGGAGGGGGAGGAGGAGGAGGGGTGCTTTAATTTGGTACTTTGGAAGTCAGAATCCTTAAAGCACCTGCCAGCGGGAGAAATGGAAGCGGGCCTGGGTGGTGGCAGAGGGGAGGTGATGGAAGGAGCAAAGGAGGGACAGTTCGCCACAGCTGCGGGCAGCAAGGTCGCAGGCAGGAGATGTCACGGCAGCCCCGGCCTCTGCAAAGCCACCATCAGGGACACTGGTGCCCAGGCACCCAAACTGGAGGCTAAACCAAAGACCAACTGCAACTTCACCATCTTGTAAACAGGGGAAAAGCGTTTCACAGGTTCCCGTTTCTAGGGATGTAAACACCCTGCGGTGATTTTTGCCAGTTCAGTGTTGCTTTCAAAGTCAGGCTGGCGAAAATGAGCAAGCGGCGGCTGTGGGCGGGCCTCCTGAGCAGGTGTCTGGAGGCAACCCCCAGGCCTCGTCCCCGTCCCCGGAGGCCGCGTGAGCACGGCCCCTTGGCCCCTGAGCCCCATCTCGCTGCTCTCCTCCCCATGCTCCTGGAACAGCCACCCCTCCCCCTTACACTTGGTGTATGCATCGCAGCTGCATTGAGACTGAGGGGTGTGGGGAGGCAAATCCTCGGGTGCTCCGGGCCGTGGGTGTCCTTCCGGGCTGTCCTCGGGCCCCTCCCTTCTCAGAAGGCGCGCCCTTCTCCGAGGAGTCCTGCAGCTTCGGCCTGGCCATCTGCCAGCAGACGGGGTGTCGGGGATGAAGTTCCAGGGCAGCCTGGAACCGTGGGGTCTGGGCCGTGGGGCTGGTCCTGGGGAAGCCGCTGCGGGGAAGGAAGCGGGTCAGTGATGGAGCTGCCCCCCTCTCCCAGCAGAGGGGCCACCTGCTGCACCTGCCCATCCGGACAGACCCGACTCCCTCCCAGCTCAAGGCAAAGGAAGGAGCTGGGGCAGAGCCGAGGGCGGAGGTGCAGAGCCCAGGGCAAGGTGGGGGGGCAGTCCCTGCTCCCCACATCTGGGTGGCCACCCCCCAGAATTTCTCCCTTCCCTTCCGACGCTCCCGGCTTGGGCAAGAAGGCCCCACAGACGGAGGATCCTCTACCTTCTTGTTTGCTTGAAACATTTTCCGGGCCTTTCACGCTTAAAGAATAGTTTGGTTTGATGGAACATCTTTCATTCATATTTTCCAGGACTTTTTTTTTTGTTTGTTTTAAATACAGCTTGATCGTTGCCTTCCTTGTCTTTTTGGGGAACTCTGATGCATGTCTCATTCTCCTGCTGGTGTAAATGATGTTATCTTTTTCTCGGAAACCTTGATTTTTTAAAATCTTTAAATTTGAATAATTTCTCTAGGATAGTGTCTCAGAGTTGATTGTTCTTGGTCCCCCCCCCCCCCGCCCCCGCCTCGTACTCAGTGGGTCCTTTCAACACCCAGATTCAAGATTCCGTTTTACTTGGAATTTTTTCTTGTTTTATCAGTTTAGATGTTAGTTTTTGTTGTTTTGTTTCTCTTCCTCGTGGTCTCCAATTATGTCTGTTGTTTTTTGTCTGCCTTTCTCACACTCTGGTTTCTTTCTCTCTGAGCCTTTTGACTTTTTTCTTTATATCATTATCATTCTCCCAGCTACTTTCCTACTTTTCTTCAGCGCTCTTGATTAAATTTTCATTTGAGCCTCTTCTCCCTGACATGCCTTACAACTCCTTTTTTCATTTCTGAGATCATTTCATCTTTTTCTTCCTTTTCTTCTCTGAGATCAATCACTTTTCTTTTCACTTCTCCCTATTTTTTTTGTCTGTTTTTAGGTGTGGCGTTTGAATTTCTGCTTCGAGGCAGGCCTTTGGATTCTAAAATGCTTGTTTGATGACATTTAATTCAATTTGAGTGCTGTTACAGTTAACTCCTGCTTGGTGATCTTTTGAGGGAGGTAGACTTGGCTTCCCTCTTGCCCTTTTCTCCTTTTGCCTTCTTTTTTTTTTTAAGATTTCATTTACTTATTCATTCATGAGAGAGAGGCAGAGAGACATAGGTGGAGGGAGAAGAAGGTTCCCTGCTGGGATCCCGATGTGGGACTCAATCCCAGGAGCCCGGGATCATGCCCTGAGCTGATGTTAGATGCTCAACCACTGAGCCAGTCAGGTGCTCTTCTCCCTCTGCCTTCTTTCCTCCATGCCACCCATTCTCCAAAGGGTGCATCTCCCTTCTTTTATAGCTTCCCTACCCCACCCCAAAGCAACACCTCCTGAAGACTGCCCCCTCTGGTCATGCTCGCTCACCAGGCATTTTTGCTCTTCAGGAAGACTCTCTTTTAGCAGTTTAGGTCAACCTTACTCCTACCAATAGGCTCCCTCTTCTCTCTCCCATTCTTATTTCCCAGAGTACCCTTGTCTCCCACCATCTTGATGTAGGAACCTGAAAAATAGCTTGCTGAAGTTTGGCGTTTGCTTTTCTTCTCAAAGCCTCCAGCATTCTCTGTCCTCCTGTTCTGCTAAGAGCTGGGTTTCATTGCTCTTCTGGATGCTTTCAGCTGACTTTTGGAGGATATGTTGGGAAATTCAGATTTATGCAGCTGCTATTACCTCAACTACCCAGAATCCTTGGTATGTTCTTAATTAACATAAAAGAAAACATTTACTTTATTTTTTTTAATTTAAATTAAAAACCTATCAGTAAAATGAGATGTATTATGATTTTCAACTTTTTGGAGGCTCCAGGGTGTCCTTAGTTCCAACATAACTGTGCAATTTGATAAACAAAATCTTTCAAAATGTGATATCCTTGTGTAGAGAAAGGGGAAACCTTCTTGCACTAATGGTGGGAATGCAAGCTGGTGCAGCTGTGCTGGAAAACAGTATGGAGGGTCCTCAAAAAGTTAAAAATAGATCTACCCTATGATCCAGCAATTGCATTACTGGGTACTTACTCAAAGGATACAAAAATACTAATTCAAAGGATACATGCGGGCAGCCCTGGTGGCTCAGCGGTTTAGCGTGAGATCCCTGGAGACCGGGGATCGAGTCCCATGTCGGGCTCCCTGCATAGAGCCTGCTTTCCCTCTGCCTGTGTCTCTGCCTCTCTCTCTCTCTCTCTCTGTGTGTGTGTGTGTGTGTGTCTCTCATGAATAAATAAATAAAATATTTTTTAAAAAGGATACATGCACTCCAATGTTTATTGCAGCATTATTTATAATAACCAAATTATGGAAATAACCCAAGTGTACATCAATGGATGAATGGATAAAGAAGATGGTGTGTGTGTGTACAGACATAGACATAAATATAGATATAGATATAGATATATAATGGAATATAACTCAGCCATAAAAAAGAATGTGCCTCCCCACCCCAATATCTGTTCATTACAGCCCCCTCTGGTATCTGGCTGGGGTGTTTCTGCTCACATAGACACCAAATTATAATTCACCCACATCCTTGCATTTGTCTCAACCAAAGAATAAGAAGGCTGACTCAGCAACCAAGTACAGCAAACAATTGTGTGATTTCTTCACCACTTTTTCTCCTCATCACTAACCAGTTTTACAACCAGCCAGACAATGGGCAGAAAGACATGCACACAGAACACAGATATAGGGGTACGCTGAGCTCCAGCAGAGAAGCAATGCAGCCAGTTCTCCCTTCAGCCTCCCCTCAAGGGCAGTGGAGACCTGGGATTAGATAGTCCTTTATCAAAGGAAGTGACTGGCAGTAGTCAACACCCTTCTGCCCCCACGACTGAGCTCCAGCTACTGGAACTACACAAAAGCCAGGTTCTCAAGACCGCTCTGTGCATGTATGAGCCAACCTACCCTCCAGGGGCCTGGGTCACTATTTATGGGAGAACATTGGTACTCACAGAGTCATCATGTGCTAATGAAGGGAACATGAGGTGGAATATTAAGCTCTATAAATATTCCATATTGGAAATAAGTGGTGACCATTAGGGGCAGAACATGGGGGTGGCTCATGATGAGCAGCAACCTGGCCCCCTCTCTGTCTCCTGTCTGTGGGCCTGACCTCAGCTGCACCCCTTTCTTATTTCCTACAAGCAGCTGCAAAGAGGTTTCCCAAAGCACGGGGAAAAAGAGAAGAAAATTACAATACGGAAGACCTTTTCTCTCTTTTCTGAGTCTTTCCTGCAGTTCCAAAGATTTCTTTTGTACAAAAACAAAAAAAAAAGTCTTCCATCTGCCAAGATTTTTACTTATCACATATGAAGGGATATCATCTTCTACACATTTTGAAATGCCTTAAAAACGGGTATCAAAGAGTCCGAGGCCCATTAATCTAAATAGCTGTAACACTTAGAGAAGAATAAAAGGCACTTTCTAAAATCTGCAAATGAGTGTAACCTACAAAATTACAGATTAAATGCTGGGAGAAAAAAGAAGCCTTAAGTTGTCAGCTTGGAACAAGTATCTTTAAAGGGAAAGAGAAATATTACTTCAATATTTTAAAATCATGTTTTGAAATAGAAGAGGAAAAGAAAGATATGTACTTAGACACAATGGAAAAATACAGGGAAAAAAATTCGAGTCCGGCTCAGATTGGTCGCCATTAAATTTCATTCAATAACATTTCCCAAGGAAGGATCAGCTCCATAGACAGGCTATTTTTACCACATTTGCAGAAAGCCTTGTACGTGAATCTGAACTGCCAAGTCATTTCTTCCCTGTGGAAAAAAGATACAGTTCTCAAAGCTTAGACCCGAATTCTCAACAGATACAATTGGGAGGAAAGAGGTCATCTTAGTTTCCAGTTTGTGCCATTTAAATTTATTATCCAGTACTCTAATAGTAAAAATAGAATGAAGTGCCTATAATATTTGATAGTCTTGATTTTGCAGCCCCAGCCAGGATGAGAAAGCCATAATAATGTAATAACACCTTAAATTTACATCCTGCATATCTCTATAGAATTAATGGAGCTTTACCAGGCATTTTTAAAATCTAATTAATCCCATCATCATCTCTGACAGGTAAGTTCCTTAGAGGACAGGGGGTCTGCAAGGCCCTCCCCACTCACCAGGTGATGACGAGTCGTGGAGGAGGAAGACCAAGATTTATTGCATGTCTACTATGTACCAGGCTCTGCACTCAGCCTTTCAGCCTTTTGCATCTTGTTTGCCATTTAATCCTTGTGTCATCACTATGTGGTTAACATTTGGGGATAGATGATAAAGACTCCCGCAATTTTTGACCCTTCCTATACAGAAGCAGAGTCCAGTTCCTCACCCCATGAATCTGGTTGGCCATGTTACTTACCTGGGTGAATGGAATGTTAGTAAAAACAGAGGCTTCAAACAGGCATAGGTAATGAGGCTTCTTAGAACATTATCACCATGTAATGAAACCCTGACTGATCTGAGAAGCATATGGTCTCATTACCTCTTTCACAGTTGACCACCACACTTGAGTGAGGCCACCTTGGACCAGCCAGCAACAGCCAGCCTGTCAACTGACCTCACACACATGTACAAGCCCAGTTAAGAAGGTCCAGCTCAGCCTACACAAGAAGAACCCATAAACCTAAATAAATGATTTTTCACCCATGACACTATGAAACAATAAATAATTAATACAGCCTTACTATCCCCATTTTACAAAACAGAAAATACGGACTCAGAAAGATTTAGTAATTTGTTCAAGGTCTTCAATCAGGACTGTCTAGTTGCAATGCCCATAACAGAGTCCATACTACAGGAAGAAAAGTTGAGAAAACTGCATGTGTTAAGCTTGAAAATGAAAATTATTTAAACATTATAGCTGTTCTAAACAATTGAAAAGAAGACAAAGCAGGCCTATACTTTGGGTTGATTCAGTAGGGCCAAGGACTAGAAACTTTCAAAAAACTTAAGTCAAACAATTTAATGTTTAACAAAACATAAAATTTAAGTCAAAAAGAGAAAAAACATGATAATGTTAATTCAGAGTGATTTACAATAGAATATTTGACCAGAGAAGGAAATCCTTTAGAGGCTCAATGCCAACCTCAGAGCAGCAATTTCCTCTTTGGGGCTGATGTTGGCCTAGGGACAAGAGAGACATGATACCTCAGACCTCTGGGTCTGAAAAGTCCAAAGTCATTGTGCATAAAGCCCCTGGGACTTGAAATGTAATTCAGCCAAAATGACAATGCACATCACACTTGATGTAGTTGTTTGCCCAGAAAGGCTTGTCACCTGGTTCCTTTGGTCTTCCTGCACCAGTGACTCCGATATTGCAGTTGACACCTGGCCACATGTCAAACGAAAATTTGGGCCGAAGTCTTGGTCCTTGCCATCATAGGAAAACCTTGTAAAATCTGCCCCCACCCCCACCCCCACGAGTTGCAGGCAGAAATGTGGTTCCTGCCATCATAGGGTGGTGCTACACTGTTCAGCTCCATCCCCCACTTTCCTTCCTCTATACCCATTCACCATAGGTTTCTGCACATCAGAAGTCTCCGGACTTACTGTGGTAGGGATGGATTTGGGCGCGTCCCTCAGGAAGAGGGTAGTAGTCAGCCTGACCTTCCGACTGTGGCTCTCTGCTTTTCATAAAAGGCCACCCAACACCTCTATGCAGTACTTAATCAACACTCTTCAGTGACTGGGTGATCTACAGATCTTTTAAGTTTGATTCTGTTACTATGTTCTAATGGAATTCTGTGTTATACCCAAGTGTTACTTTCTGGTAAGGAAGAATTATACAATGATTCAAAAGAATTATAATTGTCGAGCATAAGCATAATGATATACAAAATGTAAATAAAGCACACCTCTCTGGTCTGTGTTGATATTTTGAAAAAAAAGCAACATAACTACAAATCAGGTCTCAATCAATACCAAAAGATTGAGATTGTCCCCTGCATATTTTTTCTCAAGTGCACATGGAACTTTCTCCAGAATAGACCACATACTGGGTCACAAACCAAGTCTCAACCCATACCAAAAGACTGGGATTGTTTCCTGCATATTTACAGACCACAATGCTTTGAAACTAGAACTCAATCACAAGAAGAAATTTGGAAGAAACTCAAACACATTGAGGTTAAAGAGCATCCTACTAAAAGATGAATGCATCAACCAGGATATTAGAGAAGAATTAAAAAGATTCATGGAAAGTAATGAAAATGAAGATACAACCGTTCAAAATCTTTGGGATACAGCAGAAGCGGTCCTAAGAGGGAAATACATCACAATACAAACATCCCTCAAAAAGTTGGAGAAAAGGGGGATCCCTGGGTGGCGCAGCAGATCGGCGGCCCAGGGCGCGATTCTGGAGACCCGGGATCAAATCCCACGTCGGGCTCCCAGTGCATGGAGCCTGCTTCTCCCTCTGCCTGTGTCTCTGCCTCTCTCTCTCTCTCTCTCTCTGTGTGTGTGTGACTATCATAAATAAAAAATAAATTAAAAAATTAAAAAAAAATTGGAAAAAAAACTCAAATACACAAGCTAACCTCCCACCTAATGGAACTGGAAAAAGAACAGCAAATAAAACCTACACCAGTAGCAGAAGAGAGATAATAAAGATCTGAGCAGAACTCAATGAAACAGAGACCAGAAGAACTGTGGAACAGATCAACAAAACCAGGAGCTGGTTCTTTGAAAGAATTAAGATAGAAAAGCCCCTAGCCAGCCTTATTAAAAAGAAAAAAGATTCAAATTAATAAAATAATGAATGAAAGAGAGATCACAACCAATCCCAAGGAAATACAAACAATTTTAAAAACGTATTATGATCAGCTATATGCCAATAAATTAGGCAATCTAGAAGAAATGGATGCATTTCTGGAAAACCACAAATTACGAAAGCTAGAGAAGGAAGAAATAGAAAACCTTAACAGGCCAATAACCAGCGAGAAAATTGAAGCAGTCATCAAAAACCTCCCAAGACACAAAAATCCAGGGCCAGATGGCTTCCCAGGGTCATTCTACCAAATATTTAAAGAAGAAACAAGAGCTATTCTATTAAAGCTGTTCCAAAAGATAGAAAGGGATGGAATACTTCCAAACTCACTCTATAAGGCCAGTATCACCTTGTTCCAAAACCAGACAAAGACCCCACCAAAAAGGAGAATTATAGACCAATATCCCTGATGAACACAGATGCAAAAATTCTCACCAAGATACTAACCAAGAGGATCCAACAGTAATAAAGAAGATTATTCACCATGACCAAGTGGGATTTATCCCTGGGATGCAAGGGTAGTTCTACACTTGTAAAACAATCAACGTGATAGATCACATCAACAAGAGAAAAAAAATTAAAAGAACCATATGATCCTCTCAATAGATGCAGAGAAAGCATTTGACAAAATACAGCATCCATTCCTGATCAAAAACTCTTCAGACTGTAGGGATAGAGGGAACATTCCTCAATATCTTAAAAGCCATCTATGAATAGCCCACAGCAAATATTCTCAATGGGGAAACACTGAGAGCTTTTCCCCCTAAGATCAGGAACACAATAAGGGTGTCCACTCTCACTACTGCTATTCAACATAGTACTAGAAATCCTAGCCTCAGCAATCAGGCAACAAAAAAGAAATAAAAGGCATTCAAATTGGCCAAGAAGTCAAACTTGCCCTCTTTGTGGATGACATGATATTGTACATAGAAACTCTAAGATTACTAGAATTCATACAGCAATTCGGCAGTGTGGCAGGATACAAAGTCAATGACCAGAAATCAGTAGAATTTCTATGCACTAACAATGAGACTGAAGAAAGAGAAATTAAGGAGTCAATCCCATTTACAATTGCACCCAAAAGCAAAAGATACCTAGGAATACACCTAACCAAAGAGGTGAAGGATATATACCCTAAAAACTGCAGAACACTTCTGAAAGAAATTGAGGAAGACACAAAGAAATGGAAAAATATTCCATGCTAATGGATTGAAAGAATTAATATTGTGAAAATGTCTATGCAACTCAGGGCAATTTACACATTTAATGCAATCCTTATTAAAATACCATGGACTTTCTTCAGAGAGTTGGAACAAATTACCTTAAGATTTGTGTGGAATCAGAAAAGCCCCCGAATAGCCAGGGGAATATTAAAAAAGGAAACCAGGGATCCCTGGGTGGCTCAGCAGTTTGGCGCCTGCCTTTGGCCCAGGGCGCAATCCTGGAGTCCCGGTATCGAGTCCCACGTTGGGCTCCTGGCATGGAGCCTGCTTCTCCCTCTGCCTGTGTCTCTGCCTCTCTCTCTCTCTCTCTCTCTCTCTCTCTCTCTCTCTGTCTATCGTGAATAAATGAATAAAATCTTTAAAAAAAAAAAAAGAAAACCATAGCTGGGGGCATCACAATGCCAGATTTCAGGTTGTACCACAAAGCTGTGGTCATCAAGGCAGTGTGGTACTGGCACAAAAACAGACACATAGATCAATGGAACAGAATAGAGAACCCAGAAATGAGCCCTCAACTCTATGGTCAACTAATATTTGACAATCAGGAAAGACTATCCACTGGAAAAAGGACAGTCTCTTCAAAAAATGGTGCTGGGAAAATTGGACAGCCACATGCAGAAGAATGAAACTAGACCATTCTCTTACACCAGACACAAAAATACACTCAAAATGGATGAAAGATCTAAATGTGAGACAAAAATCCACCAAAATCCCAGAGGAGAACACAGGTAACTCCCTTTTTGAACTTGGCCACAGCAACTTCTTGCAAGATACATCCATGAAGGCAAGAGAAACAAAAGCAAAAATGAATTATTGGGACTTCATCAAGATAAGAAGCTTCTGCACAGCAAAAGAAACAGTCAACAAACCTAAAAGACAACCTACAGAATGGGAGAAGATATTTGCAAATGACATATCAGATAAAGGGCTAGTATCCAAGATCAATTAAGAACCTATTAAGCTCAACACCCAAGAAACAATCCAATCATGAAATGGGCAAAAGACATGAACAGACATTTCACCAAAGAAGACATACACGTGGCAACAAGCACATGAGAAAATGTTCTGTATCCCTTGTCATCAGGGAAATACAAATTAAAACCACAATGAGATCCCACCTCACACCAGTGAGAATGGGGAAAATTAACAAGACAGGAAACAACAAATGTGGGAGAGGATGTGGAGAAAGGGGAACCATCTTGCACTGTTGGTGGGAATGTGAACTGGTGCAGCCACTCTGGAAAACTGTGTGGAGGTTCCTCAAAGAGTTAAAAATAGACCTGCCCTACGACCCAGCAATTGCACTGCTGGGGATTTACCCCAAAGATACAGATGCAGTGAAATGCTGGGACACCTGCACCCCAATGTTCACAGCAGCAATGTCCACAATAGCCAAACTGTGGAAGGAGCCTTGGTGTCCATCAACAGATGATGGATAAAGAAGCTGTGGTCTATGTATACAATGGAATATTACTCAGCCATTAGGAAGGACAAATATCCACCATTTGCTTTGACTTGGATGGAACTGGAGGGTATGATGCTGAGTGAAGTAAGTCAGTCGGTGAAGGAGAAACATTATATGGTTTCACTCATACAGGAAATATAAAAAATAGTGAAAGGGATTATAGGGGAAAGGAAAGAAAATGAGTGGGAAAAATCAGAGAGGAAGACAAACATGAGAGACTCCTAACTCTGGGAAATGAACAATGGGTAGTAGAAGGGGAGATAGGGGGGACGGGATGACTGGATGACAGTCACTGAGGGAGGTACTTGATGGGATGAGCACTGAGTGTTATACTATATGTTGGCAAATCGAACTCCAATAAAAAAAATACACATAAAAAAGTAAATTATGGAACAAAAGCATAACCCTAACAATTTTCTGTACTGTTTTTAGCTGCCCGTGGCAGTAAAATAGCCGCCACCACTCTTAGATCCTTGTCAGTGTCTCAGAGGCATATCTCTCACATTCAGGTATGATAGCAGCAGGGTTTGCACTCTCGTTTCTGTTTATTTCTAATGGTTTTTAATACCAGGAAGAAGCTGCTACTGAGTTCCTCCTCTAAGTGACTGGCACTTAGACCTGGTACTCATGATGTCTCCATTTTCCCTGCTCTTCCAAGCCAGAGAGAGTCTCTCCACCAGTGGTTCTTCTCCCTAAGCCAGCACCCCCCATACCATCCTCCTTATCCTTCTTCTCAGACTCAAGGTAGAGACCTGCACCCTTCATGCTATGGCATCTGCATTTTTCCCAAGAGAGATGTGGGCTGGTCCAGCTCCCAGGCCAGGAGCAGCAGATGAGGGGGGAGAGGGGGAGGAAGGCATTCAGAGACAATGTCAACAAGTAGGTCTAACTTAGAAGGAAAAGGTGATAAATATGACAAATAGGTGATAAAGATGTGTGACAAGAAGTGAAAATGAGTGTCTGTCTCAGCGATTTCTTTTTTTTAATAATAAATTTATTTTTTATTGGTGTTCAATTTGCCAACATACAGAATAACACCCAGTGCTCATCCCATCAAGTGCCCCCCTCAGTGCCCGTCACCCATTAACACCCCCCCCCGCCCTCCTCCCCTTCCACCACCCCTAGTTCGTTTCCCAGAGTTAGGAGTCTTCATGTTCTGTCTCCCTTTCTGATATTTCCTACCCATTTCTTCTCCCTTCCCTTCTATTCCCTTTCACTATTTTTTATATTCCCCAAATGAATGAGAACATATAATGTTTGTCCTTCTCCGATTGACTTATTTCACTCAGCATAATACCCTCCGGTTGTCTCAGCGATTTCTTGATTCCAAAAGAAAGTGAGAGAAATTCCCTATGCACGTTGTCCTTAGCTCAGTACTCAGTTAAGGGAAAGAGTTGTTGCAATGTAAAGATCAGAGGAAAGGTTTCCTAGAAAGAGACTCTCCACCATTGGGACAGAGAGGAGTACTTTCTCAAATCTAGTTAGTAGCTTTCAAGAAGAAGCCTCCAGAAAGCTTTATCTCGGGGCTGCCTTGTGTGCTTATGCAGGTCGACCCTGTACAGGGACATCTGGTCAATAGGTAAGTGGGGATTGAAATCAAGACCTGTCTCCTCACCAAGCCTGGCACATCCTGCTATGGGAGCTGCATCTCTCAGAAGGAAAGACTTCTTCTCAAATGCCACTCCCACACATGCCCACATGGTGCACGCGCACACACACACACTCACACTCACACTCACCTGGAACTAAAGAAGAGGTGGCCTGGGAGCTACTTGCCCATGATCAGGTCCAGATCAAGGGGTAAACCTGACATGGATAATTACTGGCCTGTGGTCAGCTTGAACTCCCCAAGAGCATGCTCTGGAGGGTTGAGGAGGTCCTGAAGAAAAAGGCTGGATGCAGCCACTGGGTGCCCAGAAACAAGGAGAGCTTTCCAAGGACACACAGGGGAAAAAAGTAAAATTGCCTTCGAACGTATGTTTCCAACAGTTCTGTTCGACAACAGTGGGCTGTGACGACACACAGTGTTCATCATCATGTAGAGAAGCAGGAAAGCAGCATGGTACAGTATTTTTCATCACATTAGCAAATATTCCAAAAACAGTAGTATCCAAAGCTTGTGAGGGCAAGGTACAATCCTTTCATGTAGAGAAAGAAAAAATTTTAATGACCCAAATGTCTAACATTAAGACAAAAAAAAATAATTTCTGCTATTCCAGTTGAGCATTTACAGGCATTAAGATTATATTTATAAAAAGCCCTTTTAAGGCCTAAAACAATATTAAGTGACAAGAGGTAAAGTTCTAACAATGAATAGGAAAAAAGACCAGAAGAAAATACAGCAAAGTATAAAGGATGATTCTCCCCGGGGGATGGAATTACGTGAGGCTTTCTCCCCTTTATACTGTCGATGTCCTACAATAGACATATGTTACTCTTCATATTAAATGAAGAAGAAAATGCATCATGTAGAAGCTTCATAGCCCGGTGGCCGGTGGCCTGGTGGCTTAGTTAGCTGATGCAGGTGCCAAGGGGGCTGTGGTGGGGGAGGCACGGGGCCAAGCATACATGTGATCCTCTTGGACCCAGTTATACCCGACAGGGAGGCTTAGTTCTGAGCAGTGTGGGTGCTGGGAGAAATCCATCTTGGCTGACACAGGGTCAAGGCTGTAGGTAGGCAGACAAGGGACGAGGCCATGGGTGGGCCAAGACACAGTGGAGGGCTGCCACACCTCAGGTTGCAGCTGTTCCCACCTTAAATGCTCAAGGCTGTCATTCTTATCTGAAACAGTCCTTGAGAGCAGACCACTCGCCAGGGAGTTTTGTTAAAATGCAGACTCTTGAAGCAGAATATCTGGGGCAGAGTCTAAGATTTTGAATTTTTCTCAAGCTTCTAGGTTAACACAGATGCTACCCAAGTGAGGACCATCTCTGAGTGCCATGGCTCTAAGGCACTTTCTCAAACTTCAGGGCACACGGAACTCCCTGGGACAGTTTGTTAGATGCATAGAGCTGGGCCCACACCCAGACTTTCCAGCTCTGTAGGTCTGGGCATGGCTGGGGATTCCGCATTTCTGACAAGCCCTCGGGGGTGCTGTGATCCACAGGCCATACTTCAAGGAGCACCCTGCAATCCTCACTCCTCCGACACCTAGCTCCTCAAAAAGTATCCAAGAACCAGGAGCAGCAGCATCACTTGGAAGCCTTTAGGAACTGCAGATTACCAGACCCACAGAATTACAGTCTGCAGTTTTACAAGACTTGGTGATTTTATGCACCTTAGAGTTCAGGACACTCTGACCTGGAGAGGAGTCCCAGAGCTGAGTGAGTATTTTCCAAATGATCAGCTGGGTCCTGCCCTTCCCAGCCTCTACTCTCTGAGTGAACCAGACACTCCTCCGGGACAGGCTGAGCCACTTGCTGTTCCCCATCATGGTCACACAGCTGATGACCTGCCCACAAGGAATAGCTTCTGCATTCAGCTCATTTCCTTGAGCGATGCGGACTGTGTCCCTCAGGAGATGAACATCTCAGTCACCATGGAATCTTTAAATCAATCCCTTAAATTAGAACTCCTTGCCTCGAGGCAAGTGACCAGCGGAAAGGATGGTTCAGGTAGGGGAGACGGCACACGAAACGAACGCAACAAGGAATTCTGGAAGCAGCTAGAAACTTAACCTATCAATTGCTGGAAGATTGCTAAGATTCTTGATTGTGAGACTTCAGGACTGAGAGTGAGGAGCGCAGTTCTTATGTTTAGGTGACTTCCACGCAGTGCTGTGCTGTAAAGAACTGTGGCATTTCACCAGAATGATTTCCCTTGAAAAATATCCTGGCCTTATTTCTTTGTAATGTACTCCAACTTTTGGGGGGAAATCCCTTTTCCCAAGAAGGTTGACTATTGGAAAAGGAAGGAAAATGTTTTATTTATAGGAGACATTTATTTGCTAAGGTACTTTCCTTAGCCCTGGGCAGAATAAAATATACAGTCTAGATTTTTCTCTTTGCTTGAATTTAAATGCAGGGTATGTTGTCATACTTCCTACTAGTTGAAGGTGTTTTTCTGTTTTTTGTTTTATTTTTAATCTGACAGGAGGATGGGGAGGAAAGCTATTCACCAGTGGCTATTTGAAGTTTAGTGATTGCCCAGAAAGGAGAAAAAAAAAAACCCAACTCTAATGTTATTTTTGAGCAGTGAATATTTTTCACTCTGCAAAGAAATTACTGCAATTTGACACAAGAAATCTAAGGCATAGATAAGTGTGATCTTGAAAAATTGTCTTTTGTTGGCTTGATGGTAACAAAAATAATCATGTCAATGCTAGAGGCATTTCCCCATGGTTTAGTGAGAATTCATCCTGTGTAGCAGAAAACCGTACACCACTTTCTGTGCACTGTTATAACAGGAAAATGGGGCTAACTGCTAGAAAGGATGGGGGTGGCCAACCTGCCCATCAGGCAAGGCAAGTCATGGTTGTCACTTCCTGAAAGAAAATTATTTCAAATGACTTTAAATTTGAAGATGAATTACAATAATAATAATATATAATATATTATTATATTATAATATATTATTATTGATATATAATCAATAATATATAATATATAACCATATATTATATAGTTATTCAAATATGTTCAATATTACAGAGGGTTATATTTTTACATTTGAACATATTTGAATAACTATATATAATTATATTATATGTTATATATTATATATTATATATAGTATGTATTATATACATGTATGTATATATTAATATATTATAGTATATATAGTATATATAATTATATATTATATTATATATATATTTGAATAACTATATATATTATATATATGTTTTCACTTACGAAAAGAAATATGGCACAAAAAAAAATTAAAAAAAAAAAAAGAGGGGATCCCTGGGTGGCACAGCAGTTTAGTGCCTGCCTTCGGCCCAGGGCGCGATCCTGGAGACCTGGGATCGAATCCCACATCGGGCTCCCGGTGCATGGAGCCTGCTTCTCCCTCTGCCTGTGTCTCTGCCTCTCTCTCTCTCTCTGTGACTATCATAAGTAAATAAAAAAATTAAAAAAAAAAGAAATATGGCACAAATCTCTGAATTAACTTCAGCCTTTGATAACTATCCCCTGCAAATTACTGATGTTCAGGGTCACTGTATAAGCTGGCATTCTCCAAAGGTGACATAATAATGATTTTTGCTCTTGCACCCCTGGATCTCAGAGCAGACATGAATGATGAGGAACAAGCTTTGAAGATGGTCTCTGTGCTTCTTGGATATGAAGGTAAAGGACACAATGTCCCCTTTCAGAGTTTGAGAACTTTGATAGAGAACAATATGTGTGAGTGTGGTGGGAAGGGTCATTTTTCTATCTAGTTTGTTTTCCCATTACTATTAAATTCAATTTTATTTTTAGTTTTTTTTATCTTAGTCGACACACAGTGCTACATTAGTTTCAGGTGTACAACATAGTGGTCCAACTTCTATACATTTGCTGTGCTCACCACATGTGTCACTACTGTCTGTCCCCATACAGCGCTATTACAACATCATTGACCACACTCCCTATGCTTTGCCATGTATTCCTGTGACTTCTTCATCCCATAAGTGGAAGCCTGTACCTCCCATTCCTCTTCACCCGTTTTGCCCAACCCCTCAATCCACTCCTCTATGGCAACTATCAGTTTGTTCTCTGTATTTACAGACCTGATTCTGTTTTTGTTTGTTAATTCATTTGTTTTGTTGTTGTGATTCCACATATAGCAACCTAGGTGGCCACTGATAGACAAATGGATGAGAAATATGTGATACACACACACACACACACACACACACAAACACACACAATAGAATATTACATAGCCATAAAAGGGGTAAGTTCTTGCCGTGTGTGACTGTGCATGGACTTAGAGGGTATTATGCTGAATGAGATAAGTCAGACTGAGAAAGATAAATTTTAGTCTAGTTTATCCATGTAGAGTCAGTTCTTGGGAAAGTAATCTCCCTACAGTGCTAGAACCTGGCTCAGTGAGAAAAAAAGCAATAAATGGGTATTTTCATGTAACACAAGCCTGAGAAACAGGCAGCTGAATCCTTCCCTGGCTCCTTGAGCAGTGATCTAAACTCCTAATGGCCCTAAGCACCTGAATGAGGATATCTCACATGCTGCTCACCTGTTCTTTGTTGTATTATCAACTCCATAACTTTTGGAAATAATGTCTGAGAAAATCTCAAGCCTTTCCACTATTTAGCAGATATACTTAGTAAGTGTCCCTTTGTAATTGAAGAAACAGTCTCCAGAAAGCTGTTGACTTATGGGTAGAGACCCCATCAGAGGCCACATAATGCCTCTATGATGATGGGGCATTATGGAGTTGTTGGGTTTTGTTTTCTGGGACAGAAAGAGGAATAAAAATATTCCATTCAACTTTCGTAACTTTAGAAAAATATGTAAAACAAATAAAGCAAAATGTTTTAATACATTTCATATTTATATTGTGATCATGGAAGAGGACAGTAATGAGAGGAGAACAAAAAGAAAAGAAGTGAACACAGATGTGGAGAAAGGCTCAGACCTGGATAGGGAAAGATGAAGGCAGATGCACATAAAAGTGGCAGTGCAGGAATTCACTGCACAAAAAAACAAAAACTGGTTTCATTTAGGCCTGACGTTGAAAGCACAGATGTAAGAGTCTTCTCTCTCCATCACTGCAACAAAGAAAGGACTTTAACCGGGTGTTTGCAGAGTTGGCACCACCAGCTCTCTGGAATCCTCTAGAACCCAGTCAGAGTGTCCATCAGCCGCAAGACAGTTGGTGCCAGAATGTATAAGCTGCCGAAAGTTTGAACCAATTATCAAAAAGCAATTGTTAATGCGTTTTGATAAAAAGAGAGCTTCGACATTGACACAGCACCAGTACACACATGTAATGACAATTTGGCAACAGGAAGATATTTCATCCTTTCAAGTGGCCCCTACACTTTTTTTCTGGAGGGATCCAGAGTTTCCAGTTTCTGGGAACAGGTTAAGAAAACATACATGCCCTGACTTGCCTAGAACTCAAGTCAAGATATTTCAGGCACGGATTACCTCAAAAAGGAATTTCAATAGTTCACCTGTGCTAAGAGTGCTTTTACCTCCTGTGAAAGCATTTCCAGGACCAGGATCTGTTGGGCATGGTCTTTCCCAGGTGCCTTGAAGGCCCAGGGCTTCCAAATGTTGCCAGGGCTGATGTGCCTCTGGTCCTCCCGTTAACCAGCCCACAGCACCAGTCTGCTCTTCCACATTCAAAATAGAATAGAACCTCTGGCGGCTCAGTCATGATCTCAGGGACTTGGGATCAAGCCCTGCATCAGGCTCTGCACTCAGCAAGGAGTCCATTTAAAGATTCTTTCTCTCCCTCTGCCTCTCCCCCTGTTCCCTTTCTCTCCCTCTCTCTGTTTCTCTCTCTCTAAAATAAATAAATCTTTAAAAAAAAATAGAACTTCTGGCTTTTCTTTTTCCTATGATGCCTTCTCCCCTTAAAGATCCAGAATGGGGGCAGCCCCGGTGACTTAGCAGTTTAGCGTCGCCTCCAGCCCAGGGTGTGATACTGGAGTCCCAGGATCGAGGTCCCACATTGGGCTCCCTGCGTGGAGCCTGCTTCTCCCTCTGCCTGTGTCTCTGCCTCTCTCTCTCTCTCCTCTCTGCGTTTCTCATGAATAAATAAATAAAATCTTAAAAAAAAAAGATCCAGAATGTTCTCATTGGGAGATGGTTTTCTTCAGGTTAGACTTGAACTCCTTTTAAATTGCAGCCAACCAGGGAGGGAGGGAACTCACTGAGAACAGAATGTGGGAGAGAGCAGGCAGGAGAGGTGTGAGGACATCTGGGTCACAGGTCTCCTCTGCTTGCATTTTGCCCTTTTCCCTTTTCTACTGCGACTCTGCACTTGGGTCCATCCTTCTCAAGGAGCAGGGACAGAGTGGCTGTGTTCCTGAGCAGGCCCACAAGCAATGAAAACTGGCTGGCCTCCTTGATCAAGATGGGAAAGACCTGCCTACTGCTATAGGAAAAGGAACTTTCAGAGACCCAGAGGGCTCATCAAAAAGCAGTGACTCTGCAGGCTTGTATGTGACAGGTGGGGCAGGGGTGGGGACAAAAGGAGGTATGAGAGGCCCAGGAGCCCTGAGGAGGATCCAGGAAGAAGCAATGGTAAGGTCGGTCAGCAGGGCAGGCAGCCCAGGAGAGCCTTCAGCAGCTTCTTGGGGAGACCCAGCTGGAATATACAGGGTGGAGGAACACATTTGCTTCTGTGGCTGCCTCCCCACTGCTGGCTGGGTGGGGATGTCACCTCACCTCTCAGCGTCTGTACCCAGTACTCTATAAAATGGGGATAACCAACCAGCCACCCAGCCACCCAGCCACCGGGGGTCACACAGAGCTCTAAAATCGCCAAGGGCAATGTTCGAAGTACCAGCCAACTGAGATGCTTCTGTGGTAGTGATAGCTCTGAGAGAGGAGCTGGCTTCAAAACTGAAGTGGGATGTTTCCAGGCTGAGAGAGGGACTTTCTGGGCTGCAGTGGGAGATAACTCAGGGTTGGGATGGAGTGCAGGGGAGGTGTGGGGGGAGCCCAGCAGAACTGGAGTCCTGAGGTGGTGCAGCTGTTTGTTGCATTTCTGTCCTGATTAGCATTCTAATGCACTTGTGTTAACGGTGGCCCAGAGGGTCAGATTAATCAAAGAGGAAAGCAGTTCTCTTTCAATTGCAATTACAACCATTATTTATGTTATTGAAATTAATCAATCACTATTGATGGCCTTTACTATTTTTATACCACTTTGGGGGGCCCGGACAATCTCCAGTCCCTCTCAGGGCTGGGAGGTGGGAATGTTGCCCCCACAATGTAATGGAAGAAGGAGGGTTGTGTGGTTATTAAATTTTTAACATGCAATTTCTGTGTAAAGCAACATGTGATTTATGTTCTTCTATTTTCTTGGCCAAGAGCTTAGGCATTTTTTAATAGACCTGTATCCCAGACATCAGTCACCCACATTGGCACTGGATTGGGGTGTGCCAAAGGACACTTGCTAGTATGATGTGACTGTTCTGCTCATTGGTGGGTGGGGGGGGGAGGGTGTGTATAGGAACTATGGAAAGGCCACGGTTTCCAATCCCACTACAGAAGTCTGCATATAAATTACAAGTACCCACACTGGTCTCTGCTAGTTTGAATGTGTAGCACTTTTTTCCCTATCACAACAGAAAATGGATAAGCTTAACAATGTGGTGAAAATCATACTCATGTTCTGAGCAAGACAACTCCACGATAGGGAATTTCGAATACCTTCCAACGTATAAGACTTTCTAAACACATATTTACTTCTAGCATCCTGTTTTATTCTTTTTACTCTCATAGCTAGGCCAGGTAGTTGTTAGGGAGCTGCCTAATAGGGTAGAAAGAGCAGAACTTTGGGCGTCAGGATAAGGAGCATTTGAATATTTGGTGGGCCACCGTCTCTGCTATATGGAACAAGGGACATCCAGTTGGGCTTTGTGGCAAGAGTCCACAGGGTGGAGAGGTAGGGCAACCAAGTCATTCCGATGAGCCTGGGGCTTTGTCAGTGTTGGCACTGAGAGTCCTTTGCCCAGGTCACACTGCCAAGCCAGAGAAAGCAAAGAGGGCTGGTCACCCCACAAATGGTGGAGAGGGGAGGACATCCCAGGAAGAGCAGTGGATGAATGTGCAGCCTACGCCCGTTCCAAAGCTCACCAGCATGAGGAGCCCTGGGGAGCAGCCGGTCGGTCGCAGGTGGTGGAGGAGTGGAGGACAAATCTGGAAGGCCCACACTTACCCGGGTGGGCCATGGTCACTGGGGAGAGGGACAGGGCAGTTGTGCGTGTTGGCGCTTCCCTCTGGGCGAGCGTGCAGGGTGCACGGGGAGGCCGGGCTGGTTCAGGTAAGTCAGGTAAGTCATGAAGCTCTGAAAGGCTCAGTGAGAGAAAGATGACTTCCATCAGAATGCTTTGAGGACACGAACAAGAGTCCCCTGGAATCAGCTTCAACCATAGCTGGGATTGGATTTATGGACCCAAATTGGGGAAAATGCTGCTGATGGAGGCTCTGGCTTTGCCCCGCCTGTGAGGTCCTCCTGGTTTCCGTCCATCCTGCCGGGGGACGCTACAGGGGCTCCAGCCTCAGGCCCTCCGCCCCAGCCCCAGGGGGCATGAACACCCCTGCAGTGGCTCACTCTGAAGAGCAAGGACAATTCTCCCCCTCAGGGCCCCAGAGAACTTCCCCTTGAGTCTCTGCCGTTCCTGAACCAATGCCAGGGTCTGCATTCCTGGCCGCCCTTTGGTCATCTAGGGAGCTCGCCCTGAGGCCTTTGGGGCTGAGGTTTGCATTGCAGCTGTCTCTGCAGGAAACCCCTCCAGAGAGAAAACAGAAGGAAGGCACCTGGACCAGGACCACTGAGAAGTGTGTCTCCCTGCCAACCACTTCACACACAGGGTGCTTAGACTCTACTCACGCAACCCACACAAGGCCCACCTGAGGCCAGAAAGGCAAAAGAGGGAGACCTGGGAATCCCTGCATATTTTATAAAGACTTAAAGGCAAACCGCCTCTAAAGTTCTGCATGGGGCCCTTCAGCCTATAAAACAGTTCACTTGTAGCCCCAAGGTGGGGGCTCCTATGGGAAAGAAGACAGACTCCTTGTAGCATAATGGGGATCTCCTCTACATGTGTTGACTTTGTCCCCCTGCAGATTTCTCCAGAAATCTCTCACCCAGCCCCCAGACCCTAGATCCCACCCATGAAAGTCCGTTTCCAAAAGCCTCCACTCCTGGCTCCACCAACTGCTGTAAACAGGTGGCAGTGTTGAGTCTCTGCCACCAGCAGGAGGTGCCACTGGACCAGCTGGACCAAACCCACCCAGTAAACAACCTTCCCAGCCCGTGGCTGGAAATCTTTGTGGGTCAAGACCAAGCCTCAGCTCAGGACTCCACTCCAGCCAGGAGGCTCTCTAGTCCCCAGAGTGGGATGAGGGCTGACAGAGCCCTTTGTGCATACTGCCATGGTATTTCTCATTATGTTGAAATTGTGTTTCAGTGTCTGTCTAGCCTTCTCATCAACTGGGAGTTTTCAAGGACCAATCTCGGCACAGCACCGTGGCTGAAATTTAGCAGATTCTCAATGTGTTGAACCGAACTATCCAGAGAAATCAAATAATGTGTTCACAAAGGTTAACCCTATCATCTACTCACTTGGTTCCCTAGCTTTCTTTCAGTTAAGAATATGAATGATCACTGAAAATTAGATCAACGGCAAGATCGATGATAGCCTCATGAAACAATTTATCCCTTGTCCATCCACAGATGCCCAGACACCATGGGACTTTGAGCCTTAGCCCCAGATTCAGTTTATTAGCCATACAGATAAAGGGATTTCTTGGCTCCCGGCTGCTATGCGACTCTTAAAGCTCCTACGAGGATTCCTAGCAGAGCAAAATACATTTTTCTGCATTTTTTTCTTGGAACATGGCATTTCTGCTGGGAAGCCAAGAGCTTCCTTGAGATTGTTGATCTTGTGCTGACACCTGTAAGCATTTCTCTGCTGCCCATTCAGAACATGGTAGCAAGAACCAAAACCCCTGTGCTGGATAAATTCGCTTCGCATCCTTGCATTAGCTCTGCTCTGAAACTCGACAGTTCAGGGAATAGCATTGTCTAAAGTCTCCGAAATCTGGTGCATCTGCCATCACAATTGCAAGCAATTCTGCCCTAATTGCTCTAACCTAGATGACCATGCTTTTTGCTGTACAGGGAGAAGCTAATGAGATGGAGAGCTTTCTCGGATGTGAACCTGCTGGCCCACTGCCTAATGCGCCATGCCAGGGACCTCTGGGAGCCCACCTCCCAGATTGCCGATGTGCCTGGTTGCAGCAGAACATGCTGATGTGTCTATCGATTTCAATAGGATGGAAGTGGACTGTAAAATAGAGCAGCAGGTGAACAGAGGCCCTGCAGGGGAGCAACGAAATGGTTCCTCCCAGCACATTCAATATCCGCACATCGCTGGAATAGCCTCTTCTCAATAACAGGCCAGTTCTCTGACCAGAGTGTACATTAGGAATACGGTGCCACGGAACCAGGCGGGGAGAGTGACAGTCACTGGTCTGGGATGACGCAGCTTTCTGCTCATGGCACCAGAAGCAAAGCTTTGGGCTTGGGAACCTGTGTCAGGGAGCAGAGTTATGATTTACCCTTAGAAATGATTCACTTCCCGGCAGCTGGTTACATGGTCGTTAGTGTTGTTAAGGTGAGTCCACATTGTGGGAGGAGCTGGTGGCAAGTCCTTCATTGAACTTTCCCTTTGTAGTTCAAAGAGGAGGGGATCAAATAGACGGGAAACAAGACACTGGTGATTTGTCTCTCTGTGAGATCCAAAGACTGACAAAAGGAAAGAAGGAATAACAAGAGCTTGGAAGATAGTCTGAGGGGTCTCCAGAAAGGATTAGAAGCTTCTAGAAGCAAATAATCATCTGGCTGCCCCTGAAAGAGGCAGGCAGGATACTGAGCCTAATAGTGGGTCACAGTCATGATATGTGATGGAATCAGAGCCATGTTTTCCTTGCTCCCAGACTTGGCATGTCTTCTTATCCAGCCTAGTTCTCTGTGGGGATCAGAGCTAACAACATTACATCAAGTAAACAGGAGGGGGGAAATGCTCTGCATTGCCCTGCATCTTTCCTAAGAATAGAGCCACCAAAACCCCTTTCTCCATCCTATTTGCTGAATTCCCATGGCACTCAATGTGAAAGCAAACCTAAGGCCTGTCTTTCTCACCTTTCTGTCTGCTGTGTTTATGAGCCAAATAAATTACCTGGAGAAAGAGGAACCACGACCGCATCTGTGGCCAGGCTCTAACCCAAAGTTCCATCACTCTTACTTGGCAAGAGAGCCCACTCGGTATGTTGGCAACTGACTTGCCCAAAAGTTCTCCTGGAGAGACAAGCCTTTCACCTCCATATGCTTGGCTCCATCCTTTTGGCCACCGCTCTGGACGCTGTCACCAGAACAAAATAGGCTCAGCCTTGTCATCTGAGAAGAAGGACTGTGATACTCTGACAAGACACAAAAGAAATCAACCCCACAATATGAAACCGAGGCTCTGCTGCAGAAACAGAGATGACAGTGCTTGAGTCGGCACTGAAGTTTGCATCCCTTTTCCCGGGCTCTCGTCTGGGCAAGGGGCAGGACTCCTGCCATGATCTCTATGGAGACCAGCTGCAGGCACTTGTGTTTTGGAACAGCGGGTGCCCACCTTGACACGAAGCTCATCTAGCAGTTGGCAGCAGATCTGGGGAGCTCTGTGCTCCCCCTAGCTTTTTGGTCCTCATTATACCAGCCTTCTAACAAGTTCCAGAGTTGGAACTGCTTCCCACTGTTGTGACGAGGGGGTACAATAGTCCCCCTTTATCCACGGTTTTGCTCTCTTTGGTTGTAGTTACTCACAATCAACCTCTGTCCAGAAGCAGATGAGTCTCCTGAAAGATCACCAGGAGGTCAACAGTAGCCTAACACTACATCACAGGCCAATTGTTGCCCTCGCTTGACCCCATTTTATCATCTCACAGCATCATAATAAGAAGAGTGAGTACAGTGCAATAAGATATTTTGAAAGGAAGACCACATTCACACAGCTTTTGTGGGTTTCCATGGCACAAATATCCCCTTTCTGGCCAGTTTTTATAATGTATTGTTTCTTATAATGTATTGTTACAATTGCTCTATTATTGTTGTTGTTAATGTCTTACTGTGCCTAGTTTATAAATTAAACCTTATCACGGGTACATATGTATAGGAAAAAACATAGTATATAGAGGGTTCTTTATACTCTGCAGTTTCAGGCATCCACTGAGAGTTCCCACCCCCCCCAAAGATAAGGGGGGACAACTCTGACTCTGATCGGGGACTGACTGTTGCTCTGCTGGGTAGTTTCCAGGGAAGGACATCTGAGTTCCAAGAGCCAGGCTGGACACAGGAATTGCAAACACTGGTTAGGTCACCTCAACCCAAGCTCTCTTATGGTCATTTTTCTTTTAGCACACTGTGACCTGTTTCGAATCATGATAGGGACAAGTTTTTCTGTGCATGATGGTTCTTAGCTGGAAAATCGAGACCAACACAAAACCTGTCTGGGGCATCATCAAAACAAAGCACACTTGTGGAAATACGTATACGCTTTGATGGGGCCTTAACTGGTTTTTGAGCCTGTACTTTGTGCAAGATGCTGAGCTTGGTACTCAGTGGGCTGACTCTCTGAGTCTGTTGAGGAACTTAGGATTGGATAGAAGGCTAAGCTGTCAGCACTGGTGGATGACGCTAACAGGGTAACGTAGAAAATAACACCTGGATGGCCAGATGGCAGGTGGTAGTCAAGGCACGGAGCATGGAATCCACCCTTCTCGGTGGGTTTCCTCCCCTGTGCTCGGCAGCCCCCAGCAACACAGCTGCCCATGGGGTGCCCTCCACGAGGCAGTAAAATCTGTCACTCTTGCATCCGACAAAATCCTTTTACAGGAAATAAAATCCTATTGGCCTCGGTTATCCTGTGAACCGGCAGAAACAATAAATGTTTGTTGTAGGAATTAGAGAATCATTAATCCTTTGCTCCTACATCTAGTGGGGAACTGCTCCGAATATTGGCCTTGCCCTCACAGAACCCACGTATACCTACGTGAAGGCAATATGGTAAGATGTGGGGTCCAGGGATTATTCGGAAGTGCCTTCAAGCAGCAGTCAGAGCCATGCTGGAGTGAGCTCCATCAGCTTGGGAGAGCTGAGAGTTAAATATGCATGAGTTTTGTGAGCCAGTGGTAAACTGGTTGTACCTTGAAACTGGCCAGAAAGGGGATATTTTTGTGCCATGGAAACCCACAAATGCTGCACATCAGAGTGGTCTTATCTCAGAACAATATTGTTGTGTGCCAGTTTATCAGCACGTCATTGGTCTAGCCACTTAGCTTCTCAAAGCCTGTTTCCTCATCTGTTAACCTAGGTAACAACACTGGCTCCACAGGTTGGCTGGGAAGGTTAAGTGAGAAAATGCACGTCAAGTATGTACACTAAACTGTAACCTGTTCGTCTATGTACATGAAGGGGCCCACCCTTTCCCACAGTCTAAAGACCGCCTCAGAGCATAGTGATTTTCAAACCCCCTATTCTCCCCGGAAGGAAAAATACCACTATTCTAGTGGATCTGTGCCATCTTCTGGGACTTGCCAAGCTTGGGAAGTCTTCCCATCTCGGAACAGACCACATGGGTAATTCCCATGACCAGGACTGGCAGCTAAGGAGTTCCCACCAGCAGAACTGAAGGATCAAATGAGTCACTACGTGCTTTGAAGTCTTAGGAAGCCCAGCCACTACTGATTCTCTCACTGATCAACAGGAAAAACTACAGTGTGCCCTTTTATGAAAATGTGGGCTAGTCTTTGCTCAGCTGATACTCCTCTCTGACACAGCGTGTCCATGCCCCGTTACTGCCTTTGCCTCCAGCGTCAGCCACTCCAACGCAGTGTTTCCAGCACGTAAAGCACCACTGTGCTGCCAGGTGCTGCTAGTAGACAAAATGTATGAGCCAATTTTAAGATTCTTGGAGGGGACATTCATGTTCATTATCAAAGTAGTGTGTCTGGTCTGCTTTGGTATATCAGGGAAAATTTTTTTAAAGATTTTATTTATTTATTTGAGAGAGAGAGAGTGTGTGTGTATGTGTAGGGGAGGGGAAGAGGGAGAAGCAGACTCCTGCTGATCGGGGAGCTCAAACCAGGGCTTGACCCTGGACCCCAAGATCATGACCTGAGCCAAAGGTAGATGCTTAACTGATTGAACCACCCAGGCGCCCCAGGAACTATTTTTATTCAATGTTTTGCATTAAAAATGACTTTTTTTTACTAATACAAAATTCACAGTCTTCTCTAGAAAATTAGGAAATTGGCCTTCATTTTAGGATAAATTATATTTGTACTTTGAGTTTGTTCAAATATGTCCAGATAGCTCTATTTCAGATGTAGAATAAGTAGGAGAGAAAGAGGCTAGAGCCAGTTACTTGCTGTCCAGAGGCATTTTTAAGACAGGGAAGGAATGAACTGGTAAATTTAGGGGCACATATTTTGAGGATGAGGCTATGTATTGAATTTTTTTCTAGTACCTTGGATGACAAAAACTGGTATCAGGCCATTTAAACCTTTTAAACCTCTTTTCTTCATTGGTGAATTATTCAGCAGATGCAGCCTTCCTCAATGGACACCCTATTTCCAGAAGGTAATGAAAACCTGACCATCCTTTGTACTCAGGAATATATTTTCCTTCAGAGTCATCAGAAGACTGGATTCATTAAGCTAATCAGAGACTGAAGGCGGGGATATTATATCTTCAAATATGCAAGTTAGTCATCTAGGATAACCTAGTTTCGATTATTTGCATCTTCAACCCTACTATCATCTTCTTGGAAAAACCAGGTTGAGTCTTTTGAGGGCAAGAGCCATACCTCTTCTTGACTAAACAAAGGTATGTTATCCACACATTTTCCCAGAATTTCCCTTATACTACCGTCTCCCTGTCCCTTCCTCTCCCTCCTCTTCCTTTCTCATTCAGACATGTGGCAAAGCCATTTTCTCCTCCTTCCCCTTAATGTCCTGATAAACAGATCCTCACTCACGGAATCTAGATTACACCCCCATCAATAACAATGCTTACTGAGTTTCAGCTACTAGCTAATCATGGGACAAGCACTAACTCAGTTAAAATCACCATCTCTGGGCAGCCCAGGTGGCTCAGCGGTTTAGCGCCACCTTCAGCCCAGGGCCTGATCCTGGAGACCCGGGATCAAGTCCCAAGTTGTGATCCCTGCATGGAGCCTGCTTCTCTCTCTGCCTCTCTCTCTCTCTCTCTCTCTGTGTGTGTGTGTGTGTGTGTGTGTGTGTCTTTCATGAATAAATAAATAAAATCTTAAAAAAAAAATCACCATCTCCTTTTATGGAAATGAAAACCAAGATCACTCAACTGCGAAGTTGCAGACCCAGGCTAATGCAATACTCCCATCTGGCCTTCAAACCCCTTTGGGTAGAGTATGGTCATTTGTGAACCAAACATTTTGAGCTCCTGCCAGTACTAAGATCTGTATTGGGCACTGGGGTTGCAGAATACCCAAGGACCTCAAGAGCCTCCCAGCCTCTATGAGGGGTAAGAGAGAGAGAGGAGGAGGGAACATACAATGTAGCATTTTAAGCAATAGGCCAGACCCGCACACCTGGTGCCAGGAGAATACATAAGGAAGCACCCAGCCCAGTCACGATGGGGCCCTGAGACCTTCAGAGAGGAAATGATGGTAAACGGAGTCTTTAGGCTCCATGGAAAAAGCCAGACTGGGCAGGGCCAACCCCATGAACAAAGCAGGCAGGTGCAAACAGCTTGGCCTCTGGGTGAGCCATGGGGGTCCTGTTTCCTAGGGTATGAAGGCTCAAGTGGAGTTGGCTGGAGAAGAGGTCACAGCCAGTCAGATGGAAGGTCATGAGGCCTCAGGTTCCATCCTACACTGGGTGGAGGGGACAGGGCAGCACTGAAGCATTTCCTCCCTTGTTGGGATTGATGGTGGGACTGCAGGGAAGGTGAGAGCTGAAGACAGTAAGGTCAATTTTGGTCTTAGATTGAAATGCCTGTGGGACACCGAGGCATGGTAGCCCATGGTAGTAGAACATGCAGTCCTGGCACTACAGAGTACCTGCTGGGAGGGAGACATGAGAGAGTCCCATCGGTGGCTTCAGGCCATGGGAGAGGCTGCACTCCAGTGGGGAAAGGTGCGGAGTGGGAAAAGGAGGGGACACCAGCTCTTAGGAGGCAGAGAGAGGGAAGGGAGGCTTCAAAAAGGTCAGAGAAGGAGTAGTCAAGCAGTCCTCAAAAGGAAAACCAGAGAAGGAAATAAATTGAGTCGACTATTACAAGCACATCAGTTTGGTCTATAATGTCAAATGCTGAAGACCCGGTAGGTCAGATAAGGGCTGAAAAATGAGCACTAAATTTAGCTACCAGGGGGCCAGTGGTGGCCTTGGTGAGAACACCTTCCCCAGGATGGTTGGGGCTGCAGGCAGGGTGCAGGGTGAAGAGGGGATGGACGGGAGGTAAGGACGTGGGACCAGCAAGTGTAGACACAGTGCACTTAGGCAGGCTGGGAGCACAGAAGATGGATAGCCTAGTAAAGGAGTGTTTTTCGGATTTTTTTTTCTCAGAGGAAAAAGGCATAAATTATATACATATACTTCTCTATATTCATATAAAAATATCATGTAAATATATTTTAACTATATCTTATAAATAGCTAAAATAAATAACATAAATAAATAACATAAATCAATCTAAATATGTGTTAATGCTGTAGAAAGAGAACCTTACAGAGAGGGAGAGGTTGAAGAATCATTTGGTGTGGGACCCAGGAAATTTAACAAAAATCCCCTACAGGATTTTAACAAAAATCTGCTCTGGACAAACAGAGCAGGACTAACTCCGTTTTGTGCTGCACCCGCCACCTCCTGTATGACCCCCACATGACCTGCTTATTGCTTAAGGCGCTGCCCCACCCTAGTCGAGCCGCTGGGTACACCTTAATCGGAAATCGGCTCCTAACAATGTAACCCCGCCTTGTGCCCGCCAAAACTGCGCCGATTCTGACCAAAGTAATAGGCCAGCTCAAATGGATACTATAGGGTAAGATGTAATTCAATCGGCCACCGACATGACTGTGCAACTTTCTGCATATGTTACAATCCCATTGGCCACTGGCCCCTATAAAGCTGCTGCGCCTCTTAGTCTGGGGGTCCAAGTCCCTGCTCCGCTGTGTCGGGTACACTTGGACCCAAGCTCGAGCTTGTACTAAACCCTTGTGTGTTTGCATAGGTGTAGGCTCCTTGGTGGTTTCTCGGATTCGCAATCTTGGGCACAACATTGAGAGCAGAGACGACTGGTAGAACTTAGTCCCTGGGGAAGTTAGAGGGTACAGGATCCAGGGCACAGATGGACCAATTAGCCTTGGAGGGGTACCAGGAAATGTGACTTTGCCCGGGGCTTGGGGAAGATCATCATGCCCCTGCGTCCCTCGCCTCCCTATTTGTAACCAGCTGAGTGAGAGACACCAGAGACTCATGCCTGATTTATTATACTAAGAAAGCATGGTTTATATCGGGGCTGGGCCTTTCCCCGCACTGTGCTCTCCACCCCACCCAGCATGCACCCAAGAGGCCCTATGTTGTTCTCCATCAAGATATAGGATAAGGGCAGCCTGGGTGGCTCAGCTGTTTAGTGCCTGCCTGCAGCCCTGGGCGTGATCCCGGAGACCAGGGATCGAGTCTCATGTCAAGCTCCCTGCATGGAGCCTGCTTCTCCCTCTGCCTGTGTCTCTGCCTCTCTCTCTGTGTCTCTCATGAATAAATAAATAAAATCTTAAAAAAAAAAGAGAGATATAGGATAAGCTGCAGATCATAGCATCCTGTGTCAGAGAAAGCTGCTTGCTCTGTGTGGCCAAGGAGGAGATATCTGACTTCCCAGCAATAGCCACTCCGGAGAGAGAAAGAAATGCACATGGCCCCCTGGACTCATGCATTTTCCACTCGTCGGAGCAAGTGAGGAGGTGGAAACAAAGGCAGAGAGGCTCTTCCTCACTTCTGAGTCTTTCCAGAAGGCTAATGTTTCTAAATTAATTGACATAGGCAGGAAGGACAAGAGGAGATAATGACATTGAGATAGTAAAAATTTGGAAGTAGGCCAACAGCAGACTGAAAGGTTCATGGCCATTTACACAGTTGGTGATGGGACCACCTTCTGAGAGGAAGCAACAACCACCATAACCGGACAATAACTGCATCGTGGTGGGTTCCTCGTACGCCTGGCACTGTGTCACTGTCGCTAATCCTAAGAACATCCTCTGCCGGGCAGTTATTATTGCCCTTTGACAGAATAACCAAAGCTCAGAGTTTCTAACATCATGACATAGTGTCTCCATACCACCAAGGCCTGGTAGACGCCAGTGGCTGAGGCTTGCAGAGCCTGGAGAAGGAAAATGCTGTTGCAGAACCTGGGGGAGGGAGCTGACAGGGGACCCATCGAAGGACTGCTGAGCAGCCTGGAGTACCCAACGGAGAGTGGAAACTCCACACTTGTAATGGACCAAATCCGAGTGATTGCATGTGCTCAGCAGCCCAGGGTTAGAAGTGGAAACAGCAGACTGTTGGACTGAGACAGGATTGCAATTCGGCTGGGCAAGTCAAGGACCGAGGAAGCAGACGTGGGGTCGAGATACTTAGAGCAGTCAATCTCCATCCTGACACCATCTCAGAATCAGCTGGGGAGTTTTGAAAAACACAGGAATGGGGACGCCTGGATGGCTCAGCAGTTTAGCGCCTGCCTTCAGCCCAAGGCATGATCCTGGAGTCCCACAATTGAGTCCCTCATCGGGCTCCCTGCATGGAGCCTGCTTCTCCCTCTGCCTGTGTCTGCCTTTCTCTCTATGTCTCTCATGAATAAATAAATGAAATCAGAAAGAAAGAAAGAAGAAAGAAAGAAAGAAAGAAAGAAAGAAAGAAAGAAGGAAGGAAGGAAGGAAGGAAGGAAGGAAGGAAGGAAGGAAGGAAAGAAAGAAAGAAAGAAAGAAAGAAAGAAAGAAAGAAAGAAAGAAAGGAAGAAAGAAAGAGGAAGGAAGGAAGGAAGGAAAGAAAGAAAGAAAAAGGAAGGAAGGAAGGAAGAAAGGAAAGAAAGAAAGACACAGGAATGCCCTGTCTCTAAAGATTCTGGTTTATTTTTTTTTAAGATTTTATTTATTTATTCATAGAGACAGAGACACAGGCAGAGGGAGAAGCAGGCACCATACAGAGAGCCTGACGTGGGACTCGATCCAGGGTCTCCAGGATCACGCCCTGGGCTGCAGGAGGCGCTAAACCGCTGCGCCACCGGGGCTGCCCAAGATTCTGGTTCAATTAGCCTAGGTGGCACCAGGGCAGAGCTGGCTTGTAACCCTCCCCAGGTGATTGGAATATGAGGTTAGGTCTGAGCACCCAGCGAGCAGTGCTTCTCCAGGGTGGCCCAACAGCAGGACAATGAGCATCACCTGGCTCTTTCTCAGAAATGCAAATTCACAGGCTCCACCCCAGAGCTGCTGAATTAGAACCTTTGAGGATGGGGCCCAGTCAGCTGGGTTTCAAATCTTCCTCTGGGAGATTCTGATGTACCCTAAAGTTTGCTAACCACTGCCTTAGAGGACCTGAGAAGAAAGAGTGGAGTTGGAGTCACCTGGTGGTTAGAAAGGTCCAGGATGTGGGTGGCTGACATGGAATCCAGACTCAGGTCACTGGTGTTCAGGGCGTGGACCCTGGGGAGCTGGACTGTCACTATGGGACAGCAAGCTCGCTCAGGTGATGGGGAACTTTTGATAGCGTGTAGGAGCCTCAGTACACAGGGGGCTTAGGCAAGCAAAAAGACACAATAATATCTCTGCTCACAACATTTGTGAGCAGAGATTTTTTTTGAATGGCGTGTGTGTATAATTCCTTAGAAATAGCTTGGGGAGCAGGTGAATGCTGACCCTGCTTCTGAGCCCAAGCTGGCAAAACCTCTCATATCACACCCACTTCAAGAGAGGACCACCCACATGCCCAGTCTGGAAGCCCCTGGGTTTGGGCTTCATGTTCACCTAACCCTCCTGAACCAAGTGAACGTGTGTTAGACCTCATTACAGCCACTGGGGGAGAAGGTAACTTTGCCAAGAACAGCCCACACAAATGTGACTCTAAGGTTAGCTCAGCACTGCACTTAGATTTTTCAGGAAAACACTGTTCTCCACAGAGAAAATGCAGAGCTACACGAGCCCCCAGAAATTGCCTTTGCCCTTGAGACTTTGACTTATGTGCTTCGCAGTTGAATTGGGCCCTAAGAACGGTGTGCTTTTTGCCTATTTATATCAGAAACCGACTCATTTTGAAAATTGCAGTGAGGGATTTATAGGACAGAGATTGTTCAAAGTAAGCTTTGTTCAAAGATTGCTTTAAGTACAGCTTGTTTTTCCCCCATTTAAACAATATTTTTAAGAAAAAAAAATGGTGGTGCCTGGATGAACATATACACAATACTTGTACGTGATGTGCTTTCACAGAGCATTGGTATCCAGTTGGACACATTCAAGTTCCTAGTAACAAATTAAGAAACCATCAAAGAAAAAAGAAAAAACAAAAAGCACCACCTCTCTAGAACTTACCCAGGATGGAGAGGAGCTATCATGACTACCTACAGCGCCCCTCTAAGTCCCAGCGAGGCCTTGCCTCCTGCGGAAGAATCCCTGATAGGGACCAGGGTTTGGGGCATCAGCAAAACCTTTGCTGTAACTACAGAGCCATCTTGTGGTCCTGCGTGGTATTTGTCACAAGGAAATGCACTGCACGGGCGTGTCTCAGCACCTCAGCACTGCCCAGATGCAACTGGGCCGAACCTGTGTTTATAACCAGTGAAATTCATTCCTTCACCTAACACGACTACGTAGGCCTTGGTAGAGGCCTTCTGAGTAGGGGAATGAGAATAATCTGGAAAGGGCAGGTAAAAAGAGCTCTGGGAAATCTCTCAGGTCTTAGGAATAACACGCTCCTCTACCCATGTCCCTGCGCAACCAATTTCTGGCAAGGCCAAGGAGAAAAAGCCATGTAGCCTTTTCTGTGTGACAACGAAACAGTAGCAACAGATGGGAGGCATTTCAGCCTGGCTACCTTTGGGAAAGGAAATTTTCAGTAGAAGGTGTCAGATCTCTCTGTGTTTTAATGTTTCTGTCAAGTAGTAGGTCAATGTCAGTGCTCTGGGATGCAAAATGTACGGCTCCCTCTTGCCTGGCATTCTCTTGCTTACAGAGAGACGTGCACAGCACTGCCTGCGAACACGCTCTGTGGCCTTTGGATTTGATGTATTCCAGTCTGAATGACAGCTGGGTTTGTTAATTATGACCACTATGGAGACTGGAGAAAAACTAATAAAGATCTTTATCACATCATTTAAAAAGAATAGTATAGTAACTTCTTGAACCACCTGGAATAAGCTTGCGACCTCTAAGCAGAGAAGATGAAGAATAACAATAACTCTGTAGATAGGAAGATATGATGATGACTGAATTTTTTTATTAACTTTTCAAAATTCAATAGGTGTTTACAAATGAAAGCTCAATATATTAGAAGGGACGTCGAATCTTGGCATATCTTTGAAGAAGTGGTTTGTTACCTGATTCCAACGATAGAAATCTATCAGAGCCATAGGAGCTTTGCCCAGCAAGCATTTTTTACACTTTCCACTAAAAAAAGCAATACATGTTCATTATATAAACTTGAAAAAGAGCACAAATAAAAAACGAAATCAACTTATGTTCCTTTTGCTGCTAATATTTCATTGTATTGCTTCCAGGTTTTTATGTCCTCTTACGTATTTTTTAAACAAAGGTTGTGATCACTGTTTAATTTTCCCACTAACATCATGACATAGTGTCTCCATACCACCAAATTCCTCACTAACATCATTTTAATAACAGCTCAATACAGAGTTATGCACAGACATATATTGACACAGTTACTAAAAATACAAAAAATTCACATAATATGTAAACCAGAATTGTTTCTTATCCTTTGCCATTATAAATAACACTGCAGTGTCCTTGTACAAAACTCTGTACATATTGATGCTTCTGCAACCACTACCTGAGAGAATTTATCTTACCCATAAGCCTTGCACCAGATGCATGATGTTGGGAAAGTACTCAGGATCCACCTCCATCCACATTCTAGCAGGTTCGGGGCCGATCCTGAGCTTGAATCAGCAGGCTCTTCCCAACAGATATCTCTGATCCCCTCCCCCCACCCCCCACCCCTCCAATAAGCAAACAGACATCATTTCCAACTTTACTCCTGTCTGCACCACAACCCTCTGCCCTGGTGAGTCCCATTGCTTCCCTGAGCTCCTCCAATTCTGGGTCAGCTCCATTCCCCACTCACTCACTCTGTGCCAGGCTCTCGAGATCAGGAGTTGAACAAGACAATACTTAAACTGCAGAGTTCTCTCGCCTTCTGAAGTAACCTGCCTTCTTTGATCTGGCTATCCACATTCTGCCCGGTTCCACTTGTGATTTGCAAGGTGCGGGGTCATCTCAGATTATGTGGCTCCCACACGTACCCCCCAGTTATCCATTAGGGGGCCTGATTCATTTCTATGGGCTAAAGTGTAAATGAATTTTCTTGTCACCTTTAAAATGCACATGCTCTTGAAGACTATAACACATTAAACTGTTATGGATCATAATTACCTTGATATGAATTCATTTATCAGGTCCTTTCCTCTTCCCTCCCTTCTGAGCAAAGTTTTGTGTCTGTAAGCACTCTAAAAAGTCAAAGTTTCGTGACAAAGAAAGAGAAGTCCCCTTCTTCAGCCTTCCCTGACTCCTTAGAGGGCAACCTCTTTTAGCTTTTTCTTTGCTTCTTGCTTCTGTACTTCTAAATAAATTGTGAGTACTGAGATTTCTTGATTTTTCTTTTAACTTTTAGATAGTACTATTCATTTCCATTATAGAAGATTAAGATCCAGCTTTTTTACTCCAACCCACCTACACACACACAGGCTTACATTCTTATGATAATTAAATACTCCAAATACTCCACCGTATTTGTATGTATACACTAGTTCAATTTCTCTTCTTTTACAACTTACTTTGGTGTGGTTTTTGTCTGAGTTCCCCTTGTTAACTGATCTCAAATTCTCTATCATTTATATAATCTCCTCTCGGTAGGTTGAAATATATCAGACCATCTTACCAATTTCATCCTTTTTTATAAGACTTCCTTCTTGGAGCACCCCTTGTCTTGTTCTAAACTGGGTGCTGGGATCCCTGGGTGGCACAGTGGTTTAGCGCCTGCCTTTGGCCCAGGGCGCGATCCTGGAGACCTGGGATCGAATCCCACGTCCGGCTCCCGGGGCATGGAGCCTGCTTCTCCCTCTGCCTATGTCTCTGCCTCTCTCTCTGTGACTATCATACATAAATAAAAAAAATTTTTTTAAAAATAAATAAAAATAAAATAAATAAAAATAAAAAATAAATAAATAAACTGGGTGCCTCCCTGACGCCTGCCAATCTGTGCCTCTCCTGTGATAAACTGCCTGCCTGCCTGGGCCCTGGGGCTTCCTCCTCTAGACTCACTCCCTTCTTCTGTTGAAGGATGTCTTCCAGTAGCTTTCTGAGAAAGAATACATGGACAGTAAAATTGGAAACCTTACACATCTTAAATCCCTCTCTCCCACCCATATTCTTGACTAACAATCTGACTAGATAATAGAATTCGAGGTTGAGATTTATTGTCCCTCTGAATCTTTTTTTAAACATGTTTAAAATTTATTTGACAGAGAGAGCACAAGCAGGGGAAGCAGCAGATGGAGAGGGAGAAGCAGGCTCCCCCTGCTGAGCAGACAGCCCAATGTGGGGCTCCATCCCAGGACCCCAGGATCTTGACCTGAGCTGAAGGCAAAGGCTTAACGAACTGAGCCATGCAGGTGCCCTTTCCCTCTGAATTTCAAGGCATCCAGTCCTACTACTGGGAAGTCTCTTGCCACTCCGATTCCTGATTCTTTTTCTGTTACCTGGTTGGTTGGTTTTTAAATTGGAAGATTTAAGACTCAATTTTTTCCCCTAGTGTTCTGAAAGTTTACGCTAATGCACCTTCATGCAGATCTTTTCCCCTAAAATGTGTTGAATACTCAACGAACCCTTTCAAACTGAACACATTTGGCAATTTCTCCATTCTCATAAGTCTTGAATCACTTGTGTGAGCATTTTCTTTCCCACATTTTCTCTATTCTACATTTCTGGAATGCCTATTATTGGTTTGTTGTACCTTCTGAAATGATCATTTAATTTTCTCATTATTTTCCTCCTGTATTGCTTCTTTTCTTGCTATTCTACATTCCAGAAGATTTATTATCATTTTATCACTCAATTTCTCTTTTCAATTTTTCATTTCTGCAATCAGAGTTTTAATATCTCCTGATGGGGGTGGTGGACCATGGGGTGGTGGATGGGGGTGGTGTTTTGTGAAACTACGAATATATGAATTATAATTAATTTTTTTTTTACTTTGTTCTCTATGTTGTCACTGTCGCCTCTGACTTCCTTATTTTTTTTGTTTCAGTTTGTGTCTTTTATGTTGAGGGTGTCTGGTGATCTTTGGCTGCCTTCTTTAAGGGCAAGACACTCCAAAAGTTTATTAGAATTTATGTAGACTCAGGATGGGGGGTGGATTATTTACTGACCACTGGGCTTCACTGTGCAAGGCGATGGGTTGGCCACTGCATGTGAGCCCCTCACCCCTCTGTGGCCAGCATCTTTAGGTCTTTTCTCTTGGTATAGTCAGGCTCTCCTTGGAGGGATCAGGGAAGTGCGAGTCTGGCTGTGATCTCCTTGGAGCCACGTGGGGAAGGGAGCTTAGATTTACATCAATCAACATGTACTCTTTCCTCCAACCAGCCTCTTCCCAGTGCTATAGCTCTGAGTTCAGCTATGACTGACATCCCCAAGGCCAGATATCTCTAGTTCAACTTTTCCTCAGGTAAAACTCTGGTATTCAGCTGCAGTTGGTGGAAGGGAGTCCCTCAGCTGCGTGGAACAGAGACAGCACGTGGGGCTCATTGTTTCTTAAAGGATTTGCAAATAGCCCTGCTGTTGGCTCCACCTAGACCTCTATTTTCCAAGGTCCCTGGCACTTGCAATTCCTGAGACTTCCCTTATTTTGTTTTTATTTCATTGTCTAAGTCAGACTCTCATGCACATCACCCACTCTCATGTAGTTTTCTACTTTCTGCAGCCCGCTAAATCACTAAGCACTTTTCCTTCTGTTCTCCACCTTCCAAAGCTTTGTCACCTGACTTCTGATTTACTTTTTTTCCTTGTAGATCTCTGCCGGGGTCTGGGCAGACGGTAGTTGTTGGTTTGTTCATACTCTGTACAGAAAATGGAAGAGTCAGGTCCTTTTCATGATGAAGAGTCAGAGTTTTAAGGGAAGCAAGGGGAGAGGAGAAGTTCACAGCATTCATTCTTGCTCACATGGGGCACAGGGAGGAGTATCAGAAATCAGGGAAGCCCTTGACAGCCAAACAGCAGCCTGAGCACCAGGATCACTGAGAATAGAGGCTGCCAGAGGGAAGAGAACAGGAAAGAAGGAAAGTCAGAGAGTGTCAGAGAAAAACTGTTACTTTAAAAGTATTCGGGGTTGGGGGGGCGGCAGTGCCAAGGTGGTACAGTCTGTTAAGTGGCCCACTCTTGATTTTGGCTCAGGTCTTGATCTCAGGGTGGTGTGATCAAGTTCTGTGTTGGGCTCCATGCTCAGGGGGGAGTCTGGTTGAGTCGCTTTCTCTCTCTTTCTCCCTCTCCCTCTGCCCCTCCTCCCTGTTCTTTGTCTCTCTCTAAAACAAATACAACTTTAAAAAAAAAAAAAGTATGCAGTAGGCCAGCAAGGGTCTCAGTAACATTAAGACATTAATTCACAAATGTTCTGGCTGCCAGAAAGCACCCTAGGTGAAAAATGCAGCGTGAGCCCCAGCCCAGCCCCACCTCGATCACAGACTGACAGACAGACAGAGCTGGAAGGAACCCTAGGGATCTTTCATCCAGCCCTTACATTGCCAGGCTCAGGGGCTCAGGGCTATGTCCAGGTTCTCATAAGTAGTGACACAGTGGTGACTGGAGCCTAGACAGGCATGATGACTAGCCATGCCTGGCATTGTCACCCCCAGTGGAAAGAAAACACTACTGCCACAGTGTTCTCTGGCACCACATGGCTTCAGACAGGGGAAAGCTGGCAAAACCCTACATATCTGCCCCCCACCCCTGCTCCCACTGAGACCCTGTGCCCCATCAGCAACTACAGTCTACCCACCAGCTCCTTGGCGCCCCTCAGTTCTTCAGAGACACCATCATGTTTGTACTCTGAGCCTTTGAGATCATTCACTCAGGTGCTTTTTGGTTCCGAGTTAACATTTTAACATGGTCACCTTGTGGCTTCTTGGTGAATGGGTTGGAATCAGCCAAGAATGTAAGGAAGCTGCTGCGGTGGCACAGGCAGAAGACAGTGGCCTGGACAGGGTAGAGATGGTGGCCAGAGAAAGAAGTGGACAAACACAAGCTGCTTTTCCCTGAGACCCAACAGGACTGGCAGATGGATTAGTAATGAAAGTGAGGAATTCAGTAGGATTCTTACTTTCCAGCTCAAGTAACTGGGAGAATGTTGGTGCCATTTACTGTCATAGGAAAAGCTGGGGAGTGGGGAGCTGGTTTTGGATGAGAAATTAGATATTTTAAAGACATACTTATTTCTTTTGGATGAAAGATCTAAATGTGAGACAAGAATCTATCAAAATCCTAGAGGAGAACACAGGCAACACCCTTTTAAAACTTGGCCACAGCAACTTCTTGCAAGATACATCCATGAAGGCAAGAGAAACAAAAGCAAAAATGAACTATTGGGACTTCATCAAGATAAAAGTCTTCTGCACAGCAAAATAAACAGTCAACAAAACTCAAAGACAACCTAAAGAATGGGAGAAGATATTTGCAAATGACCTATCAGATAAAGAACTGGTATCCGAGACCAATAAAGAACCTATTAAACTCAACACCCAAGAAACAAACAATCCAATCATGAAATGGGCAGAAGACATGAGCAGACATTTCTCCAAAGAAGACCACATGGCAACACGCACATGAGAAAATGCTCTGCATCCCTTGCCATCAGGGAAATACAAATCAAAACCACAATGAGAGGGATCCCTGGGTGGCGCAGCGGTTTGGCGCCTGCCTTTGGCCCAGAGCACGATCCTGGAGACCCGAGATTGAATCCCACGTCGGGCTCCCGGTGCATGGAGCCTGCTTCTCCCTCTGCCTATGTCTCTGCCTCTCTCTCTCTCTCTCTCTCTGTGTGTGTGTGTGTGACTATCATAAATAAAAAAAATTAAAAAAAAAACACAATGAGATACCACCTCACACTAGTGAGAATGGTGAAAATTAACAAGACAGGAAACAACAAATGTTGGAGAGGATGTGGAGAAAGGGGATCCGTCTTGCACTGTTGGTGGGAATGTGAACTGGTGCAGCCACTCTGCAAAACTGTGTGGAGGTTCCTCAAAGAGTTAAAAATAGATCTGCCCTATACAACCCAGCAATTGTATTACCCCAAAGATACAAATTCAGTGAAACGCCAGGAAACCTGCACCCCACTGTTTATAGCAGCAATGTCCACAATAGCCAAACTGTGGGAGGAGCCTCGGTGTCCATCGACAGATGAATGGATAAAGAAGATGTGGTCTATGTATACAATGGAATATTACTCATTAGAAACGACAAATACCCACCATGTGCTTCAACATGGATGGAACTTGGGGTTATTATGCTGAGTGAAGTAAGTCAATCGGAGGACAAACATTATATGGTTTCATTCATTCAGGGAATATAAAAAATAGTGAAAGGGATTTTAGGGGAAAGGAGAGAAAATGAGTGGGAAATATCAGAGAAGGAGACAGAACATGAGAGACATCTAACTCTGGGAAACAAACAAGGGATAGTGGAAGGGGAAGCAGGTGGGGGGTCGGGGTGACTGGGTGACCGGCACTGAGGGGGGTGCTTGACAGGATGAGCACTGGGTGATATGCTATATGTTGGCATATCAAACTCCAATAAAAAAAATATACAAAAAAGGGCAGCCTGGGTGGCTCAGCGGTTTAGTGCCACCTTCAGCCCAGGGCACGGTCCTGGAGACCTGGGATCAAGTCCCACGTCTATATATATATATATATATATGCAAAAAAAAGGACATGCTGATTTTGCAATGTTTCAGACAAATATAACTGGAATTTCTCTGAAAATGTCAAGTAGACATAACCCTGAAGCCTTCCTGGTCTCAGGTTCCTCCTCTGTGAAATGAAAAGAGTAAATAAAATCATCTCCATTGCCGTCCCTGACACCCAGACAGCCTTCATTCCAACACTGCAGTCTGTGATGGTGCCTGTCTGCAGAAGCTGGAAGCTAGACCTGTCAGTTTCCATCTCAGAGGAAAAGTCTAGAAGAAAGACATGCATTTGGAACACGGTGGTGTAAAAATGGTCCTTATAGTCCAAGGAACTCTGTGCTCCTCTGGGAAGGTGTGGGAAGAAAAAAGAAGATGGTTTGGATTGCCTGAGCCCCAAGGAACTTTAAGTGGCCGGGGAGATCATTTCCGTTTTTTCAGCATTTCTGAAAAAAGTGGACAAAGCAACACCTTTGAAAACATAAATGACTCACCTTTTCCCTCTAGTTGCAAAGTAGCAACGAAGAGCACAACTACTAGCTGAAACCGTAAATGCAACCGCGAAATTACTTTATCTGTGAAAACAGTGACCCAGTGGAATCCAGAGAGTCTCCAAACCCCAAGGAAAGGAGTTTTTAAGGAAAGACCCTTTTTGTGAAAACCACTGGAAATTGAGCATATGACTTAAAATGGTTTGACAAGTGGTTCCATGGTGGAGTGTGTTCATGAAGCATAAGGAAATAGGTAATGATAGAAGACGTGATCGTTTCTGAAGGAGAGAATTACAGAAGGCTACTTGGGTCTTAATACTCTTCAGGAAGCACCAAACATAGGCTAAGGGTGAATTGGCCCACATGCAGGGGAAAGTGGGAAGCATGAATAAAAACAGTCAACCCAAACAACAGTGAGCACAGGTCCAAATTAAGTAATTCCTACACAAAGCAATTTACTGTCATTTTTTAATGTAAAATTGGGCAGCTTCCCCAGCATCTTTATTTTTCTCATCAAGATAAGTAAGTTTTCTGCCCCATTGAATATCAGGCTAATTTCCAGCTCCTTTGTATATTAGAAGTAAATTTAGAAACTACAATAGGATTAAAAAGAAGACATGGTGCTTACTCACACATTTTCATCTTAAACAATTTAATTTCCGAAACTGCCACCTAAACTAAAATGAACAAGATCATTTTAATTTTCAAATTACATGTTTCTTAAAAAGCAACCCAGTAGCTTCCAGCTCAGGAAAATCTTGCTATGCGTTTCAACTAACCATTTGTGACTATGAAAAATACAACTTTAAAGTTGTGATTTTTGGGGCGCCCAGACTCTACAAAGTACTGCTACTATTATTCATTCAAAAACAACCTCAGGACTTGAGAGGGCCAGACGGTGGAGGAGTGGATCCCCAAGTCACCTGTCCCCACCAACTTACTTCGATAGCTTTCAAATCATCCTGAAAACCTGAATTCAACCTGAGATTTATTTATGTTTTAAAAGATTTTATTTATTTATTCATTCATGAGAGACACACAGAGAGAGAGAGAGAGGCAGAGACACAGGCAGAGGGAGAAACAGGCTCCATGCAGGGAGTCTGACGTGGGACTTGATCCCGGGACCCCAGGATCACGCCCTGGGCCAAAGGCAGGTGCTAAACCACTGAGCCACCCAGGGATCCCTCAACCTGAGATTTAAAGAGAGAACAGCTGGAATGCTACAGAGAGAATAATTTGCACTTCTAACAAGGTAGGAAAGCAGAAAAAAATAAAAAAAGAATCCAGTGAGGGAGGGGCCCCGTGAGGAGCAGGGGTAAAGGGGGCAGTGGGAGCCTGCGGGACAGGAGAGCCCGGCCCGGGAGAAGCAGAAACTTTAAAAATCCACACCGGATTCTTCTTGGAGGGAAAGGCGCTCACAGGGAACTTGGGCAGAACCACAGGAGGGGCAGTGGAGCCCCCAGGTTCCCAGGGTCACTAACAGAGGAGGGGCGCCCCAGGGGAGAGCTCACCCCACACCTGTGAGCGTGGTAAAGAGCTGGAGCGCACGCCCGGTGGGGCCCGGGGAGCAGCCCAGGTGGCTGCTCTGCGCAGAGAGGGCTGCGCGGCCGGAGCGTGATTCCAGTGGCTCAGGTCCCAGAGCCCAGGGCACGGGGGACACAGCCCAGGATCCTGCGCTCCCCCTGGGACAGGCGGAGGCGGGGAGGGCACAGGACAGTGAGGACACTTCCGTCACTGGGTGCCCCGAGCTGTGCAGGTCAGCGCCCCCCACCCCCGGAGCATCCAGACCAGTGCAGACTGGTATCTGCGGTGGTTACTGCGGGACCTGACTCCAGGGCTGTGGGGTTGGACACTGCCAGTGGGGTTGTTCCTGCTGGTGTCACCCTGTGCCTGGGATGTAGCGCGGCCACCAGGGAACAGAGGTCTCATGGGGTATACAGCTCCCGCTGAGCCGTGCACCTGGCAGGGGGCGGGGCAGCTCCCCCAGGTGCACACACCTGAGAATCAGCACAGCAGCCTCTCCCCCAGAGACCAGTTGAAAGGACCTGGGAAGAGGCAGTTCTTGGCCGAGCAGTGCTGGAAAGCTCCACGGGGATCGAGGGACTTACAGTATATTGAACCAGAGGGTACCCCTCCAGTTTTTTTTCTTCCTTTTTCCAGTACAACTTCGTTTTTATATCAGACTGTAAATTTCCATTTTTTTTCTCTTTTCCAACCTTGACTACAATATCTTACCACCTCTTCGTTTTTAAGATTCTTCCATTTTGACTTTCATATTTCTATAATTACAGGTCCTAGATATATTTTCCACTTCTAGATTCCCTTCAACATACTCCACTTAACTTTGGGAGATATACAAGATGTTTTTGTTGTTGTTGTTTTGTGTTTTTTGTTTACTCTGCCTCATTTTGTTCTACAATGGAGGAAGTTAATACCTTCTAAAACATGACCAGCATGCACCCAGAAGCAAGTGGAATATCGTGCTGGTTCATTCTGTGAGATTCCTCATTCCCATTCTGCCCCCCTCTTTTATCTCATTTATGTTTTGGTGGTCATTGTTGGGGATTTCTTTTTTTTAAGATTTATTCATTTATTTATTCATGATAGAGAAAGAGAGAGAGAGAGAGAGGCAGGCAGAGACACAGGAGGAGGGAGAAGCAGGCTCCATGCCAGGAGCCCAACGCGGGACTCCATCCCGGGACTCCAGGATTGTGCCTTGGGCCAAAGGCAGGTGCTAAACCACTGAGCCACCCAGGGATCCCAGTTTTGGGGCTTTCTACAAGTATTTCTGGTTTATATAAATTTAGGACTGAGCATCTTCTAACAGTCAGAACTTAATATACTCAGAAACAAGAGGATCACCTTATAGAACTTCTCAGGTAGACTACATTCTCCCTCCAATACAACTTAGTCACCACCACCATGTCCCAGTCCCCCATTTTTTTCCTCCTTTTTAAATTCTTTTTTCTTTTCTTCTATGGGATTCTTGGCCATTTATTTTTTACTGCTTTGTTTTAAATTTTGTTTTTCACTTTAGCGATCCTTTTGTTTTATTTCATTCTGACCTTTGTTTTCAATTTCTGGTATCTGACCTTGGGAGAATCATATAGGCTGAAATTTACTTAGGTGGTGGTTGAAATTCTTGACTCAGCCCACTCATACTACCACTCTACACTGAGCAAAAATGACTAGAAAGAAGAACTCACCACGAAAGAAAGAATCAGAAACAGTACTCTCTGCCACAGAGTTACAGAATTGGATTACAATTTGATGTCAGAAAGCCAATTCAAAAGCACAATTATAAAGCTACTGGTGGCTCTGGAAAAACGCATAAAGGATTCAAGAGACTTTGTGACTGCAGAATTTAGATCTAATCAGGCTGAAATTAAAAATCAATTAAATGAGATGCAATCCAAGCTGGAGGTCTTAATGATAAGGGTTAATGAGGTAGAAGAAAGAGTGAATGACATAGAAGACAAGCTGATGGCAAGGAAGGAAGCTGAGGAAAAAAGAGAAAAACAATTAAAAGACCATGAGAAAAGGTCAAGGAAAATAAATGACAGACTCTGAAGGAAAAATCTACGTATAATTGGGGTTCCAGAGGGCACCAAGAGGGCCAGAGGGCCAAAAAGCATATTTGAACAAATCATAGCTGAGAACTTCCCTAATTTGGGGAGGGAAACAAGCATTCAGATACAGGAGATAGAGAGGCTCTCCCCCGCCCCCCCCCAACCAAAATCAATAAAAACCGTTCACTACCTCGACATTTAATAGTGAAACTTGAAAATTCCAAAGATAAAGAGAAAATCCTTAAAGCATCAAGAGACAAGAGATCCCTAATTTATATGGGGAGAAATATCAGATTAACAGCAGACCTCTCCACAAAGATCTGACAGGCCAAAAAGGGCTGGCAGGATATATTCAGGGTCCTAAATGAGAAGAACATGCAGCCAAGAATACTTTATCCAGCAAGGCTGTCATTCAGAATAGAAGGAGAGATAAAGAGCTTCCAAGACAGGCAGAAACTGAAAGAATATGTGACCACCAAACCAGCTCTGCAACAAATATTAAGGGGGACTCTGTAAAAGAAAGAGGAAGCCCAAAGAAATAATCCACAAAAACAGGGACCAAATAGGTATTACGATGACACTAAATCCATATCTTTCAATAGTAATTCTGAATGTGAATGGGCTAAATGATCCCATCAAAAGACGCAGGGTCTCACACTGGATAAAAAAGCAAGACCCATCTATTTGCTGTCTACAAGAGACCCATTTGAGACCTAAGGACACCTGCAGCCTGAAAATGAATGGGTGGAGAACCATTTACCATTCAAATGGTCCTCAAGAGAAAGCAGGGTTAGCAATCCTCATATCAGATAAATTAAAGTTTATCCCAAAGACTGTAGTAAGAGACGAAGAGGAACACTGTATCATACTTAAAGGGTCTATCTCACAAGAAGATCTAACAATCATGAATATTTATGCCGCTATTGTGGGAGCTGCCAAGTCTATCAATCAATTAATAACCAAAGTAAAGACATACTTAGATAATAGTACGTTAATAGTAGGAGATTCAACACGGCACTTTCTGAAGCGAAATGACAGATTTTCTAAGCACAACATCTCCAAAGAAACAAAGACTTTAAATGATACACTGGACCAGATGGATTTCACAGATATATACAGAACTTTGCATCTGAACACAACTGAATACACATTCTTCTCAAGAGCACATGGAACTTTCTCCAGGATAGACCACAAATCAGGTCACAAATCAGGTCTCAGCCAATACCAAAAGATTGGGATTATCCCCTGCATATTTTCAGACCATAATGCTTTGAAACTAGATCAATCACAAGAAGAAATTTGGAAGAAACTCAAACACGTGGAGGTTAAAGAGCATCCTACTAAAAAATGAATGGGTCAACCAATAAATTAGAGAAGAATTAAAAAGATTCATGGATTAATGAAAATGAAGATACAAAAAAAAAACATGAAGATACAACCATTCAAAATCTTTGGGATACAGCAAAAGCGGTCCTAAGAGGGAAATACATCACAAAACAAACAACCCTCAAAAAATTGGGAAAAACACAAATATACAAGCTAACCTCGCACCTCGCTGTGATCATCAAGACAGTGTGGTACTACCACAAAAACAGACACATAGATCAATGGAACAGAATAGAGAACCCAGAAATGGGCCCTCAACTCTATGGTCAACTAATATTTGACAAGCAGGAAAGACTATCCACTGGAAAAAGGACAGTCTCTTCAATAAATGGTGCTGGGAAAATTGGACATCCACATGCAGAAGAATGAAACTAGACCATTCGCTTACACCATACACAAAGATACACTCAAAATGGAAGAAAGATCTAAATGTGAGACAAAAATCCATCAAAATCCTAGAGGAGGGATCCCTGGGTGGCGCAGCGGTTTGGTGCCTGCCTTTGGCCCAGGGCGCGATCCTGGAGACCCGGGATCAAATCCCACATCGGGCTCCCGGTGCATGGAGCCTGCTTCTCCCTCTGCCTGTGTCTCTGCCTCTCTCTCTCTCTCTCTCTCTCTCTCTCTGTGACTATCATAAATAAATAAAAATTAAAAAAAAAATCCTAGAGGAAAACACAGGCAACACCCTTTGGAAACTTGGCCACAGTAACTTCTTGCAAGATACATCTATGAAAGCAAGAGAAACAAAAGCAAAAATGAACTATTGGGACTTCATCAAGATAAGAAGCTTCTGCACAGCAAAAGTAATAGTCAACAAAACTCAAAGACAACCTACAGAATGGGAGAAGATATTTGCAAATGACGTATCAGATAAAGGGCTAGTATCCAAGATCTATATAGAACTTATTAATCTCAACACCCAAGAAACAAATAATACAATCATGAAATAAGCAGAAGACATGAACAGACATTTCTCCAAAGAAGACCTACACATGGCAACAAGCACATGAGAAAATGCTCTGCATCCCTTGCCATCAGGGAAACACAAATCAAAACCACAATGAGATCCCACCTCACACCAGTGAGAATGGGGAAAATTAACAAGACAGGAAACAACAAATGTGGGAGAAGATGTGGAGAAAGGGGAACCGTCTTGCACTGTTGGTGGGAATGTGAACTGGTGCAGCCACTTTGGAAAACTGTGTGGAGGTTCCTCAAAGAGTTAGAAATAGAGCTACCCCACGACCCAGCAATTGTACTACTGGGGATTTACCCCAAAGATACAGATGCAGTGAAACGCCAGGAAACCTGCACCCCACTGTTTATAGCAGCAATGTCCACAATAACCAAACTGTGAGAGAAGCCTCAGTGCCCATCAACAGAGGAATGGATAAAGAAGATGTGGTCTATGTATACAATGTAATATTACTCAGCCATTAGAAACGACAAATACCCACTATTTGCTTCAACATGTAGGGACCTGGAGGGTATTATGCTGAGTGAAGTAAGTCAATCGGAGAAGGACAAACATTATATGGTCTCATTCATTTGGGGAATATAAAAAATAGTGAAAGGGATTTTAGGGGAAAGGAGAGAAAATGAGTGGGAAAAATCAGAGAGGGTGACAAACCATGAGAGACTCCTAACTCTGGGAAACGTACAAGGGGTAGTGTAAGGGGAAGTGGGCAGGGGGATAGGGTGACTGGGTGACAGTCACTGAGGGGGGCACTTGATGGGATGAGTGCTGGGTGTTATAATATATGTTGGCAAATCGAACTCCAATAAAAAAATGCAAAAATGCTTTTAAAAATTAAAAAAAAAAACTGCTCAGCAGTGTTAAGTTCATCTGAATAATGCAGAGTTTCTCTCTCCAAAATGAAGATGATCAGTCCTGCCACCATTATATCAGAAGCCAGTATAGAGTTTAGTTTTAATGCAAATAATTGAGATGTCTTTTTAAAGAATTAATATCCAGTTTCTGTGGCATACCATTTTTCTAGCTTGTTTTGGCTTGTGGCAAACTAGAATAACCTAAGTTATATAAAAATTACTAGTATAATAGAAAGTAATTTGGATAGCTTTACTATTTGTAGGAAAGGATGTATTACATGTTCACTGTAAAATAAAACATTGACAATACAGAAAAGTACGAAAGGAAGTACAGATCATTGAAACTGTATAATCTAGAGATAGCTATGGTTGACATTTTCTGTGCATACTTCCAACCTTTTCCTCTGTGGGTACTTGTGCACTCCACACCTTACCTTACTCCTTCCCATACACATAAAATTGAGATTATATTGTCAATACTGCCTTCTGACATTTTTTCCTTAACATATCATGACCAACATCCTTTATGATTTAATAGTTAGCTCACGATTTTTAATATCTACATGGTATTTCATCATATAGCTATAACAACATTTACTTAACATTCCCAGATTATTGAACATTGGGTGTGTATTTTTCCAGTTATAAATAATGGTGCAATGAGTCATCTGTACATGTATTGTTTGCATCTTTGATGACTTCCTTAGAATAAATTTCTAGAAGTAGAATGATTGCATCAGGGAGCATGTTATACACATTAATGATTTTTTTATTAAAAGACTATTTTTAGGACAGGTTTAGGATCACAGCAACTGGAGAGGAAGGTACAGAGAGTTCCCACATTTCCCTTGTCCTCAAACATGCACAGCCTTCCCTATTATCAATATCCTGGTGCCAGAATGGTACATTTGTAACAAATGTAAACTGACACATCATAATCACCAAAGTCCATAGTTTGCATTACAGTTTACTCTTGGTGATGTACATTCAATGAGTTTGTACAAATGTATAATGACATGTACCCATTTTTATGGATCATACAAAGTGGTCTTACTGCCTAAAAATCTTCAGGTTAGGGATCCCTGGGTTGCGCAGCGGTTTAGCACCTGCCTTTGGCCCAGGGCGCAATCCTGGAGACCCGCGATCGAATCCCATATTGGGCTCCCGGTGCATGGAGCCTGTTTCTCCCTCTGCCTATGTCTCTGCCTCTCTCTCTCTCTGTGTGACTATCATAAATAAACAAAAAAAAATCTTCAGGTTATACACATGTTAAAGACAATTTAAATATTATCTAGCAATGGAACAATTGATACTCTATCAGTCCGTGTCCCTGACGCCTTGCAACATTCAGATTATAAGGGAAAAAAAGTCCTTGCAATGTGATAGATGAATGATGCTATATCATTTTTATTTTTTAGTGAGTTTTAGTAGGCTACGTAGTTATTGCTTATTTAAATTCTGTGTCTGTTCATGCCCTTTGCCTATTTTAAAGCTGAATATTATCTTTTTTATTGCTTTAAAAGAAATATTTATAGACCCATTTTCATGTGTAGCTATTTTTTCTCATTTAAAGATGACCTTTTACTCTCTGTATTTAGTGGTGATATTTTATTTTCTTTTAATATATAAAATTTTTAATTCTTATGTAGTCAATATATGGAAAAACAGTTCTGAATATTTGAAGCTAGAGTTTCTAGGTTTTAAAAAAATACACATTGCAAACACACATGAAAGATGCATACTCTCACAACAAAGGAAATTCAAACATAAAATAGTAATGTGCAATTTTTAATCTATCATATTAGCAAAGATTAAAAGCCTTAATAATATGACTTGGGCAGCCTGGGTGGCTCAGCGGTTTAGCGCTGCCTTCAGCTCAGGGCCTGATCCTGGAGACCGGGGATCAAGTCCCGCATCAGGCTCCCTGATTGGAGGCCTGCTTCTCCCTCTACCTGTGTCTCTGCCTCTCTCTCTCTCTCTCTGTGTCATGAATAAACAAATAAAATCTTTAAAAATAAATAAATAAATAAAGTCTTAATAATATGACCTTTAGTAAAATGGTAGGAAACTAAGCTCTCTTATATGCTATTGGTAGACATGCAAGTCCAGCAACTTTTTTAGGAGTGCAATTTCTCAAATGCATCTTGTCAATACCCATTTTATTTAAAATGTCTATACCCTTTGACCCAGCAATTTCTCTTTTAGTCATTTAACCTACATTTATTTTGGTAGAAGAGTGCAGACATGTATGTACAAGAGGTTTGTGGAATCATTACTTACAATTTAAGATAGTGGAAAGACCTGTATTTTATTTATTTATTCAACAGACATTGATATAGTGCTTTCTATGTGCTAAACACCTTTCTAAGCACTTTAAAAAATGAACTAATTAAATCCTCTTAACAACCCTGTATCAGAATACATGAGTTTCAGATGCTATAATTCCACTAACTTAAGAAAATAGAAAGGTTGGTTTCTCACATAATTGTGAATCCAGAGGTGAGAAGCCCAGATACAGTATGTGGAGCAACTAAAAAATGTCATCAAGAATCAGGATCTTTCCTCACTCAGCTCTGCCTTTTCTTGGGTCAGTTGATACTTCTCCTGTTTGCAAGATGGACACATACTTCCTTATGCCAACCCAAAAGAGAAAGAACACAAAGGGAAGAGCATAGTCCCTCTCCCCCAAGCATGGTCTCTAAGCCCTAACCTTCAATCTTATTGATTAATTTAGGTTATATGTACATTTCTGGACCAATAACTGTCACTAGGATAAAGCCAAGTTTTAATGGGCTTAGGTTAATCAGTAGTTTTTCTAGAACAGTGAAGGGGATAAGTAACTGAAGAGATTTGGGAGTATGTTAGGATGGAGAGTGTTGTTAGGAAAGCAGCCAGCAGTGCCCACTATGAAACCTAAACATCAATAAGAGATAAATCAAACATATTCATGGCACATCCATGGAGCGGAGACATGTATATCTGTCAAGAAGAAAGGAATAGGGAAAGATGGCAGAATAAGAACTACCAGGAATCTGTTGCTCCATCTAGACAACAATTTTACTAGCAGAATCTGTTACAAGCAGAACAGCTTGCACACAATGTGTGAAAACAAAGGTGAGCAAAAGGGAACACTATCTTCTAAATATCAGGGATTTGTGCTCTCACTGCTGATTAGTGCTTCTGATCATAGAGGTATGGACAAAGAAGTGGGCAGCCGTTGTTTCACTACCCTCTTGTTTTGCAAGGCCCTCTCCCTCCAGCTGATGCAATTTCCAGGGGACTTTAAAAGTTAGCATCCTTGGGATCCCTGGGTGGCGCAGCAGTTTGGCGCCTGCCTGTGACCCAGGGCGCGATCCTGGAGACCTGGGATCGAATCCCACGTTGGGCTCCCGGTGCATGGAGCCTGCTTCTCCCTCTGCCTATGTCTCTGCCTCTCTCTCTCTCTCTCTCTCTCTGTGTGACTATCATAAATAAATAAATAAATAAATAAAAATTAAAAAAAAAAGTTAGCATCCTTTATGCCTCTTTATTTTTCTCTTTTTCTCCTTTTGGGAACTAAACATTAAAGACTAAAACACTCAAAAACAACTACATATATAGAAAAAAAGAAAGAGATTACATACACCCAGGGGAAAGCACAGAGAAGACCCAGAAGAACCTGACATTTACACCTCAGGCTGACCCTAAGCAGAGATACAACCTACAATTAAAAAAAAAAAAAAAAAAAACAGAAACAAAGAACAAATACAAAAATAATTGCTTAAAAACCTGCAAGCCCTGAGGAAAGGAGAGAACCCAATTTCCAGATTAACAACATTATTAGACTCAAATGTCCATTTTTCAACAAAAGTCACAAGGCATATATGAAGAATCAGGGGAAAAAAAACACAGAAACTATCCCCGAAAAAACCTGATGACAGATATACTAGGCAAAGATTTTGAAAACAATTGTCATAAAGGAACTCAAAGAACTAAAGGAAGATGTAAAGAAGGTCAAGTAAATGATGAATGAACAAAATGGAAATACCAATAAAGAGATGAAAACCCTAAAAAGAAACTAGAAAGAAATTCTGGAGCTGAAAATACAATAACTGAAATGAAAATTTCACTAGGGGGATTCAAAGGCAAATTTAAGCAGGCAGAGAAAGATTCAGCAAACTTGAAAATAGGACAGTGTAAACTGTAAACTATTGAGTTGGAGGAAGAGAAAAAAAATAATTAAAGAAAAGGAAACAGAGGAGACTTGTGGGACACCATCAAAAGGATCAACATGCTCATTGTGGGCATCCCAGAATACAGAGAGAAGCAATAAGAAAATTTGAAGAAATGATACCTGAAAACTTACCAAATTTGAAGAAAGGTATGAATATAAACATCCAAGAAGTTCAATTAACTTCAACTAAATAAACTTAAATAGACTTACACCAAGACACATTATAATCAAACACCCAAAGGCCAAAGATAAAGAGCTTGAAAACAGCAAGAGAAAAATCTAATCATTGCATACGGGGATCCTCAACAAGATTATAAGCAGACTTCTCATCAGAAACTTTGGAATCCAGAAGACAGTAGGCTGGCATATTCAAAGTGCTAAAAATGAAACAAAACAAAACAAAACAAAAGCCTGTCAATCTAGAATCCTACATCAGGCAAATCTGTCCTTAAAAGTGAAGGAGAATCCTGAACACCTACAAATCCGACCTGAGATTTATTTATTTATTTTTAAAGATTTTATTTATTTATTCATGAGAGACAGAGAGAGGCAGAGACACAGGCAGAGGGAGAAGCAGGCTCCCTGCAGGGAGCCCGATGTGGGACTCGATCCCAGGCCCCTGGGATCACACCCTGAGCTGAAGGCAGAGGCTCAACCACTGAGTCACCCAGGCGTCCCTCGACCTGAGGTTTAAAGAGAGAGAGCCGGAACGCTACAGAGAGAAAAGTTTTTGCTTCTAACAAGGTAGGAAGGCAGAAAATAAATAAATAAATAAATAATAAATAAATAAATAAATAAATAAATAAATAAATAAATAAATAAATAATAAAGTGGGGGAGGGACCCTGCGAGAAGCTGGGCTAAAGCAGAGCAGCGAGAACCTCCAGGACAGGAAAGCCCAGCCGCGGAGAAGCGGGAACTTTAAAAATGCACACCGGATTTTTCCCAGATGGAAAAGTGCTTAACAGGGAAATCGGGTAGACTCGCAGGAGGGGCAGTGAAACATCAGAATTCCCGGAGTCACTATGCGAGGAGGGGCGCCCGAGGGAAAGCTCACCTCAAACCAAGGTCTGATATCGGTAAAGACTGAAGCGCCACAGCGCTCAAGGCATTTGGGAGAAGACAGTCGGTTAGGCGAGGGGCTCTCGACAGAGGTGACTGTGCCGTTTCCTTCAAGAGAGGCAGCCCCCAGGAACACAGTTCCAGCAGCACAGGGCCCTGGATGCCAGGACACCCAAGGTCAGGCGGAAGCAGGGAGGGCACAGGACAGCAAGGACTCTCCTGCCACTAGGGGCTCCCAAGCTGTGCAGATCAGCGCACCCACACCACCCCAGAAGCATCTAGGCCAGTGCGGACTGGGAGACTGCGGGTAGTTACCCTCGGGAAGCTGACTCCAGAGCTGGAGACCTGGCCACCGCCAGTGTTGTTGTTCTTCCTTGTGTCACTGTGTACCTGGGATTGGTGGGGCCACCAGGGAACAGAGGCCTCACCGGGTAAACAGCTCATACTGAGCCCGGCACCAGCAGGGGGCGGGGCATCTCCCCCAGGTACCCACACCTGAGAGTCAGCATAGCAGGCCCCTCCCCCAGAAGACCAGCTGGAAGAACAAGAGAAGAGAAAGTTCTTGACCAAGAGGCACTGGAAAGCTCCAGAACTGAGGGAAAATAGTATATAGATCTAGAGGGTCCCCTTTTTTTCCCTTTTTCCTTTTTCCATTACACCTGATATATTTATATATCAGACTAAAAATATCCAATATTTTTTCTCTTTTCCCACCTTAACTACAATATTTTACCAGCTTTTCATTTTTAAGTTTTTTTTTTCCTTTTTGACTTTCATATTTCTACAATTACATGTCTTAGATATATTTTGCATTTCTGGATTTCCTTCAATGTATTCAATTTAATTTTGGGAGATATACAAGATATGGATATCTGTTTTTGTTATTTTTTCTGCATTTTGTTCTACAATGGCAGAAGTTAATACCTTTTAAAACATGACCAGCATACATCTAGAACCAAGTGGAACACCATGTTGGTTCATTCTGTGAGAGTATATGCTCTCTTCCTTCCCATTCTTCCCCCCCTCTTTTATCTTGTTCATGTTTTTGTGGTCAATGTTGGGGCTTTCTATAAGTATTGCTGGTTTATATAAATTTGGGATTGAGCATCTTCTAACATATGGAACAAAATACACTCAGAACCAAGAGGATCACCCTCTAAGACCCCTCAGGTAGACTACATTCTCTCTCCATTACCACTTCTTCACCATCACCATCCCCCCAACACCATCTTTTTCTCTTTTTCCTCTTTATTTTTTTTCTTTTTCTTTTTTATTCTCCTTTGGGGATTTTGGCCTTTTATTTTTTACTACTTTGTTTTAAAATTTGTTTTTCAATTTAACGGTCCTTTTGTTTTCTTTTGTTCTGATCTTCTGACCTTCTTCTTCATTTACTGGTCTCTGAGGGAGAGTTTGACTTCTTCTTTGCCAATTTGAATGCCTTTTATTTCTTTTTGTTGTCTGATTGCTGAGGCTAGGACTTCTAGTACTATGCTGAATAACAGTGGTGAAAGTGGACATCCCTGTCTTGTTCCTGATCTTAGGGGAAAGACTCTCAGTGTTTCTCCATTGAGAATGATATTTGCTGTGGGCTTTTCATAGGAAGGAAGACATAACAAGATGGAAAAACATTCCATACTCATGGATTGGAAGAATAAATATTGTAAAAATGTGTATGCTACCCAGGACAATTTTCACATTCAATGCATCTCTATCAAAATACCAAGGACTTTCTTCACAGAATCGGTTAAAATAATCTTAAGATTTGTGTAGAATCAGAAAAGACCTCAAATAGCCAGGGGAATACTGAAAAAGAAAAACCAATGCCAGGGGCATCACAATGCCGCATTTCAAGTTGTACTACAAAGCTGTGATCATCAAGACAGTGTGGTACTGCCACAGAAACAGACACATAGATCTATGGAGCAGAATAGAGAATCTGGAAATGGGCCCTCAACTCTGTGGTCAACTAATATTCGACAAAGCAAGAAAGACTATCCACTGGAAAAAGGACAGTCTCTTCAATAAACAGTATTGGGAAAATTGGACAGCCATGTGCAGAAGAATGAAACTAGACCAGACACAAAGATACACTCAAAATGGATGAAAGATCTAAATGTGAGACAAAAATCCATCAAAATCCTAGAGGAGAACACAGGCAACACCCTTTTAGAACTTTGCCACGGTAACTTCTTGCAAGATACATCTATGAAGGCAAAGGAAACAAAAGCAAAAATGAATTATTGGGACATCATCAAGATAAGCAGCTTCTGCACAGCAAAAGAAACAGTCAACAAAACTAAAAGACAACCTACAGAATGGGAGAAGATATTTGCAAATGACCTATCAGATAAAGGGCTAGTATCCAAGATCTATATAGAACTTATTAAACTCTACACCCAAGAAACAAACAATCCAATCATGAAATGGGCAAAAGACATGAACAGAAATTTCACCAAAGAAGACCTACACATAGCAAACTAGCACATGAGAAAATGCTCTGGATCCCTTGCTATCAGGAAAACACAAATCAAAACCACAATGAGATCCCACCTCATAGCAGTGAGAATGGTGAAAATTAACAATACAGGAAACAACAAATGTTGGAGAGGATGTGGAGAACACATCCTCTTGCACGGGGAACCCTCTTGCACTGTTGATGGGAACTGGTACAGCCACTCTGGAAAACTGTGTGGAGATTCCTCAAAGAGGTAAAAATAGAGCTACCTACAACCCAGCATTGCATTACTAGGTATTTACCCAAAGATACAGATGCAGTGAAACGCCAGGACACCTGCACCCCAATGTTTATAGCAGCAATGTCCACAATAGCCAAACTGTGGAAGGAGCCACGATGTCCTTTAGATAGATGAATGGATAAAGATGTGGTCTATATTTACAATGGAATATTACTCAGCCATGAGAAAGGATGAATACCCACCATTTGCTTTGACATGGATGGAACTGTAGGGTATTATGGTGAGTGTCAATAGGAGAAGGACAATCATCATATGGTTTCACTCATACACGGAATATAAGAAATAATGAAAGGGATTATAAGGGAAAGAAGGGAAACTGAGTGGGGAAAGACAAACTATGAGAGACTCCTAACTCTGGGAAACAAACAAAGGGTTGTGGAAGGGGAGGTGGGTGGAGGGATGGGGTAACTGGGTGACGGGCACTACATGGGATGAGCACTGGGTGTTATACTGTAAGTTGGCAAATCAAACTTCAATTTAAAAAAAAAAGCTAAGGGAGTTCATTACCACTAGACCTGCCTTGCAAATGCCCAAATGACTTCTTCAAAGTGAAAGGACAGTAGACAGTAACTCAAAACCAGATAAAGAATTAAAGATCTCAGTAAAGGTGAATACATGGGCAATTATAAAAGCAAGTATTGTTGCAATCATAATTTGTAGCTGCAAGGTTTTGTTTTGTATATGATTAAAGAGATGAATACATTTGAAGAAAAATTTATTAGTCTAAAAACTAGTGTTATTGTAACTTTGCTTTGTAATTCTGAATCGTATTTTCCACATAATGTGAGAATAATGCATTTAAGAGAATAAATTAATTTATGGTCTGGGGCGCACAATATATAATTTGTGAATTTAACAACCAAAGGAGTGGGAGTGGAGCTATGAAGAAGCAGAGTTTTTGTATGTTAAGAAATTAAGCTTCTATAAATTCACATTAGAGAGTTATGACTTTAGGATGTTAAATGTAATCCCATGGTAACCACAAGGAAAATAGCTATAGATTATATACAAAAAGGAATGAGGATAGAATTTAAACATTTCATTATAAAAAATCAACTAAACACAAAAGAAGATAGTAATGTAAGAAATGAAGGGCAAAAAAAAGCTATAAGACATATAGAAAACAAAAAGCAAAATGAAAACAGTAAGTCCCTCCTTACCAGTAATTACTTAAGATATGATACATACATAAAATAAATATTATTCATCCTTTAAAAGGAAAGAAATTCTGACACATGCTGCAACATGGATGAACTTTGAGGAAATTAGGCTACATAAAATAAGCCTGCCACAAAAAGACAAATACTGTATGATTCCATCTATTTGAGGTACTTAGAGTAGTCCAAATCATAGAAACAGAAAGTAGAGTGGTGGTTGCCAGAGGCCGGAGGTTACAGAGGAAATAGAGAATTATTGTTTAATGGATACAGAGTTTTCATTTTACAACACGAAAAAAGTTATGGGGGTGGAGAGTGGTGATGGTTGCAAAACATTATAAATGCATTTAATGCCACTAAACTATGCATTTAACTTTATTAAGGTGGTAAATTACATGTTAGGGCTATTTTGCCAGTCAAAAATAACTTTTTTAGAAAAAGGTCTTCCTTTTAGGAGGACCCTATGGTGACACTAGACCCACCTAGGTAAACCAGGATAATCTTGCCATGTTGAGAGGCTTCATTCAATCACATCTACAGAGTCCCTTGCCATAGAAAGTAACATGTGTGGAACTTTGTAACAGCAGCAATAGGAAACTGAATTTTTCTTCCTCTGCTGAATTTCCCTTCTTTTTTCAAAAAATTTTATTTTATTTAAATTCAGTTAATTAGCATATAGCGTATTATTAGTTTCAGAGATAGAGTCTAATGATTCATCAGTTGTTTATAACACCCAATGCTCATCATATCACATGCCCTCCTTAATGTTCGTCACCCAGTTACTCCATCCTCACCCCCTTTCCTCCAGCAATCCTCAGTTTGTTTCCTAGATAAGAGTCTCTTATGGTTTGTTCTCCTCTCTGATTTAATTTTCAATGGAAAATATAGTGCAGTTTTTCAAAGGGCCTTGAGAAAATATATTACTCACCTCTGAATTCTTGCTATCAAATACACATAAAACACTTACTAGTCATGTAGAACAAATGACCTGCATGCTGCTTTGTCTTAGGTATGCACAATAGTCGCTGTTGGAATATAAGGGCTTTGGACTTAGCATCTGACTCTGACTTCAGCACTGTCTCTCTGTGACCTTAGGCAGGTTACTCGTCCTCTTATTTACACAATGGTCTAATAATGCTTCCTCTACAAGACCAGTGAATTTATTTCTATTCTACTTTTAACATTTGAGTTACATGGCATGTTTAATATATATGAATAAAGTCTATTTATTGAGTGCCGGCTGTTTGTAGCAGGCAGTGAAGAGAATGCAGAGCTGTAAGGGAAATTAAAACCACACCTGCCCTAAAAACTTCAAAACTATAGTAGGGGTATAAGAAGCATGTCCTACAACAGAAGTGAGAATGTGATAAATAGCACACAATACAAGGAGAGACCAGAAGGGAAAGAGAGAAGGCATAACCGACTTCAAGGGTGGGTCAGAATTACCCATTTCCTTATATTCTGATGTGAAATTAAATCGAAAGTGAGCCTCCATCTGCCCAGACTAACAGGAAATTTTATTCCAAACATTATTCCTTTCCCGGCTTTTCCTATCTCAGTAAATGACATCCTACCCACATAGTTGCTTAAATTTAAACTCAAACTATGTTCTTGACTCCTATCTCTCCCTCCCCCTCCCACATCATGGGATTATTGTAAGTTTGATCCTCCAAAGCCAACCCAGTGGGGCTGCATTCCCCACCTGGCCCAGCACCTTCACCTGCCTAGACCACTTTATTGACTAGTGTCTCTGGCTTCTCTCTTTCTCCATCTGCTCCCCCAAAGCATCCAGAGAGCATCCAGAATGATCTTTTAAAAGAGTATCTTGGGACATGCCATATTCCTACTCAAATTTAAAGGCTTGCTCAGCAGAAGCCCCTCAAATGGTCCAAGGAGGCTTGTTTATTATAAATATCTATAGTGTCCAAGCAGCTTCTCATTTTTCCTCTGAGAAAATCCTTGAGGCAGAGGATTGAAACACACAAAGGATAAGGGAAAGTTTTGAGCAAACATGAATTATCCTGTCATGTAATTCAGAGTGAAAACTACTGAGTACAGAATTATGTAAAGTAACTAATTATAATGCTCTCTAATGCGTAGAAAAACCCTAGACAAAGTAAAATAAAATATTGTCAATGGTTATTTGGGAGAGGGAAAGGTTACTATGGATAATACTGACTTTTTTCTTTTTTCAACTTTTCTGTATTTTCTACATCATATGTAATGAGAATATGTTGCTTTCCTATTGTTTTTATAAAGTTTTTTAAACTATATTTTTTTTAAAAATATATTTTAAAGATTTTATTTATTTATTCATGAGAGACAGAGAGACAGAGAGAGAGAGAGGCAGAGACACAGGCAGAGGGAGAAGTAGGCTCCATGCAGGGAGCCTGACGTGGGACTCAATCCCGGGTCTCCAGGATCCGACCCTGGGCTGAAGGTGGCGCTAAACCACTGGGCCACTGGGGCTGCCCTTAAAAATATTTTTTAAACCCAGAATTCCTCACCTGTTAACTTATTATCTGAAAATAATCATGAATGTGCATTTAGATCTTTTAACAGAATCTTCACTGAAAATTTTCCATAATAGTGAAAAAGTTAGAAACAATTTAAACATTCAGAAATAAGATTATTTATAATGGCCAGATACAGACAGGCCTCAAAGTTTATGCTGTAGAACATGTTATAGAAAAAATGTTCACTACGTAGATAGGTTAAAAAAGAAGATTGCAAAACATAACATAAGCCCATTTTTGCAATTATATACATATACTTAGGGGGAAAAATCACTTCCAAGTATAAAGACAAAGCTAAGCTTTCATGACTGCTCAGCTGTAGATACGAAACGAGGTCCTCGTTTTCTTATTTGTGCTTACCTTTTTCTCTTTTCCTTTTTTTTTTTTTTTTAAAAGAACATTCTTGGGGTGCCTGGGTGGCTCAGTTAAGTATCTGACTCTTGGTTTCAGCTCAGGTGGTGGCCTCAGGGTTGTGAGATCCAGCCCCGCATGGGACTCCACGCTCAGCACAGAGTCTCCTGGGCATTCTCTCTCTCCCTCTGCCCCTTCTTCACACTCTGTCTGTCTGCCTGTATTAAATAAATAAATAAGTAAATAAATAAATAAATAAATAAATAAATAAATAAATAAATAAAATATTTTTAAAAAAAGAATACTCTGTATTACTTTTCCAGTAAGGAAAAAGAGAGCAACAGAGGTGATAGATAGATGATAGGTAGATGATAGATGATAGATAGATAGATAGATAGATAGATAGATGATAGATCTATATATTTTTTAAAGATCCTCAGAACTGTCCGTTGATATGTGGGAGAGCTGATGTCCTGGATGAGGATCCTCCAGGAGCCTCTGCTAGAGTGGAAATGGTAGGGGGCAGGAGGGGAAACTCCAGAGGACCCAGCCAGGACTAGGTGGGTACTGATGGCTTCCTGGTACCTAGTGAGAGGTAGCTGTAACAGTAGTTAGAACTCTTGGAACTTCTTCCAGTTCACCTGTTTGGATGCCTTGGGGGAGGGTGGGTGGTCATTAAGTCTAAGAAGTGTTTATTAAGCAGCTACTCTGTACCGAGCCCTGCCTCTGGACTTCAGGCAGGTGCCAAATGGCCTCAGCCACAGAACGATATGAGCCACTAGTGTTGACTGGCCTCCCGAGGTGAGCAGCAGAGCCCACAGTGACAAAGGCTGGTATAGAAGCAGAAAACCAGATAGCAATTCTCAAGACAGGGACAAGAATTGATTTAGGATCTCGGTACTTCCATCAATATCGTGATGAAGTGAAACACATGACTGTGTCCCTGTCTGTGAGCAGTTGGAAGCGAAGGTATTGCACACAGGGACCTGGGCTCACTACTACTCTTATTCTCTATTAGACTCAGACGCGTTGCTTCACCTCTGTGTGTTCTCAGTTTCTGCTTCCCTAAAATGGAGCGACAGTAAGTACTTCAAAGATGTCTCAGTATGGGCATTAGATGAGGCAGCTTATGGGATGTGCTTGCCCCTTTATCACTTATCATTACATGATGGTGATGCCCAGAAACCCAGCTCTAACCAGAGGTCAGTGATGGCGCAGGGGCTGGTCAGCTCCAGTTTTGGTTTAGGGCTCAGTATCCTCATCCAGCCAGGAGCCAAGAAGGTCCATTTGGCCTCAATCTTAGAGATCCCCTTACCTGCAGACTCCTGGAGGGAGGGCACACAGTAGGGCTGGGGGACAGAACAGGAAACGCCGCCCTTCCCCTGGCTTGGCTGAAGGCACTTGCTGGCCTGTTGACATGCTGGTGTTGGTCTGTCCTGCTTTCTGTTCTGGAGTTCTCATTTCTTCTGTGAGTTCCTGAGCCCTGGACATAAGGGCCTGTGGTTGTCACCAGCTCTTCCTGCCTCTGTGCAGATTCACTATGGGGACTTGCCTGGCACAGAAGTGCTCCTCTGTGGGTTCCCCCTGACACCCAATGGCCTCTCGGGACACCCACCCTTCTCCTGCCTCTTTGTGCCTCAGGTTACTCACCTGGTGACAAGCTTCACTATGTAAGGGTGTGTGTGTGTTTGCACATGCTCATGTGCACATTAATGTATTTCACATATCACTACCCAGGATCCTCTGCCAAATCACATTCTGCCAATACTTTTTCTACCTTGTTTACCATTTTCTGTATTTTCCTGAGCTGCATTTGACCATAGTTTCAATGTGTGGTGTCATGGGAAGAACACAAGCTAGATTGGAACCCAGGCCTGGCTGTGTGACCCAAGGTGAGAAGGGAATCACTTAACTCCAGCACCTCAGGTCCTCCCCTGCCAAGGAGTAGAATACTACCTGCCATAGGAGCTCCAAGAGGATTAAATGAAGCATATGGGTACTCCTTATGTGGTACCTGGCATACAGAGGGTGTGTAATAAATACTCTGTACTTTAGTTAGCTGTACAAGACCCTCTTGAAGTTTCTACCTAAGATTTTACCTTGGGCTGTCATCCAACAGCATATCAAGAAAAGTCTATTTTCCTCATGAGAGCGAGAGCAGTACTACAAGAGAAATGAGTAGGTGTAGCCCAGTGCCTAGAGGAAGCTGGGCTGAGGGAGTGCCTTCCCCTCTTCCTGTCTCCTCCCTGTGGGGGCGGGTAGGGTACCTCACATATGTCCAGGAACTGCTGGCTTTGGTGGCACAGACACTATCTGGTGAAGCATTCATGCAATCTCCATTCTTTGCACTCACTGAGCTGAATAATCCCCTCTGGTTACATGGATGGCAATGCAGAGAAAGCAATTTTGGGGACCCAGACAGAACAATTAAAATGATCTTAAGCAGCCGCCTGTCAACTGAAGAGACTTCTACTAAACGTTCGATTAGTGTTTACTAAAGTATGTTCCAAAGAACTTTAGACAGAAGGACGTAAATGAGAGCTCTGGAGGGAGGAAGGGTACCAATGAAACACATTTAGGATATTCTGGGGAAGAACAGGCAAAGTGGGTGTCTTTGCCACATGCCTTCTCAGACCTTTATCTTCTCAGGCACCTTGGTAAACCTCTCAACAGGAAATACCTACAAATACCTACAGTGCTTCCCAAACACAGGTGAGTGGAGAACTTTTTTTTTTTTAAGATTTTATTTATTTATTCATGAGAGACACAGAGAGAAGTAGAGAGGCAGAGGGAGAAGCAGGCTCCATGCAGGGAGCCTGATGCGGGACTCGATCCTGGGACTCTGGAATCACACCTTGAGCCAAAGGCAGACGCTCAACCGCTGAGCCACCTAGGCATTCTTTTTTGAGGAACTCTTATTAACGTTTTGTAGAACTAGGATTCTTCTGTGAGCTATTTCAAGAAACATTGCTGATTTTTCACAGCCTTATTAAACATATTTTACATATCATTCACTTGCTTCAAGTGTACAAATCAATAATTTTCAGGAAATTTGCCAAGTTGTATAATCCTTACCATAAATCTGTTTTAGAACATTTCCGTAACCCCCAATGACATTCTGGTGCCCTTTGACTGTTAATCCCTATTCTCACCACGCTGCCCAGTCAACCACTAATCTACCACCTATGTCTATAGTTTTGAGAATTGCTGCTTTTTTTATTGTGGTAAAATGACATGACAAAATTAGCCATTTTAAAGTGGCAGTAAGTACATAACATTCACAATGTTATGTAACTGTCATCACCATCCATCTCTAGAACCTGTCATCTTCAGAACAGAAAGTCTGTACCCATCAAACACTAACTCCCCATTTCCCCTCCCCCAACCCCTGGTGACCACCATTCTGTTTTCTATTGATAGACTTGAGTTGCTTTCATGGCTCAGCCATTGTCAATAATGCTGCTATAAACGTGGGTGTACATATATGTGTTCAAGTTCTTGCTTTTATTTTTTTTTTAAAGCTTCTTTTTTTTTTATTTATGATAGTCACAGAGAGAGGGGCAGAGACACAGGCAGAGGGAGAAGCAGGCTCCATGCATCGGGAGCCCGACGTGGGATTCGATCCCGGGTCTCCAGGATCGCGCCCTGGGCCAAAGGCAGGCGCCAAACCGCTGCGCCACCCAGGGAAGTTCTTGCTTTTAATTCTTTTGAGTATATACCTAGAATTAACATTGCTGGATCATATGGTTATACTATTTTTAAGTTTTGAAGACCTACTATATTGTTTTCCACAGCAGCTGCATTGTTTTATATTCCCACCAGCAATAGACAGTGTTCCAATTTCTCCACATCCTCACCAATACTTGCTATTTTCTTTCTGTTTTTGTTTGTTTGTTGTTGTTGTTGGCTTTGCATTTTTATAATATAATAGCCATCCTGATGGGTGTGTAAGTGATACCTCATTGTGGTTTTGGTTTTCATTTCCCTAAAGATCAGTGATGTTGAACATCTTTTCATGTGCTTGTTGGACATGTGTATGTACTCTTTGCAGAAATGTCTTTTCAAGTCCTTTGCCTATTTTGAATTGCATTGTTTGATTTTTGTTGTTGTTGTTGTTGTTAAATCGTAGGAGTTCTTTTTGTATATTGGATATTAATCCCTTGTCAGATATATGATTTGCTAGTATTTTCTCTCAGTGTGTAGTTTGCCTTTTCATTTTCTTGATAACATCCCAGAAAGGCAAAGAATTTTAATTTCGATGAAGTCCAACTCATCTACTTTTTCTCTTACTGCCTGTGCGTTTGGTGGGAGAAACATTGGTTTTTACTTGTTAAAATTCACACAGAAAAAAAGAGCTTACCTGTGAAAGTCAAACAGCAAAAACTCCTCCTATTACCATAAAAGGCATTCTTATTTTTCTTGTAAAAATAATTGGGGGGTTTTTTGGAATAAGAACTCTCCCAAATTTAGCTGTTTCAGCCATAGTGATTGGGCATACAGTTAAACAACAGCTGCCATCATGACTGAGTATCTGTTAGACACCAACAACTTATCAAATACAATTACAGCAGGAGATAAAGCAGATGGCATTTCTGGAGCTGTTTGTTCTATGCAGGATGAGAGGCATATTTATTAGTAAAAACTCTTTCCATTTTAAGTGACAGAAAACCAGTTTAAAATAGTTTTGATAGAAAGAGGAAGTCACCAGAAGAAATCCTTTCTGAGGAAAGGCTTTAACTATACTGTTTCATATCTTTAAAAAATAATGATCTGAAGTGAACATGACAAAATGTTAACACATGTGTTAATCTAAGTACTGAGTAAATGGACATCTGTTTTTTTAAAAATACTTATGCATTTAAGTTAACTTTTTCCCTTTACTGGGAGAACTACCTGATGAGTATCTGTTTGGTTTTCTTAATATTTTAATGTCACCACTCATGAAATTTTAAAATTAGGAAGTTAGGAAAGAATGATTTTTAAAACACTTTTCTTTTCCAGGCAAATGAACAGAACTGGCAGAAGGAGGAGGGGGATGAGGAGGAGGGAGGAAAAGAAAAGAAAGAGAAAGAGAAAAGAAAAAAGAGAGAATTCACTGGGTATAACCAAGATGTTGACAAGTATAATGGTTTTAGCTAGATCCAGAGGCTATATATCTTAATTCCCTCCCACCTTCCCTCCCCAGCCCCCTCTCCATTGCCTCTCTCAATTTCTTGGCTCTGTTTTCAGCTTCCTTTTACCATCAGCCTCTTTCCCTCCTACTGTATATAACTGCCTTGGGGAGGGTAATAATGGCATATATTGCCTTAGTGTACAATCGCAGTAATGAAAATATTAAATCCCAGTAAATACACTGAAAGAGCCTCTTTGGATCATGTGTCCATCTCTGAACCAATCACTGTGGCCACAGATTCTGGATTGGCTAGCCTTGGTCAAGTGCCCAAACCCGTGGGTTGCAGCTTGGGAGCTTAGGGGCAATAGTAGATGCAGGATTTCAGGAAGGAGGGATCCATGCAATGAATCTACATCGATACACTGGAGTACACCTGCCAGATATTGTGCAAGTATTTACCTACTATTTGCCTCGTTTCCTTTTAGTAATCTCTGTCTCCTAATTTTTCTTGTTTAGTAGGATTTTTGCAGGTATGACCGGGAATATTATGGCTGTATAAAACTGGGAAGTATCCCTTGATCCAAGAAAGTTCCAAGTAGAAGAAACATGAGGAGGCTCTTTAGAGGTGGAAAAATGAACCCATAAGCAGTATCACTGAATGAACACAGCATACTAGACTGAGAAGCTAAGGTGGGAAGGCTGAGTGTTGATGACTAATCTTTCAGAAAGCAAGGTGATTGAGACAGACAACAAACGTGGCTATTAGAAGTATCTCAGGATATTTGTCATTGCAAGTAATGGTAAACTACTTTGGTCTAACTGGCTTAGTCCAAAGAAGGCAGTGTTCAATTCATATAACTGAAGAATCCAGGGATAAAGTGATTTCAGGAAGAGCTTGATCTAGGGCTCACGGTGTCTGCAAGAACCATCTCTGAGCTCCACATCCACTGACTGGACACCTTCTCAGGTTTTCTGTGAACCCCCAGTACAGCTACAGGTCCTCCCCTTATGGCACGGCATCCCCAAGTCTCCCATCCTCATGCTATTGAGCCTGGAAATAGAAAATACAGGTACCTGGATTCCCAGAAGTGGGCCTGAGTTTCTCTATGAACAGATGAGCTGAGATCAAAGGCTCACTCCTGGATGAGTCACCATGGCCAGAGGGACCTACTGGGCCCCTCCCTGAACTATATCCCAGTTACTATAGCTAGGAGACAGGGATATGCTAATTGATACCTAGACTTGAAGGTGGGGTGCATCCCACCCAAGCCACATGGCTAATAATGAAGGAAGGGATGGCTTTAAAATAACAAAACAAAAACCTGATATTCTTGTCCAGAAGGGACTGGAAGTGTTTTGACAGCAAACTGGTGTTCATTATAAGGACAATTAATTCGATTATTCAAGATGACAATAGATGATAGTATTCAAAGTAGCAGTGGAATAAATAGAATCTAAAAAAAAGGGAGTGGGGATCCCTGGTGGCTCAATGGTTCAGTGCCTGCCTTTGGCCCAGGGCGTGATCCTGGAGTCCTGGGTTTGAGTCCCACATCGGGCTCCCAGCCTGGAGTCTGCTTCTCCCTCTGCCTGTGTCTCTGCCTCTCTCTCTCTTTCTCTATGTCTATCATGAATAAATAAATAAAATCTAAAAAACAAACAAACAAACAAAACAAAGTAGCAGTGGAAGATAAAAATGAATGACCACCAGGTCAGTGTTGAGTAACAAAGCACCACCTGAGGCTAATTGCAAAGTCATCCAAAGTTTGCAGTGCTTAAAAATGCCGTCTTATGCTCACAGACACTTGCTAACTGGATTGTGCCCTTTGAGGCTGACTTAACCCAGACAACTTTTCTTGAGTCCCTACAGTGTCATGACTATGGAATCAAATGCTGTCATCCTGCCCTCGGAAACTCCCAGATCAACCCACATATGAGCACAAACTCTCCAGGACAGATTCCTCAGGACAGCAGCCTCAACACTACACTCTTCAGACCATGGATCTGGGTTCAGAAACTGATTTTCTGAAATTCTAAAGGGTCTCACTGACACGAGCTAAATGGCAGATGAGAAAACCGATGTGCAAGCACAGAGAATTGATTGCTGCGTGGGGAGGAGTCTTCCCAGAGGGGATAAGATTCCATCAGGCCTCCGAAGAATGGAGGAATGGGGGGTTCTGGGCAGAGAAGGAAAGGAAGAAAGGCATGTTCAGGAGGGAACTGCTATCTGTCCGACAGAGCAGGGCAAGTGCTAGGAGAGCCACAGGAGACAAGAACACAGAGAGGGATAGGGCAGCATGAGCAGAGCGCAAAGACCTGATGGAAGTGGGTGACAGGAACCTTACTGGGGCTTTTGGACATAGGAAGGACACATGATTGGTACTTGATTTTGGGGAACAGAAAAAGACTTGAAGGTGCATTGACCATTTCGTAGCAAAGGGGATAGAGTTCTGGAGCCTGAATGAGGGCAGAGGGGGAGGAATGGAAAAGAGAGAATTCTGAAGGATAACCAACGTGCTTGGAATTTAGCAACTGAGAGACCAAGTGGTGTAAAAGTAAAACTAACAAACATGTACTCATAAATGCCTATAATTGAACATTTTTTCTGCTGGCTTCTCTGCAGGGAAGTTCCAGCTGATGGCAGAATCTGTTCCATTTGAAATCAGGGCAAATATGGTCCACTCTGTCCAAATTGCTCAAAGCCACACAACCTATAAAAGCCCTTCCTACTTCCAGAACTTGGTTCCCAACTCTACAGCAGTGTTACCTATGGTACATAGGAAAAGAGAAAAGTTGTCTTTAATTGGCTTTTAAAAGGTCAAGGGAAGAGATTTCTAAGCTACAAGGTCCCAAGGAAGAAGCTCCCACTGAGTCTGCTCCCACCCATAGGCAGCCAGGGCTACTTCCAGGCATGCTAGAATGGCCAATTCTGTCCCATGGACCATTGGGAGGTAGAGCCACTGCAGGAAGGAAGGTCAAGACTGCAGTGGTAGTGGGGCATTGCTTAGCAAGTCTAGCTCCCTTGTTCCAGAACACTTCAGTGGTCATCTAATTTTGTACCCCTATTTCTCAGTGATGGCACTTTGGCTGGATGAGTAAGGTGAGGGTCTGGAGCAGTGGGAGGGGACGCTGCCCTATAGCAGGCATGACGAAGTCTCTGCATAAGGAACTTCTAACACACCATCCAGCTGGAGCACCCACCTGGGCATCTTGCTAATTGATTGATAGAAGTTCTTCAGAAATAGCTGCAGAGATCCCGTGTCCAAAAATCAGTCATCTCTCTGCCGACTCCACATCTTGATTTAAGAAGAATTGTTCATGGGGCAGTGGCTCAGTAAGTTAAGAGTCTGCCTTTGGCTCAAGCCATGATCTCAGGATCCTAGGAGCAAGCCCCACATTGGGTTTCCTGTTCAGCAGGAGTCTGCTTCTCCCTCTCCCTCTGCCCCTCCCCTGCTTGTGCTTTCTCTCTCTCTTTTTCTCTCAAATAAATAAATATAATCTTTAAGGAAAAAAAGAATTGCATATTAGATGCCAAAAACATATTCCTAACACATTTTTCCTAAAGAATATGATTTATTCAATTATTTTAAAAATCCAGTCCACCTCATCATCTATTATATTTTTGTCATCATATATATTTAAACACATTCCTTTAGTGGATATAAAATGCTTTTATTTTATTCCCTTAATAAATATTCATTTCAAGGTGACAGCCAGAAGAGCTTTAGGCAGAAAAAAAATAGTCTATCCTTTGAGCAAATTTATTATTGGTGCATTTTCTTATACACTGTCATAAAGGCCAGTATCTCACCACACATTAATTTTATGACTTTATTTGTACTTCACATGAACGCCAAACTCCAATTCACTTTTCTATCTGCTCACAGACTGGATCATTTTATTCTCCTTTTCAGAAAAGAAATGTTATATTATATTAGGCATGAATTTATAGCAGGCTTAAAATTCAGCTTGCTGGAAGATCTCTTCCAGGAGGCAATGTTTGTTAAAAAAAAAAAAAACTAATTCAGCTTCATAGCAGGACAAGAGTATTAGTATTCTCAATCGTTGAATTTCTAGTAGAAGCTTTACTTTGATTTGCTGTGATTTTGATTATTGGCTGTATTTAGACTAACTGTGATACCACATAACCCCTGATACTCACTTCATCAAGTCTCGATAGCTCATGTCCATTTCCCATGCTTGTTCTGCTCCATCTTTTGAGTAATGATGTCCAGCAGTGACATGGCAGAGGGATTCATCAGTGGCACCACAGTTCCAAGGAGACCTCAGGGGGAGGAATGTACACCAGCTGTACACTGCTGCTTTATATGCACCATTGATGACTATAGAAATGTCTTTCTGAGCAGGGGCATGATCTCAAACTGAATTTCACTTCTTCTTCCTAATATAATCTTGCTGAACAGATTCATCTTTCATTTGTTCTCCAGCCTCAGATGGTTCCATCATATGGGCTGCAATAATTTGTAGTAAGAAGAATGAATACAATTTATTATTAAAAACAGCATGCCAGATGAGTGACATTGACAGATAAAGCACACCACTGCATTTGAACCAGTCTTTAAATCTTGGGTTAGATGATTGGCATGGTATGAGAGAGGGCCAAAGGGCACACTGAAAACCTTAAAGTCTACAAAACTGTTCTTGAGGTGTGTCAGCTGAACCTCCTCTCATCAAAGGCAGACCTCCAACTCTGCTTCTCCTGTTTGGGCTACTGACATGATCTGATTCTTGAAGAAAGGAAGGAGGTAGCCTGCAAAGCCCTGTTCCTGCCCTCCCTGCATCCCCTCCCTTCCCCTCCAAAAACTCAAATCTCCAATTTCCACTGAGTTTTTCTGAATGTGAGGACAAAGGAAAGATGTGGATGAACAGAGTGAGCTAGTCGGTGTCTGGGGACTTAAGAGGGTTTGGGTCAGGAAGTAAAATGAGGACAGAATATAAGAAGGGATGGGAAGAGTTGGAACTGAGCCCTTCCACAGGTGGATCTCAGGGACAGCTCTTTTTTGAGAGAGTTGCTATTACTCAAATTAAAGATGAGTCTGAAAGAGCAAATGGAGAGGGTCCTCTGTCAGTGGCCAAGGTTGAGGCAGGCTGGGGAACATATGGACTTCAGGCAAAGGTTCTGTTTGGTGAGACACCAGTCTCCAGTTGGGGGCTGACAGGAGATATAGCAACCAACTGGCTACAACTAGTCCAGGAAGCAGGACAGGCTGACACTAGAAAAGCAGCTAAGAGATTGAGGATCTAAGATCCACCAGACAAGGGCCATGCCTAGGGCTCAACCTGCTTGGTCACATCCATTGTGGAGGCTGCCATGTCCTTCATTCAAAATCCTCACTCTGGAATCAACTGGATGGCTCTACAGTTCTTTCCACAAGACCAGGCCTTGCCTCTTTTGGGTGCTAACCACCTCTCTGAGGATACTCCTCAGTCCCTTCTCATTTGTAACTGCAGTCTGAGCAGTAACTGCCTTCTCTAGCAGTTTAAATGACCATGCATTTTGATACAGCACCCAAATACTGGTCATTAGTAGACAATGAGCCTCTGCTGATTTTAGATCCAAGAAAAAGAACTGTGTTAGACGCCAAAAACATATTCCTAAGCCACATGTGATCACAGGAAACCTTTCATTTGAGGGTACCCTAGAACTTCACTCATGCTAGTAAACATTTGAGTGTTTAGAGATTCCAGATTTGAAGTGTGTACCTCTATATCTTCTGGGAAAAATGTTTTGAGTTGACATAAACAATAGTTTAGTTTTTTTAAGCTTAAAATAATTTGGGTACTACTCACATCCCTGATTTCACTTGATTTTTTAAAATTTTTTATTTTTTTTAATTTTTTGTATCTTTTTTATTGGAGTTCGATTTGCCAACGTATAGAATAACACCCAGTGCACGAGATGATCTCGTCAAGTGCACCCAAAAAATGAGTGGGAAAAATCAGAGAGGGTGATAGAACATGAGAGACTCCTAACTGTAGAAGGAACAAGGGGTTGTAGAAGGGGAGGCGGGTGGGGGGATGATGGGGTGACTGGGTGATTTTTTTTTAAGATTTTATTATTTATTAATGACAGAGAGAAAGAGAGGCAGAGACACAGGCAGAGGGAGAAAGCAGGCTCCATGAAGGGAGCCCGATGTGGGACTTGATCCGGCGACTCAGGGATCATGCCCTGAGCCAAAGGCAGATTCAAACGCTGAGCCACCCAGTCCCTCATTTGATCTTAACAACTACTAGTGAGGTGGGCCAAAATGCAATTACTCAATAGACAAGAATAATGCCTTTATTAGTTAAATGACTTGCCAGAGGCTTTGTAGCTGGAAAGTGGCAGATCTGATCATTGACATTCATGGGCCAAGCTTTCTCATCCTGGAGATTTTGGTCTCTCCAAACTGGTCTTCATTCCCCACTGTGTCCCTTCAACTTATTTGTTTGTTTGTTTATTTGTTTTGCCCAGTGGCTCAACCGTCTCCCAAAAATCATGGAGCCAGTCTGAAATAGCCCATATCCATTGGATGGTATCTCTTTTTTTTTCTTTTTTTTATAATAAATTTATTTTTTATTGGTGTTCAATTTGCCAACATATAGAATAACACCCAGTGCTCATCCCATCTAGTGTCCCCCTCAGTGCCCATCACCCAGTCACTCCCACCCCCCCGCCCTCCTCCCCTTCCACCACCCCTAGTTCGTTTCCCAGAGTTAGGAGTCTTTATGTTCTGTCTCCCTTTCTGATATTTCCCACACATTTCTTCTCCCTTCCCTTATATTCCCTTTCACTATTATTCATATTCCCCAAATGAATGAGAACATATAATGTTTGTCCTTCTCCAATTGACTTACTTCACTCAGCATAATACCCTCCAGTTCCATCCACGTTGAAGCAAATTTTATTTCGAAGTTGATACTCTGAGTTTTATTAAGGAAATTCTCACTTCTCAACTTCTTGGGTTCTCTAGCAGTTTAAGTGAGCATGCTGAGATATTCCTAAAATCTTTGGTAGTGAGAAGTATTGATCTTGGGATAGCAATTGCACCAAAAGTTATTTGTAGTACATGAGCATACATTGGAATCCCTTAAAAAGAATGGGCTTCAACTTTGATTTTCAGGAATCAATTGAATTTAGTGAGATTCCAATGTTTTGCTTGACAGTAAGTCCTCCTCCCCAGCTGCAGTGGGAATTACAGCAGCCCACTAGGTCTCATTGTGTTCCTAAATGCTCTGGAAGATGTAAGGGCATGAGTCAGTCTGTATTCTTTAGATGCACAGCTAAGAGAGAATTATTGCCTCTCCTGGCCATAAAAATGACATATACAGTAAAACTCCCTGTTAATAATTCTAAAATTTTAATTTTTTAATGGAAACCTAAAAAGGAAAGAGCAGAGATGATGGACCAGCTGCTCATTGTGCTGCTTGTATTCATTCTTTTTATCACTTGCCTAAAGCCATTTTCCATTTAGAATTCTTGACGCTTAAATGACCATGTCAGGATACTCCTAAAACCATAGGCTTAGCAATGTGATTGTGATTTTCATCTTCATAGAGAATTTAAGCAAGAGAAATCTCTGCTGCCACATTCACACTCTGATTAACTCTTCCTCAGTTCTCCAGAAGATGCAGTAGAAGTGCGTGTCAAGAACGAAATTTTTATCATGTGTCTGCACCTTCCTGTCTTAGCCTCCAGCAAATCACTTAACCATTCCTGCAAGATGTATTCCGCTGTCTCCAGTTGCACTCACCTCTTCTTTACCCTACTCTGTGCCCTCGAGGCTGACCTGGGACGCTGGCATCAACCAGCCTCTCTTCTCGCTGTCTGGCTTCTGATTAATGTCAGCCAAGAAGGGGGTATGGGGGAAGTCACCGTAGGTCAGAGACCAAAGAGAGGGAGAACAAAATATGTATCCCTGAACAAATTGCTGTGGTTGGCTGAGTTCTTTTACCCAAAGCTCTGGTTGGGCAGCCTCCTCCCAAACCATATACTCTAGGTTCTGCTAACTGCTTCCCTTTACACCTTCAGACAAAGGGAGAGGAGCTGCTCCCAGATGTTGCTTCCCCCCTACCCTGCCCATCCATGTACAGTCTCTTTTTTAAACTTTCTTCAAATTATCTATTTTGAGAGTGCCATCTGATTCCTCCAAGAGCTACCCAATCCTTGATTTTCCTACCTGTAGAATGGGGATGGTAATAGTTCCCCAATGGCCTTAAGAAATAGTGGAGGATCGATGAAGACTATAGATGGGAGAGTTGTATGGGCTGTACAAGCTCTAGCTTTGGAGCGTAAGGGCGTTATTATGGTCCAACTGAGAATATTTGTTCTGTCTAGAAAGAATACTCTGGAGCCCTATGTCTTTTAGAAAGAGTGCTGTTCCCAGTACCTCCTCCTACTTAGCTTTCAGTACTCACTAAAAGAAGATACAGAAAAGGGGGATCATTAAATAATCTTGTTGATAAGTTTTATTATTTTGAAGTCTCATGAAATTTTCTAATAGTTTACAGTTCCTGATTATCTTCTATGTGCTGTAATATGTGAATTAAAAATCAACTTATTTGTCGATGCTTCTTTTCAAGTTGACTCCATTCCTGAAGAACTCATACTAATTATCCCCTCAGCACCGCTTCCCTAGGTAAACCTAGATTGCCCTCCCTTCCTATTTAGATGCACATGTTACTGACATGCCCTTTAAAACCATGATGAAAGAGACAAATATACAGTATGGAAAAAAGTAAATTCCCACCCAAAATTAAAATGGAGACCATGGTACTTCCAAAGAACAAAGAGGTCACAAGCAAGCCCCTTCTATTTAGTGTGGGCAATTCCTAACCATCCTCAGGACTCAGGAGGCAACAAGTTCATGGTCATGGAGATTTCACTGGCAAAAAAAAAAAGGTGGCGTTTTCTTATCCCATGTTCCCATCAAGGCAAATTCTTTAGGAAAGACCAGGACTTTAACTCAGTTTCTGATGTAGCTGTGGATTTGCAGAAGTGTACCCCTCCTCCAGACATTACACTTAACCACATGAAGCCATCTATATCATACATTGCCAAGGAACACTTCCTCATGCTAATGAAGGTTGTCATTTATGCTGAAATTCGAGGTAAGCTATGCAAAGATGAAGTCCTAAAATGCCAGAATATTGCCACCAAAGCTACAGTCAAACTTCCTCTGTTTGTAGAAGACCTCCTTGAACTGGCTGATGATGCTGGAGCAGGGAAACTGCTGGATCTGTGGAAAGTCAGAACAATCCCATGCCATATCAGGGTGATGCATCCAGATCCTTTCATGGCCAGAGACTCTCTCTATGGAGCTGAGCAACTGAGAGCTGAAAATGTCATCATTAAACATTGCCTCATAGCCAAAGACACAGCTGTCTCAGAAGACATATCCTCAGATTTTTCAGAAGACGTATGTTCAGACTTGTCAGAAGATGCATTTGAAATCTACATTGAGTAGATAAGCCCAGCTGGTGGTCGAAGAATGCTTGCTTCTGCATGAGAGGCTTCAGGAATGTACCTGGCCTGGCTTGGGAGCATAGGACAGATAACTGAGGCAGACCGTTAGTAATCACGTGATTGTCCTCTGTCCATTGCCACACATTCCAAAGCCCAAAAGTCTTAAGGTGGAAAATGTGACCATAAGCCAAGGAATAATGTGCATCTGCACATTGAGCCCAGCCTTTGACACCCACCTCATGAATGGATGTCCTTGCTGGCCTTCCTGGAGCCTTTGTCTCCATCAGTAGATTTTCCAAGGCTGCTGAAGAATTTGATCAAAACCAGAATTGTGAGGGCATCTGAGTGTCTTACTGGTGGAGCATCTGCCTTTGGCTCAGGTCGTGATCCCAGGTTCCCGGAATCAAGTCCCACATTAGGCTCCCTGTGGGGATCCTGCTTCTCCCTCTGCCTATGTCTCTGCCTCTCTCTGTGTGTCTCTCATGAATAAATAGTCTATAAAAAAAAAAAAAACAGGTGTAGAGCCACGATGTCCTTTGACAGATGAATGGACAAAGAAGCTGTGAGATATATATATATTATATGTATATAATATAATGAGATATATACATATATATAATGAAATATTACCCATCAGAAAGGATGAATACCTACCATTTACTTCAGCATGGATGGAAGTGGAGGGTATTTTGCTGAGTGAAATAAGTCAATCGGAGAAAGACTATTATCATATGGTTTCACTCATATGTGGAATATAAGATATAGTGAAAGGGACCATAAGAGAAAGGAGCGAAACTGAATGGGGAAAAATTAGAGAAGACAAACTATAAGAGACTCCTAACTCTGGGAAACAAAGGGTTGCAGAAGGGGAAGTGGGTGGGTGGGGATGGGATGACTGGGTGACGGGCACTAAGGAAGGCACTTGATGGGATGAGCACTGGGTGTTATACTATATGTTGGCAAATTGAATTTAAATAAAATATATGTATTTATTTATTTATTTATTTATTTTTTAATTTATGATAGTCACAGAGAGAGAGAGAGAGAGGCAGAGACACAGGCAGAGGGAGAAGCAGGCTCCATGCACCGGGAGCCCGACGTGGGATTCGATCCCGGGTCTCCAGGATCGTGCCCTGGGCCAAAGGCAGGCGCTAAACCGCTGTGCCACCCAGGGATCCCTTAAATAAAATATATTAAAAAATAAAATGTCATGTCAATAAAAAAACAGAGGTGTTTAAAATTACTTGTCATTTTCTTCACTGATGTACCTTTGCCAAAGGTTGTCATGATGTGATAGATTTTTGAATTTTCTTTGACATGTTTATAAAGCAGGGATGTAATAATGTTTTCATCATAGCCACAGTATTCTGCTTTCACTTAAAGCTAAATTACATTTATTAAGCAGAAGGATTTTGTTTTAGACTCCTGGGTCACCAGACACAATTCTTCATCCCGTATTTCCCCAGACTTGAAACCATACTTTTCCAACTGCCCTTACTCTAAACAGTACATTTATTGGATGTACTCATTTATTGGATGACTGGGAAGAATGCACCCTTTGTTTTCTAGAATTTATGTTGATGACTTCTGTCTTCCTACCTACTCCTGACTCTTCCTCTGCTGGGAAAGATACCATTATCCCAGTTTCTAGGGCTCTTCATGAGCCAACTTCTAGCCTATGACTTCTCCTCTCATCTCCAATGTTTCTCTAGCACTCAGCTCCAGCCAGCTAAAACTCTTTCTGCTTCCTCCAACATGCCTTTGAATCTTAGGATATAATATAGCCTTGAGTGCTATCTCCCTCCCCAGCTTCAGGGCAGAAACCCAAGCATCAGTTTCAAGTCCCTTTCCCTTACCACCTGCAATCAATCAATCATCATGTCCTACCTGTTCCATAAAGCCCTCCCACACTGTTCACCTTTTCTCAGTCACTGCTGACATTCTCAGTGTTGACAGCACCATCTTTCCTTACCTGGAAAGCTACAACAGCCTTCTAACTGACACCCCTACCTCCAGTCCTGCACCTTTCCAGTCCACTTTCCATGCTCACCAAGAGCTATCTGGCAAACAAAACTGAAAGAAAGAAATCCTTATTCTTCCAATCCTTTCAAAAACTCTCTGTTGTCTTAGAATAAAGTCCAGATTCCCTAAGAGTTTCTAGGGCTCTTCATGAGCCAACTTCTAGCCTATGACTTTTCCTCTCACCCCCAATATGTTTCTCTAGCACTCTGCCCCAGCCAGCTAAAACTCTTTCTGCTGCCTCCAACATACCTTTGAATCTTAGGATACAATACAGCGTTGAGTGCTCTCTACCTCCCTCCCCAGAGAGAACTTCTGCTCCTTCCTCAGACAGCAGCATATGGATCACTTTCTTCAGATTGCCTTCCCTAAGCCCCCAGCCCAGCTCAGGCTCTCTCCCACATGCCACAGAATCATCATAGCATGGCAGTTAGCAGGAGAGTTGCTGCAGCTAGACAAGCTGGCCCCTTAACCTCTCTGCAACCTCATGTTTCCTCTCTGTAAAATGTGGGTGGGTCTAATTATTGTTGTAAGAATCAAATGAGATTATCTATTAAACAAATTAGAACACTGTCTGCAATAGAAGTAGAGACTTGATAAATTCATATTCAACAAGCGAGTCCCAGCTGCTTGAGTCACTTTCTCTTTTGGTCTGTGTTTCCAGGGATGGGGGGCTGGATTAGTTATTGGAGCCTCTCCTGTTGAGCATTTGGGGCTCATCTCTTTGCTCATGCTGTACTCTATGAAGTGCTTCTCTTCCTAAGCCCATCAACCCAAACCCTGGTCATTTTTCAGGGTCCTACCCTACCCATTTCTACCTCTCCCATGAGCTGGCCTTTACTCGTGAGCTTTCCATTGTGAATTCCTAGAACATTATTTGTCCATTAATGACAGCAGTTACTTCTAATCACTGAGCCCCTGCTGTGTGCCCTTCACTATAATGCATGATTAATGTTTGATATCAATTTCATTCTCCCAGAGCCCCATAAAGAATGAGCTGTGATCATCCTCTCTTCAGGTGAGGAGACGAGGCTTAAGAAAGTTCTTATAGGGGATCCCTGGGTGGCTCAGCGGTTTGGCGCATGCCTTTGGCCCAGGGTGCGATCCTGGAGTCCTGGGATCGAGTCCCACATCAGGCTCCCTGCATGGAATCTGCTTCTCCCTCTGCCTGTGTCTCTGCATCTCTCTCTCTCTCTCTCTCTCTCTCTCTCTCTCTCTGTGTGTGTGTGTGTGTGTCTATCATTAATAAATAAATAAATCTTTAAAAAAAAAAAAAAAGAAAGTTCTTGTAAATTCTCCCTGACTTCTGTGCCCTACTACACATCCAGGTGATCTCACTGGGCATAATTGTGGGTTTACTCTTCTTCCTTCCCCAGCAGAAGGAAAGCACTATGGTATCAGAGAAGGATCATCTTAGTCACTGAAGTATCCTTGAGGAAATGGAATACAGAGTGGAGAGGTTTGGCAGCTGGGCACATGGGATGAGCAGGAGAAGCACAGGGTGGCCTAGAAAAAGTACAGGGAAGGCAGACGGGGAGGGCCAGTATCTCCTTCTCTGCAGTTCTATGGTCTGTAACTTTGGGTAAAGGTGGAGGAGGAGAAAATCCAATTTACAAGTTTAGGAAGATGTCTAAGAGCAGAGCTAGACCCTGAGAGGGATTTGAGTCAAATTGCTTATTTGAAAGGTGATTCCAGGGGAGTAGGAATAGTGAGGTAAGGAAGGAAAGGAAGCCAATAGAAGTAATTGACGTTCCATCTCACTAGAGGCCCTGGCAAGACTGTTTAGAACTAGGATCAGCAAACTATGGTTGAATCTAGCCCCACTAACTGCTTTTATCTGGCCCATAAGCTAATGGTCTTGACATTTTTTAATGGTTGAGAGATAATGAATTTTGCTCAAAGTAGGCTCTGACACTGGAAGCTTCTATACATCAATGACCTATGGCAGAGCAAATGTTGGCCACCTGGATGGTTCTCCATGTGTTTGTGAGTGCTGTGGCAGCCCTACTAGACTCTCATAAGTAATACAGAAGGCCCTCTGCTCTTGACTAGATGCCTCAGGCCTCCAAAGAGTCAGAGCATGCCCACAGTTGTCAGAAAACTCTGTCACTTGTTATCTGATTGATGACAAGAGCCTTATGTAGACAACATGGAAGTATCAGATGCGATTGAGACTTGCAAGATGGTGCCATGAGTTATGTGTTGGCTTTCTAGGTCCCCAGTGCTTATACTAGAGTGTTTATGACTCTCTTCAGTCAATCATACCTGAATTCTAGCTTTATAGAAAAATAAGCTTAGAAGTAACATTTACTTTCTCTAGATATATGCTTTTTAGACTATAAAAGTAAAGCATCTTTAAAACTTCTGTTATAACAAAATATACACTAAAACAAAATTGAAGACAAATCAGATGAAATATTTAAAACAATTATGACAGATAAATATTAATACTGAGAATATGTAAAGAACTCTCTCTAGGCAGCCAGAAAAAGACAATCTCACAGGGGAAAAAATAAACAAAGGAAAGAAAAAGAAAAATCAGAGAAAATGAAGTGCAAATGGCCAATAAATATATTCAATAATGCTTACCTTCATTAGGAGTCATGGAAATGAAAACTTTAAAAGATGAAATACCTTTCTCACCCATTGTAATGAAAACATTTTTTGTTTTCTGGTGTTAATGGTTGGTGAAGATCTGCTGGAGGGGAAGGATATTCTCATCATTGCTGCTGTAAATGAACATCTACATGACATTGTTGGAGGATAATTTGGCACTTCTTTTTTTTAAGATTTTATTTATTTATTTATTTATTTATTTATTTATTTATTTATTTATGACAGAGAGAGGGCTGGGCCACCGGGGCTGCCCATAATTTGGCACTTCTACAATTAAAATGAGCCCATCTTTATAGCCCAGCCAGTCTGCCCCGAGAATTCACCCTAAAGAAACACTTATGGTGACAGAGGTTACCAGTCCCTATTTCCTTTCCTTCCCCCTCTAACCAGTGTGCAGGATGGATTTTCAAGATTGTTGCCCTCAGAAGGAGGAAACATTGAGTCAGTTAAGCTGGGAAAAGACAAATATCCAGGAGCTAGGAACTTTTTCTTTGCTATTCCAAATAACCTCATATATGTGTATGTGTCTGTCTGTAGTCTGTAAGCATGAGCACCTACATTTTAATCATATCTGTGTCTGCAAATTGACATATGTGTCTATATGTCTATACCAGGCCCATCACAATCACTCCTTAAAAAAAATAAGTGAACAGGTATAAAAGATACAAGCATAGCTTCAGAGAGATCAGGGATGGGAGGGAGCAATTTTAATCTCTCCAAACTCTTTCTTTCCCTGTTGTAATGTGCCAGAGCATAGGTGGGCTTGGTATCAACACATGTATGTGTGCAGTGCCATCCTACCTGTGGCAGATTTTATTTTTAGATGTACGACCTATTCAGAAATGGAAGAAATCTTGGTCAGCTGCCACACGGGTATTCTAGAGCCAGTGACTTCACCCAGTGCTGTAAACATTTTGGAAACTGCATGCTGGGAGTTAGCAGCTCAGGTGTCAGAGTACCCACTGATGAGAGGCTCATAGGCAGGTGGAAGAAATAAGTTTGGGAGAGCAGACTGCACTTTCTGCTCTAGCAGCTAGATATCCCAACTACCCATAGTTCTTACCTTTTCTCTTTCCTTTGTTTTTTTTCTCATCCTTTTGGGACCCTGCCAAAATGAGAATGAAGATGGAGATCTTGTTCGTCACCACTCAGTGTTGAGAAGTTGGAACCGTGTCTACATTTTCAGCTCCCTTTTTCCATGCACCTGGGAGGAGTTTCTAATTTTGAATCCTGGGTCAACATTCTCTTCAGGATGGGACATCTGACAGGCATGTGTCAGAGAGGACATTCATATCCCTAGGCTTCCTGCCTCTTCTCACAGAAAAGTGTATGATGATCCCCTATATAGGGGACAGAAGGTAGGTTGGGTTTTGGTGTTTGACAGCAGGAAGTAGTAAGGTGAAGATGCAAGAAGCCATCTTTTTAAACAAACTCTCCTGGCAAGACAGCAAGTTGCGTTTCTCAGCCAGAGCTATTGCTCTAGAACATGGTCTCTAGCTTTCCTCTCTCCCTTCAGTGTGCCTCAGTCATTTATTATTGATTTCACAAAGCAAAACAGAGATGGGTTACTAAAAAGGGTGAGGGTAGGGGGACAACTGTTGTTCTTGCAACAATATTTTTAAAACATTAAAGTTAGAAGGTTTTTTTAGTACATATTTAAAATGTATTCACTTTTTGTCTTGAACCTTCAAAATAGCAATACAGTGAATACACGTAAAATCCAGCAGTGGCTGACAGCTTGCCAAGCCCGCTTCACTCTTCCTGTGCACGCTCACCTCCCTCTTGCCAAACCTCCAGAAAGTAGAGTGCACGTGGTGATGCTTCAACCACAGCACATCTACCACCCCTAAAAAACAATGTAATTCAACTAAATAATCTAACACCACTTCCCCAGTTGTCCCAGTGATGTCCTTTATATTCCTCTTCCTTTTAACTCAGAATGTAGACAAGGTTCACATGCTTGCATTGAGTATTATGTCTTGTTATTCTCCTCTAATATAAAGCAATTGCCTCACCTCTCTCTGTTCTTCACGACAGTGAGTCCTCTGAAGAGTCCCTGTCAGGGATCCTACATTCTATATTTGACTCTTTTTTTCTGATAACAGGCCAAACATTGCTACATTCCTGGCAAGAACTTTATTAGGTGAATTTATGAACTTCTCACTACTTCTCATCAGTAACACATGATTTTGTTGGTATTTAAAGTATTTAAAGCCATAGCTTCAAATCTGATGCACAGTGTTCTTACATACTTTCCCCCATTCCACGTCTTCCACTGTGAAATTTTCCCAAAACATGAATGTGTTTACTCATGCACTCTAATTTATAATTCAAACCCAAAGAATTTTAGGTTTAAGATTCCAACACCATTTTTAAAAATCCATACAATATCAAGGTTATAATTTCTTTGCCTCTCTCTCTCTCATCCTTAAAATATATCCCTCTGAGGGTTTACTGTCAGCATATTATTTTTGCTACTCTAGTTAATTAATTATTTTGTATCTGTTTTGGGAATAACAGATAATATTAAAGAACTATATATA